>NC_139408.1:45566996-46188996 GCF_905368555.1 Meleagris gallopavo | reverse complement strand
CTGTCATCATCTGATTGTACAGGAGTGCAGTTTGAACATATTTTTATACGAGGGCATGCTCTCAAGGTAAAACATTTTATAGAGTGTCTGTTGACAATACAGATTGTACAAATTATTAAACTTCAGACATTTCACTATTTAAACCCTTGCGTTTATTTCTTGTACTTTATTGAGCCTTTTCTGGGAAACTTAAGATTCTTTTTTCCTTAATATTATTTTTGTGACCAGTTTCTTAATTTTTGAATGTATACTCTGTACTGTTTTTGATTTCAGTAACATCATGTAGCACTGGATATTTTAAAAACCAAAAACACTCCTCAGACTGTGCATTGTGTTTTGGAGCACCTTGTTTTAAATCAAGATATATGTTGCCTATCAGAGGTTCTGCTCAAAACTTAAGACTTTTGAGGCATTTAATTCATGAAATACAGTTAGACTGAATGGATTTCCTGGAAATTAAGGCTATAAGATATGAGGGCTGCTCTGAAAGTAGCGCCTCCTATTCTGTTGGCCCATGACATTGGGGCAGATGGTGGTGGTATGGCAGTAGAGGTTGAACCTTCCTGCCAGTATCCCACTACATTTTGTTGCTACTTGACAGATGGCAGCAGGGGAAGTCAGATACAAAATGGTATCTGACATTGAAGTGTGGATGAAGGAAAAATGTGTCATTGAATGTGGAAAAAATTGCACCTATTGACATTCATTGACACTTGCTAAACATTTATGGAGACCAACAGTAGATGTCAGCACAGTGAGGAGACGGTGCATTTCAGCAGTGGCAAAAGAAACGTGAAAGACAAACGATGATTTTGACTGCCCCGTACAGAAGAGTGTCTCATTCACACAGGCTGTTGGATTATATCCAGTGAGAAGTGTATAGATCTGAACAGCTGCTTCAGCGTGTTGGAAACAGTGGCAGCAGTGTTGGAATATCTCAAAGTTTATGTCAGGTGAGTCCCATAAATGCTCATTCAGGAACAGAAAGAATACCGTATGCGAGTTTGTCAGGACTCACTGAGCCAGTATGAGGCTTCAGGTGACAGTTTCCTGGATGGTGTCACCAGTGGTGATGAGATGTGGTATCACTACTACGAGACAAAGTCAAAATGGCAGTCGAGGGAGAGGTGACATGAAATCTCCATCAAAGAAAAAGTGCGAGATGCAGCCCACAGTGGGTGAAGTGATAGAAGGGACAGGAAAGGGGTAATACTTCTGGATTTCTTGGAACCCAGACAAACCATCAACTCTGACCGCTTCATCGCAGTGCTGACTAAGCTGAAGGCTCAAACTTCCAGAGTCAGGACAGAGGAAAAGACAACCTTTGTCTTGCAACACAATAATGCCATGCCAGATCGGAGCGTATTGCCAATCCTGGCTGGACTGTCCTAACACATCTATTGTATGGTCCCGATTTGATGCTTTTTGACTTCTATCCAGCAATGAAAGATGGACTCATGGGCAATGATGCCACCACAACAGCTGTGAAACAGCTGGGCCACTTCTACTGGTGCAGATTTTTACGAGTGCAGCACGCAGGCTTCTGTTCATCTCTGGCAAAAATACATAGCCAATGTTGGTGACTACACTGAAAACTAGTGTTTTGTCACTGAGAACTCCATCAAATAGTGTTACTGTGCTCTTTTTTTATTTGTTGTCATTTCCATGGAAACAAATAGAAGACATTACTTTTGGAGTAGCCTGTGCATGCTGCTGTAATTTTGTTAGCATGGATCTATGAAAATGTACTTGTGTTTTCTGCTGAAATCAATTTGTATAGGTACTAACGAGTATTTCTCATTGTTTCAGTGTGTGAACAAGCATAGACTATTTTCTCTAACACAAATTCTGTAACATTGAACTAACACTGCTACTCCTACTACTTAGCTAGATGCTCAGGCTCAGAAGTGTCTACTGGGATTTTCTTACACATCCAACCTAGGAACCTGTGGGTGCCTAGGAACTACCTGAAAGACAGCTATTCTTTGAAACAAAACAAACAAACAAACAAAAAAACACTTTTGCTCCATAAGAATCTTAACAGTGACTGTGAGCAACAAATACTTCCATGCAAAGGCAGCTTCTGTTTACTTACAGGTACCAATTGACAGTTCCTAAATGCCAGCTTTTTAGCAATGCAAGATACGTTGTTTGCTTGTGTTGTGATAAGCATTAGGTCACTCACCAGTGAATTTATGTGCTTAATGGGTGCACCTGTTTTTGTTTTCATTAAGTGGTTAATCGTGGTCACACCTTACTTCCATTTACAGTTACTTGAGTTGGCAAGAAAGGTTTTTTAATAAACCAAAAAGCTCTTAAATGATTATGAAAGAGACATTTTTTCTGAACTTTTTCCATACTTCTGCAGATGTACTGATTTTACTTTAAATATTGAAACATAAGCATTTGTAAAGCAGTAGTGAAATCCAAGAATTCATTTAGAATGGTTAAATACTTCCAAATACCTTGCATTTCAGTACTACAAGCATTCTCAGAAAAGATGTGGCTGTTGAAGTCATGTTTGGATCCATACTGTGCATAGCTCTCTCAGTCTCTGGACCTTACGTTTTAAGTTTCTGACAACTGCTTTAAGTTGCAGTATGTGCTGAATCTTGTTTACAATTAAAAAAATTAAACACTGTATTAAGTAAATGAATATGTATCATGCCTTTATACTGAATTAATAGTGAATTAGCTCAGACAGAAACACAGGTGTTTGTGTAAATGTTTGTGTATATTTTTTACATCTTTGCATTTATAGTAATTTTGTGGTATTGTATATAGTTTGCAAGAATAAAGGGTGTAACCTCATGAGCTAGAAACCACTGCTGAAGGAATTTACACTTCCAATTTGAATTATTTTGCTTGAAGTTCTTGCCCTCTCAATCTGTGTGATAAATATTTTTAGACTATAATTTATCTGGTGCTAAATACGTATATTTTCACTTATTAAAGTACTGAAAGGCCTGAATGCAAATAGGTGGTCCTGGTAAATATGTTTAATGGAAAACAAACAAACAAAAAAAAACCTACCACACAGATTTGTAGAAGAACCTAAATAAATACATTAATTTGTTCCTTCAGTTGGTTTTCTCTACCTATGAATGAAGATAATACAGCAAAAATTATTCCCAGATATCAAAAGTTAATGCCAAAGCTTTTTAACCTACCTGGCTATACAGCTGTGTAATTAATAATTACTTCAGGCTCTTGGTATGATGCCCTCTTCAAGTGCTTAGTTACAGTTACCGAAAAAGACTCTAGAAAGGCCAAGTAGTCAAATCCTTGTGGCAGTGCAGTGTTCCTGCTGTATTTTGTAATGTTTTTATAGATTAAAAACTAAAACAAGACGCCTGGATGGCTATTTGGTCGATGAGTAACTTACATTTAAGAAGAAAATTTACTCCTATTCAATGCAAGCCTCTGGACATTCATCCTCCTCCCCTGCCCCGCCTTTACCTTTTAAGTAAGACTTCATGTGAATTCCAGTTCTATTATATTGATATAAAGCTCTCAATTTTTTCTTTATGGAATTTGTAGAAGAGGAGAGAGGGATTTTGTTGTTTGCAAGCAAGGTGGACAAGAATCTTACTCGACTTTTCTAAATGTTGCTCATGAAAGTGATGAAGGCTATTTTAACAAATACTTTGCTGAGGAGAAATAGGGAAAAATTTGGGATTAGTCATTACTCATTATGAGAAGGTATGAAAACTGAGTTTCTCTTTTCACTTGTGCCCAATGCTTCCTTTCATACATCAAAAGAGATGAAGTTAAGAAAACTCCTCATTTGCAGCCAGTGCTCTCCAACACCTTGGGGTCTCATCTGATATTGTAAGAAAAGTTTGTATCTGTAAAGCTTTTATCTAACTTGTCAGAACATAAGGCTTCATTTTGCTTGAATGAGCTCTGGGGAGATCACCCATAACGGCACAAGATGGAAATGCAACTCAAGGAGAATGTCAAAGACCTGTTTCTCTTCCTGATAGCAGAAGTCTCCTAATGTCTCAGAGTTTGTCCCAGGAGCAGAAACTAAGTCTCCACAGCCTATGGCGCTTCAGCTAGCTGAGAATTTATGGGAAGCTGACAGTGTGCCACCAACTAGGAGCAATGTGAGCTGGAGTCCTTGAACTGCACTGCTAATTTGCTGATCGATGATGAGCCAGACTGAAGTGTTAGTTATTTACCTTCCTTATAGTGATTTTTTTTTTTTTTTAACTTTCAAATGTGCTACTAAGTGATGTTTTTTTCCCCAGTGTAGCAGAAATGCTGAGTCACAGCCTGAACCACTGACTGAGCACCTGGTGGGAAGGCAGGGCCAATCCAGGGGAGCGCAGGTGCAGGCAGTGCAGCTGAATGACCGGAAGGGGTGAAGTCAGGATTGACCCCTTCCCAGACCTTATTCAAGGGATGGCAGTGGAGGCAAAGGTATCTCGCTGGAGATCCTTCTGTACCTGAAGCCTTCTGGTAAGCAGCTTCTTTATTTCTGTGCCAGTGGCTGTTGCGTTTGAGCAAGTTCTCACTTGTTGCAGCCTAGCTTCCCCGCTATTATTGCAGTGATTTCCATCACATTATTGGCTTCACACTGTTGATTCTTATCTCTAGTAAAAAGTGTTTAAAACCATCTGGTATTATGATAGACAGGTAAACTGCATAAAGCTGCTTTTTTTTGTGGAAGTTCTTGTTTCAGAGCTATTTTCTTCTAATGTGGAGTGATTAGATGAACAGAATTTACTGAGAGTCAGCAGTGAAATATTTATTGTCTAATAAGCAAGAAAACAGTTCAAGCTTCTTAGATGCTTGTAATTAGAATTTCTGAGATAGTTAAATGCAGTGTAATTCTGTTCCTTAACTTAGTTACATATCTAATTTGCCTTGCTGTTGGTTCCATTCTTTACTAGGAGTTTGAGTGCTGAATTTGACTTTTACAGGCCAAGTATAAAAGGCTTCAGGAAAGAAGAAAATGACTTTGGTTTTAGGGATGTGGACTGCCCTGTGTCCTTCATGACAGCACTCAATAGAATGAGGGCTTGGTCCAGTGTCGCTCACATGCACTAAGGTAAAATGTGCATCAATAGTCAGCAGGTCTCAGCTGGAGACTTTAATTTCAACACTTGGCTGTTCTTTGATATTGAAAACTTGCATGTGATTCCATCAACTCCATTGATCTCACAACACTTTTTTCCTCTTCTGTTTACTCACGTTGGAAATGCTTCTTACAGTTCATACAACCAAGTCTGAGAGATTTGTGGTTGTTTGTAAGCAAAAGAGTTGTGAGCATGAGGCGTTTTGACAGTACCATGCTATTTATTCTAACAATCGCAGTTTGTGTGCAAATGGCAGGTCAAGGGAATTGAAAGGGTATGGGAATGGTAGGCTGAAGTGGATGCTGGACAAGGAAAGGAAAAATTGGTGACAGCAGGGTGTGCCATAGGAGTGTTTGCAAGATGATGGCCTGCTTATTGCTAAGTTTATCTTTTGATATGAACAGTAATTCACAGATCTGGATCCATCACTGCTGATGGAAAGCCAAACAGCACGTGGACCTGGCAATGGCAGATAAGTGTGCATATGCGACAGATGTTTGTATAAACACTTGGTGCTGTGAGCTAATAGAAAATCAAAACAGCAGTACAGGAGGATGGAAAAAGTAGTGCTCAGTTGTATAAACAGGTTACTTATACAGATCCCACTTATTAGGAAATACAGTTCCTGGCACCATTTATCTCCTTAGTAATGTTTAACAGATCTGAAATGTTTCCTGGAATTACTCAATAAAATGAAATGCTTTACAGTTTTTATGGCATGTTTCTGTGTACTTGGTGCCAGAAGTATCTTCAAGAGCACTAAAGGTATTTATTTTAAGCATAAGACCTTCAGTGACGCTCTTGAATTCTATTTTCTCATTGCTTATTAGAGCTATTTAGTACTTTCTTGTAGTGACGAATACTATTTTTGTTCTTTTCCATGTCACTTTTGCCTCTGAGTGCTTTCTTTCCTGGAACAGTCAGCAGGCCAAATTCAGCAGATATAAGTGAGGGAGGAATAATTATACCAAGTTCAGTGAAGCGACTCCTACCACTTCACGGCTAAGTCTCATTCAGACGAGTCAAAAATACCATTTCAGGACACTGCTTTGTATATTTACTGTTACCTAAGAGCAGCAATTTAGTACCACATAGCAACTTTTTTCTTTTTTTCTTCATAGACCAGCATTGATGCCACCGTGCCTAAATTCTTGACTAACACAATGTAGTTTGACAATTCGTGGGGGAAAAAAAAAAAAAAAATTGACCTCCAAGTTTGAGAAGATCTGTTGATGTGGAATTATAAACTGGGCTCTGTCTCTTTGAAATATCCCAGGGACAGTGCAGAACTAACAGGAGGCAATTATGAAGGAGCGTGTCCCACTGCATTAACCATTAATGCCTCTACGTTTTTGCCTGGAGCCTCTCATATCATTTAATGCAAAGATCCACACTGACACTGAGAGAGAAGATTTTCAAATGTGATTTTCATCATAACCATCTTTCTTTGTTGTCCTCGGCCTGATTTTTTTTCTGATGCTGCTTCCTATTAAATGTGAAGCCCTAAGAACAGGTTTAAACAGAGGTTTGGGAAGATACAGGAAAGGCCAGTAAGGATTATGACTAAAGATAAGCAGTCATTTCTGCCTCCCTGAGATTTGCTGATAAGTCCTCTTTTGTCTGAATTACTTGATCAATAGAGCAGCTAACCAAAGGGCATTTGCTTGAGTTTAAACTTGCCATGCAAATGAAAGAAAGGAAAAGCAGATTCCTGAGATTAATTTTGGAGACTTGGAAAATGGTTTATTTATTTTCCTAAGCAATTTAGGAGCAGATATTCAAAGAGCCCTGCTGGTGTTACTGAATATCAGTTCTTCATACCTGTTGCTTGCATGAAACTCATTTATGCAGCAAAATTAATATTGGATAGGTAAAGGATAATAAACCCAGTTTATCTGTCCAAACAAAGGCTCCTGTGCTGAGGAGGAAAGCTGTGGATGCATGTGTCCTCCCCTCCTGGGGTCTCAGGCCAGGGCCTCCAGTGAGAGGGACTCCAGAGGAATGCAATTCTGTCACTGTCACAGTGGATCTGTAGCTGCAGCCAGCCTGGTGATGGCCCTGCTGGGCAGTGTGTGCTGAGGTTTGGCCTCAAGAGCAGAAGCTGTGACTTTAGAACCACGCATCTGTACAGTGCTTGTAGGGAGATGGCAGGACAGCCAGCAGACGCCCCTTGTGTGCCTTCCTGCTTGTATCTTCTGTGTTCTCAGCAAGAACGAAAAAAGAAGACTGTTCCCTATTTATAACAAGGGTAAAGTAAGAGTTTGAGGAGAACTGAAAGAGAAGACTCCTTCAAATTCTTTACTGCTGGAAAATTGAAGAGCCTACTTAGTGTAAGACAATGAACTGGGAGCGTTTGACAGACTATGACCAGTCTGCAGGGGAACTTCCACATGGCTGAACCTGTGTTTGTTTTGCTGAAAGCTGTTTCATTCTTCAGATTGCTTTTCTATTTAAGATCAAGTGCTAGACTTCAAGCAGCGATAAATCACATTCAAGACGAGTTTCCAAATCTTGAATTTCATTGCAGTGTTTTTAGAAATGTCAGCTACCACTGTAATGCCAAAAAAAAAAAAAAAAAAGATTGAAATTTATTTTCAGAATAGATCATTTACATCAAAATGAACAGCACTGTTGTCTTCTATAGATAAAACTTCATCCCAGGCAACAATTTTGTATAGGAAATACATGTACAGAGGACAGTGCAAAAGCTCTACCAGCCCAGGACAGAAGGTGCTGGACAATGGCTGTCAAGACCCATACCTGATGCTGAATGCAATCTTGGGTACTGCCATATGCACCTACTGCAAGGCAAGTTTAAGTCAATGCAAGTGACAGTCACAGCAAGTTAAGTTATATATGAAAGACTAATAGATGTTGCACTTTCTGCAGTGATTATGGAAAACATTTCCTGAAGGTTAGCAATAATTTCCCTAAGTTTTCTCATCTTCAAAGGGGAAGATTTTCAGCTCTTCATAATGAAATGCTGGAGTTGAGTCTTCAGAACAAATTGGCCATACTGGTAGGAAATACCGCAAATGAAGAAGCGCTGTTGGGAGAGAATAACCTGTTATGGTATTACCTGCAGTCATTCACAGAGCCCATGGAATGTCAGAGGATTAAGCAGTGCTGTTTTCCAAGTCACCTACAGCTGAAGTGATGCGTTTTTTATATGACAAACACTACATTAACTACCAACAATATATTAGGTCCTCTTTCAATAGAGAAAGCAATTAAAGGCTCATTTAGAAAGGATATGCACATCTAGGCTCTCAAAGAATAACGATAATTGCTTTGTGTTGCAATGTTAAAAATATGTGCATTGTTTATGGTAAAGCAGATCTATAAGAAAAGAAATTCAAAGTATTTGACTAAATAGCTTCAATGGTGACAATGCAGTGTCACATTAACTTTAGGGGACCTGCCTGTTCACCGGATGTATTGGCATGATATGTTATAGTTGCATGACTACCTCTCAAATGGTGTGATGATGCTGAAAAGCATTTGTGCCCTTTGGAGAGGACAGGATGTGGTTTCCAGTAGTAAGCTCAATTCCTTGAACTGGACACTCAGAGAGGATGGTGGTAATAGGTTGAGGAAAGATGACTCTAATTTAGCAGCTTTCAATTGAGCTAGACAGAGACCCTTAAATACGTAAATGCAAAACTCTAGCCTCTGCAAGATCAGTTACATTAGTATTTACATTCTCCAGGAGGAATTTCAGAGAATTCACATTCCTATAAACAGACTGTTTATGAGCACTTGTAACTGTTATCTGTCTTGCCTATCAACTTGCTGCTCAGTCTCTGGAAGCAATGCTTTCTATTTTGCTTGAATTTCCACTTGTGCTGAGGTAACTGAAACTGTGCTGTGTTGGTGAGATAATGTGCTATAGCGTCGATATCACTTATAATAGTAGTTTAAGTGGTCCAATTGGCAGATTTTTACCAGTAATAGGAAGGACAGACCAGCAAAGCCTTGATGACATTAAAACATGTACAGAGTTTTGTTTTACCTGCAGTAGATTTTACTTAGTGTGTTTTATCTGCTGTCTGCTGTAGCCGTTTTACAGGGTTACAAAATAAAGCTTTTAGGTGTCTGCAAGGCTTGACAGTGAGTAATCCTGCATCATGATTAGATCCAGCAGAACAGTGCGACAAAGGTGAGCTGAAGTTAGTCATACGTGTACTTCAGCTGTTTCTATAATAATGGAAAAGATGTGTTAAGTGCTTGCTTGAAAAGACATTTCAAATTCTATACAAATAGCAGATTCACAGCAATGTGTGGAGTATAACATACGGACAGCTTATAGAAACAGTGATTCATCCTCTCAGATACAGGATTTTATGAAAAGAAACTGTTAGATTATAACTGTCATTCAGCTTAATGTTTGACTGTATTTATAAACCCATTGTGTTTTTCTCTGGCAGCAAAGTGATGGAGATGAAAAACACTGTTGCAGTGAGTTCAGCAGGAACCAAACCCCAAACTTTTCTTCTGGAAAAGCAGTAATTCAGTTCTACCAGGAGAGGCTGCTCAGCAGCTGCTGAGGAAAGGAAAACCTCACTGGGCTTCGGCTCGCATGTTCACATGTGCCCCCTGATTTTAGACAGCCTGGCTGAAAGGCTCTTGCCTCTGTCTGTGTGTGTCTGTCTGTGTGTGTCTGTCTGTGTGTGTCTGTCTGTGTGTGTCTGTCTGTGTGTGTCTGTCTGTGTGTGTCTGTCTGTGTGTGTCTGTCTGTGTGTGTCTGTCTGTGTGTGTCTGTCTGTGTGTGTCTGTCTGTGTGTGTCTGTCTGTGTGTGTCTGTCTGTGTGTGTCTGTCTGTGTGCTCTCCCCATGCCTCAGGTGAGGCTCTGGAGCACCACCAGCCGTAAGGCACTATTTCAATGGTGGCAATGGGCCACCCCTCTTACAATGGTATGTCTGTCTGTTTGTTCCTATTTTTTTTCACTACTTAATTTGTGACCTAGTGCATGGATAGGAGTTGCTTAAATTCTTAGGCCAAGCGAAGCAATACTGTCTCTCTTTTCAGCACTGGCGCAGCATGGTGGAATGCTGTGTCCAGTTCTAGGCTCCCCAGTACAAGAAATAATGGATTTAATAGAATGAGTCCAGCACAGGTGTGCTAAAATGATTAATAGAACGGAGCATTTCTCATATGAGGGAAGAGTGATGAAGGTGGAGCTGTCTAGCGTGGAGTAGAGACAGCCTGGGGGGGATGCAATCAGTGTGTACAAATACCAGATGGGAAGGGATGAAGTGAGCCAGGCTCCTTTCAGTAGTGCCCAATGGCAGAACAGGAGGAAATGGATAAAAATTACAATCCTTGAAATTCCATCTGAATGTAAGAAAACACTTTTTATTTTAATTTTTATTGTTTTTATATTTCAGTATTTATTACTGTGAGAGTGGTTAGCCGTTGGAACAGGCTGCCTAGAGTGGTTCTGGCGTCACTATCCTTGGAGATGCTCAAAACCTCACAGGACATGGTCCTGGGCAGCCTGCTGCAGCTGACTCTGCTTGAGCTGAGGTGTTGGAACTGGGTGATCTCAGGATGTTTCTCTCAAATAAACGATTCTCCATCTCTGAGCTCTACTCCAAAGTGCATGCTGCTTGGAAACAATCTCCATTCAGTTACAGTATTTTCATAAAACAGGATGTTGAAGTCCTGGAATATTATTAACATTGCATTTGAGTGTGTTTTCTTCATCTTTATTGGTGAATGGAGGAAATGCTTTTGAAATATTGAGACTAAACAGTTGGATGTATTTACTTCATATAAAATAGATATATTTAGCAATGGTCATGCAAAACAGTTTAGGATACCACAAAATTCTGTGCAAACATCCTTAGGAGCCTGTTCAGCTGTTGACAGACCTTTTTACCTCTCTCTTTTGGCAACAGCATTTCTGAATGTTCATCTGTAGAAAGGAAGGACATGGACTGTTTCTTGTTAACATGTCATCTAGCATGTACTCCTATTAGTTCTCAGTCCCTCTGACTCTTCTCTCATGTGCTCGCTTTTCCTGATTCTCTCTGTCTCATCTCTTCGGATCTCAGATTCACATATGTTTTAAAAGACACTGTTTCACCGTGGTTCAGTTGTGATGTGCTGACGTTGTCCCTGAAGCGTCTCAGACGTTGGCTATGAATGGTACATACTCCTTCTTTCCCGAGGAGTTGTCAATATTGTCACTTCACTCCTGGGAAGGCAACGATATCTTCAGCTACTTGGAATTCATTCAACTCACCTTGCACCAGTTGGTTAGTTTTCAGCTTTATATCAAACGTCACCTTGTTTGCACAGAGCAGTATTATGAGAGCTGCTCCAAAAGTAATGCCTCCTATTTTATTACATTGGCCCATGACACCAGAGGCAGATGTTGGTTGTAAGGCAGTAGAAGCTGAAACTTCCCACTATTATTCGATTATGTTCTGTTATTGTGTGACAGATAGCAGCAGAGGGGCTGCCTGACATGGAAGTGTGGATGAAGCAAAGGTATGTCACTGAACTCCTCCACGCAGGAGAAAATGGCGCCCACTGACATTCACAAATGCTTGCTGAATGTTTCTGGAAACCAAACAGTGGATGTGAGCACAGTGAGGTGGTAATGGTGCGTTTCAGTGGTGGTGGTGGCGGATTACCAGCACTGGTGCAGATTGCTACAAGCACGGCATGCAGGCTCTTGTTCATGGCTGAAAATGAACAGCTAATGGTGGTGACTACGCTGAAAAATAGCTTTTTGTCACTGAGAATTTGCTCTATCAAGCAATGTTATTTCACTTGTTGTGTCTGTTGTAGTTTTCATAGAAATAAATAGGAGGCACTACTTTCAAAGTGACCTTACGTACATTGACTTCTGCATCTCTGGAAGGAAATAGTTGTGCTGAGGATCTCTGGATACCTGCAAGTCTTAGGTGAGCGTGTTTTCTGGGCAGTATGTGAGAAAGCCCTAACATGCCATTCATAGAATTGAAAAGTATCAGGCTAGTAAGAAACTATGTGTGGTGCACTTTGCTTTGAATCACAGACTTCTATTTTGAATTTTAATTTCTGAGTTTTGACAAAGCTCTGCTCTCTTTCATGGGCAGAAAGTTTCTCAGGAAGCAGAAAAAAAGAGGTCAATGCATGTGTTATAGGAAGGCAGAGTTGGAGTGCAGATGTTTATATCTGGTCTACTAGGTCAAGTCCTCCAGAACAATTAAAACAACCAAAATAGATTGAAACAGGAAAGGAGTTGCAATAGCCAGAGAAAAGGAACACTAATATATTTTGTCTACTTTTAAAGAGAAATATAAGCAATGTATTTCCCTAGTATGCTTCTACGCATCACCAACAAACGACATTTTACTTTAACCCCTACTTTTCAGGAAAACCTTGTCTTGTTCTCCAATCCTTCCTCAAATGAAATGAGAGATGGGCATGCAAGCAGCTTTGTTGACCTCTCTGACAAGAGCTGTTTAACAATGTGAGTAATGTTAGGAGCTGTGTGATGTTTCAGTGTTCTTCCCTCATACAGGTAATCAAGGACAATAAAGTGCTTTAATGTTTGAAACATATTGGGAAGTCTCAGCTTTATCTTGCCATTACAGAATCTTGCTTCTGGTCCTTCATTTTGCTGCTGAAGTGCAATTTCCTTCCATTTTTCTTTCAAGTGCATTAACTCTAATGGCATCTTCCATGTGCAATGTATTGGTGGATTTACAGCTGAGATAGGCTGGTGATGGTGTTCATTTGTATATATGTAGCTGGGAACCTGACCTTCCCTGTGGTATTATCATGCATCGTGTGAGTAGCATTTAATCTAAAATGGCAGAGTTGCTGCCATGACAGTCTTTGTGCTTTGCCTTGTACAAAGGTATTCAAGGAACTGGAATTGGATGCGGAAGCTATGTCAATATTACTGCACACTTTAATTCAGTGAGTATTTGTACTGTACAGTGCTGATATTAGGGAGGTCTGGGCTGTGGGAGAGGCACGTCACAGCTCCCACAGCCTTTCCAGTAAAAGTTGCATGCAGTGGCTGTGCACACAGTATGTCTCTAGCTTGTCAGTTCACATAGGTCAAAACTGATGCAAATCAATGCTCCTTACAGAACTTGGCAGCAATGGTTCAGGCTCCAAGAGACCTGCTGTGATATATTTTGAAATTGTTATATGTTATAAATGACAGTTATATAATGATAGTTACATAAAATACTGTAATAATGGTGGGGAGAAATTAAGTATTTATGAAGCCCACGTTGCTTCATCAGTCATTTTTGCTAGTAGATATTTTCCTCATCTGCTCAAAGAAAGCCATCTAATGGGGTGATCTGAATTCTAGATATTCGTATGAAAATGTTGTGTCCAAATATGCAAGAAGCTCTGTGAACTTCATTCGTCTTTCTGAGAGATGTTTGGCAAGAGCACAGTGTGCTGCACACAACAGCAAGCAGAGTATGAAACAACCTCTCCTTGAGAATGAAGGTTCGTTTCAAAAGCCCCTCATCAACATTAATATTGTAATAGCTCAGGGTAACAGTTGCTGGTGGAACCCTGCTAAGAGTGCTGTGAATTGCAGTGCAGCACTTCAACAACTGCCACTTTCTTTATTAGTCTGTTGGGAAGGTCTCCTCCGGGTTGGTTTGTACTTCTATAAAAATAGACTTAAACTCTGAATTAATTTGCATATCTCTAGGCACAGGGGGATAAAGAGGTCCTCTCAAGTGAAGTCAAGCAGATGAAGGGTTGCCACATTCTAGCAGAAGGGTCCAACTGAACTACAGAGATAGAGCATCTTCAGGGGGTGCTACATAGCCTGCTCCTCAGTGGAGCAAAGCAGACATCTTTTTTTGGTGTATTCCTACCATCCCCTGAGATCTCAGGCAACAAATCTTTTTCTGCAATGTGATTTGAGGGAAGTGACCTCATTGCTTTTGTGCAAGACTGCACATCAAAGGGTCTGAAAGTTTCTTGGGTCACAGAGGACAGATGAAAGTAGGTGCCATGGGCAACTGGCCTTGAAAAATCAACAGCTGAAACAGCCGGCAACAAGATTTAAGGATTAATCATTTACTATGCTGCAATATATACAATTTTCTGGATAATTTTAATCAATGAACATTTGAAAGCATTCTGTGGATATCTGGTGAATTAAAAAGTAGCTGTATTTTCTCAAGTAAAATGTATGAGAAAACACTCAATTAAACCCTAATGAAACAATTCAGTCTTGCTATAACACAGTACAAGAGAGCAATTGCACCGGGTAATGTTAGAAGTTACTGCAAGCAAATTTCCTGAAAGAGAAATTTAGTGTACTTAATGTACGCATGGAGGGAGGAAGAGTTAATGCGCTTACAGTAATGTGATGTTCTCAAAACCACGTGAGTTAGAAAATATTTGACTTAAATAGCACTGTAGCTTCTCCCTTTCTTTTAGAAGAATAAAAGAATTCTTAAAAAAAAAATATCAGTTTTAGTTCCATGTGAATACATACATATATGTATACACAGAAACTATTTATAGAAGAATAATACAACTAACACGAAATCCAATGGCAAGAGCAAAGAAATGCAGCAAACTACTGTTGACTTCACCTTCACTCTTACTCCTTTGTGGAAAAAACCCTTTTGAGTTTGTGATCTCAATGTGAGGGTCATTTTTGATTACAATCATCCCTTTAATGATGCGTGTTGTTTGCCAAGTGTTGAATGCTTTTTCTGCCCTTCACCTATGTTGCAATTAACAAATCTGCCCTAGATGCTTTATTTAAAAGATCATGTGTTGGTGATGTATGATAGATAACTTTATTAGCATGTTCAGAATCTTGTTTTAGTTTTGCATGTACTTCTGGATGTAATTTTCTTTGTATGCCAAGAGTTGTTTTTTTTTTTTTAACGCTTTAGTTGATTCACTTACCTACAGTAATACAGAAGTGAATTTGAGTAACCTGCATACTAAAATGCATCTCTCTAAGACACCTTTCATACTAATGATACTTATAATTTTACAAATAAGATAATTAGTCTGGGAAAAGGGAAGCCATTTTTTTACTTGACTCTTTGTAGTGACCATTATTAAGGTATAACATTCAACTCAGAAACACGTTGCAATAAAACACTAACAAATCACTCCCTTGTCTGTTAATATTTTTAATGATTTTTTTGTTGTTGTTTTTAACTTACAGCTTCTGAAAACACACTCATATTTCTCAGAATAGTTGCTATTTTATTTTTCTGACATGGTCTAGAGCAGTCACAGTCATGGATTGATGTTTGGTCTAGATTAGTTTAGTTGTCTTCCCAACCTTAATGATTCTATGATTCAAAAAGAAGGGCGTCTTTTTCTATTTCATGGCATTTTTCTTGTCCACTTGGCTCCTGTCCCATGGCTCTCTGCAGCCTAGATATGTCACTGCAGAGCTGCATTGCTGCAGCTGCTCAGCTTGTTCCCACCACAGCTGGCTGTTCCTGGGGCTCCAACTGCAAGGTAGGAAAGAGGTTCTGGATCTGGACTGATGGGCACTGCTGAAGGGTATCATCTGCTACTTCAGGCTGCCTCCCACAGTGACCAGGGACAGCAGGTATATTTCCTGCAGCACGGCTGGATATAGTATTGTCCAACACATCAGAGAAGAATATACTGAAGTGGAAAAGGAAATGTTTCACTGAAACTGGAGCACAGGGTCATTCTGCTAATATTAGCCTTGAATGGTTAGAACTTGAAAAAAGATCAAAGAATCCAGTACATGAAGGGAGCAGTGTTTCGCATTGGTATCCCTAAATTCTGGAATGTTATCCCAAAATAACTCATCCAGACTCTTTGCACCTCATCAGAATAAACAGGATGGGCTGTGCAAAATGCCTGGAAATGAAGTGGAGCTCAAGGGAGCAAAGTCGGGCCGGAAGAGAAGTGGAGGTGCGGAGTCATGTCTAATTTTATTCCAGTGAAACCAGGGTGTTGGCATACATGCTTGTTCCACAGTTTGCCCTTCAAATGTGATCAGTGTTACTTCTGTGCAGTTCCTCAGGAAATCGTGTGCAGTTTTGAACACTCTTTATTATTTTGATAATGTATGGTATACTTGAAGGGTATTTGATTTTTTTGCTGTAGTGTGAGAGATGATCTCATTTTGGTTTCAAAATGACTTTTTTTTTTTTTTGCTGTTATTTTTAACAGCTGTTTTAACTATAAAATATGCAAATGCTTCTTTCATTTGCCTAATATTTTACTACTGAATATAAACCTATATATGCTGTGTGTGCAGCACATGAGGATGACAGGAACTGCAATGCCTCGAGGGAACTGCAACCACTTCTGGGGAGGCAGAGAGCTGTGTGTAGGGAAGCTTCCACCAAGAACTCCATGTTTGATGTAAGTGCTATATGCCCATAGACAGCAGTTTGTGTGCTTCCATAGTCTATGTGAAGTGCCTGATAACCTCTGTTATTTCAGTATCTGAATACCTTATGCCTTTATTTCTAGGCATCATAATACACCAGTGAAATTTTTAAAACATTTTATTGATTATGACTTCAAACTTAATAGTGGCAGCAGTGATGCTGCTCTGTTTGGTCAAGGGTCACCTCTGGTGCAAATCCAGGCTGCATGTAAAGCTCACAGAAAGGCTATCATTAGATTACTATTATCAGCATACTGCATCTGACCTCTCTGTGAGGGCTTAGCTCTCTGTTCTACCTGCTGCTATTTCTTTCAGACTTATAGAATCATAGAACATCTGAGCTGGAAGGGACCCATAAAGATCAAGTCCAGGATCTACCCAGGGCCACCTGAAAATAAAACCATATGTCTGAGCATTGTCCAGAAGCTTCTTGAACTTCTGCAAGTTTTGTGCCATCACCACTGCTACAGTGAGCCTGACCATACTCTGATGAAGAAGATAAAGGACTTCTTGGAGTTTTTCCAATAACAATGATCCTCAGGGCAAAAAGGGTTTCTAAGCAGCATAAATGCAGCAGGTAAGGTGAACCATTTCTACCTGAAAGGTACTGGTTCCTGAAAAGCTTCTGGAAACCAGGGCGCTCAGATGTCCGCTTTAAAAAGGCTATCTTAGAAATAATTACAGAAACTAAGGATTTCTCCCAGATGAAATTAAATATCTGTAGCCGAGGTCAAATTTGAAATTGTTTACCGTGAAGGCTTTTTCTCAGTAATAAGGTTGTGGTCAAAGATATTCACATTTCTAAGGCGTAAGCGTGGAGCTGTTTGAGACACAGTGGCACTAATGCAGAAAGCTAAGAGGCTGGCTGTGTATGGCTGGGATCTGCATGTGTGTTCTGTGGTTTTGGGAAGTTGAGATGCTGACTGTGCAATCAGTAGTTAGACCACTAGCGACTTCCCTTGGGCCACTAAGGCGAGTGTACTGGATAGGCCTGAGAAATGATACTAAGCCGTGGTGTGAACAAGGTCATGTGTACAAGGAGAGTTTATGTCTTTAATGCATCAGTGAGCACCTGCATGTTGCTCTTGATCTGCAGTGACAACTTAGCCAAGAATTGCCTTGAGCTTTAGGATGTGTAAAGCTTCAGTTCCAGTATGCACATTTAAAAGTCATTTGATAAAAGGAAAAACTTTTTCTTTTCTGGAACTTGCTTCTGGTAGGTATTTTCCCATTAGCTCAGATTTACTTCTCTCTTTTTTATTATCAAGACACAAAGAGCACCCCTAGGACTGGCTTGTAGGTATTTTGCTACTGGTGATAAATGGCACACTACATGTGTTCCAATCTTCTATTCAGTTTATCACATTAATTTTCTGCTATGGTTACTTCCTCCTGCTAATATGGTAAGGATAAGCTCTTCCATGATAGATGGCTGCTGGTGGCTGTGTTATTACTTAAAAGCTGTGAAGTGGCTGCCAAAAAAAGCAGGATATTCCTTTTCCTTCAAAACACTGGCAAGAAGAAAGTTTGCCTGGTTATGTATTCTATGGCATTGTACAAAGCAGTTTTTCTGAACCTGCAGATGTTGTATTTAGCCAAACTAAACTGGTGTTGCTTTGCAGCTCTTCTGAGGCAAAAAAGAAAGAGACAAAACTGTACTAAATATTATAGCATCCTCTCACAAATAAATTGAGTTCTTCCAGTAGAGTAGGATATTTGTAGGATATTTGCCCTATCAGACAGATTTTATGTTCTTGCTGTGTGTGAGTTACTGGCATCCATGCCAGCAAGCTGGTGTGCAACCAGCAGATAAGAGCTGAGCAGTATTGTCAAGAGGCCTCACTCAGAGGCTCAGAGTTTCTTGTGAAGATGGGTTGAAGTTTTCATAAACTAGGCAACCTGATATTTACTTTAAAAAAAAAAAAAAAACAAAACAAACAAAAAAAAACCCCAACTTTTTAAAGTTTTCTTGCTTTTCCTCTTTAAAAAAAAAAAAAAGTCCATTGCCTATTTGTTGAATTTAATATTGAATCTTGGCTTTCTTTTGCATGTCACTTTTGTAAAAACTGATCTTAATGGGAATATTACTTTGTCATAATCTATTATGCAAAAGAGCATATCACCAATCTACATCACTTCTACAGCATGTGCACACCAGCAGTTTTGTCACGAGAGAGATCTTTGTCAGAAGCTTAATAGCTAAAAAGCATCACAACAAAAAATAAAATGCAGGAAGATCTCTCACCTATTACGTTGCCGCCTTACTAATAGAAAAATGATTGTAATTTTAAAATTATGTAATGATATAGAGACTCGGTTACTATCTCTGTTCAGGGCTAATCCTTCACCTGGCACAGTTAAGTACATCTGCATCAAATTTGATTTACTATGATGTACATTAGATGAGGTTTCAGCCTCTACCCTCATAGAAAAATCCTCTTGCTTGGATGAGGAATGTTTGAGGCTACAAAAGAAATACTGCTACTTATCCTCTCAGTGCTGAAGGATAAGCGTTTCTTACTCTGTAGCTACCTGACATACATATTTGTCCAAACATAAAAGGTGCTGTGATAATTTGAAGAGTTTTTTTTCAGGCTTTGAGCCTTGTAGCTGCTCTTCTTGACACAGTCTTGTGTGATGAATGTGAGACTTATCCTATCTCTTCCTGTGGGGAAGGAGGGTGTCTAATTTTATTCCTAAGGTGTGGCTGGGGACTTGCTCTGCAGGAGTTGAAATAGATGAATAGCAATGCATGAAACCAAACATGAACTTTTCCATATGTGAATTACTTCCCAAAGGAGAATGTCTTTGTAAGGTGTAGCTATAGATTAGAGTTACGATTAGAGTGCCTCAGCTTATTCTCTCCTGTAAGAAAGTACAGCTAGCAGACAGAGAAAGTTTTGCCACAACAAACTTGGAATGCACAAGATGGCAGAGGGATTTCCTGATCAGTTGCCTCCTTTCCTATACTACTCAGTGAAATCAGCATCAATTATGCCTTAAACATAGAAAGTTTTGAATTAATTGATCTCTTTTTCTGGTTTTCATTATCTCACTGCTTGGTGGTTGACTTCTTCACCACGGAGGATCATATTGGTTGAAAGGGGTTTCTGTTTTGTGGTGCTAGGGAAAAAGAAGCCAGGTCAGCCATCTAGTAGGCTGTGAAAAACACTCATGATTTGACTCTTAAGCATGTGAGAAATAACAGGATCAGCAATGAGCCATAACTATTGAAAATTTGAAGAACAAACCAGAACATTTGAAGAAAACACCAGAATGACTAGGATGACCTACTGTGCTCCTCAGGTGATCCTCTTTTGCCTTCAAGCTTCAAATTCCCCTAGAGTAAAATGAACTGTAGTTGTGTAGTTCAGCGTAGGTGCCTGTGTTTACAACTTTTCTGTACGTGCCCTGAACTGATAGAGTAGGATTTTCTTGTAATTTCTGATTCTTCTGTCCACCTAATGGATCCAAAGCCTTGTCTTACTCTTCTATGATGAAGTTGTTTTGACTCCTCTTTGCCAGAGACCAAGAGTGGTTTCTACTGTTTGTCAGGCATCTTACTGTGCTGTAAAGAAGGATGTTCTATCCTACACTGACACTGATTCTTCCTAATTCCTATTAGTTTAGAATTTTTTCTAATGTTTTTAGTTCTGATTATTAGACCCATTTTTCTCTGTACAATCTCACTGTGACAATTCAATTTAATTTTTCTTCAAAGATTTATTTCTGTAAAATTCATGACAAGATGTGTTATCAATCCCCTAGGTGGTACTTATTATGTAAGACATGATAGTTTAGTTTTTTGAGGGTACTGTTTGAGTTTTTTTCTCTCCCACAGAAGTCATAGTGACACAGAGCTAAATCAGAAGCGGCTAAGTAGCAATGTTGGAAATTCAAGGCTTAATCACATAGGACTACTATAAATCATACCCTGAAAGAAGCCACACTGAGATTCCAGGGACAGTCTTAGGTTAAACATTTCCTGGCTCTTGTTCTGCTGACAGATTTTGTCTCTTCATCCTATTGCTGGAAGGGCACAGAAAACCACCCTAGGACTGTAAGCAAGCAGCATTCTTGACACCTATAGCCCAAAATCACACACAGACAGGGAAAGTGGATCCACTTTGACTAGTTCACTTGTGCAAAACTGTCAGAGGCAAGTGTGGTCTGAACATGTCCATGAGGATAAGATCATGAGACACTGGGACTTTCAGCATGACTGTATTGCAAACAGTTTTTTTCCAACTAAATTCTCATAATTTTGACTTGATTTGGAATGGTTTTCAGAGGGATGACAAATGCTCTCTTCCCAGGAAAATGCCTCATGACGTGCTAGAAGCCTTTGTGGATACAAATCTTTGAAAATGCCTCTGCCTTTATTTCTAGCAATCAGTATCTTCTACCTTCAGTTTTAGAAATGGATCAGATGGTATTGGTGTGGGTCTATGTTTACAGTTTAAGTTTATAAGGATGAAATAATAACTTGTCAAAACATTTTGATACTGCAAATGCAAGCCCAGACTATGGTATTCCTTAATGTGGGTTTCAGTAAGTTCTAAATGCCACTTTATTACTCCAGTGCTAGCAGATCCACCTTTTAAAGTAAGAATAAGCAAGGTCTGAACAGATAATAGAAGACATTTTTGCGCTAGAGAATTATGATTAAAACATAACTCAGTGTAGGTGGATGAGGAGAAGAAGTTAAAGATTGCAAGCTCTCAGAAGGCTGAGATCTTGCCTACAAAAGATGGATATTGTTTTAATGATAAATGCATGACAGTGTTTATTGAGAGTGTAAGGAGTAACGTGAAATAAGATTAAAAAAAAAAAAAGGACTGTTGAGGTCCTATCTTATCTCCAAGGTGACTCATCACCAGGAGAAGATTTTTTTATTAATACTCATCCTCCCTTGCTACAGTTTAAGTCAATTGATTGTTGTCATGTATACCTCCAAGACAGAAACAGCATGGCTCTCCTGCGTTGTCTTAAACTTCCAATCTGGCAATTCTTTGCAGCTCAACTGCTGTTAGTCTCCCAGTCTGCAGCCTATTTCTGTGTATTGGATTATTTCTGATTGAATATAGAATTTTGTATTTGCTGTGCAGTAAATTGTGATCACTGGTCATATTTTGCTATATTAAATGTAGCTCATGCATTTGGTAATAAGAAAAGCTGAATGAAAAATATTTTTGTTACTCTCTTGTTGTAGAGTAAATCCATTGATTTGTGAGACTCTGTTAAGTATTCGTTACATCAGTGTTTAACATTCAGACACTTTCTAATGGTTGTGCACATGTAAAAGGAAGCAGCACTTTCACAAAAGTCCTTGGAATAGATTGGAAGCTTTCCATTGATATAGAATTTCAGTCTGATTTTTCGCTCATGCCCTAAATGAAAAACTTCTTCGGTACTGTGTTATTTCCTTTATTTTTGTTCAATACTTAACACGGACAAGAGTTAGAGATGATATTTTTCCTTTTAAGGTTTCCCATGCGTGTTGGGAAAATGGCACTTCTGTTTATACACACTTTTTGTTATTTCGGCTTTTTAAAAAAAAGCAAGTGAATCTCAGGAGTTCATTTGAACTTAAGGCTTCAGATGGAGATCTGTGAAATAAATGGTGTGCAATATTTTAAAACAGACTGACCATGCCACCCTGATGTCATCTCATGTTGGAAGCTATGCAGGGTCAAGCTAGGTTAGTACTTCATCTCCATCAAAAGAGGAGTGGCAGGTGGGTGAGGGTGGGACTTGTCCTCCTCTGCTCTGCCCTTGCGAGGCCCCATGTGGAGCTCTGTATCCAGCCCTGGGGCCCCGAGTATGGGAAGGATGCGGAGCTGTTGGAGTGGGTCCAGAAGAATGCTCGAAGAGGACCAGAGGGCTGGAACACCTCTGCTATGAAGAAAGGCTGAGGGACTAGGGCTTGTTTAGCTTGGAAAAGTAAGGGCTTTGGGGAGACCTCATTGTGGTTTTCCAGTACAGGGAGAGGGGAGCTTATAAGCAGGACGAAGAGCAACTTTTTACATGGTCTGTTAGCGTTAGGATAAGGGCAAATGGCTTTAAGATAAAAGAGGGGAGATTTAAGTTAGATGTTAGGAAGAAATTTAGATGGAGCCCTGGGCAGTCTGATCTAGTGGGTGGCAGCCCTGCCCACAGAGGTTGGAACTGGATGGTCACTTCCAACCCAAGCCACTCTGTGATCTATGATTATATGGAATTAAGTTCAGATGACATGAAGCTAAGCGACACAGTTGATACATTGGAAAGAAGGGAAGCCATCCAGAGGGACCTGGACAGGCTGGAGAAGTGGATTTTCATGAAAACCTAATGAGGCTCAATAAAGCCAAGTGCAGGGTGCTGCACTTGGGTTGGGGCAATCCCAGATATTTATACAAACCAGGGGCAAGATCTCCTTGAGAGCAGCCCTGAGGAGAAGGACTTGGGGGTCCTGGCAGACGAGGAGCTGGATATGAGCCAGCAGTGTTCCCTTGCAGCCCGGAAGGCCAACTGTGTTCGGGGCTGTGTTTAAAAAAAAAAAAAAAAAAAAAAAAAAAAAAAAAAAAGGTGGCCAGCAGAGAGAGGGAGGTGATTGTCTCCCTCTACTCGCTCTTGTGAGGCCCCATCTGGAGTATTGCGTCCAGGCCTGGGACCCCCAGTACAGGAAGGATGTGGAGCTCTTGGAGTGGGTCCAGAGGAGGGCTGCTGAGATGATCAGAGGGATGGAGCACCTCTCTTACGAGGAAAGGTTGAGGGAACTGGGCTGGTCTAGCTTGGAGAAAAGAAGGCTCATTGTGGCCTTCCAGTACTTGATGGAAGCATATAGACAGGAGGGGGGAACGGCTGTTTACTGAGACAGGGGAGGTTTAGGTTAGATATCAGGAGGAAGTTCTACACACAGAGAATGGTGACGCACTGGGACAGGTTGCCCAAGGATGTTGTGGATGCCCCATCCCTGGAGGCATTCAAGACCAGGCTGGATGTGGCTCTGGACAGTCTGGTCTGGTGGTTAGGAACCCTGCACATAGCAGAGGGGTTGAAACTAGATGATCATTGTGGTCCTTTTCAACCCAGGCCATTTTATGATCTTGTGACTCACCAGACTTCACATACTGTTGTTATTACTAACATGTAACTGAAATTTATTTGAAAAAAAGCCTGTCACAGAAGGAGAAAAGAGACTGGAGTTATGAATAATTCTTCCTCCCTCATTGCCTAACCCACCCTTGGTTCTTAACTCATCATTGCAGGAAGACAAACTTTTAACTCACCAAAAAGCTTTCAACATTCAAACTCAAGAAGTTTGAAGAAATCATTAAAAATATGCACTAATCCTTTTGGAATGTTGAATGAGTAGATTTCTATGATAAAAGATTAATTCCATATTCAAAGCAGAAACACCATTACAACAAGTAAGAGGCTAAACAGAATTTACACTAAACTAAGTAAAATATAGTGCTTATGTGCCCCTTTCTGCACTCGGTGTCCCTCTAGCTGAACTAACTTCCCCTTTCTTTCTTTTCCAATGTCTACACATGCAAATATTTTTATAGTTATGGGAACAGATATCTCAACTTGTTTTACTGTTGTGCCTGTCATGGAAAAGTTTCCTTCTTTATCTCCTGCTGGGTATGTTATTGTTATATCATTATTATTATTACTGCTACAAACAGAGTTAATATTATAGTAGTAGAAAGGATTTTTAATTGTGGAAATATATACTTCCACCTGAACAAAGAAATAAGGAAAGAGACAAGAGATAAAACAATGCAAAAATGAACAAGATTATGGTGAAGTGGGATATTGCAGTTATTGTTTTTGATTCATAAAAATATAAGTATGAACTCAAGGGTTTGCCTTAGATGGAAAAATATTTCAAAATCATGGTGTCAGTGGTCATCACTGATCTCATATATGGAAAAGAAAAAGAATCCTTGCCTACTTGAAGCATGGTTGCATAACATTTTACTGGATTAAAAAAAAAAGTCCAATTTTGAGGATGATACTGGATTTTTATTACAATTTATGTACATTTCTTTGTGGTACATTTTATATACAATATTTGTGCAAAATACATTTTAAACGAACAGTTCTTCAAATTTTCTGTATGCTACACTGAAAATACAACCCATTTAAAATACTGATAAAAATAACTGAATCTCTTCTATAATTATTTAAATGCAGCTATGAGCTGAAAGTTAAGCTCATAATTGCTCTGTAATATGTTATAATTCTTTGCATAGTGTTACCATAGGTACAATATAATAAATTTTCAATCAGTTTATAGCATTCTTTAAAGAAACCAGACTTCTGATACTTTGTCAAAGAACTTTCCAGTCACTGATAATTAATGAGACAAGTTAGATCATTTGGTATAAAATTCTGGTGTTGCATGTTATACATTTGGATGGTAACACAGAAAAGGAAAAACAAACCCAGGGACAAATAAGCAGCAAAGTGATTTAATTTAATAAATAATTAACTCAGTCTGAGAATGCTAGAACAGTGTAATTCCTGTTCATTTTTTAATGCAATTAAAACTAAATTGTAATATCAATATTAAGATGGAACTGAGAATCATGAAGTTGAACTAGTCTTGACTGGAAACAATTTGAAATATAAAGACTTTTCTTGGAATGATACCTGGCTCAAAAAATACCCACAGCAGAAAAACTGTGAAAAAACTTTTAAAGCTTTTTGCCTGAAATATTTCCCAGCAAATACATAAATTATTGGGTTAATACAGCTGTTTGCGAGAGCCAGAGTAGAACTAAACTGCTCACCAAAGTTGAGAAAATACTCCCAGAAACAGCCTTGTATCACTTCCATCTGGAATAATATATCAAACAATATAACAAGATGGTAAGGAGTCCAGCACAAAAGAAACATCAGTACCACTAAGAAGATCAACTTTGTGGCCTTTGTGTCTCTGTGGTCCTTGCAATTCTTTGTTCTGAATGCTTTTAGTTCTCTTTTGTGTTCTTGTAGAGAGCGAATGGTACAGAAATTGAGGAAGACGATTGCTGTTGATGGCAATACAAACCCCACTATGCTGAATACCAAACGATCAGTTTTTCGCCACGATGGAGTGGGGAAGTCTAAAACACATGCAGAGATATTCCACTCAGGAAAGTGTTTCACAGTCCGAAATGTAAAGGTTGGGATACTGAGAAGGATCCCAAAGATCCAGGTGAGCAAGCAGATCCCTTTGGCTATAGTTTTGCTACGTATTCTTCTGTGTGTCAAGGTATGAACAAAAGTCAAATAGCGATCCAAGCTGACTGCTACTAGCAAGTAAATGCTAGTGTACATGTTTAGGTGGATGGATGCATTGGCACTACGACAAAGAAAATTTCCAAATGGCCAATTATACTTATTCCGTACGTTCACTGCCCAGAAAGGGAGGCATATGAGGAAAATAAGATCAGCAACAGCTAGGTTCACAAGGTAGATTTCAGATATCTTCAGAGGGCCCTTGTACAGTGAGTAAACGAAGAGAACAAATAAATTTCCAAGCATTCCAATAACACAGATGGTGTCGATACACTTGGGTACTAAGTAGTACACGATTTCCCACCAGTTATCCAAGTCTGGGCAAACAGTTGAGTTGCTCTTGTTTTCACTCTGGTTTGAGAAGGGAATGCTCAGTAGAGGACTTTCAGTCATTTTTTTAGGATTCTGTAATTAACAGGAGACATTTTTGAAGTAAGAGAAAAGAACTGCAAAATGGAGACATAAAGTTCTAAATGTCTCTTATCAGTGGTGTAAAAAACATCTTTTTTCAAATTTCTTCAGCACTGACTGGTATGAACTTAAAACTCCAGATTCCTTGTTGCCAAAAAGTGCAATTCATTCACAGTTGTTTATTTCTCTTTCAAAGGCAATTTTCTTCTGTAAGTACTGTAAAGTATTTAGTGCTAATGGTTAATTAGCCAAAATAGTGATTTTCAGTTTATGTCCTTAATACATTTCAAGTATTCCAGCTTTCACGAAAGTGACTTTTTTTTTTTCCTCTGTATTGAACTAATTTCTGATTATTTTCTGTGTTCACTGACTCTATAGCCATTATTACAATCAATAAATAGTTCCCAGTTAAGATCAGATCTTCTGGAAACACTAAATAAATACAGCTTGAGTTTTGGGAACAATTAAAAAAAATATTATTTTTAAAGACAAAATTCTGCAATCAAATGAGTCTATCCAGCTATACAGAAAATTCATAAAATGAACCACTGTGTTTTTACAGATTAGAAGAGTTAATCCTGACTTTCAGAGTTAGCTGCGCAGTGAAAGAGAAGATCTTACTAGTGGGCACACACTGGAACTGAGAGCACAATATACTTGTTTATATAAAAGCATCTGAAATACTTTTAATATACCTAAGGCATTAAAAATAGATAGACGTACCTCGTTCTCCTTCTTCCTGGCAGTTTAGGTGAAGTTTCAAATCCAGGAAGAACTGACAAACAGCAGTACAACAGTGAATACAGAGAGAATTCAAAGACAGATCAGTGAGACTAAGTGCTCTCTGAGTCTTTTGTTAGCCATGCGCATTATGTATGATGTTACGATTTGGAAGAAAGCCATTGCTTTTTTTTTTTTTTTAAGCTTTCAAACGTCAGCTGTGGTAATTTTCAAGGCATGTGAGATATTTCATTCTCATTGTGAAATTCTTGAAAAAGTCAAGCTGTAGGCCTTGACTTTTGCTCCTACCTGAACATAAATAAAGGTCTCAAATACAGGTCAAAGGCAATTAATAGTTCTTTTGTATGAATAACAATGTTTGCAACAATGGCAATTTTATCAACAGCTCCAAACCTCTCTCTCAGCGCCAACACAATCAAAGAAAAACTTTCTATGAGGTTTTTGCTTTGAGAACTCTTTCCTGTCCAGCTGGTGTAGGGAAGGTGATACTGCATACATGGTGTGCCATGCCAAGGAGTTGGGATTAGAGCAGAAGAGGTGTTTGGGAAGGGTAGCTGAAACCTGGAATCACTAAACCTTTCCACCATTTTTGAAAACTGATGTCATTTGCAAACCACTATAGCTATCTAGTGCATGAATCTCTGTGATCGTTACTTCTCAGGATTGTGTGATCATGTCTGTATTTTATCAGGCACGCAAAATGCAATCCGCATTTCGTTTCATTACATGAGACTTCGTTGACTGAGACTAATTGTCTATAAACTTGATTTTTTCATTTTAATTGCCCTCTAATCTTAGAAACATTAAAAAAAATCAGATTTGGTATGTATATATCGGATTTTTAAATACAAATCTCTCAACTACACGTGTAAACAATAGGTATCTTCAACTTCTTAAAAATCAGTGAAAAAATAACGAACTGAAATACTATTCACTTATAGACTAAAAGAAGGGATATTTATACTACATGTTAGGGGGAAATTTTTTTACTCAAAGGGTGGTGAAGCAGTGGTACAGGCTGCCTAGAGAGCTGGTAGTGTTCAAGGCCAGGCTAGATGGTGCCTTGAGCAGCCTGAGCTGGTGGGGACAGCCAGCCCACAGCGGGAGGTGGGAACTGGATGAACTTTAAGGTCCCTTCCAACCCAGCTGTTCTATGATACAATTCTGTTTGAAAACATTAGTCTTGTTGGCTGTCTGCCCAACAAATTCACCATCTCTCCAAATTCTTACTCCACTGCACTCTTGTTTGATTAATTAGTTAAAATAAAAGATCATGCAAGGCTGCACTCTGGTATCACATGGCAGACTTCCTTATCATCATGATAAGTAGTTTTATTCTAACTTTCATTTTATTGATTAAAAATATGCTATATTATGGTACGTTTTACAGAAACTTGAAAAATTGTTCTGTTTGAATGCAATCACACTGAAGAAAATTCTAAAAAAATCCAGTATTTGATTTGAAGACTTAAAGCTCAAATACTTCCATTTAAACAGTAACTTACTTCAACATTTATTTATTTTACTAACCGAATGAAGCAGAATTAAAAATATCTCAAATGACGCCATCTGCTTCACTTCTGTCAATTTTTTTTTTACGTATTAATTAAAATTTTTATTTTGGTGAAGAGTTTTTTTGAACACACAACATAAGAGTTCCTAATAACCTAGAGGAGGTCAGTATTTAAATATCTCATCCCACACTGAGTCACTAAGGTAAGTTAAATGGAAGAGTAGATCTTCGTCATAAACTTTCCATAATTTCCTCTTTGCTTACGCTAGTGGATTTGTGTTGAAGTTATTTTTTCATAAAGAACATTTGAGCAATAACAAGAAGTTTGGATTTCAGCCTTGCTTGGACATAAATTTTCTAAGAGCAGCCAACATCCGTGTTTTCTCACAGACATCCAATAGCAGATGGTAGCTACATCTAAAACGTAAATGATAAAAAATGCAGACTTACTAAAATCATCATTTCAAACTAGATCAAAGCATTAGCCCAACTCCTCTTTGTTAATCTAGCTTCTGATTTTCTATTGTTTCTTATTTTCATGTTTAAAACTTGTTTTCAGCAATGAAGAATCAAAATTGCAATTATATGCGTTTCCTGGAAATTGTGAAATGAATAGGATCTAATATAGGTGCTAAATCATCTTAGACCACGTGCTTAAATATCTTAGAATCTTAGTCTGAGTTCCTGACTTCTCCACAGAATACTTGCATGAACAGCAACATCCTCCTATCCACAACAAGCATCTGCCACTTGGACTAACTCCTTGTAAGACTGTTAATTTTGTTTTCCAGGTGGAGTCAATAATACACTTGAAAAAACAGGCAGTAAAAAGTTTATAATATTTCTGCCCATATCTACACGGAGCAATGCCAGACACTGGCTGGGAGAGGAGTGGCTGGAGAGCAGCTCAGCAAGAGGGGACCTAGGGTGCTCTGACAGTAGCTCAGCACAGACCAGCAGTGTGCCCTTGCAGGCAAGAGGCCAAACTGCATTGTGGGATGCATTATGCACAGCAAAGTGGTCAAAAGAGGTGGTTGTTAGCTATATTTAACATTAGTGTAGCTTCACGTTGCATATGGCGTTGCAGACCTAGGCTCCACACACTAAGAAAGGTTGTTAAAGTCCTTGGAATCGTCCAGTGGAGGGCAGAAAAGCTGTGACAGTGAAAGGCATGCCCTGTCAGGAGAGGCTGAGGGCACTGGGCTGTCCAGATGGAGAAGAGGAAGCTGAGAGCTGACCTTGCTTCCTGAGGATGGGAAGCAGGAGGTGCCTGGCTCTGCTCCTGGAACTGATAGCAAGGTGGGAGTGGCAGAGCTGCTAGGATCACTCAGGACATTAGGAAAAATTTCTACACTGTGAACATGGTCAAACACTGGCACAGGCTTCCTAGGGAGTGCCCTATGCCTGTCGGCTGTCAATGCCTGAGGCATTTAGACAATGCTTTAAGTTGAGGTTACCCCTGAAGTTGTCAAGTAGTTGGACTTCGTGATTTTTGAAGGTCCCTTCCAACTGAACTACTCTGTTAAAATGTCAGCTGAGTTTTCATACAGTTGCTGTTCCTCTGGTTTTACTTTGTTACCTGCAGAAGTGGTATATGCCAGTACTAGACAATATGTGATAGGTCTAGAAAGTGAGGGACTTGGAAATCAGCCTATTGCATTTTACAATCTACAGAGCTTGATGTAAAGACTTTGCCTTACTGTTGATATCTGTGCTTTCATAGAAGAGTAAAGGCTTTAGGCAGGCAGCCCATCCTGCAGACAGCTATGGAGGGCACCTACAGGTTCTTGGGTACCCCAAGTCCTCAGAAAGAAAAGGAGCATCTGCTGCTTCAAGAGAAAAAGGTGCAAAGAAAAGCTACTGAAGCGATTTCAGTATCTTTATCCATCTTAATTAATTTTTTACCTTCAAAAGAAATTGGGGGTGTTCAGCACCATTCAGAAATGGGCTGACCCAAAAGAAAACTGACCCAAAGCTTTTAAAGTAGCTAAAATTCTGTTCTTTCAACTTGCTTTCTCTTGGTACAACAGGAAGTGAAAGAAGAAGGAAAGTATCCGTAACAGTTGCACTTCTGACAAGTCCCTCCTAAGTAAGTGAACTCAAGCTAGAGAACAAAACACCATCACATTTCATATCTTAAGGTAGTTTATTTTCTGTTGTACGTATTTACTGTATAGCAAAATAACACATCTATTTATTTACATACTTTAAATTAATGCCATATTCTTTACATATCATAATATTTTCATGTTTAAACTTGTCAGTACCAAACACTAAAAATTCTCTTCCATTGTCCCCATAACCCCTGTTTGGTTTCACTTAAAGGTTATGTGAACAGCATGCTCCTGAACAAGACAATACTGGTAACACTGGAGATAACAGTAAGACTTCACTGTTTCATCATAGGCATCTTGGACAATATATAGAACAAACAGTAGAAGTATTTATGATATAGAATTATAACGTGTGTTTAAATGAAGCCTATAGAAATTGTTTACAAATTATCTGTAGCCATCTAAATCCTGTAGTTTATTATTAGCACATTCACAGACTTCAAGAATGTTTCGTTAGTTTAATTACTTGAAGATTGAATACAGATTTCCTAGCTTGAATGGAACTTTATTATTCCATTCTAGCTCTTATGAATAAAGGTCACACATTAGCACTTCGAGTTTACTGATGTCTCAAAACTATTTCTTCAGAGTTTTAATTTAAGTGCTTAAAGTTCCAACTTTAAGTGTTTTGAAAGGAACAGGAAGGCTCTGTTGATTTCAGAAGCTTTCAGATTGTCACCAATTTGGTTTTAGATCTAGGTTCCTAGAAGTAAAAGTTCTTACTGGCCATTAAGGACACTGAGCTTCTTCTGTGTAAAATTTTTTCATTTTTAAATTGTCTAATTTATGAATTGTTATTTTGTATTTTAATCAGATTAACTCTGAAAATAAAATTTAGGTAGTATTAGAACTGGAAAATGTCATATTTTGAGTATTCCTAGCATTCAAGACCCCTATTAGCTTCAGTCATCTATTTAAGGCAGTGAGGTGATGCTCTCCTCTATGTTTTTCTTCTTGTGAGCACTGAGCATTTGTTTCCATTAAATAATATTGCTAATATTAATTATGCTTTCTGAATATTCAAAAACAAGTTTCTGAGCTGAAGGATAGGTATAAATGTGAATAACATTAACTCCAAAGAGCTCTCTATAGTGAATGCTTTACCTCATTGCAGGAGTGAGGAGCCTCCTGCTATAAAGAACACTCCATTGCCTTCATGAGGTTGGCTGCGGCCTTCCTTTCTTTACTGCACTGCCTTTTCTGAACTATGCATACATACAGGCAGATGTAAATCAGCACCCAGCAGTCACAGCACTTGCAAGAAGGCCCAGCTTGTAAATCAAGTAAAGAAAAGCCCAGAAGATGACCATGTTTGAAAATCCATTTCAATAATAGTCTTGATGGATTCATTTAAACTTACATAAATACAACTCCATCCAATAAAAAAATGTACTCTATCCAAGGGTATAGGTACCATAAGTAGTTGCATGACCCTTACAATAGCTTCCAGACTGGGACTCTATTCAGAGAACTGCATGTGCATTCTGACACTTATATTCCACAGAAATACAATCATTTCAAATGATACATGCAAAACACTATAATTCAGCCATGAAAATGTAAATATGCTACAAAGAATGATTCGATTGAAAAAAATGACCAGTAATACTAGAAGCAATTCACTGTATTGTGTTTGATTTTAAGTTCAAACCTCTGCTTTCCCTCAAATGATGAATGCTGCTACGTGTTCATTCTGTTGACTCATAGCAGATGCGTATTAGTGGAGACTGATATGGCAAAAGTGTTGTTTGTTTTTTCCATTATGAACAAATTGTGCTATTGTGATGATGGCAAAACAGATTTTTTCCTTAGATATTCACTTGAAATGGAAGTTCTTAAAGTGTCCAGTGAGTTTTCTGTCTTCACAGACTGTGATTTTCTACACTTTTGTGGGATCAAGTCTTTGTAGAATTCCACTGCCTTCTTCTGGAAGTGCTTCCCAACAATAACGTACAGGACTGGGTTCAAGCAACTGTTGCTAAAGGCGCAGTACATTGCCATCTGGGTCACAATATCATTGATTTCTTCAAGGCATTTCAAATTCCCTACTAGGTAGCAGACTGTATCGATGAAGGTGCTGATCTGGAATGGAAGCCAGCAAATGACAAACAGCAAGAGCACAGCAAGGACCAGCAAGGTAGCTTTCCTCTCTGTCTGGATTAACTTCAGTTTTTGTAACTCATTACTTCGTAAGGCCTTGGTGATCTGAGTAGTGCAATAGGTAATTACACAGAGTGGGATTATGAAGCCCACAGTATTCAGCAGGCAATTGTTTGCAGGGTGCCAGTAGGGGTTTGGATAATCAAGAGAGCAGGCTGTGATGTTGTACTCTTTGAAATACTGTAAGTTTCGGAACACCATTGTAGGTGAGCATATGAACAATGCACACATCCAGATTATAAAGCTGTTCCACTTGGCACAGGCTGTTCGCCGCATCCGTCCCAGAGACATGGTTTTTACCAAGGCCAGATAGCGGTCGATGCTCACTAATGTCAGAAAATAAATGCTAGAGTAAGAGTTCATGTAGCTGATTGTGTTGACAGCTTTACAGAGGAACAGGCCAAAAGGCCACTGAAAGTTATTAGAAATATTAATGGCCCAGAAAGGTAAAGAACAGACAAACATTAGATCAGCAAATGCCATGTTTGCTAGGTAAATTTCAGCCACAGAGCAGCGACTCTTGTGGAAGCACAGGACAATAAGGACAAAGGCATTTTCTATTGTTCCCAGAATAAATATAATCCAAAGGAATCCAGGCTGATAAGTCTGTAGCCATTTCCATGCATCTGGATTAATACATTCATATTCATTCATTTGATGCACACTTGAATTATTGTGGAAATCTGCTGAACTGATTGTAAACTCCTGTGTGGCCACAACATTGTAAAGTTGTGTAACGTTTTCAGGTGTGATGGTAACCATTTCTGTGCAGAGAAAGAGAGAAAAAAAAAAAAGGTAAAATGACACTGCTAGCTCTTTGCTGCAAAAGACAAGAAGAGAAGTTGGCTCTGCTTTTCCCATTGTCTTAAACAAAGATGGCATCAAACATACATAGGATTCTCTGGGTTGCTTTTCTCTAGTCACCCTGCTTTGCTTGCAGAGGGGTTCACAGAGCAAACTGCCATCGACTGTATGTGTGGATCAATTTTAAGGGTGCAAAGCAACAGCCATCACTGTAATAAGCAGGTTAACTGAAGCTGGCAAAGAACATTTGCCGGCCTTTATTCACTAGTAAGTGAATAAAAGAAAACAGCAAGTTTGTTTTGTTTTCCTTTTCTTTCTTTTTTTTTTTCTTTTTATTTCTAATTCTTTGATGAGGGTGATGATTACTTCCTTTTCTTATCTTTGTGTATCAATACTCATAGTTTCCCAAAGGAAGATGCATCACTGTGAGACTCCTGCTTTCAGCTGAAAAGCTCACAGGCTTGTCTCTCAACATTTTCTTCCTAAATTAGAACTGATGGAATTCAATTTCTGTGTTTCCTCTCCACACAGCTCCTTGTTTTTATCAAAATCTCCTCTCACAGCAATTTAGTTTGCAGGTCTAGTTTGCACTGAGAATGCTGCAGGAGTGAGGATTAGTATTTGGAAGCAGTGTGGCTTTGTCAACTCACTGGAATCACCTGCATATTTCTGTACTTGTGTTACCATCTCTTTCTACAGGCAAGTCACAGAAGAGATGAATGGTACAACCTTTGGAAGGGAATTTAGGTGTAATTAATCCATAGCAGATGGGTTCGCAGATTGGCAAAGATAGCGGCCATCATATATGCAAAGACCTTAGGAGTTGGACTTGATCCTTATGGATCCCTTCTAACTTGGGATATTCTGATTCTATTACCTGTCTGCAGTGAAGCTCCAGTGAGTTAATTTCAGTGTAAGAGCACAATGTGAAAACCAGCATAGGGTCTTACAGGGAATTATTTAAGGACATAAATCTCAGATACGTGTTTAAATGTCACTAGAATCAAACAGTTGAATGTCCAGATTCCACTTGGCACTATTAAAATGTTAGCTGTGGTAATTATTCCTATGTTTCTGAGACACTGAATGCCCAAATATAAGAATCCAGGCCTGTATGCATAGTTATCTGAACTAGGTGACAGCAATATTGCTTGTTTTATTCCAGGTCTTTAAAATACCTCTGATAATATTGTGGTTTTATTGGAAGCTTTTCAGATGTATTTTTAACTAAAACATTTTTCTGACTCATCTGGTAACTTGGCAGTGAGAAATGTCTGTAATTCCTGGAAGGATGAAGTTCTGATTCATGTTCTGTTTACTGCACTAGCTGGTTGGTAAAAGTCAATCCTAAGCATGCACATTGACATTTGGCTCTTAGATGAAGAACTGCTGAAAAATGATGACCGTATTTTGCATATTTATTTTAATTAAGTACTGTAGTGCTTGGGAACCAAATGCAAAGATCAAGATTGCATTTCATTATGTGTAACAAAAACTCTCTGCCATAAAATTTACAACACAAGTGTCAGGCAGTACAGGTCAACTGGATAAAACAAGTGAGACTGAGAATTTTCATCACATTTAGTGATGAAACAACACTCCCATCTGCCCCTCCCCTGCCACAGCTCCATGCTGTTCCCTCGGGCCCTGTCGCTGTCACATAGAGCAGAGCACAGTACTGCTTTGCCAGTCCCTGTGAGGAGCTGCAGGCCGCCAAATGCCTCCTCACAGCCTCCTCTGCTCTGGGTTGAACAAGCCAAGGAGCCGTAGCTGTTTCTCATACATCTTGTCCTCTAGACCCGTCACCCTCTTTGTAGCCCTTTTTCCTGGCACTTCATGCTCTAACAGTGTTTTGGAGGTAAAATGCTAATGGACCAACAGAAGATCATGTGAGAACAGAAGTTCTGTTGGGCGATGCTGTAAGCAGAAGCTGTTGTTTCTGCCAGGAGCAGGCAGCAGCAAGAATTAAGTGCACTATGAAATTCTTTGAGGTTGAGTATCTGCAGATACTTAGTAAGGCATTCATTAGTAATTCAAAGTCATAAAGGCTATGATATTGTTGGCAATTTCTATGCCTATTTCTCATAATTATGACTAATAGGAAAGCAAGAACCAGGAATTAATTTTACAGCAAACGGAAGCACAAAAACTGCCCATTGGTTGATGATATTTTTCCTGTAATTCACCTTTTAAATGATTGTGCTTTAGAAAGACCGAGAATTGTTTAAAATAAGTTACTTTTGTGACATTACTGGGGTCTAGAAACAGACTTCAGGACAGAGAATGTGACTAAGGCTCGTGCTGTGTGGCTCCTGGCTTATCTGTTTCCTTGGTCCTTAGCTCAGGCCCTTGTGTAAAACATTGTTAGAAATGAGGGTGTGAACAGTGTAAAATGTGCTAGTCATCATTACATGTCCTATTTAAACAATTGCCTGGGGCTATTCTCTGCAGCACGGGAAAGTCATTTAAACCATGTGCTTACTGAATATATTATGATTTACACAACCACAACTTAGAAAAGAGATTGATTTGCCATTGTCTTATCTCAGGCCAGTGAAAATAAGTGTAATCCCCTCAAAAAGACACTGTGTGTACAATGCAAAGCAGTTTTAATGTCTCATCTTGGACTGATTTTACCTGATGATTTTGACATAAACTGTCTAGCTGAAGCAGTTACTATTACTGATTATGAAGAATTGCTGAAGTGGGTTGAATTTGTTCCTGCTGAAGTTCATCTCTTATTACTGGATATTTCATCCTTTACAGTCAGATAAAAACATTCTCAGTCATTGTTTTTTGTTGTTCCAGAATTATTTTTTTTGCTAGTAGTATTGGGCATAGTTGGCAAGGTTTTGGCAGTCAGAGGCTGCAGCATGGCTTGTGTGGCAGATAGCCACACCTTGCCTGTGCTGATGGCACCCAGCCCTCTACTGTTTTCAAACACTGTCCTGAGCAGTGGAGCAGGGCTATGGTGTTGGCTATTGCAGTCATATGTTGAGCAAAGGCATGATCCAGCCAATGCTGCAAATAAGGTACACTCACACAGAGACTGGGAAGAAGAGGGTAATATACTGTAATTGCTGTGGTCCTGGATTGTTTACATGTAAGGGGTAAGGAACTCCAAAAGGTGGCAGTCACAAATGCCATGATCTGAAAGCTCTGAGAGCTGTGAACAGTCATTGACACTTTTTGTCTTTGCCTGTAAACCTGGTGGATTCTTCTATTAATCAAGGATAGACTTGTATGTACCATCGTGGGGGGAGCATGCCAGAAGAGAGGTGAAAGAGGAGCAGAAAGTCAAAGATAATGCACAGAGTCCAGGAATCCTTGAGATAAATATTAGGTGAGGATGTAAGGTCTCCATGCTACTGCTGTACATGCTAGAGCCTAAGGATAGTCTGAAGGAGGAGATGCAGAATATGATGAAGCACAATTACAAGCCCTCTAAAGATTAAGAACTGCAAAATAAGGAATGCAAATGCAGGGGAAAAAATTAGCACTCAGTTAATAGTGCTAATGGATATGAATGAGTTCCAGGAAAGCTGAGACATTTTCTTCTCCAAATGGAGAAATGCCCATGTTGCATCAAGTGAACAGTCAGATTTCACGATCAGATTTGGGTACCTCTGACAGTGGTGTTAAACTTTTATTGTACTATGCTAAGTATCTGCTCATGTGCGGAGATACAGTGAGAAATAATCTGCAAGAACACAGGACAAAGCAGAAGACAAAAACTGTTGCCATATGACCTCAACCTTCTTGGCTGCTTGTTTCTCGAGGATCGGGAAACCTAAGTGTAAACTATTATGTAAGTAAAGGTATTGGTGACCAAAAAGGGCGAAAGAGGATTATCAGTCTTAAACTTAGGCAGAATACTCACTGTTTGATAGTTTCTTCTTTGTATCATTCAATTAATGATGAGATGTTTGAATTACACTTACAAAAAAATAGCATAAACATTCCTTGAGGCAAGACTGTTTAGCCCATGGCAATATTTCCAATTACAAAAGTATTGGAATTATAAGCATGATGTAATATTTCAGGTTCTGAAAGTTTACACTTTCTCTTATTTGTAAATTGTAGCCACATCCTGGTATGATCAAATTGTCCATAAATGACATCACCTATGATCTTAGGGCTGAAATGAGTCACTGCAGGCCTCCAAACTTCCATTTCTAATTCATGGTTTCCTACAATAACCAGTCCTTCTTTTGCCCATAAGCAATTGTAGATACAGCTTAAAACTAAACAAGGACCTGAGCATCCTTGCAGTTATATTTCTACCAATGTTTTCAGCTTGCGTGTTTACTGTTGTCCTACGTTGTTGTCCTGGGTTTACAGTTTGTCAGCTTTTCACAGATATGAAAAATTTCTCCTATCCTTTCCTTTTTGGGATCAGGATCAGCTAACCATAGTCGTGTCACTTTGGAATAAGTGCAAGGAACCACTACACCACTCTCCCACTGTGTCATACTGTGTCCATGCTCTGCCTCTTACGACATGCCTACTTCTCTGAGCAGTATAAGGCTTCTAATCCACCAGAAAATTTGTCAGGATGAAGGGAGGTTTGATTCAAGTTTATTCAAAGCAAACTTTGAACATTCCTTCCCCCTAGACAATAGAATAAACTCTCTAGTCACCACAATCTGTGCTGCCCAGTTCAAGAACTTTTTTGTTCAGTGTTGATATACATCCAGGCACTTGGATTGAGGTCTTAGTTAGTCTTGGTCTTATTTATTAGCATCAACATAAGTGGTAGTGATACCAGACATTTTTAAAACTGAAAAGGAAAAGGCTGAAATATAAATATTATTATTGTATGTTTTGTTTGCTTAGAGAAACAACATTAAGTCATCTTATACACAAGTTACTGCTTCTTATCTTTGTATTACATAAAGAAGGATATAAGACTACACAAAAGCTTTAAAAACGAAAAAAAAAAAAATCAGTGGTAAGAAGTTGAAACTGGCTTATTGATTTATTCCTTCTGTCTGTTTAAAATGCAAATACAGCAGGAGAGTTTTGTTGCCAGCATCTTCACAGAATCAGAGAATTGTAGTGGTTGGAAGTGATCTCTGGGGATCATTTAGTCTAACCCTGCAGCTCCTGCCCTTTAGATACTTATAAACATTGATAATGTCCTCTCTTGGTCTGCTCTTCTCCAGGCCTCTCAGCCTTTCCTCATAAGGGAGATGCACCAGGCCCATCATCATCTTCGTGGCCCTCCACTGGACTCTCTCCAGAGGCTCCCTGTCTTTTCTTGAAATGAGGAGCACAGAACTGGACACAGTACTTCAGATGTACAGGCTTAGTAGAGGGGGAAGATCACCTCCTTCAACCTGCTGGATGCACTCAGCCACTCCTCCCAGTTTAGAATTATCTGCAAAATTGCTAAGGGTGCACTTTATCTCTTCATCCAGGTCACTGATGAAGATATTGAACAAGACCGAACCCAGAACCAACCCCTGGGGAACACCACTAGTTATAGGCCTCCAACTAAAACTCTCTGCTGCTGATCACAGCTCTCTGAGCTATGCCAGCCAGCCAGTTCTCAGTCCACTGTCCAGTTGTCTATTCCACATTTCCTGAGCTTACCCATGAGGATGTATGGAGACAGTGTCTAAAGTCTTGCTGACATCAAGGTACACAACATCCACTTTTCTTCCCTCATCTACCCAGCTGATCATGATGTCATAGAAAGCTACCAGATTGGTCAAGCATGATTTCCCTTGTGAATCCATGCTGACTACTCCTGATAACCTTCTTCTCTTCCACTTGCTTGGTGATGACATCCAGAATAAGCTGCTTCATCACCTTCCCAAGGATGGAGGTGAGGCTGGCTAGCCTGTAGTCTCCCAGCTCATCCTTCTTGCCCTTTTTGAAGACTGGAGTGACTTTGGCTTTCCTCTGATCCTCAGGCACCTCTCCTGTTCTCCGTGACCTTTCAAAAACGATAGAGTGGTTCAGGCAAACAGGATGGGCAAACAGGACAGGCAAACAGGGTGTGGTGTGTCAGGAAGGGCATGGTGCAGGAGTTCGTGCAGGCAGGACATGCAGGGAAGATGACAGGCAGCCTGGAATCATTACACTGAAACCATAACACTGCGAGCCTTTTTTTTTTTTTTAGAATCATATGGCTGATACTCATTTTTCTTCCTGTATTAAGTTAATGAAGTACATGCACTGAACTTAGAGAAAGAGTATTCAATTAAAATGAAACAGAATGTTTCATTTTGTGGACAAATGCTATTGCAGAAGTCTATTCATGCCTCCAGATTGTGTTCCCTGAAATAAAGTGGTGTAATACTGATGATTACTCAACTTTAGAGCTCTTATAAGCTGTTTCAGGTAAGGTTTTACTATTTATTTTTGTGAGATTACAGAGAATCAATTTATGCCTCTCCTATTCCCTGAAATGACTATCTCTTGCTGTCACGGTTATGGAAGCAATTGTATCAGACCTATTTGGTGGTAGTGCCTGGGAGTTAGGTATCCAGACCCGAAATTCATTTCAGCAATACAGATTCAGAACAAAGGCCTTGTGAAGGCTGGATAGAACACCCAGCTGAAATCCACACTGCAGTATGCGTGGAATCATCCATAACAGTATTTTGGGTTTATCTGATTTAGGTACTGCCAGTAGCTGGCTTGTCATATGTACGTGTAGCTTTATACACAACTAGGTGATGATGGTACAGAAGAGCAGAAAATCTGGGAGGAAAAAAATAGTTTTGAGTGGCTGCAAATTGAGATGGGCATTTGCTCACTTCTGAAATATGAGACTTTTGTGATGCGCTTTTTTAGAGGAAAGATCAGCTGCAGAAAGAAACAGCAAAACACCCAAGGCCTGCCACAGTCTCCAGTCTAAATCTCTGATCCTGTGCAGACCTGAGGCTGTTCCAATCGTATTTATTTTTGTAAGGATTTGTCCTCCTAAATATCCCTGAAGACAGCTTTGGGAAGCCAACTGTCCCTTGGTGGTGCCCAGTAGTCTAGCAGCCATGCTTCTTCATGCTGCTATAAAAACTGCAATAAATGCGACAGAGGAGCTGTCAGAGCCATAAGAAGAAAAAAAGGCACCTGCCTGACAGATCTACTGTTACTGAAATGAGAAATAATGGGAGTTTAAGAGATGCTGTAGGTAAGGGTGGTTTTCTGCAGCATGGTGCCTACTAGAAAGTCTGTTTTCTGCTGAGTGAAAGTATTCTGCTTTCTCAAGGGCCTATAATGTTAAAATTTATTGACTTAAGAAAATAAGATGTGACAGAACTCCCTCTAACTGCCTCATCTGAGACCATCTGACAGGTCATAAATGTTTCCAGCCAAGGATATGTAGGTTTCATTTTAACGCATTTAGAGGTTTCCTTCCAGGACAATTTTTGCAGGGGAAAGAGATTTTTATTGTTTTTCAATTAATTATGAGGTTATGACGTAACAACTTCAATGCATATCCTTTATCTTCACACCTGCAGGTCCAGTAGGCCTCAAGAACAGTTGATGGGGTAGCCTAAACAGAAGCTTTTTGGCAAGAACTGAAAGACATGTCACAAGATCAAGGCCATCTTCTGTGATGGGTCTTATTTTTGTTGTTAACAAAAACACAGGAAAGACATTTTCTTTATGATTTCTGTTCTTTCTCTTTTAGGCTTATTTTCAAAGCTGCTTACTCATCTTTTTTCTCAACTTTTACTGTTTCAAAAATCATCTTTGTCATCTGTCACCAGTATATTAACTCTCTTGTTTCCATCCAGACAAAGAGCAATGGGATTGGTTGCTTCCCTCTCTTAGGCCTTAGCAAGCATTTAAGTTGTGTCTTTGTCCAAATATAAAAAAAATGCATAATTATGTGGCCATTGTGAAATGTACTCTGAAAGTTACTCAGAATATCCTTTTTAACTCTGCTTTACTGAGAATGTATTCATTATTTTGGAGAGGCAGAAGAAGTGCCTGAATAATTCTTAAAATGTTTCTTACCTTCAGTTTCACAATGAAAAGATTTATTCTCTCCTTTTACTGTCTCAGTGACTCATTTTTAATTTCCACCCTTTGTATAAGTAATCTTTACTTGGCTTTAGCTCACATGATATTGTAGATCAGCAGCTACTTCCTGTGGCAATGCAGGCACAGCAGTTCCTGTTCTTCATTCTCCTCTGCTGTTCCTTTCCACCCTATGGCTACTCTCACAATTACTATTCAGTTTTATGAGCCTTCTGTTGAACCAGATTGAGGAACTTGACTGGGACAAAAATAACCTTGTAGAAGGAAAGGCTTTTTAATGAGAATCAAGTTCCCAGTTTGTCAGAAAATTAAGGCAATGAACAAAAAATGAAGTTTTTACTTCTTAAAAGAGGAGTTTAGAGTATCTCCGGTGTGTAAACTTGAAGCACACCATGGAACAACAGCCATTACTCTGCAGTTACCATTAAGGGTCAATTATGTTAGATAAAAAAGGAAAAATATGTATTCTGTTAAAGCAATTATCTCAATAACAATGGGTCTAAAGAGGGAATAGGCTATTATTCTTTCCCATGGGTGGGATGGGAAAACACACACTTTCAATACTTGCTGTTGTAATCAACTAAAGAAAGATGTGGTAAGAACAGAAGCCCAATCCAGTGTGATAAAGCACCTTACATATTATTTTTTCCAAATTGATATCTTGAAAGGAGTCACAATACTAGTATTTTTATATTATGCTTTTCCTGAAAAATCCCATACTTTTCATCTCCGAATAACTTGGGATTCAGTGCTTTACAAATCCTATTCAATAAGTCCAATATTTGTGATAGAATATTGTATCTGTGTGTAAATTAACTACAACTGAGATAGTGAACAGCAGAACAACATGGCTGGACTATTGTAAGAGCTGGTAGGAAGAGGAAAATCTGAACTGAATCTGTGGGAAAGATAACTGTGTATGGAAAATTTCTCATTATGAAATCTAAATAGATTTGGTCTAGAGATAGTGGTGGTGTTCATCCCCTGATTTGTTATTACCTATTTTAGAAATGGTTCTACTAAAAGTAGAATGCTCCAAATGATTCAAATGGCACCTAAGTTTGAAGTTGCTGCCGTTCCGAAAGTACTTTTTTGTTACTATAGTTTTATTTCATCTGAAATGAGAAATTGTCATTTCTAACATTACGGTCTGGCCTAAGATCAAAAGAACAAGATCTTCAAGATTCTCCAGCCATTATATCACTCAGTTTTAGCTTTATCATCCTCAGAAGTTTTAAAAATACAAAAGGATGAAACCTTGAGTAACATGATCTTACCACACCACTGGCCTGGATCATGGCAAGAAGTTAGACTTCCTTGATGCCTTCCAACTTGGATTATCCTAAAATTCTTAGTTTGTGCTTCTTATACTAATAATTGAATTTCCAGTTGAATTTAGCCAACAAACAGAAGCAGAATGTCAAAAAAGTAAAGCTCACTGAGCATCCTTAGGAAGCTATGGACGTTTTGTTGAAAGTAACATGTGAACTGGCTTTTGCTAAAGAAGGTTTTTGCTAATATCAGGATAGAGCTATGGCTCTTCAAAGTCAGAAAAGTAAGTAGAGATACACTGACTAATTGACTGGATTTACAGTGAGGGCAGAAGGGAGCCTGGATGCCTAGGTTGAGGGGTGACGCTGTGGGCTGATATGCGCCCACTCACATCTGTTTATGGGCTGTTTTGTGATGCAGTGGACTCTTAAAGTCCTGTTTTAAATGTGTGTTATCTGTGTAGTACTTCAGTATGTACTGTTAAATTTGCCTTTCAGATATTTATATTCCTTCACTTATCTCTTTAGGTGATTATAGGGAGAAGTGTGGAGAAGGAGAGATTTGTAAGACTTTAGGAAAGACATTAAGTCAATATAGCACTGGAGATGCATAAGAGAAAAAAATTAGTTATTTTGAAGAACAGCAGCAGCCAAGTTTTTGGGAGGCCATTTGAGTGCTTGAGTACGGGTATTTTGGAATGAGTATGAGATAGGGCCTCTGAGAAGTGTGTGTTTCTGCAGCCATGCAAGATACCTTGGAGTTCTTGAAATAACTTCAGATACTGCTGGTGACCTTTGCCATATGATATAACTACAAGCTGGCAAATTTTGAGGCTTAGCAGAGTATTATAGGGACTATAAAATAGAGCATTCTGGCTATAAAATGCAAAATTACAACAAAAGAAGAGAAGGAAAAGAGTCTCCTGGGAATTAGTCTGTTAAAACAGCCTAGGTTTTAAGAGCTGAAAAAGAGAAGCTGCTGATTTGTTGTGGAAAAAAATGATTGAAACATAAAATTATGCTTAACAACAAAATATACTTAAAATCTGAAAAATAGTTAATTTTCTGTATTTGAAATGAGTAAGTTTGATGTGGTGCTCAGAGTATCTGACTTTGGATTAGTCTTGTTTTTAAAGAAAATTCCTACTTCTTGTCTTTTGGGACACTAGGAATGCTATATAAAGCTCTGCGGTATCTTGGCAACAGTTAAAGCAGATGAGCTAGAGGCAAAGGTTTTTGTTTTTACTTTTATGTGTTTTCTCTCAAAAAAAAGGTACATATGGGCAAAATAACAGAGGAAAAATAAACCAAACCTGCCTTCATGCACTTATTTTTACTTGGCTGAAAAATAGAAAAACTCTGACGAAGCATACCAAGTTGCATAAATTTCTTGGTATCTTCTGTACCATGTACAGTGGGAATATCCTGCAGAAAGCACTAGATATTATGAATGCAGCAACAGAGGTGGAATAATAAGAGGAAAAAAATTGTAAATTCTGAACTATTCTTGTTTCCAGGAAGATGAAGAATTGATTCTCCTTTACTTGCTTTGCTGTAGTGGAGGCACAGAAGTGTTGCTCAGCAGCTTAGAAAACTCCACCTAAGGCTTCCTCATTGATGAGCACGTGAATGTCCTCTTCAGGTCTACATTACTGCTACCAGACTTCTTTGGCCCTGTTTAGCCATTTCTTTCTCCTAACAGCTCTTTTTCCTGGGTATCAGCTCTAAGTTCCTGTGACTAGGTAAAATGTGAAGGTCTAATGGCCAAATAATGTTTATTCATGCTGCTTCCTTTGTGCACTATTTAATGTTGAGATTTGCCTTTCAAATGAATGGCTCTGTGCCCTGAAAGTACTTTGCTTCTAGCTTCTAGAGAACATTTCAACAGCCATTTAAGCAAAAAAGCAGATTTGCCTCCAGTGCCTCCAATTACAATCATGTTTACACAATTATTAATGGCATTTGCAATAATGCAGCACTTTCTGCACATTTTCACAAATGACTCTCACAACTATGACTTTTGATAAAAGGCTAAGTTTCTCCAATAGATTTTACTCTTGAGCTGATCAGGCTCTACTACATTTTTACAACACACTTTGTGCTGCTGCAACTAAGATTTCATCTTCAGATACGGACAGTTGTCCTCGCCAGCATGCTGTGGGGTCTGAGCATGCAGATATCTGAAGATATTGCACCCAGCATTTGTCTTTTCTAGAAGCTAGTAATAACAGAATACCTTTGGTTCACTTAATGCCTCCCAAAAAAGCATATAATATACGGACATCTTCATCCAATAAAGGTACAGTTTTCAAACATCAAATTGGGCTCAGACTACAGAATAGGCTGGAAAGTATGATTAACTATGTAATGGTTGATTTTCTTTTCCACTTTGTACTCTCTGGAGAACCAAGCACCAGACAGTTCCCTTGTCAAGGAGAAGGAACTCTGTAAGTTTTCTTAATTCAGTGAAAAACTTCAGAAAGTCATTTTGTCTTGCCCTTCCTGGGTCAAACTTGCCCACCTCTGCTGTTACCTGAGCAGCTGTGGCAGTCATTTCATATTATTTCTGTGTCTCTGTTCCTGCCTTAGCCAATGTATGAAGCATTTGCAATTGGAAAATGTAAGTTTTTAGATAACAGGATATAAATTATCACATTGAGTATATCGCAAAGGAAAGCTCAAAACCATATATATATACTTAAAATATGTGTGTATGTGTGAGAGAGAGATAACTATAGTGAACCTCACACTGCATTGCAGTTATTTTGAAAGCCAGCACTGATAAAATTGGATATATACCCAAACATAGACTGTTTTCCTGCTGAAAACATAGCAGAACACCAATGACAATTTTTACATGGAAGTACACCGTATTTCTATGAAAATGCAGAATGAAGCATTCAAATAAATGTTGATAAGTATTTGGTGATTAACTAGATTGTACAAGCACTCATGCGTTTTTCAACTCTCTGTGGTCTGGAAGGCTCAGGATACTTCTTCAGCTGACAACTGGTGTAATGTACAACACCAATTTACAACAACGAGTGTTTGGATTATGATTTTATTTCTGCCTTTTCATTCTTTGCCAGTGTTCTGAAATTAAACTGAGTGCTAATTTATTGCCCTCTGTTGTTAGCAGCAGGAGATGCCAGAGACTTTCTGGAATCTGATAGAGAAACTCTGTTTTTCACTCTGTGACCACAGTTTTTGAGCACAGGTGATTGCCAAGATTTGTCTATCTGCTCTTTTGAGATTATGAGTGCCAACACAAAAACATGGTGAGGATTTTGTTTGAAAGGTTCTTTTTTGAATACATGCCACAGCCCCTTCAGAGAACTCTTGTACCCACAACTAGCAAAAGCAGAGATCCTTCTCAGCTTGTGTAGTCAATGGTGTTGGGATGTCACTGGGCAGCTATGTAGCATGACATGAGATCACAGGTATTGTCCTGTCTGTACAGTGGTAACAATTAATGGATACATCTTTCCATACCTCACCCTTTACTGCAGCTCTGTATGAAATGTTCTACTACATGTCAGAGGAGGCAAATTTCCTTTTTCTATTAAAAGGACAACCAAAACAGAAAATTTCTAGATAAAAAAAAAAAAAAAAGATTTTTTTTTTTCCCCACAAATGAGTTGGAAAAAATAACAGGAAAGATTTTGGAGATGTAGTTTCTGATTCTGAACAATGAAGGAGATACACAGACAAGTAACTCATGTCTCAGCATAAGATCCAGACTCACTCTTGAGCTCTGTGGCCATCCAAATAATTTATTATCTTTACAAAGTGAAGCAGCTCCAAAAAACATTGAGAATGAAAGTGGCCAACTCATTACAGTATCCACCAGGAGCTTGCTTTAGAAGGAAGATGCCTCATTCAAAATTCTTAATTCTGTGGTGCCCATTCCCAGGCAGATTTCCTCTGAACAAGTGCACATGCTTTGGTTTCTTGCTGCTACAAAAAAATTCAAGATTCTTTCATTCCAGATGGGAATTTCTTCCTTTTGCCCCTTCCCTCCCAACTTTTATGTGAAACAGAATTTCTACCTTCTGACCAGCATAGTTAATTTTGAAAAATATTCTAATTTAAGTTAATCACATCCCGTTTGAAGTCAGGTACCTCCAATTTTGCAGGCACTGTAGCATATAAGGCTCTCTGTGGCATGCAGCAGCAATCTGCAGAATGCAGAAAAGTCTAGTGGCAGGCCAGGAACAGGTGGAGAGGAAATGAGGAGATGTGAGTCCTGGAAGAGAACATAACACTGTTAAAGAAAACACTGGAGAAATATTACTAACTGAAAGGAAGGAAGGAACACTGGAAAGAAGGCAAGAAGGGAAATAGGGGTTTAATCTCCCAAGAGAGAAAAGGGCTTGAAAGCAAAAAATGAATGAATAAGAATTTCTGTTTGAGTCAAATATACAACAAATTAATAAGAGTTTTTACCTGGGATTTCTATTCAAAATGTTATAAAACCTGGATTTTTTACAAATGCAGAAGAATGAAATTCCCAGTGTCTTGCACAACACCATATTCACGGTTAGGATGCCAACTGGTAGACCAAGTCTATTATGGAAGGAAACAAATTGCTGTCTTGCATTTTTGAAAAAGACTGACATTTCCAAAATATTGCAGGAGATGCCTTCCCGAAACCAACTCCACTTTGTTACTTTCCTTCCTTTTAGTTCTGGGAAATACTTCTCTTGCTGAGCCAGCTGGCTGGAATTTCTTGGCTATGAGAAGACTTTTGAATGAAAAAAAAAAGTTTCTCAGAGAAATGAAGTAAGTACAATGTGAGAGCATGTAATCCATATCTCATGCAACATGTCTCTATCTGTGTTTTTATAAGCACGTTTGTTATAAATTTAGATCTAGTGTGAATAATATCCCCTTCATTCACAATTTGCCTACTTGTCAGATTTGTTATGTAGGCTTAACCAGGCTGGTATAGCATCACTTTGAAAATGAACTTGCAGCTCACCAAGAAAACAAACAAACAAACAAAAGTAGCACCATGTAAGAAGCTCTCAAATTTTAAACTAGCACCCTTCTTCTGTAAACTGCCAGTAAGTTTTTTTCATTATGTGATTCTTTTACTTGCTGTAAATCTCTATAAAGAATGGTTTCTAAGAAGATAAGAGTTTTTATTAATTAATCTGCTCATCAGGGTTACTCCCAGATTCTCATTACTTGGATATTTCAGCATTAATTATAATAAATAAAATACAATACTTGCCCGAGCAAAGGAGAAGAAATAAACATAAAAGTGTTAATCATAATAGATGGACACATCACAAATGATTGACCATATATATATAATTTTTAGCAGCAAGTTAAAATGTGGGGACCAGGAACTAAGAGTTGGAATCAGAAAATCTGAGATGGATTGCCTCATCTCAGAGGATGACATAGAAATGTGTACAGCAGAGCTGGGTGGGTATAGTGATTATATAGAGGAGCATGCATTTTACTTCTCTGACAAGATGCTAATAACCTCTGTGCATGTGTTTCTCTATATTTCTATGATCGCATAGAGAGAAAAGAGAGAACATTTCCACAAAACAAAGATTTAATGGTCACTTTTAGTTCCGCAAACCATTTGCCTGCTGCTTTGCTGTTCACTTTGGGAAAAATGGCTTGTGACTTTCAGTGCCCTGTGCTGGAAGGAGCAGGCAGAGCAAAACCTGTAGGATGATGCTATTACCGTCCTGTGTTAAACTGGGATCTGATGCTTCAGTGGTAATCAATGCGCAAGAGCCCTGCAAGGATACAGGCAGGTTTTGCCTTAAAGAGCCTATAGTCTAAGCAGAAGCCAAATGTAATAGAAAGAGTGAAGAATATAGCCCATTTTAGGGAAAGTGCGCTGGAGAATATAAGAGCCAAACCTAGTGACAATGTTTTCAATATTTCCATCCTCCTGCACTGGAGCTAGGATTTGGATTCAATGATCTTTATGGGTCCCTTCCAACTTGGGATATTCTGTGATTCTGTATTTAGAGATCAGGTCCCACATTTGAATTATGAAAGCCTCACAGCTGCTTGCAGCAAAGCTCAGGAGCCCTGAAGAACTGCTCCTACCTTACTGGCCTGCCTGATGTCTGCAAGCAGTTTACTGCCCATCCTTTGTGCCCTGTGATCCCAGAGCAGCAGTCTTTTGGGTAGTCAGCTGGCAGATCATAAAGCCACAAGGAAGGAAAAAAGCTCTTCCAGGGTCACGGGGATGCAGCTCCCAGATAACTTACAGGAACATTGCAGGAAGAAAACCCACTATAGCCAGTTCTGCCTCTGTGCATGCATATGTAGTTCCTGTTAATATCAAAATTACCTTAGGCTCTAACCATAGCTTGCTCTTCTTATTGCTGAGTTTATTGCAGATAATGAATGTGAGAAATGAATTTCTGCATTTAGGAAGCTCCACTCTCTGGTAATTCAAGAGCTTGAAGCCTGGCTTTGTTTGCAACACCCTCATCATGCTGGCATACCTAAGCGTGCAAGGCTTAGCACTGGAGGGTCTGCAAACCTGAAAGTTCCTCATTATTTGCAGGGATGACAATGACAAGCCCAGAGCTGCTGAATCAATCTCAAGAGTTGATATACAGGGGAGGTAAATATAGCACAGCAGCAAAAAGAAGTAAAATCCACTACTTCAGCATATTTGCAGAGTCCTGGAGCAGTTTGTAATGGATCAGATATTCCACAATGTCTGAATGCTCTGGGCTGCTTATCATCAGAATGGAAACAGCTTGCTTTCAGCAAGCAACTTTGTTCCTTCTGTTATTTTTCCTTTTCTTTATGGTCTGTGTTCCCTTTATGTCTGTTCTCTGTTGTCTGGGGCTTGCAGTGAGGTGCTAAACCATGGTCAGTGTTCTTCAGCCTCACTATGGTAGTATTGCTTCTAAGTGAATGGTGTATCACCCCTGTGGTGATAGCTAGCAGGTGTAACTTTGTGGGAAGACAGCAGCCTGCAGTGTCTGAATTTAGTGTTCTTGTTACATTGCTTATCCTCTGTGTTTTCTTGCTGTGGTAGTACCCACCGCCTCCAGGCTGTCACACCACAGGGATGCCCTTTCCTCCCTCCAATACTGACTTGGAGTTCTCACTGCTTCCCTTACAGGACCTTTCATGGGGAGCTGGATAGGGGGCTCCAGTTTGAACAGGGTTTGGTGTGAAACTGTATCCTGAACCTGTATCATATCATAGAATATATGGAATAGGTTGGAAGGGACATCAAAGACAATTCAGTTCCACCCCTTGCCATGGGCTGGCTGCCCTCCACCAGATCAGGGCCCAGGGCTCCATCGAATCTGGTCCTGAACACCTCTGGAGATGGGACACCCACAGCCTCTCTGGTCGGCCTGTGCTACTGCTTCAATCCTCTCTGTAAAAATGTTATTTCTAACAACTAACCTAAATCTCCCACTTTCAGTTTAAAACCATTCCTCCTGCCCTTGTAAAAAGTCAGTCTCCTAATTATAAGCTCTCTTCAAGTACTGGAAGGCTGCAATGAGGTCTCCTTGGAGCCTTTTCTTCTCCAAACTAAATAAGTCCAACTTTGTCAAAGTTTCTACACAAGAGAGGTTCTCCAGCTCTCTGATCATCCTTGTGGCTATCCTCTGGACCTACTCCAAGAACTCCATGTTTTCCTTGTGCTGGGGGCCCCAGGCCTGGACAAAGTACTCCAGATGGGGCTTCACATGGACAGAGCAGGAGACAATCCTCTCCTTTGCCTTTCTACCACCCCTGTTTTGATACAGTCCAGGATACAGTTGGCCTTCAAGGCTGCAAGCACATACTGCTGGCTCATACTTTTCCATTTGATCATTGTGATTTCAGACCAGTCTCTATTGGACAAACCAAACCCCTTCTCAATACAATGCTCACCAAGGGATATCATCCTCCTAGCTGTGCTAGGAGAGGGGTTCACCCAGCTGTCTGGTCTCAAAAGGTGAAGATATATGTGGCAATGTCACTTTAAAGCATTACTTCCTCTTCTCTCCCTTAGCTGCCCCACTGCAGGTTACCAGTTTAGTGCTGTAGGGTGTGACTCTTTTGCAGATGTCACAAGAACTCAAATAGTATCACCAGCTCAGGAAATAGATTCACTTCAAGAAAAGTCACTTGTTTAACCTTTCCCTGATCAGAAATGCTGTACATCAGCACAAGGAGGAGAAACAGAAGAGCAACTGCACTGCAGATCCATTGTGCAAGGAGAAGCTGGAGGCTTCAGGCATCTGCACCCAAAGCCACACCAGCTGTAGAGGATTGGCTAAGGATGGCTTCTGCCTCCACTCTGAGGCCCTGTTTGTTGGCAGTCACACATCTGCTGAGCAGGAGCACACGTTTCATCTGTGTGTGTGTGTAAAATTTGAAGTATGCAAGAAGGAAGAGAGATCAATGTTTAAATAAGGCAGGGGAAATCCAAAAGTTAAGAGTGGAGGGAGGGTTCTAAAAACCATTGGTGACAAAAGAACAAGCCTGGCTTATGTGTAACTTTTAAAGAACAGGCTTTAAATGGCATTTTGACAGAAAATATTTATTCTCTCTCTTTCTCTTTTAAATTTCATATTGATTAACATTGCTAATGAGCTCAGGTGTACATTTATTGCTGACTTGGTTACTGGGAGGGAATGTGTTTGTTTTGAAAGCAAAGCTCTATTCATTATTCCTGGATTTGCAGTAAGATTTTTTTTTCCTACTCTGACTCTGAAAATAGCAAGGTTTGGGTTTCTAAAAGCTTTTTGCCTCCTTCTTCCCAGGAAGAAATACATTATCTAAAACTGACTGTTCCAAAGCACTGAATTTTAGCTTATTGATAACTAACAGGCTAAAATTCTTCCCAATTCCTCTTGTTTTCTATCTGGGAACGGACTTTAAATGTGGTAACACTTGCTCTGAGAATATAGCTCTGAGATTTTTTTTTTCCTGGTGTAGATATGATATCCTTAATTTGGGAAGCTCTAACTCAAGAGGAAAGGCTGGGCTTTTCTGTTGGCTTGGCAGAACAAAATGTTCAGGTAACTCTGACTTACTCACTTAATCTTGTTCTAGCATGTACAGGGCTCAGTGGAAAACCTGACAGAAGTGTTCTGGAGATGTCTCTGCTCTGGCTATCCCATCATCTTTATTAACTTAGGTACACTTATCTCTTCTCTTTATGTTTGTCCTCTTCAGACTGAAAAAACAGACATATTTAGAAGTTTTCTGAATGATTCCGAAGTGTAAATATGCTTCTCTTCAATTTTTCCCCAGTGAATTTCCAGAAAAAAAAATAATCAGAAAAGATAGTAATCATATGACAGATATTACACAATATCCTGATAATTCAGATTTAGAGATTCTGCTATAAAAAGAAATATATTATCTTCTAGCTCTGTTCAAGTTTCTCTAAGAAAATATGTAGAACTACTAAAGATAAAAACACATTCTAATCTTAGGAGATGGCATCTGCATGATTACATACAACGTATCAAAACCAAGGATTCTAATGACAAACTCTGAACTATTTTGGCTGCATGACTATTTTGTTATTACCGTTACTATACACAGCCCACTGCTTACAATACTAAGTAATGGAAAACGAGTAGCATATATTTCAACATTTAGTCCTTTTGCTATACCATTCTAATTACAATTCCAGTTCTAAGCTTTTTATTTTTATAAGCATGTTATAAATCTTGCTTTCACTGTATTTTTTCATTTTAATATAAATATCAGAAGGAAACCAATAAAGTTGTTCAAAGGTGAACTGAAACCCTTCTTTGTTACAGAAGAAACAACTCAGAAGGTTTAGTCTTTGCCATTCAGTCAGTACAGATGAGACAGGTCAGCAGCATAAGGTACAAACAAATCCACACTGTGGCACAACGCTGACAATCAAAACAATAAACAGTGAGAAAACATTGAGGGCACACAGAAAGAACTGTCACTGCATTTTCCCTGGTTCTTGTTAGGTAAGTTCTCAGCTGAAAATGAAGTTAGCTGCTTGTACTTTCTGTTCTTTTATAGCTAAAACAAATAGAACACACTCACTGCCCTCCAGAGAGATCATTTTCCTCATGTAGCCCATTCCCGACAGTCTTTGGCATCCTAAGCACACTGAAATAAAGCATTTTTTTAATGTAAATGTTTCACCTCTGCAAAATCTGCCAAGCTAGCACGCTGTACCAGTGATAATTATTTTCTTCCTCTGTTCTTGGAATGTTAATGATGCCAGTTCTTTTCTAATTGAACTAGAAACATACTAAGAATTCAAGAAGCAGCTTCGAAGAAGTAACAAACTACTGAATTTAGATAGTGACAACGTTTCATCTGAAAAAGAAGTGAAAGCACGTACCTTGACTGCAAATTTGCTACTGATGAAGTACAAACAAGTGAGTGCAACACTTCTCAGTGAGCAGCCACGCTCCTTCTGTTGCATGAATGAGTGTAACTTCTGATTTTCTGCCCCTCCCTGAACAGAGCAGACTCATCCCTCTGTTAATGACATCATATTCCTGGACTTTCTGCTGTACTGTATTTCATTTCAGCAGTGCAGCTCGTTTGCTGTAACCAGCATGAGACCACTTGTATTTGACTAGGGGTGGTAAACAGTACAAATCAAGTTGAAATAATGACATCCCACAGAGTGAGTATGACACAGCCATGTGTGTTTGCAAAGAGCCTCAAACATGTATATGTGTGAGCATACACACATACAACCTCGATCCTGATTTCAGGTGATGGTGTATTTTATTTTTAACTGCTGTTAGACATAACCAAGAGCTAAACAACCTAGTTTCTTGCAAGATTCAAATCTTTAAAACTGAAAATAACAAATAGCTCATTTATGATCTTACGTTCTTCTCCTTCACGGGAAGAAATTTAGTGTTTATATTTCTCAAAAACAAAGAGCATTGCTCTTCCTCAGCAGAAATCTCTGTCTGTACTCAGTCAGCTGAGAACAGAAATTCCAAATGCCATTTAAAGTTTTAAGCATTACCAGAATTTCTCCTAGACTTTGGGAGAAACATCCGTAGGAAACAGTTATGCGCAGAGAGAAGAGTCTTTTTCCTTTGACAGTGACTTTTATTCTAAATTTGAGATCACAGCAGAGCTGATTTTTCTGTTTGTTAGAGGTTGTTAGAGCTCTTTTTCTTCTATTTATACAATTAAACGGAAGACTGAAATGGCAGCCATGGTTGCAGAATTCCACACAAAGAATATATCTTCATTCAGAGGAAAAATTAACGGAGAACAGCCTGCTCTCTGTTTCACACATATTACTAATTCTGAAAATAAATGATTCAAGAAAAAAAACCTCAGAGCTAATTATGGCCTATGTGGTCTATTTTGTGATCAATTTTATCTACCAGACAAAGCATTTGGCCCCTACTTTCCACTCCTTCATTTGTTGTTTTAGAATAATGCCCATACTTCACCCAGCAGGATTAAATGCTTTGATTTCTAGTCATTTCCCTTCTATTTTTTCTGAAACTGTTCTAATACAAATAATACATTTTCTTTCTTTACTACAGAAAGTTGAGTCATACTTTCTTATTAACCATGTCTTCTGCTCCATCCCTGTTTCCCTTGCAATAGTTTTAGCTTGATCATAAAATCCCTAAACTCAAATCTTCCAAGGTCTCAAGGTCTTCATCTTAAATTCCTCATCAAGTTCTAAGTCTCGAATAAAAATTTTAGAACCATATTTAAGAGTTTCTTCCTTTTTTTTTTTTTTCCTCCTTGAACATAGCTTTAACTTAATTTTGCAATTGTAGTACTGCAAACTCCTGCTTTGTTTTTAAAATATCTTTTATTTGCTCATAAGAAGGATTTGGCAAGCTCATTTGTAGCAGCATAACGAACCCCAGCTGCAGAGAGATCTACGCCTTTTGAGGAGCAGGTGTGTGGAATTCTACCCTCTCCATGAGGCTGGAGCAGGTGCTGCCAGTAGCTAGTTGGCTACCAACACTTACTTCTGAAAGGGGAAACAAATACACTTGTTCTTTTCAAGGGCTTCAGAGGGGCTAAGCTCTGCAAAGGAAGAATCATGACTGGGTGTGAGGAAGTGATAAGAATGTGAGTGGGGCTTTGTCTGCAGCTATTAAAGAGATAAAACGTGAAATCTCCAGTATCTTAACATAAAGTTGGAATAGCATGAAGTCAGACTGATGATGAAGATTTCTCCTTTCCTATCCCACCATTTTCTTGTTTTCCAGAGGGTAACTGTCTGAACGGCTGCAACAGGCCACAGCTGAGAGCCATAACTTGTAATTGTGGAAGCTTTAATCAGCTTGAACTTGGTTACCTGTGAGCATTATTGCTTGGTTAGTATTTTGCTAGGAAACTGGAAGAGAGGATAGCTGAGTGTTCCCTCCACTAACTTAACAAATGGTGAGTAATTGAATATGATGAGAAAATTAGTTAATTTGTTATTTAGGCCTGTTATAAGTGTTTTTTTCTGAGATGAAGTCTTGCTTAGTGACTGTACTGCTTATTTGTTGCCCTTTTCTAAGAGTGTTTTTTCTTTATCTCTGGCTATACTGCTAGCAGTTTGGTTGTCTTTGTATCCCAGGGTTTGGAAGAGGGCAGTAGTTCTCTGTTTCAGATAAGGAATTACAGCTTTGGTTACTGGGACTTGATCAGGAATCCCTTAGTGAATAGAAGACTTGTGTTCTTCTTCAGGCAGGTGGGAGAAGCTATGCTCAGGTCTTCCATTGCTTTCAGGGGATCTTAAAAGTTATGTAGATCAGGATCTTAGAACAAACTTTTTCTTGCAGCTACGTATGGGTATTTGCTTCCTGTAAAAACTCCCTATCTTGCCCAAGACTTAATGATTAAAATAATGACTGGAGAGACTTAACTACCTTCTTTATAGTATCTTGTTATGCCTTATTTCCTTACCCTTGTCTAAATCTGTTCTAAGATAAATTGTATCTGGACTGTTTTTCATTATCAGTGAGATTTTTGTATAATCACTGAGCAGTACTTGTTTTGCTTGTATTTTGGTGGAAGTATTCACCCCTTTTAGTTTGCTGTATTTTTTTTAATAAGAACTTTTTTTCTTTTGGTCTCTTCTGTATTTTTGACTTTTCAAAGAAAATGTGTTTGTTTTAAAATTTGTCTTGTTCATGTATAACTGCTTTTTCCCTACAGCAAAGAGTTCTTGTCTTTTTTGTATCGTAAGGGGTGTTGATTTGTCAATATTTAGAAGCTGTTTGAGCTACTGAATGGTTGTAAGGGAGTTAGGTTTGAGAATCTTCTAATAAGATGAAGGTTGGCTACAGATAAAATATTGACAGAGAAACAACATTAGTTGTGGAAATAAGGGAAAAACACACAATCTCTTGTTTGAAAAGTGGATTTGCTGTATGTGGTATTATAAAGCATATAGTCAGAACCATACCTCTTCAGCTCTGTGAGAAGGGCAGCACTGATCTTTGGAAGTAGTAGAACTGATCTCAACCTACCTCTACAGAAAACCATAAAAGGACTTGAATGCTGGGGTGTTATCTTAGCAGTAAAACTACTCTCAGCTGAATAGCCTGGGTTTGAATCTGCATTGTATGATACCAAGCAAATGATATTAGAGTAAATAAAGAAAGCAATGGATCCTGTTTTTCTTTCCATGTGGGCTGTAGTATGTAGTACTGTTGGGATGAGAATGTCTGTTTGTATGAAGCAGAGACAATTTTTTTTTTAAACCTGAGTGTGTGACGTAACTATTAGAGGAAACATCATTGTAAATGAAACTCTTGGTCCTGCTTCTTCTCTGACATGGGCCATAACTTGGCTGCACTAATAAAGACAATATTATTGCCTTCAGAAGGAGCTAGAAGTCAAATGTCTTATTTTGCAACTCAGTTAAGTGGTCATTATGTAGATCCATTCCTACAATGACACTTGACATTTCTCTTTCACTGAGTATTGACTTAATAGCTTTTTGTTATTCTTGAAGCCTGCCTTCCCTGAAGAAGTTGATGAGTAGAAGAGAGTCTATTTCCTATAAGCTTAAACTGCTTATATTTTAAGAGCTAATGGATTTTCAGTCAAAAGCAGCCATATATCTCATGGAACAACGTATTCTGCTTATGTTTGAATCTTCTGTGATTTGTACAATGACTACACTGACCTCCCTGATTTGGTGAATGACAGCCCTAGTGAGATAATACAGATCCCCACAACAATCCTTATAGTTATTCAGATCCACAAATACTAATGTACGTGAAAGGGAAGTTTAGTTGATGCATTGGTAGTATACACAATAAATTATAGGGCAGTCTTTGTAAAACTTTCTACGTGCCTTTATATTGGTTCTTGTTTGCTTTCATTGTTAGATTTGTACATCGTTATGTGCATCTTCCTCTAGCATCACTTTGCCAGACTCCTGGTAACAGATTTTCCACCAGCACAAGTTGTTATGAATACATGGAATTAGGACCCTGAGAGCTGTGAAATACAGTAGTGTTTGCTCAGAGGTAGAGGAAACTAATTGGCAGGAAAGTATTTTCCCCTTTCCTGAGATTTAAACATCATGCTGAAAGTTGACAAATGGATAGCTTATTCCCTTCTTGTCTCTTGATCAGACCAAACTTTTGAACTTCATTGCCATGCATTAATGTGAGGTGGTTTTACCTGTTCCAATGGATCTTTGTCTGTCAGCCCCAGAGATGAATGCAGTATTTTATATGGGTTTCATGAGAGCGCAGCAGAGAGGGGATAATCACCTCCGTCACCCTGCTGGCCATGTTTCTTTTGATGTAGCTCAGGATACCATTGGCAGTGTGTGTTTGCAACCCAGAAAGCCTGTTAAACAGATGTAGCTGCCATCATTCAGTCAAACCCAAGCTAAAGATATGGATAGCAAAGACTTAACGATCACAGTAATTAAATCTAATAGTGATAGCTCCAGATAGCGTTGGAGTTTTAACTATTGTAACCTTATTATAGGGACAAATGGCTGCCTGTGACTAATTCCTGCCACAACTTGCAATAAGTGTGACTCCATCTGCTTTTTCTGAGTACCGATTGTTTCTAATTGTGAAGCAGTAGTCCCTGCAATAACATGTTTGACTTCCTTTGTTGTGGGCATTTATTGCCTTCTGAGTGAGGTGCAGAAAAGGACAGAAAACCATTGAGTTGTAATAAAACTCTGTGAGATTGTAAAGGAAGAGAAGGTAATTCATTTTCCTGGGTTAACTAACTCCATCCTTTCATATTCATGAAAACCTAGGAGTGTAAGCCCAAGTGGTCTGACTGGGATTGTATGTCATATAGGATGTGGAACTCTGGCTACCGAACCTTTGCTGTATCTTCCAGTTCCCTTCAGACTGATGATAATTTAGTTTTTGAGCATGCATTTATGTAGCCATGGCAACCAATTGTTATTGTGGAATGATCTTTCATCTCAGAGTTCTGTTTATGTTACCCTTCAGAAGTCGAGGTGTGATCTCTGTCTGATTTCTTTTGTCTTCTCACTTTTGATATCTTTTTGACATCTCCTAGAGAAGGTCCAGCAGAGGACCATGAAGAAGATGAGGGGCCTGAAGCACATCCCTTGTGAGGAAAGGCTCAGAGACCTAGGTCTGATCAGCCTGGAGAAGGCTGGGAGGCGATCTTGTCACTGTTTACAAATGTCTAAAGTGCAGGAGCCAAATGAATGGGGCCAGGTTCTTTTCGGTGATGTGAGCAGCAACAGAACAAGGGCAATGGGTGCAGACTGGAACACAGGAAGTTGCATACTGACAGGAGGAAGAACTTCTTCACTTTAAGAGTTACAGAGCGCTGGAACAAGCTGCCCGGGGGAATTGTGGAGTCTCTTTTTTCTGGAGATATTCAAATCCACTTGGGTACTTTCTGGTGCTGACTACTGTAGGGAACGTGCTTTAGCAGAGATGTTGGGGTAGGTAATCCCCAGAGGTCACTTCCAACCCCTACAATTCTGTGATTCTGGCTGCAGTCTGTTTGCAGTTCTGGTTTGAATAACAAGAAGAGAAATGGCACCGATACCAGGCTATTAACTTGTGATATCTCTGTTACTAGAACATAAGCCTTCAGCTAATGAGTCATCTCTGCCATGAACTTGGTATGAGCTGTACATTCTTCAGTGTTTACTAGTTTTATGATTATTAATTTTGCCCTGTCCGTTGTTGGACATGACTTTAACTGTTGCTCTGTTGATTCTTGTAATGTCTTTACATTTGTACTGCAGCCATTCCTTAATATTTGTGTTACAAATATCTACATGACCGAGCTGGTTTAAGAGTAAGACTGATGTAATAGAGTTAGGACATCAAAGACACATTGTTCACATGGGACTAAACCAAGTTGGTATATTTTTTTTTTTTTTTTTTTTTTTCCCCATAGAAATCTGTATTCAGTTCATGGAAAAGTAATTTGCCAAATATTCTTTAACTCTACTAACTAAATGTGTGTCTTTTGCCTTTCCACGAATGGATTATTTATAATGTTGTGCGGTTTTGACTTGTCAATTAATTCCCAAAAATAAAGTACAACTACTAGTTGCTTTTGCATACTTTCCACACCCCGTAGTAGGGAGAAAACAAAAACATAAACTTCAGGCTGTTTAGCCGTATGTTAGTCCTGCAGATGCTATGGAAGAAGTCCTTATAGAAGCTCATGAAACACAAAAAGGTGTTTGGGAAGCATCAGTGTTGAAAGCAAATAATTTCTGATCATCTGGATTGCCTACTCTTATGAAATAGCAACAGGTTGAGTGGATAAGGAAAAGTAGTGGATCTTGTTTACCTTGACTTAGCAAGGCTTTTGATACAATCTTCTAGTTCTTGAAAGTAAACTGGGGAGATATGGCTAAGAACTGTGGGCTACATGCTGTGTGAAACATTGGATGGATTGTTGGGTTCAGAATGGAGCAGCAGTACTTAATAACAACAAAAAAGACCTGGCAATCAGTTATGAGTAGTACTCCTTCTGTTTAATGTCTTCATCAGCAACCTGAATGATAGGAAAGAATGCATGCCAAGTTTGAGGATAACACTAAATTGGAGGAAACAGCTCATGGCTAAACTTCAGGGCTGCCATTCAGAGAGAACTTAGCAGGCTGGAGGAGTTGTCTGAGAAACTTACTTTCAACAAAGTGTGAAGTACTGCATCTGTAGTTGAACAACTCGTTGCCTCAGTACAGCAGACAGTCTGGGCAAGAAAAGATCTCGATGATTCTCGTGAGTATTAGGTTGAATGTGAATCAGCATTATGTCCATTCAAGGATGAGATCTTGAAGCATACTGGGTAGTTAGTATGAGCATAGCTGGCAGATTAAGGGATGCAGTTATTCTCTACCCAGCATTTCTAAAGTAAAGTTTCTACTTCAACCCACTTCTATCCTCTCAGGCAAGAGAGACTTACAGGTTGAAGGGGTTCCAAAGCAGGATCACTGAAACTATCAGAGAGCTGAAGTAAGTGACGTACATGTAAAGGCTGGGAGAGGTGGATTTTTTTCAGCCTGGAGAAAGTTGAAGGGAAATACTTTCAATATTGAGCTGTGTAGCAGGTGGTAGAAAATAAGAAGCTGAAACTCTTCTCAACAATCAACAGCGAAGATAAGAAACAAAAGATATAAAATACAATAAGGAAAGTTCCAATCTGTTGTTGGGAAGGCTGCATCTTTGAAAATATTTAAAACACAGCCTGGCAGGTCCCTAAGCAATCTCACTGAGCTCTGATGTTGGGCCAGCTGACCTTCAGACTATTTTTAGCAGACTTTTGTCATTTTGTGAAATTCTGACAATTTGAGAAATGACAGTATATACTAGAATCTTTGGGAAGTTTTTCTGATGCCTGACCACTTACCTTCCTTATCATTTGTTCAGTGTATTTGTGTAGTCCAAGCACTGGAATTGTTTGCTATGTTGGAGAAACCTTCACTGAAGTTTTGTTCTCTGCATATGTGCCTTTATTCTGTAGTACAGTTATTTCTGGTTCTTTCATTTGGAAAGGTATAAAGCCAGACCCTTATGTCAGATTTCCAATATCTGAACTCGTGATCTTTTCAAACTCTTCTCCAATGTACTGTTTTCCCCATCTACTGTCAGAACTAGACAAGAATCTGCCTTTGGAATAGAACTGGACTTCTTTTCCTTTTTTTTTTTCTTAGCCATTGCATAATTATACATTCAAGAATTACATTAAGGAGGGAGTTTGGCTGAATTTGTTGGTTACAACCTAATCTTACAGTCCCTCCCAAGTCTTTTGTCATTATGTAGGCAAAAGTTTCTTCCATTTTTTTTTTTTTTTTTTACCACTGTAAGCAAATAATTTATTCTGGCTCAGTTTATTAAAAAAAAAAAAAGTATTTAAAAAAAAAAAAACAACACAACAGTCTATCAGATATCCCTTTTCATCCCTTTTCACAAATATATCAGCAAGAGGGTTTTTTCTTCTCTCAGTGACCTGCAAGTATATGAGAAACATCAGTAGGAAAATAAATGCCCAATGGAGATTTATCATTACCAATAATACTGCAGTTCTGCCAGCCAGATTTAAGCAACTGTGTGACATATTGTTTCTTTTTGGTGTCATTTGAGTCTGTTAATAATGATGTTGCATAGGATTGTTAAATAGCTTCTAGAACTCTGCTTTTGGGATTCTTGCAGAAATTATGCTAACAACTTCCTCTGCCACCCAAACCTCTTGGTTTAGGAAGATCAGTTTTGTTATCTTATGCTGATGAACATCATTAATAAAAACAAGCTGTTCCATTAGTATTTTTTTTACTCAGTTTTTTCCATGCTGATGAGCTGAAAATTGTGATGAGGATAAAAGCTGTCATTTTTCTACTCAGAAATAGAATGATATGTACTTTTTCAAGGGTGTTAATATAAGTCAGGTTTCCAAAGTTCATTGAGAAAAGTAGCTACAACCTCTTTGTCTGTCCTGTCTTAACAGATTTCTCTTTCTTGCCTTAGCATTCTTTACAATCGGGAATAAATTTTTGGAAGGCAGTGATGAGAGTTCTTATGTATGCGGGAAATGCAGTATTCAGTAATGATGTATGAACTGAAAGGACACAGTTTCTGCCAAATTAGTTCTTAAAACAGAAGTGAATTTGAAGAAGGAATACAAGTCCCTATTTGGAAGATGTGCACTTAAGTTAAAAAAAAAAAAAAAATCAAGCCTTCCTTTTATGTTCCATTCTATTTGAGCATCTAAGTGAAAAATTGGGCTTTTAAAATAACAAGTGACCTTTATTTTTACTTTTTTTTAAAAAAAAACTTTTGAAACTTTTCTGCATTTCACCCACTTCTTTCTGGTCTTTCCATTCTCATTTAATGAAGTTAGGAAGACTTATTACCTTGATGGTCAGTTGCAATGAGGAAAAATATGTAGACTTAAATATGTGTAAGATAACTGCCTAAACTGTAGAAAGATCTGGAGACTGCAAAGCTGATTTTGTTGATAGTTCAAGGAATAAGGATGGGAAGAATAGTTTATTTCTTTGTTTTTGCCTTCATAAGATTCATTGTTGTAATGTCTTGCTCTTAATTTTACTGAGCTCAAAAGTTGAGATCTTTTAACTGTTGTATGAGAAAGACCCTCAGAAGAAATAAGCATGATGACTGCAGTCTCTGCATGCTAATGTCTAAACTTCCTTATTTTAAGAATTTCTATTTTTTAGTAGCTATTATTAATATTTCCTAAGAACTTAAGCAATAACTTTAACTGGTAACCTAGGAAACCAACACTTAGAGAAATCAGTAGGAATATCAGGTCTGCTGATATCTGCAGGATATTGAGATAGTTTTGTAAGTGGAATGCATGTTGTACTTATTAATTCAGGGGGAGGAAAAAAGCCTTGATACTGGATAAGGGAAATATTGCTTGAGTAATTTTTTTTTGCTTCCAATTAGTCTAGACCAAGGAGATGCCACCATCATCCATTATCACTGAACTCTATAAAAGTAGTGTCAGCAGTCCAAACTGAAATATTATACTTAGAACTTGTTGGCCCGCTCAGCCTTTTTTTGGGCTACATTTATTTCTGGCTGAGAGAGAGTTTTCTTTGTTGGGGTAAGGAGGAAGGGCTCAGGAAGTAAAAACCCTCTGACTGGAAGTGAGATCTCCTGTGTCTGTGAATTGGTGTATGGTTTTCTTAATAGGGCCATGCTTTAAAAATCTACAGTGTTGGACTAATTTTATTTTCCTCTATTACATCTTGCAGATTTCATCTGTAACATCTTACAGATAGAAACACAGTGTGGTCCAGTCCAATATTTTGACTATAAAGATTCAGACAGTGTTCTGTTTATAAACAAACAAGGAAAACATGATCTAGCTGAATAAAAATCCCATTTATATTTACATTTAGTCAGTAGTTCAATTGGGGATGGAGTGGGAACAACAACCAAACTCAACCAGAAGAAAAAGAGATGCCTGAGCCCTCAAGTAAGTAAAGGAGGCTTTAAAAAGGCATGGGAGGTTTTCCCTATTTTAGGTTATCAATAAGTCACGGATGTAAACTACAGCAAGGGAGATTTAGGCTGAATGTCAGAAAAATCTTTCTAATTCAAAAGCAAGCGAAGCACTGGCACCCTCCTTTTTTGTGGAAACATTCATTGCTATAGGGGCAGGTATATCTCATTGTTTGTGGGGGGGGAAAAAAGAGAGGATTGTCTAGGTGATCTCTGGACTTCCCCTCCAGTCTTATGGATATGACCCTCCAATGGCATCTAGTTTTACTTGGGCTTTGTAAAACAGTAGAGAACTTAGACTACTTGGCCTAAAACCAGAATCATTCTTTAGCTGCTTTGAGCTGATTCTAGAGTGCTTAGGGATGATATCTTTACTGGCTTAAAAAATGCTGGAATTAAGAGTAGTAGTAATAAAGCACGTCTTATTGTCTGAGGTGTCAGACATTTCAATCTTGGCTTAAAGCAAAATAAATACATAATTAGTACTGCTGTTATGTAGGCTAAAAGGCACTGTAAGTGAATTCCTCAGTATCCTCTTTCAAGAAGATAGCTTCATTCTGAGATATCGTATTTCCCACTTTAGCCGCTGTCTGTTCTAGCAGAATTGGAGCTGTGACTGAGAGATGTGGTCTGACAACAGCTAGGGCTGCAATATACTTTTTTTTTTTTCAAGGATCTTTCAGTATTATTAAAATATGATCATTTTCTCTAACTATACAAATCTTGTCATCTGGTGTGATGACTTCTCTGTAAGGCAAAAATAAAGTATAGCTTGTTGTACCAGCTGTTGCAGGAAACAGGCATTTAGATACAAAGTGTGCATGGGGGGGCATCTGGAAGTGTTTTATTTTTTTAAGCTATGTAAAGGACCTGAATGGTAGTTGTTAACCAGATTGTCAGCATTTTGGTAGGAGTAAGGGAAATCTTTACAAGTGACAACATGTTAAAATGCTGACACTCTTTCCTGGAAGGTATCACTTTCCCAGGCATATTCTCTTCACTTATTTAAGAAATCAGTTTGGTGTGTGTGCTGCATGTGTTTTTATTTCTTTGTAACCAAAATTGGAGGTCTGACCTCTTTTTCCAATCATTGTACATATTCTGTGAGGATGTGGAAGAATAAACTACGAAATCAAGTAAAAACCTAGTCTGGGGAGGTCCTCTTCCAATTGCAAGTTCAGTGCAGCAGATCTGATCCTATGGTTAGAGGAAATTAGTTTTTATGATTGGGAATAGCAGGAGGTTGTAGTGACGTGGGGGTCAGGCTCTCTTTCCCAAGTAACTAGCAGTAAGTTGAGAGGTAAGGGCCTTAATTTGTGCCAGGAGAAGTTCAGGTTGGATCTTAAGAAAAAACTTGTTCTCAGAGTGGTGAGGTATTATCACAGGCTGCCCAGGAAGGTGGTAGAGTTACTGCCCCTGGTGGTGTTCAAGAACTGTGTGGATGTGGCACTGAGGGACATGGTTAATGGAGATGGTTTGGGGTTAGGCTAGATAATCTAAGTGGTCTTTTCAAACCTTAATGATACTATGACTTACTCAGGTTACCCTCACCACTGTGTGCTATCTGTGGCCATATGCCACACAGTGTTTATTGCCATAGTGCTTAACTTTTAATATGGAATTTTGTGATGTTTTTGATAACTTCTGCTTTATGTGACAGGCAGAAATGAATAGAAATGGAGACTGGTCTGAAAAATGAAATGCACAGTTGTCTTCCTAGATGATATGTCTAAACACCGTTATGATTCTCTTTCTGCATTCACTTGAACTTTGCAACACCAGAGTCACTTTGGCAGCCATGACAAACTTTAAAAAAAAAAAAAAAAATCTACTCCATGACAGACTGCACATTCCTTCCAAGCATGGAAGACCTGTGTCATTTGCTATCTCTCAACAAGGCTGAGGATATCTGGCAGGTATCAGCTGGTTCTGAGATACGTAGAGCTCTCACTAATGTGGAGGAAAATGCTTTTGCTCCTCCTCTTTGTACTGATGGCATATTCTAGATGACACTGGTGTTGATTTTAAAAAAGTTTTTGTAGATTTCATGTTGATTTAAAAAAATATAAATCTGAACTTCTTATTTAGAGAGATCCCCTAAACATGTCAACAACTATGACAACCTGCAGAGTTGGCCTTGCTGACAAAATGAACAGCTTTGACAATGACAAAAGAAAATCTCAATACACATTAGCAGTTGGTAGCTTGTGCAGTCGTCTTTGGGATGTTACACATAAGGGACAAAAAGACAGTATACAACTGTGCATTGGCTGTAGGTTGCATTCAACAATGGATATAAAGCATGCACATTTCTACTAGACATCTGCAGTGATTGAGATGTTAAAAAGGTGGCTGCATTTCAAATGAAGGGCTTCTAGCACTAACTTCAGTTTGGGCACAGTTCACTTATCCTTCTGCTTTTGGCTGCTAACTTATGGGTGACAAATAATGCCTAAAAAATATTTCTTTAATGAATAAAAGGCAGGCCAATATCTACGTATTCCAGAAGGATACTTCTCGCCCCTCCATCAATCATATGTATGAAGGAAGGCATTGCTATAATGAACCAATAGCTGAGCCCATATGTGGCCATGCAATTGCAGATGCATGTTTATGTCAAATCCTTTGCGTACTTTGAAAAGCTATTTGAAAGGAAGCGAGTCTGGAGGAATAGAAAGCAGCTTTCCTGACCTTCATTTGAACTCAGTGAGCAGAAATGTTCAGAGAAAGTAGCTATTGTGCACGTTTCTTGAGCTGTTGCTCTTCCACTGAAGCATATTTACTGGATCAGCTTTAATAGTTTCTGCTGGTGGCACTTCAGTCTCCCTGGGCAGTTCACTTCAGTGATGCTCTCTGTGGGGGTTTGCATATCTGAGATGATTGTGTCTTCTTTCTTGGAACTGTGTGGCTGAATTAATTTACCCAATTAGTTGTCTTAGTTTATTCTCTCTTCCAGTTAGCTTGCACTAAATCAGTTATCTCTGTTCTTCCAGTCTTAAACAATGATTTGTTCACATTTATATTGTTAATACGATGGTGAAGTTGATTGATAGACAGTAAGCTGTTCTTATAAGCAATACTTGTATTATTCAATTGTGGGCCACTGAACCACTCCTACAAGAATGTAGAGTACCAGAGGATGCCTGAAATCCTTCCTGGAGGGGAAAAAAAATTCTCTTGGTTTCTGTGAGGTTTCAGGATATTAAACTGGATCAGTTTAAGGCTGAATGGTTTGTAGTGATGATAATCCAGCGCTGAAGGCAGAGAGATAGCAATATAGCAATTCCAATCTAAACTGAAGATGGAGCCTCCTCTTATGTCTTCTAATAAAGCAAATACTTTCTTTGTTGTCTTAAATAATATGGAATAAGATACTAAAGTAAAACGAGATCAGTTTTATTTTTCTTGTAGCCAAGTATGCAAATTTGTCTCCTTTTTGTTGACAAATGCCTAGAGGCTGCTCAGTAAAATAAGGATAGAAAGGTGACAGGTCAAGTGAATGGTGTTTGGAGGTAGATTTAATTATCTTGTAATAACTTCCTTTAATTGATGTCCATTTTGTTGATTTAAGAAATACGAGAGACCTAAAGTGCCTTGTCATAATTTTAGCCATGAACCAATGGAGGTAATCAGATCTTGGATTTTTCAGATTAGTGCTTAATGCCCAAGTCCCTGCATGTTATGAGAACAAAAAATAGAATATGCTGAGGGGTGCTGTTTTAAAACAAAATCCCTTACCAAGGAGAAGGCACAGAGGCTGAATTCTGCTCCAAATCTCGTGATGGCCAGATCCTGGATTCAGATTTTCCTGACTGGAACAAGTATACCCTGAGGCTGAGATCTGACGTTTAACAACATTTCTCGTTGACTCACCCAAAACTCCTCCTGATTGTTCTTTTCTCTGCAAGAGATGTTGCTGCCTATAGCTGTTCAGGTACAGTTGTGTGTACAGAGTTCTGGCTAAGCTGCTGTGGGAGAACAGCTCCAGTTGACTAGTCCGACAAAACATTCACGTGTTATTTTGATTTCCTGTCTGATTCATCCAAAGAGTATTTGTTGTCCCCTTAGTTGTCTCAACACTAATGTGAAGGGCAGCAGGTATGGAAAAGGAGGCTGGATTCTGAGTTGGCATTGCCACCACATTCTCAGTAAAGACTGGAAGGTTGAACTTTGTAGTTGCAGCCATTGTGTGAAAAACAAAGAAAAGTTTTAATTGAAAAAAAAAAAAAAAAACTTAAATATAAAAACTTTGACTGGAGCCCTGAAGGCAATTTCTGAGTGACTCTAGGAAGAGAGGTTTTTCTGGTCTGTTGAGCTATAGAGATCCCATCTTCTATACAGTCAACAACTGCCCTTCAAGTTACTAATTGTGATTGTCTTGGAAGGATGTAAGGGACAGATGACTACGTGTGTAGGTCTGGACCTAGAAGAGCTTGAAGTAGCTTACTTCAACCAGTGCAGAATATTCTGCTATTGTATGTCTTGTTGCAGATAGATCAGAAGCAGATCTTGAGTTTGCTTTTATCAATAGGATCACATGGAAAGGTAATGACAAGTTGTAAATGCTGCTTTGGAACAAATCCAACTGGATTTACTCACATATGAAAGTACTTGCTGTCAAGCTGTAAGAAGATTGTAAAAAAAAATAGTACTCTGAAATTCTGGCAGTCAGAATCTGTGTTTTGCTGCTGAGTATGAATTATCACTGGAATATCAAATTAATAATTTAGTGGGGATTGTAGCAAATGTATTTAAAAAATAGATTGTTTGTGTATGTGGAAGTGTGTGTGTATACGTGGGGAGAAATCTCTCTGCAATCTGTGTGGATTAGATACAGGATTGGGTCTTCTAGATCCAAATCTAACTTCAGACTTAAGAGTTTGAAGGGGAAGTATGGTTTCTGCTCTCAAATTCCAGACCTTTTGGTTTACTGGCAAGTCTAGAGTAAAGCTGAAGAGACCTAAGCTGAATCTTATTTGATAACCCAATAGAGATGCTGCAGTTTCCCATCCTTACTGCATTTGTAGTGCTGGCTTGCCTGCATATGTCTTTGTTAGGCTGTATGGTTTACTAGGTCAGGACTACTTGTGGGGAGCGTTTGCCTTGTGGTTTTCTCCATGAGTAGTCACATCTGTTGACTTCCTTGTAATACTCTTGAGAAAAGTCTCAGAGGTGGATGAAGATGACTTAAAAACAAGTTTTTGAGTGAGAAAGACCGACAGGGCTTTCTTCTGTTTCATTTATGTCACTTATGTCTATATCGATGACATAACCTTCTCTTGAAATCCAAAGAGAGCATTAGAGTAGCTTGTGTATGTGTATAAAGGATTTCAGTGCTCTTCAAACTTTAATTTGGTACTGCTGTTCTGATGTATTGGGAACAGTAGGCTTTCAGGCAATAGCAGCTGTTCTCCTTTCTCTGTAATGCACTAGCTGTTCACCAGAAGTTCAAGTCCAAGTTTTGAATGTGGCAGAACGAATTTTCAACCTTCCGAAGCAAGAGTGAAGAGCCACAATCATTTTCATGTCTTGCAGACAGTGAATTGCAATTAAAGTCTCTTGTTGTCCCTTGGCAGAAGCAGGCATTCAAACTTTCCCAAGTATGTTTGAATTCCAAGTGAAAGAAAATTTTAATTACAACGCTATCACCATTCTGCACCCCAGCCCTTCATTAAGTCTGCTCCTCTTAAGCATATGCTTTAGTTCTGTTTATAAAGAGCTTTTGGTTTCTGTTTGAAAACTAAATAACAAGCAAGAACACAATGAACAATGAATTGAAAAAATCTCTTTACAAAGAGCAGAAATTAAGTAAAAGAAAATCTAGCATTTCTCTTTTTCAGTCTTTGACTAAAAATAGATGGATTAGTTTGAGTTAGGGAAGATGGTGTTGAGTAATAGATCTGTCCTGCCCATCCCACAAGGATAACTGAGCTGCCTATTGATTGCAGCTGGAATTGCTGCAGCTCAGCTCCAGAGGGTGAGTGAAACCAAGTCAGCAATTTCTTTGACTGGAAACATCTGGCTGAAAGTTTTAAGTGGTTCGTTACGTGATTGAGCAGTTTATACGTCTGTACAGTAGGGACAGAAAGCTGATACAGAAACCTTGTTAACTTTGTCCAGTTGTGACCTTCCCTGTTGACTAAAGGCATACAAATCAAATGTCTATCTAAGGAAAAGTTCGCTGATACGAGTTATTACAAAACAGTTGAAGGAAAAGATAACAATGTTTTGTTCAAACAAAACTTTGCTGTTAGTGACAGGAGATCTGGGGTGGGCAAATGAAAATGAATTTGTCTCTCAAATAGCTCTTGAAACAGCTCCAAGTTTCTCTGAATTGAAATTACTGTGGAAAAAGTTGAGTAGAATATTTCACCTTTGTTTCTTATTAACTTCAAATTTTAATTTAGTATTTACAATGTATTTTAATATATATTTAATATATTTTAAAATAGCAGCATGTTCTATTTAAGAACAAATGATTGTTACTAACTAAAGTGATAGAACTTAAGATTAAAACAAAAAGATTATCTTAACAATTTATTTGTTATTCTGGCTGATTAGAAGTTAGATCAAGTCATCCTTTATTTGACACTCTTTACTTTTTTCTTTTTTGGGGGTAGATGTCCTCATTTACAGGAATGTAAGTAACTTTATAGGGTGCCCTAAATTAACATGTAGATCCACTGAAATTTAACTTAAGGTTCATTCTTAACTACTTGTGAAAGTGCAGATAACTGATAACTTATAGATTGAGAGAATGTGGAATTAATATGATATGTTTATCATGCACTTACACATCCAGCCCCACTGTTATTTCAGTAGCACAGTTAAAATACTCAGAGATCAACTTCCTGTACAATAGCTGCTTTGTTTTCCTGTTTCATCTCTCCTTTTATTAATATTCACTGTGCAACAAAATGGGAAAGACTAATTTATTAAAAACAGATTTTAGGCAATTGCAAGAGAAAAGTGTGTGTGAGAGAGGTTCTTATGTCTGATTCAGTTATAATAGCAAAGCTGCAAAATGCTCATGGCTGAGCTATTGTCATCTGTGTCCAAGAAAGGAGGAGATCTGCTTAAGGGTATTAAATAAACTTTTTCAGACAGTAAGTATGCATGATCAATTAACAAGGAATTAAATATGTCATTAAGAGGAGTTTTTCCATTAATTTTGCTATACATCAATCTTCCTTACAGAGATACGAATTTACATGAACGAGGATATATTGTGAGAATTAGGATGGGTCAGGTGGTAATATTTGTTTGCTGTCTGCCTCTCTGCTTGAAATCCTGCAAGGAATGTTAATGTGCTTTACTTGCACTTTATCTCTGCAGGTGTTATTTCAGGATGCACTGCTTAAAGTACCTAGCTGACATGATTTTTCTCTATAAATCTCTTGCATCCATAGTTGAAAAGGGAAAGCTATTGTTAGTTCTTGGATTAGTGCTGACTACAGGGTAAATTCAGTGTGATCAGATGTTCATCTAATTGTTGTTGTTCTTTTCAAGAAGAGGCATACAGCAGTAATCAGTCACACAGTGATGAACACACCAGAAGGAAAAGGGATGATGACTTCTTACACAATTCTACTGTTGCTGGGATTACAAATGTTAGATGTATCTGTTGTTATAACATTAATATAAATAGGATGATCCTCTGTGTATTGAGTAGAATAAGCATGTTCAATGTGATGGGTGGATGTTTTGACAGTTTAATTTCTGTAGTATGTTCTTGGCAGAAGTACCACTGTTTTCTCCCTAGCAGTTGAGAATCTGGATGTTAATAAATCAATGCTGTCTGTCATGAGAGTTCTGCTAAAAAATTTTTTATGCCTATCAGTCATCTGAACAACACCTTTGTTACTCTAGCATCTCTGTCATCACAGAAGGTGGCTTACTGTATCAAAGAATAAAGTAGGATTATCAGAAGTCTATTAAATTGTATCTTCTTGTGTTTTGGAGAATAAATTTCTCTGTGCCTTAACTCCTGAACCTTGCTTAAAAATTTGCAGCTTAACTGATGTGGGATGGAGATAATATGCTGAAGAGAAAAAATGAAGGATTGAGAGAAGCCAAAAGGTGATCACTTCCTTGTAGAATGAGGTGTATCCAACAGTGGCATGTGTAACACAAGCTGGAATATAATTCAGTGACATGTTTGCTTTGAAGTCAATCCCCAAATTAAATTTTCAACAGTACTAGTCATTAACTGCCACTCATCTGCATTACAGCAGAAAGGCTTCTTGTGTTCTTCCCACACAGCTCTCCTCAAAGATGTGGGGGACTTGTCTTTCATCATTTGGCCTCTTCCCTCCTACCTCTCTGGGAGTAATTACAAACTGTAGCACGCGAAAGCCATAAATTGTCCCATAGTTGGTTTTTTTTTTTTCTTAGGCTAAAACTCTGAGGCACTCAATTGCACCAAAACATTTCTCTGAATTTATTACTTGTGTATTACAGGATAAACACAAGGTAGACTTTTATAAGGGGGCATAATTAATCTCCTTCATGAATTAAACAAAATGTATAGTTACTCAATGCTAAGTCATAGGTGGAAGTACATATTTGGTCATGCTCCTGGATGTCATTGTTATTAAAAATATTAAAATTCTAAATTCCTGTCTTCAGTGACATATTGACAGTGCATAATAACAAGATGTATTAGCCCAGAGGCACTGGACTTCTCTTGGATATACAATGCATAGACTAGTAGTTCCTATAAAAAACAAAAGAAACTGACAGACTTAAAGCATTATATTAGTTATACTAAGGTTAATTCATGATAAATTAGTCCTATAGTAATATTCTCATTTCACTTTGTTAGCATTTAAGAACAATATACTTTAAAGGACTTTATAATATAAGTACTTGTAAATTTTGTGATTGTATACACACACACAAAAAATCACAATTCATATAAACAAAGTATCCAAAGCTCAGTATAGAAATCTTATTATTCTGATTTTTACAAGTGAAGAAAACAAAACTCCCATTAGGAAACTAGCCCACAACTGTGAAGGGAGGTTGTACCATGGCTTAGAATTGAATGTGAATATCTGGCATGTCAGTTACCTACATCAAAGAGATATAGGTAATGATAGGAATTACCCAACCTGAATAAAATGGATGTGAAGATGCAGTGATGCAACAGTAGCAACTTCTGTTTTGTTAGATCAGAACGGCTACAGTTAGATGACATTGCCTTATTGGGGCAGTTGTGAATGTGCTCCATCAGTTAAAGGCAATGACAGTGCCAGCCCAAGGTGATGTTGGCACTGTGAGTTTGCATTTATGGCTTTGTCCTCTACCTAGCACTGGCCTTTTCCAGAGGCAAGGCATTGAGGAAACTGCTTTGTAAGCCAAGGAGAGAAGAGGTGAGAACCATACTTAATGAGTATCCTGTTGTCACAGTTTTAGTTGTGTAATTTTTCTCCCTGTTTACAATTGGTTTCAGTACTATGAACAGCAGGTAACTGTTAACTCATGTGATTCCACAGAAGAGACCAGGAGTCTTAATATCGCCTCCGTTTAAACTGATACAACTACTATTTTTGTTTGTTTGGTTTTCTCTCTCCCTTAAGGATCTCCTTGCCCTACTTTCTTGAGTACTGCTCCCACTGCTGATGCATGTAATCTTTACTGTAGGTGCTGTCAATGGAGAAGGTAAAATTGTGTGACTGACAAATAATAAACCAGGTGCTGAGATTCCTCTTTGGTTTAAATTTTCAGGAAAAAGATGAGATGACAGCTGAGAGAGGTATCTATATCAAAAAGTAAGCAAACCATGGAAAAATATTTTATTTTTTATAAATGTATATTTGTATTTTATTATCTGTTCTTAGTGTTGATACAAGTTGTCTTCCACAAGTTTGGTTTAGCCAAAGGGAAAGAAAATTCCTCTAAATTAGGGAGGGATTAAACCAATGCTCTTGGTGCCAGTAAGAATTCTATTTCTCAAATCTGAATAAAACTCTTTGAAGCTGACTCTACGCTGTAGGGAGTGGGATAGATCATCATCTTGACTGTTTTACAACAGTCTTGAGTTAAGTTCTATCTCTATTTTGTATGTCTTCCTGCTCAGTAGCAGCCATCAGAGCATGCTAACTTAAGAAGAACATACTGATAAGTTCTAAGCTGAATTAATTCATCAATTTTTATGTCTTTACTGCAGCAGCTCTTCCAAGTAATTATTGGTAAAGTGAATAAGTACCAAAGCTGCTTTGTGGATCAGGGAATCAGTGCAAAGTGAGGCACTAAACATGCTAAGGAAATACAAAGTTAGTCTTGTATTCATACAAACCAACGGAGAGAGCTTTAAAGGGGGGGAAAAGCCCAGAACAATATCAAATATAAATCTACTTCATGGTAAGTTGTTCAGAAGATGACTCACTGAAAGCCCTTAGGGAGGAGGAAAGAGGAAACGCTGCTCAATTTATGTTAAGGTTGTTTTTTTTCTATTTTTATTTTCCCTCCCTGCCTCTGCCCCCAGATTTGTTTGTGGTCATATTGGTGAACCATACTTGTTTCCTTACTTGGGATTCTTTTTATCATTAGTTTACGGACTGTTGTTGTAGCTGCATGGAGCCTGAAATGTTTATAGTTGGGACAACTATATTTACAAATTAAAAAAAAAAAAGAAAAGAGTGGGGGGGAGAGTGGATGTGAAAATCAGCAAAGGCAGAAAGGTGAGTGAGAGCTAGGTTGGGATTTCTTGAATTTTAGTACAACTGTGGACATGACTGACAAACTGTGTCACCAAGTTCCCTAATGCTATCTTAAAGAAGCTTACGTTCATTTGAGAAAAGTAAATGTAGGGAGTGAGCAAATTTTTTTTTTTTCCCAAGAGGTTGAAATATCTTTCATCAACCTGAACTTATTTCACGCTGTAGCCCATTATTTCTCATTTCAGTGGTTGCACAGGCTTCCAGCTAGATGTAGAGGGCTGGGAACAGAATACCCTTAGTTTTGATATTAATGTCAAATATGCAGTCTCCCAGCAAAAGTAAGCAGGGAAATCTCTTCTTTCCCTTTGCTACTCTTAGTACCGTGGCTTCAGGTTTTGCAGAAATATTTTCTTGTTCCAAGCAAGGAACATCCCCTCAGGATTAAGGAGTGTTGACATCTTTTTTTATTTTGCTCAGGGAAAAGTTAAGATACCTCCATAAATGTTAGAGCTTTAGAGAACGTTGTATCTGTGAACAGTGGACACAATGTTAATTAAGTAGACATGCCCACTCACAGCAAGAAATTAATTATAAACCCCTTGTGTTATGAAAATGTATCTGAAGATGTCTGAGACATCTTATTCCAGCTCTTATTTATCTAACTATATCTGGCTAAATTCTCTATTCTGCAGGACCATTTCTTTGCTAGTCAAGAAAAAACTCCATAATATATTTGGGAGACTTCACAAAGCTAATTTCCTGTTCTTACTCCTTTCTGATTAAAGAAGGAAGCCCTCTGTTTCATGTTCCTGGAGGCTAGCTGAGATGCCTCTGGTGCCAAATCTCATGGGACTCATGCCGACCATCCTCAGCTGATCTAGACTCCTTCTTACAGCCTGTAATTGAATTATCTTCAGATGAGTTTGCTGGACTTCCAGTGGACAAAGGACCGAGTCATTTCCGTTTAAGTTGACAGACTCTAACGAGAGTAAAAGTGAAAATCTGGTCTTGTGTCAGCTGAGGACAGTGACTTTCTATGTGAATTCATGAATTTTGTGAAAATTAGTGTAACAGCTTAAAACTGTGGATCAAGGCAAATAATTTTAAATCTTAATGAGTATTTAGTAACTATAGCAGTAATATTTAATGGCATTGCTGCATCAAGATTCTATAACCTATACCTAATTGCTTTTTAGCATTAGCTGCCTAAATCACAGTTTCTAACATGGCTGGACTTTTAGCAGTTACCAGTGGAAGGGATATAAGGTTATTTTAACTAGAAAGATGGTGAGTATAGCTGTTCTTGTGTGTCATTTCTTCTGAAGTGCCAAGCAGTTTTTGTGCCCAGAAAGAGCCAGCTGAAGTGCATGAGTAAATGCCTGCCTCTCTTCATTTGCCCACTTTTCCCTTTGTTGTTTAAAAAAGAGGAAGATTCAAATATCCTATTACATCACATGTGCTGCAGCTAAAAATGCTGCAGTGGAAATCTGTGAAGAGAAATTCTCACTGAGCAGAGACATATGATTAATAACGAAGTTTAACTGAAAGCACAGAGCAACTGTGAAATATAATTGTAGTTGATCAGACCAAAATGCGTTTAATTAGACCAGCTAACTATTCAGTTTTCCCTTGGTGTTCGTTTCAATATTCAACTTACTATGGGAAGTAACAAAAATCTAGCTTAGTAGCTTAGACATTCATTTTATTATTAATAGGAAGAGGGACATTGAAAGCTGATGTGCAAACAGAATGGAGGCACCACCATAAACATGGTGGTCATTGAGGAGAAATTGCGTGGAGAAAAACAGTGAAATAAATCTACAGTCTAAAGACAATTTTTAAGGGGATAATGTCTTGATATGTGATAATAGGTGGAGTGGGAGGTTGTTTTAAATAATAGAGCAAGAAAGGTAGAAATTATTATGGCAAGAGAAGATAATTCCTCTTTAGGTTTTAACTATGATGGAACGATACGTAGTTCACTTGTGTGGTGAGTAGTAGTATTACCATATTGGCCTCATTGATACCATGGAATACAGAAGAATTTTGTGCCTGCTTCAACTCAGTTTTTTTTTTTGTTAAAATGAATAATTTAAAAATTGTTTGAGTATCTCTTTTCTGGACTTATGTTTAAAGTTCCAGTAAAAAAAAAAACAATCAAAATCCAATGACTAGAAATATATACTACATACAGAGCCAGTCAGCTTACAGCAAACCCTATACATTTCTCTGCATTCTCATGTAAGCAGTGAGAGGAAAGAAATGTGTCTGGAAAAGGGACTTCAGACTTTGAACCAAACATCTTTAAAAGACCTTGGCTGAAAAGCTTGTCTGCTGCTAATTTTATGTTCAGACACAAATCATACTAGACCATCTTTTTCAGAAAAAAAATGAAATCGGCATCAATTTCAGCCCATTCCACTTGGAGGGAGTGGAAATTAAGGCTGTATTTTACTTGAAAGACATTAGTTTCCTAGCATTGCAGGTGGTGTAAATGCATGTGAAAGATGTAATTCTTTTATTTCTGTTTTTTTTTTTTTATGTATCACTTGTGTTTCCTTGGCCAACAGGTTCTTTGAAGGAAGGCTTCATTAGTCAACAAAACCTTTTTCCCCTGTTGTCATCTAAACAGTGACTGTAATGCAAAGCTGTATGCAGTTGATGGTTTGATTTGCAGGCAGGTCAGATATATAGTTTGCCAGTACCTAGTTTAGTGTTGCTGTTCATTGATGCTTTGAGAAAAATAAAGGAATTTCTATTTAAAGTGACTAAATTAAAGCTTATTTATATCCTGTTTGATACTGCATAATTTGTTTATTGTTTCAGCTAGTAGGGAAAACGCACCGTGAGCTGCTTTTTAATGAATGAGCTTTATCCTGTAGTAATAGTCAAAGTATCTTCATACTTTTTCATTGCCTTTATTCAGAGTCAGGGCTTGCTTTTGATATGTGCCAGGCTGGCAACACTGCTCCTGGAGAACTGAGAAGTGCTAACACTGGTCATAGTTCACCTGCACTCTCTGAATGTGTGGTGGGAATATAGACTTCTCACTACTAAAAATTATGAAATATTGCCACAGGATCTCTACAGGTTTTCCTGGATATCCAGTACCTTTCCAGAAGTGTGTTCATATGCTGCATCTTTCTGATATCTGATTAAAACAAAGGGTCATTATTTTGCTTTGGTTTCTGACAGATTTTAAGTCACTGCTGACTTTAGTAATCCTAGTAACTATCCGCAATCTAGCTTTTTGCTTCACCTCCTGGAGGCTGATGGCTCACATGAGCAAGTCCTGCACTAGAAAGTAGGTGGGAGGGTTTGATTCATTCTCTTCATTTGTAAGTATCCACTGATGTGCTCTGAGGCTTGGAAAGATGACTTGCAACTCAGTCTGTCACTTTGCATCAGTTGTATGCTTGCATCAAAGCTATCAGGAATCACTTTTATCTGTTATAAAGCTCTACAGCAAAACTTCAACTTAGTCTTCAAGTACAAGGTTTAGGAGAAAACAAAGATTCAACTCATTGAGGTCAACTGGAATGGATCGCTAATTGCCTTAAGCTCTGAACATGAAACTTGCTACGGACTGATAGGGCAAATGTATTTTACTTCCATTAACTTCCCTCTAAAAGCATGTATATTATGAACTCTTTTCAAGTGTATTAAAAATCTAAGCAAATGTTTATTTCTATTAGTGAAGCAACTTGTTTGCTGAAAGCAGAATGAAAATCCATTTGACACATAAATAAGAAGAAACATCACAAGCTTTTCACTTTGCCAGCATGAAAGAGAATGCATTGTCCTGATGCTTTTTGCATATGGATTTTGGCCAAAGGGGAAACACAGCAAAAAGGCAAACTGATTTGAAAATACTCTGAGAAAAGAAAACATGAGATTGTTAATGGGACTCACTCTTTCTCTCCCTCTTTTTTTTTTTTCTTTGAAGTTTTTTTACTTATTTATACAAACCACTGTAATGGAAACACTAATATCTTAAAAGAAAACACTGATTTGAAATGTATGACAGAAGTAAAGGAAAAAAGATGCCTAAGGTGTAACACAGAAGTTCCTGGGTTGTTTGGAACATTTTTGCTATGGGGAGAAGTGGCCATTTCTATGATGCTGTTAGGACAAATTATTGTGTGGTTTGTTTTGCTGACAATAAAAACATGACTGAACATCATGTATAGAACAGCAAATAAATGAACTTTCTTGGTGGCGTGAGGGTGGTGAGATATAGTCTCTAATCTGCAGGGAGGAAGTGAGTAAGGTAGCACTTTCCCTCCACAGCTGAACCCCACCCATAGAATACAATGGTTATGGAAAACTTTGTTGGAAGTCCTGTTTAGAAAAGTCTACAGTAAATAATAAAAAAAAAACAACTGTGTAGCAACAGACACAACTTGATTTAAAAAAAATAATAACGAATAAGAAATCTCTTTGAATATATGCTGTAAAGTTTCAAGTTAAGAAGCTGTCTTCCCCTTGAAGATGTTGGCAATAATGAGAAGAAAACAATTGTGCAAAGTCCCTGTGTTTGGAACAAGCTATATGTAAGCTGTCTCCAGGATGAACAGCTAGGGTGTTATCTCAGTCAGTTGATCAGTTCTCTGTGGAAAAAATAAAACTTTTTTTTTCTTTCCTTAGACCTGGGTGTAAACACATTCCTGCAGTCAGTATAAGAAAGAAGATTTGACAGTGATTCCATTGTGCGTGCACTGCTTTTGAATGCACGAAGATGTTTTCTGTTTGGGTTAAGTTCTGTTATGTTCGTTCTTAGTGACCCCTTCTTTTAAAATTTCATCTTATTTTAGAAAGAGTGAGTTAGCAGCCAGCTCTGTCTGAATTATGTAAATTTCTAGAAATTCCTTGCTTGCATTTGAACAACCATGGGGTAGAGAAGCACTTGCTTCCGTAGTGAGCAAGATAACTAAATGCTCTGAAAAGTTAATGCGATTTCAGAATGAGTGATAAATTGATGCGCTATTTCATCATCTGGTTTTGTACTGTCAGAAGAAGATACGTTAGTAAATAACAGATGACTATACTTCAACAAATTAAGTCTGTCGTCTTCTGAGTGTCACTTTATGCAACTTGGAAAGCTTGGCTGTAGTAAAAATGATAATAAAGTCCCCAGGAAGTATTTAGAGAGCCACCTACTCCTTGTTCCTGAGCTTCACCCAGGCTACAGTAGAATCCAGAGGATTGTTTGTGTATCCAAACCATTGCCAGTCATTTCCCTACTTGCTGCTGTGCAAATCTGAGGTTGCCTGATATGATGGGTGGTTTTCTGCTCACGTTAATATATGTAGATATTAAAATATTAGTAAGAAATATATTTTTTCCTAGTGTTGTATGGTGACTTTTTGTCTCTACAGAAAAATAAGCCTTCTCTGACTCATTGGTTTCTATTCTTTCTTACTCCTATCCCTTTATTTTTACACATTGGCCTTGGCCTTCCCCAGATGATTCAAGTGACATCGATGAGAGTAATGGCATTTGTCTCTGGTCCAACCAGCTGCAGAATGGGGTTAGGTAAAGGCTGAAGCCTTCAAAGCATAGGTCAGAGTGAAGAGAGGATTCAAGCTGATGTTAAACTAAATAGCAGAATTTGGCTTTCGCTCTTGTAATGAAGGCCTAAGAGAGTAAGGACTGTTATTTCTAAAGTTGTTTATCACATGGCCTTTGCCAAGATGGATCAACAACTAATCTTGCTCTGTAGTATCCAGAGGGGTAGCAGCCTGCTGAGGTTATTGTGGGTAAATCACTTCTCAGTGTTTCAGATACGGTTCCATAAATGGTTGCTTCTAGAAGGAGCCTGTTTGTGTCTTGAAACCCTATAATCAGAGCTGATACTGTGACCTTTCCATAGTTAGATGCTGAGAAAGAAGAATAGCCTGGTGGTCTTTAGAGTTCTCTGGAGACTGACCAAAACAACCCAGTAAGGTTCACTTCAAGATATGTTTTTGAAACTTCTTCAGTGTTTTCTCTATCTGTGCTCCCCTCTTAATGTTTTGAATGTGGTTGTTCTTAACTCCTTGGGAGATTATAAACTTTCTTCTAATTTCTGGGCTGTTACTGATGGTCAGTATGTTATGGTAGCTTTCTTTCTGGGTGGCTGTATCTGTCTAGCTGTTGTATGATGAGAAAAGCATCATATGATGGATCTGCTTGCGACAGCAGAAGACTGAGCAAAAGGCCTCAGGAGGTACTTCAGTTTCTGTATTCGTTTTGCTTTTCTTGTCCTTCCTTCTGTGTACTTATTTATGCAACAACTTTGCCTGCACAACACTTGAAGCACTATGGAAGGTCAGGAACTGCTTTGCTATTCTGAAGGAAAATGTAATTTCTTTAGGCACAGGATTCCTCTAGAGAGATGTGAAAGTATATTGAATGGATTTAAGTTTTATTCTCTTCTGCTTTATAATTTTTTTCTGTTGCCAATTTATTTTTTCTTGAGTAAAATGAGTAATAGTAATCTGTCTGATTAACAAGAAGGTGATCCCAAGTCTATGGTCTAAATGAAAATATACCTGCCCTTCTGCATTAATTTCATCTGTGTTGTTAACTTTGGTGACAATCTACTTGTTTTTTTCTGATTTACAATACATACTTATAGCTTCATTTTATTTATGCTTTTTTAGGATCCAAATCAGGTTTTTTACTTATACATCTTTTATTGTATTTTTTTTAATAGACCTTCTCTGTAAAACATAATCTTAAGTGACCATACCAAACAACTGTGAGAGACTAGAGAGAAAGGATATGACCAAGCAGGATCAGGGTGTATGCAGCACAGTCAGCAATTGAAGGGATCTGAGAATTGCCTTTATGCCAGTGCATACAAAGCTGCTTAGCTGGTTAGGGATATGGAAAACATGATGATGGTAAGAAATTAAAAAACTAAGCTGGACAAGGACCTGAACAATATATTAGAATTGGATGTCTTTAGAGGTAACTTTGGATGTGATTTATTCTACGGTTCTACAACTCATGCAAGCCAGATGAACAGGATAAGTTTTATCAGAAACTGTTTGCTATCCAAAATGTTTACAGTAAATTGTGAGGTAGAAGAAATAGGTTCAAGGTTTTAATGGGCTTAAGGAAACTGGGAGAGACTGGGTACAAACCTTTAACTGTAGAAAAGCAGACTTTTGCTTGATGCAATGTAAATACGCAAAATAAAGGGTTTTAAGGAAGAACCAGTGCACTTAGGGCACAATTTTGGAAGGATTAAGAAAGATTCAGTGGGCCTGGGTGATGGCAGTCTAAAGAACATGAGCCTTTGGGAATTACCAACAATGAAAAACACTGAAATTGTGGAGTTTCTGAATATCATAATGTTTCTTTAGAAACCCAAATATAAATGTATCTTCCTATCATTTCACTACTGACTTAGTTTACCATGTTTTATATTTATATGTGTGTGTATGTATATATGTATCACAAGTATTGTAAGTCATATTGCTAATGATTTAATGTGATACAATGTTGAACACGCCTTTGCTAAGTGTGTTTTTCTGTTGTTGTTGTTGTTTTTTGTTCTGTCTGGATAAGAAAATGCACTGTGGAGATCTTAACTGCCTTACTGTATTTGAAGGAGGTTTATTGGAAAGGTAGGGAGTGTAGTGATAGGATGGTGGGTACTAGATTTAAAGAGAGTACATTTAGATTAGATATGAGGAAGAAAACGCTATGAAGATGGTTAGGTACTTGGAACAGTTTATCCATGAAGCTGTGAATACCCCATCTCTGGAGGTGTTCAAGGTTGGATGGGGCCTTGGGGAACCAGATCTAATGGGTGGCAATCCTGCCCCACGACAGTGTTCGAACTGGATGGTCTTTTAAGTCCCTTTCAAACCAAGCCACTGTATGACTCTATTATTAAATCATCAGCAGATATATTTTACTGGTAAGATACGGAAGTGAGAAAGTAATGTCTAGCAGTGATAACAGTTTGCATGGGTCTCACCTTAAATCTGGGAAATGTTAACCATTCCACTGGTCTGCTTTAGCAGATTATTGATCGGAAGGAGCTTTAAGTTTCCATTCTGACTTCTGATTCATAGTAAGTCATGCTTTATGAGAGGAAACAAGCACTAGAGCAGTGTGTTCCCTTGCATTCTGGGAATGGTTCAGTTTGTGTCTGAATTCCTGTGTCCAGTTCTTATGTAAATGAATACCTTTACTAATTATAAAAGGAAGTCTGATAATCCTTGCTAATCATAGTCTTATGCTGGTCATTTGGTTCCATCATTTTTGTCCTTTTAGCGAAAGAACTGCAATATTTCTGAACAGTGGAAATCCCTTAATGTCTCAGTTGTATTGCATAGTGTCAAAATTGATGAGTAAGGCTGCTCTTTAGGCAATGTCAGCTTTTGTTTCATCTATGAGGTATGTGCAAGTAGTTCAGTGTGCGCATTCTTCCTAACCCCTGCCTTGACCTTACTTATTCTGAAAATCCTGTAGCTGTCTCTGGAAGGCTTCAAGTCTTAATTAAAAACAAACAAAGAAAAAAGCCCCACAGAGCCACAAATTTTGTACAGTTGGATTTCCAAAATGTCATATGACACCCTGGTGGTAGCTCAACTATGAGTTAAGTCTGTGAAAGCAGCAGGCCCTGTGTCATCACTGTCTGTTGCCTCTTAGTTCAGGCTCAGTGATGATGGTGTGGGTTGCTGTGCCTGGTATCAAGAGCACAGACTTTCTAGAATCCTGTGCCTTCTTCCAGCTCAGTAGCTGCTACTCCAATACATGTGCACACAAAAACATACACCCCTGATGGCCTGGCAGTCTATATGTGCACACTTAGCCGGGATTTCTAAGACCAGCTTGGTAGAGTTTATAAAGTGTTTAGATAAGGCAGTTTTATTCAAAACAATTTAAATTAGTAAATGTGCTAGTCCCATGCTGAACAACGTTGATGAGAATGGAATATCAGAGTACTTGGAAGATCAGGGATATGAAAGTTATGAGAAATGAAGGCAGTGCACAGAAAGCAATTCATCCTCATCTGTCAAAGGTTTTCTTGATCATATATGTCTGTTTGCTTTTATATGGGAATGGCAGCTGTGCAGGCAGGAGTCTGCTGGATTTTTTTGCAGGCAGGATGATGTTTAGCTATGTAGTCCTTAGAGCTCAAACAGGAATATCTGAGAATCTAAACTGCTGAGTTGCAGCTGGTGGTGGAAAAGGCAGAATCTGTGTTCATTTCACTGACATCCTGTACAACCTCATGGCAGGAGATACTTTTGCTGCTTTTGACTGTATTTAGATTTGGCTAGGTGAGTGCTCTGCTCCATGATGGCTTTCCAGCTAATAGGTCTGATAGTATCAGGTTATCTAATCTGAGATGCCTCTTTCTGACTCTAGAATGGGTATTTCAGGAATGTAAACTAGGGCCTTCTTCCAATTTCTGTTCTTGGAAGCTCCCCGCCTTGCTGTAATTCTCCAGCTTGAAACCAACTACCTCTGTGCACTAGATTTGGATATGAGTAGAACTGGATAATTGGTCAGGCCTAGGTGTTCTGAGCAGGGTGAGCTGTGAGCTACTCGGCAAACCCTTCAGTTACCAGTGGGAGTGTGCAGGACTAGCTCCTATGCTGGGTGTGTTCTGCAGGCAGCTGCTGATTGCAAAGCAGATGACTCTAAGGACTTAATTTCCAAAGAAATACGTGCCAAGCAAAACAAATCAGAGTCCCTCTGGTCTGCAATATCTTTCCTATTAATTTCTTTTTTGTCCCTATGGAAGAATGAGAAGTGGTTGAGAAATTGACTGAGGAGCAGAGCGTGTTGTCTCTGTATCTACATAGTAAGATCTAGGTGCAGGCACTGATACCATCTGCTTTGTGTATTAGTGAGAGGGGACTAAAGGTTATTGCTCAGTGTTTAACTAAATGAATTTGTAGCCTGCTGCCTGTAACTCTACCCAAGTTAGTAGACCAGAACTCAGAATTGGCTCAGTAGTGCATATGAAGCTATACTTCATTGTGCCAAGACTATGGTCAGGAGAGGGTGGCAGCTAGCAGTTTAACAGGAGGAGCTGTCTCCCCTGGAAGTACCCTTCTCTATGTATTCCTGAAGCTTTCTGTTCAGCCTTTCCATAATCCAGGTAGAGACAAATAAGCATCAGAGGCATGTCTGCTGTGCTGCCTTAAGCAGCAGTCTACTTTGCGTGTCTGGAATTGGCCTATCCAGTTGAAAAAGGAGGGATAGTTTTTACTTCCACTGCATGTGCTGTGAATATCTTTCACCTGAGCAGTTCATAGGCCTGAAACTGTGTTAGCTGGAGCTCAGCTGTGTTTGTGAGTACAGCCTAGGATTGTGTCCCTCCCTGGGAGAGGTGGACAAGCCTCCTGCTTGCTTTCAAATGTCTCTTTCCTTGTGCGGGTGCTGGGTTTGAGATTTTCACAGCAGATGTGAGTGTAAAAAACAGATGGGGACTGGCCTTATGGTGATAAAGATGGTGTGACTCTAGTCCTAAGATAAGGATCACAAACATTTGCAGCACCTGAGAAAAAAGTAAAGCAAGTGGTGAACTCAATTTCTGCAATACATTAGGTGCTACAGTCTCAGCAGCCTTTCCATGCCAGGTGGTAGAATAAACCAGGCAATATACGTTGCACATGGGCCAAGTTTCAAAGCCTAAAGTTTACTGAATTAAGGGCCAACCATATGTGTAAAAATTTGGGTGCCAATTTTTCCACGATATAGCCGGTAAGGGATGAATTGATGTGTCTTACAGATGTTATTTCATTATTCTGAAAGATTCTGTTTTTAAGCAAACTGCAAATCTGGGAGATAAAGTAGTAGACTGCATTGCAATACATTTGGCTTCAATTCACTGTGTACTGTACAGAATGTACTGTACTTGTTTCTCCACTTTTACATGATTCTACTGTATGGAACCGATAAGGCATTAAATTCCCTTGTCTGATTTCCCACTTCTTCCATTCCTTTGTTTCTCTTTGCTTCAGTTTGTGGCTTTGCATTAAGAGGTTTTGCAACTATATTGCCCTATAAATCTCAGACCTGACTGTTCACTTGCCACTTCACATGGCTCTCTGCCTTCTAAGAAGTCACTGGAGCCCATTTATGCTGCAGAACTACAGTCCATTGAGATCAAATGTGTACCACCTTTTACCCTAATATCTGTACTACTTTGTGCTTCTCTAAATTTGAAAGTATATGAATGGAGTTGGAAAAAATATTATCCAACAATTTTACTGTAAGTTATCTTGTAGAACAGTGAAACAGACTGGAAATGGGAATGAGAAATAGAAGGGAGTGTGCGAATGTGGAAGGGAACAGTTACAACACTTGCTCACTCAAACTTTGCCAGATTTTCCTTGGAAAGTCCCAGTGCAGTGATGAATTTGTATAAGAGTTTGATCAGTTCCATCAAAGGAGAAGGGGCTGTGCAGAACACCACATGGAGGATTCACTGGTGATTCCACTGAACTAGTGGTTTGTTGGAAGCAGTTCATCGCATTGTGTCATCTTGCTTGGAAAATGATTCATCACCACTAGAAACAGTTCAAACTCCTCAGATAACAGGAGAGAGAGAGTGGGTTTCATGTTTATGAAATGTAAAGCTTAAATACAAGTTATTATTTTAGTAACGTGTGATCAGATAAAATAATCATTGAAAGAGCATCTAGAGTGCTCTGGAACAAAACTGTCAGCTGGGATCTCTCCTGCATTTGCAAGCCGATTTAAAAACATTACAGTAAAAAAATTATCTGTCTTAATGTAAAAATACACTCAGTAAATGAAATTAAAATTCTGAATTTTGCAATGAAGCTGTCCTCTGCTTTCTCGCAAGAGATGGAAATCAATAATTTATGTAGCACATCTCAATTATGACCTTGATTAAACTTCTTAGTTTCCATGCACGTCTGTACCTCTAACAGCTGCAGAGATGTGTCAATCTGAATTGCCTGTGTAAAAGACCAATTTGTAGAATCTGTTTTGTGCATGGCTTCTGGCTTGTCAATTTAAAATTTTCCTGATTTAATCCTTATCCTTGGCTAATTCCGAGGAAAGTGCAGTTAAATGTGTTGCAAATGGACAATTACTTCCCTGGTGGGCCTCCTTTGGAGTAGGAAGCAAGGTAGGAACAGCTCCAAAGTTAGAACCACCCCCCCCCCCCGTAGCAGGTTTATTCCCTATTACAGAGCTGCTTGCACTGAGGAACATTGAACATTCCTCGCTTCAGGGTGTGCAACTGTGTCACTAGTAGGGAGACAAAAGGGGAAGGATAAGCTGCAGGTTTTCGATACTGTATCATAACTCACAAAACACATTGGAAGACTTTTTTTTTTTTTTTTTTAATAACTAAGAAAGGTAGGAGACAAACAGTACTTTCTATACATCCATAGCAAAACCACTATGAATAATTTTGTTGCTACTATGGAAGTCTTTTGAGCTCTGAATGCAAGTGAAATCAAGGAGATAAAAAGAAAAACAAGAAATATTGTTAGTCTACTGTTGAAAAAGCATGACAGTCAAGAAACATTTTCAAAGGAAAATAACATGTTGCTTTGAAACCCAATGTTACAGCTAATGTTAAACACTGTACTGCTGTCCTTATGGGACTGCGTATTTGACCAGTGCTACCAGTACCATGCATTAAGTACTGTACTGGTGATATTGTTAATACTAATCTTTTACTCTGTATTGTGATGCCTGGCTCCAAAGTGTTGTTCCCCTCCTTGAGATAACATAGGTAAGGCTATTGCATTAGTGGTGGTCTCAGCTGCTGATGAGAAATGAGTGTGGGAGAACATCCTTCAGACTAAACATTCAGGTCTTCTGACAGTGCTGAGGGCAGGACTTATGTCCTACTCAGATCTTACTGTGATATTGTTCAAGATAAATTTCTCTTTGCTGTTTCTACTCTGGACAAGCTGATGGTGGAGGCACAGGGTGCTAATGCAACTCAAGGGAGACACGATTCTGTGTGGTCTTTGAAAGCCGTGTCCTCGTTGTCATCTAACAAAACATCCTTGTTTTTAGTACTATCTTACAAAGCATGTTATTGTAATGGTACTTTGACATCAGTGTGTGTGTGTGTGTGTGTGTGTGTATATATATCAGACTGTTTTATTGCACCCCGAACTTAGAAATTTTGTTCCGTCTATCTACCACGATCTTGCTTTGTCATTTTATTACTCCCTTCTCATCACTATCCAAAACTCTAGAGGAAAAAAAACATGTATTCGCTTGCAAAGGATAAACAAACCCAAATTGTTTTCTGTGTACTTCACAAAGCTTGAAGCTCATCAGATGTTACAAATGTTAAGCAGCAGCAATGGCCATCGGCCACTGCAGCAAGGAAACCTCTATTAATGCAGTAGGATTTTTATTCTAATTTTTCACCAAATAAGCATCAACTGTAACAGCTCAAAGGGTTTTGACTGAATGTCAGCTGAGTAAAGGAAAAATGACACCTTGTGAACTTAAAGAGCTGGTGAGGTGACACTTAGAGGGATAAGAAGGCAGTGAAGCAGAAGGCTGATGCAGTGATGAAGTTGGCCTTGGCAGGATTGTTTGTCAGCTTTTAACCACAGAATCCACTGGGGGAGGAAAGGAAAGAAAAAGGAAATAACAGCAGAGCGACTCTGTCAAAAGCAGAACTTACTAACAAGATAACTTTTGTCTTCTCTTGTATCACTTGCTGTTCAGAGAAAAAATCTATGCATAAAGATTTATGATACAAATAGGGTACTTCCTTTTTTTTTTTTTTTCTGCCAGCCTCAATCTTTTCACCTGTGCTCTACCCTTTCTCTAATCTGTTCACATCCCCTTTCCGTGCTTCCCTCTTCACACTGTGGTCTGTAAGGCTTCTGCTGCTGTAACTTTGCCCTCCCTGCTCTCACTTACTTACTTTTTGTCTCTTCCATATCCAGCTCAAAGAACCGTTGCCCCCTGTCCTATTTTGGCAACTGAAATAGCTCAAACAGGGAACAGGGAGGAGACTGCTTCCAGTAAGGGCACAGAAAAAGGAAAATTAATGTTTAAAATCGAACATTTCAAACTGTGATTCACAATTCTGTGGGAGACCTCATTACTCTCTACAACTCCCCAAGAGTAGGTTGTAGCACGAGGTGAAGGTTGCCAGCTCTTCTCTGGTAACAGTGACAGAGTGAGAGGTAATGGGTTCAATTCTGCCAGGTTCGGCATGGATATTGGGAAAAGTGTGTTCTCAGAAAGAGTGGTGAGGTATTGGCACAGGCTGCCCAAGGAGGTGGTGGAATCACTGGAGGTGTTCAAGAAGAGTTTAGATGTGGCACTGAGGGATATGATTAGTGGGCATGGTGGTGATGGACTGATGATGGAACTACGTGATCTTAGTGGTCTTTTCTAACAGTCATGATTCTGTGATTCCCTTCGCAAGGCCTCCCTGATTTCCTGTCTTCATCTGCCAGTATGCAGTTATGGAAGCTGGCTGTAAGGACTGTAGGAATAAAGATACTTGGAAGCAATGAGAATTGCACAAAGGATGCTTCTACCTTTCTGATCCAAGGCTTGGGTACCAATGCTTCCCATGGTCTCATATTAAATATTCATGGTTAATAGCCTTGAAAAGTGTATGCAGGGAGAGAGCAAAAATGTGTGTGTTAGGGTGGGGGGGAAAAACTGGCTTTTGATGTTAATCTCTCAAATAATTTTAAACTTATGATATCTGTGAGGCACAGAAACTTATGAAGTAGGGCTGGGTGTGGTAACAGGCTGCGAGGGGAGGAAGGGCTGTCCGTGGCCTGTGCTCTACCTGTCCTGTGAGATGGAGTGGGGAAATGTGCAGAAGGTGTGGGGATCCAAATCTAGTGACAATCTTCTCTCATTTTAGCTAAAGATTACTCACTTATTAAAAACAATAAAAAAGTTAACTCTGCGTTTTCTTTGTGACTTCACATGATTCATTTTGTTTTCATATTAAATGAAAGTCTTCATGCTGTAGTTTTTATAGGGGGGAAAAAAAAAATAAAGGAATAGGTTACAAGTGAAGTAAGGGGAAAAAAAAAACCCAGAACACCCACTCCTCCATCTGTGGATATGCATTCAAACTGTCTTAAGCTGAAAGCCATACCAAATGCTCTGTTGCTTTTAATGACATAGATTTTTTTGTTGTTTGTGGTGGTGGTTTTTTTTTTGGTTTTTTTTGTTTTTTTTTGTTTTTTTTTGTGTTTTTTTGTTTTTTTGTGTTTTTGTGTTTTTGTGTTTTTGTGTTTTTGTGTTTTTGTGTTTTTGTGTTTTTGTGTTTTTGTGTTTTTGTGTTTTTGTGTTTTTGTGTTTTTGTGTTTTTTTGTGTTTTTTTGTGTTTTTTTGTTTTTTTTTGTTTTTTCGTTGTTTTTTTGTTTTTTTGTTTTGTTTTTTTTGTTTGTTTTTGTTTTGTTTTTGTGTGTGTTTTTTGTTTTTTGTGTGTGTTTTTTTGTTTTTTTGTTTTGTTTTTTTGTTTTTTTTTGTTTTTTTTGTTTTGTTTTTTTGTTTTTTTGTTTTTTTTTGTTTTTTTTTTTTTTTTGTTTTTTTTGTTTTTTTTTGTTTTTTTTTTTTTTTTTTTTTGTTTTTTTGTTTTTTTGTTTTTTTGTTTTTTTGTTTTTTTGTTTTTTTTGTTTTTTTGTTTTTTTTTTTTTTTGTTTTTTTTGTTGTTTTTGTTTTTTTTGGTCTTTTTTTGTTTTTTGTTTTGTTTGTTTTTTTTTGGCTTTCGGTTTTTTTTTGGTTTTCTTTTTTGATTTTCGTTTTTTTTTTTTTTTTAACTGAAAGCTGTTCTTGAACCCTATTTGTCTATCTCTTTTTCCAGATAGATTTTGTAAGTCAGAAACTTGCTATTAAATTATGAATATTGAAAGAGTGGAAGCCTGTATGGATGTGTTCAGTTGCTGCCATTTTAGCAGGCCTGTCTATCCTAGAAAACATCCTGGACAAGCAGTTTTATTTGAAACAGTTTCTCTTGCATCTGAAGGGAACAGACAGACCTTTGCTTAATTAAAACTTTACTAATTATCTACTTGAGAATCTCCAGTAGCAGTAGAACTGGTGAAGAATTGAGGCAGCAAAGCAGAACAGAGGATCTGCCGGGTTCTACACATTGGAGATTAGTAGCTGGATTAACCACCTCCTGCTTCACTGGAGGTGATCTCAGATACTTCAGCACAAAACCAGGTGTGCATGCCACAGGTGATAGTTCTGACACATTCATTGCTACGGACAGCCTAGAGCTGTGATTTCAGTTTCAATCTTGAATTCTCTCTGATGGGAAAGAGACGCACATTTTATTTTCATTTTCGGTCTTTACTTCAGTACCAGATTTTATCTGAGAAGTGGTTTCCTAATAGGAGAATGCTGATAGGAAGTCCTTTCCGAGCAATTTTGCAAATAAAGCGGAAAGTTCTAGTAGGATCACTGAAATGGAGAAACTTCCAAGTAAGAGCCTGAGCAATAAGTCATTTCAGCTTCCTGGGTTCCTTTCCATTTGTGAAGAAGATGGATGTTAATGCTTTTTATTTAGTTTGTTTAAAACCAGGAAACATTAACTTAGCACACATAGCACCAGTGAACTTACTCCAGAATTTTCTTTTGCATCACCATAGATTTAATAAAGTTCAGCAAGGCTATCATCCCAGAAAAAAGACCTTTTTTCTTTCCTAGATTTGAAAATTTGAAGGAAAAAAAGAGTTGTTAAAAGATTTGTATATCTTGTTTTGTCTTTCCTATCCCTCCTCTGCTCCTTTTCAATCAAATTGTACTGGAAAACATTCTCAAGGATTCTTATGATGCTTGAGAATAATGGCTTTGAATTATAGCAACTTACCTCTTTATTGGTCTATAAGAAGTATTTAATTATTTAATATGAAAATGGTTTCTTACTGCTATCTTACTGTTTACAGGAGCTCCTGTTCCAAGACAAGAGTTCCATTACTTTTATCTGGCTGTGCACGCAATTTTTAGAGATAAGACAAAGTTGCAAGAAATAAAACGATCTCAAAAAATCATATTCAGAAATTTCTTGCTTTGAGTAAAAGAGAATTTTTTTCCAAAATGCTAAAATGTCCTGTTTCCAAATACTAATTACATTAAAATTCTTTTGCATTTTTGAAATTTCAAGCAATTTTCTTTTAGGTAGTAATTAAAAAAAAAAAAAAAAAGTATGTTATGTCAGATTAGATGGATTTTGAGATTTTTTTTTAATCAGTCTTATTATATGTCATTCTGCCAATATGTATAATTTACCAGTGGGTTTAATTTAATATAGATTTTATCTTTAGTCTTAGGGGGCTTTTGTGCGTTTGTTTTTGACAACAGAAAAGCAAAGCACACAATTCAGTTGTGCACAAAAACAGTTCCAGACCTTCTGGTGGGGAGTTTTCTCATTTTATAGATGTTAATGAGCAGGAATTTATATATGCATATTGCATTTTTACACTTAAAGTCAAGTTTTGAACAGCATAAACAGGTGATGAAAATATGTCAAAGTGTATATGACAACAGCTTCATCCAGACTGATGCAGCCCTTGTGACTTACACCGACTGTAAAACAAACTGAAACTGTTTTCTTCCAGCACTATTAAAATCCATCAATTGGAATCAACAGATTCATTATTTCTACAAGTTGACTTGAAAACATGCAGTCTTCGTGGTAGAGATTTTTGATGTCAAAATCTCCAATAAAAACAAGAAGAATGTTATGAAATTACTATTTCGTGCCTTGCACTGGGGAATTCCTCAGCAAAGCACGGTTACTCGTATTGACAGTAATTAAAATAGAAGCATTCTATACCTATTACTTGCCTCTACAGTGCTTCTTTAACTTCTAAACTTATTTATTGTATATTGTGTGACTTCATGGTGTTTTCCTTAATTTCAATACTGTACTAACGGTATTTCCATTTTCTGAGAATTGGATCTGAGGATACTTAGCTTACCCTATTTTAACATGAGACAAATCTTGGTGCCAGCCATGGAGAACTGGTCATACCATCTTGTTCAAATACACCCTCACAGTTTTGGTGAGATAATTTCACTCTTACTTGTGAGCTTCCCCACAGTACTTTAGGGTACTGCATTCTAGTAAGTATAGCTCCAGGGAGAGTCTGGATTCTAAGGAGTCAGAATGATCGTGAGGCCCCGCTTTCACGGTCTGTATTCATACTGAAAATCAAGATCAAGCGAGCATATTCTGGATGAGACATGATGTCTTGCTGAAGTTTTTCAGTTTTCTAACATCTGCCCCTGACAGTGTGCATTGTCTGTTCTTGGTAGCAAATTGCATGTACAGCTTTCATCTGTGCTCTGTGCACATTCCTTTTCTAACTTCTGTATGGTTAAACATTATCTAATCTAACGCTTTAGAAATCTTTGATTGCCAAATGTTATATTGCATAGAACTGATAGCGCTCAGCAGTCCTGGTGCAGCTGATAGGACTTGGTGTGACAGGAATGCTTGCTATGCAACAGGCAGATAGAAGTTTCCATCTCCCCTGAAGAGCCCATTTTTTCACAGCATGTGCTCAACTCCACCTGAACAGTCCATTTCAAAGCAGGGAAGGGTTTATATCTGCAGGTGGGTTTGTGTTCAACTGTTTTTTTTTTGGTTTTTTTTTGTTTTTTTTTTTTGTTTTTTTTTTTGTGGTAGATTATCAGGAAAAAGCTTTATATGGGACACACATGTATCCCTGGCATTCAGTCATATCTGTGTGTGGTGCTCTTTTCAGTTGCTTTTCTACTAAATGGAGTTATCCTCTGAAGTTGCTTTTACTTAGGCTGTCCTGAGTTGTCATCTTCAGTGCAGACCTGTGCCCATTTTATTTATGAATTTCCCAGAGAGTATTTTCAGTTAGGCACACCTGTGGAGCCTGCAGATGCAGAAAGGCATCTTACTATGAATCTGGCTGGTGCAGGAGCTCAAACGCTTCTCTGCTATGTTTCAGGGTGAATCACCAGCAATTGCAGCCACAGTATTTTGTTCAAAAGGATGTTATGCTATTTCTTTCTTGTCCTGAGAAAAGTAGGTGCTTACACTTCTTTAAAAATTAAAACTGAATTTATAAAAATGTTCTCTTTATATCCACTCATAAGCATTGAGAAGACCTGGTTTCCAGGGAGCAATTTGCACTTCTTACTTAAGTGTTCAAGTAAAATCAATTTGCATGTACTCAAGCTAGTGTTTGACACAGAATCCTGTTGAAATTGTTTATCGTGCTACATCGTGAATGACATCTATGACATCATTAATCTTTTCCCATTTCAATAAGAAACATGGGAAAGAACTTCAAAGTTGCTAACTTGTCAATATGCAAAAGCTGAGCTTAAAGGAAAGGAAATTCTCTCTGTATAGTCTATGTAGTTGTTGCCCTTTTATTTTTGCTGTCCTTTGGTTTAAAATAGTGTTTTCAGATGCATCAGTATCAGATAAATATGATACACTGACACCTGAACCTGTAACAACCTTTTCAAAGGAATTTTCCTTTCTGATTGTTTTATCTAGTTCTGTACATTTGGGCTTCATCTCTACATAGGGTTCAAAGGAAGGACCTTGGTGTGCAGACCTCAGATTCCTTTCAGAGCCTGTTTATAAAGCTTGCAACACCAAGTCTAACTATAGCATAAGGCTAGCTAGGGCAGTGGTTCTCTGTGCTATGCATTCAGTGCTCAGGAAGAGAGAGTTCGCCTTTTTGAATAGATGATAAATAACTTTAGAAGTGAAAAACTGAAGCATAGCTCTGTTTATCACAGCTGCTAGAGAACTATTTCTGCTTCCACAAATACTGCTTTGTGTGTAACCATATGCTCTATGTATTTGTAATCATCAGTGCTGATGTTTGACACTCATCTGGCTCTGGTTTGTGTCAGTGGCTGCATTCAATAGCACTGTATCACACACCTCACAAGAACTTGGTTTTAGATCTGCACCACAGCCTTGAGTTCGTGAACTTTTTCTCTGATATTTATTTGAAGGAAAAGATGATTAAGAGCAAAATATAAGTGCTTTGCAGCTAAACAAAAATCTGTGTTATATCTGCAGCTGAGTGCTTATAATAATGACTGGCTGATGAATCTGTGCTAGCAATTGCTCTTACTGTAAACTTGCTTCACAGAAGCAAAAGAGCATGTTAGATTTTTTTTACGATACCATTTTGTCTGAATAAATAAAATTAATGTAGCAGAAGCACATTTACCACTTCAGCTGCATCTCTACTTATGCCTTTGCTGATTATAAAAAAATCACCTTTCACTAGCACTTCTGCTGTTGTAGAATGATCGGAAAATAAGTACATCTTTCCTTCTTTCATGCCTGCCCACAAAATTGGGTTTTCTGATTTGATTTTCGTGCTTATTGAAAATATTATTTTGCTATCCTTGACGTCTTTGTTTGCTTGCACAATAAGCAGAGGTCTACGTTCATTCTATGTTAAGTGCTCAGAATCATTTCTTTTTATGAACATTTCCCATCTCCCTTTGGTGTAGAGATGTTGACAGAAATCACAAAATCCCATATTTCCCTAACTTTAGGCCTCTAAATGTCATGCATAAATTCAAAACATTGCCTGATTATTGCTGCTCACAGAGAGATGATATGCATCAACCTTTGTCTATTTCTTACCCCTAAAAAGTGATAAATCTGGGGCAACTGCACTCATAAGCTTAGTGCCTGATGGTAGAGGTTGTTCCTTCTAAAATAGCTGGAGTGCTGAAAATTCTGTGCAGTGTTTCTTCCTATACCCCTTTCCAAGATTTTTCTTCTCCCTGCTCCTTTTTTACTCAGTTGGTTTTGCTGATCCACGTTCCCATCCTTTGCTTTTTCTATCCAAGTTGAACATTTTTTCTAGAGAGTTATTAGCATGTGCTCAGAATTAGTGTCAACATAATCTTGTTCTGCATTAGGTATGTGGTCATAAGGGCAGCTTTGATAACCCTGCAGTGGAAAGGTACTCACTGCTCTCTCTTGAGATCTTGGGATCTTGGCCATCTCCGACAGACTAGAGTTTTTTAAATACTTGGATGTACTTCAGTGAGAGTTATTCTGTGTTCACGAAGAAGGAAAATGAAGTTCAGCTAGCACGGCTAATTTGGCAAAAATTCTCAGAAAACCTGCATGATCTGCCCTTTGTGGTCTGTCCATTCAGGCAAAACACTGGGAACTTGTGTGCAGAACATACACAAGTGGAAATATGATGCTTTTAAATTGGCAACATCTGGCTACCAGAATGTGCTCCAGTGAGTCAGTCAGTGATCTCAGTATTAAAGTAAAGGAAAGCTGAGAATACTCTAAGAATAATTCATGGTATTGAGTTTAACAATAGTGTTTTGCTAGAAAAAATAAATGAGGCTGTATCTTGAGAGATGAAAATAAGTGCATCTTCATTAAGGTAGTCTAAAAAGACTGACTGAGCTGCTAGACTGCATCTGCCTATAGTCAGGTTTCCTGGTGCTACAATGAAATTCTTGCTGATACATAGGAAAGGTGTCAGCACCTGAGTGTTGCTGATGTCTCCCAAGCAGCCGAGGTTAATGCTGTATGTCCGCATTGCTGATGTAGCTCCTGAGTGACTAGGAACACCAGACCAGGAGATGCACATGGGAATATAAGTAGTACATAGCATCAAATCAAAAGTCCATCTAGGTCCTTATTCTGTGCACAGTAGCAGATGATGATGTTGACTTAAAGAAGAAAATAAAAGCAGTAAATGTGTGGATAATTCTTCCTAACATCAGCTGCCTAGGGATTTCCTAAATTGGACTATGTATCTGTATCATCTTACTAAATAGCTTCAAGCAAATCCATCTCCGTGAATGATTCACTGGGGGAAAATAATCACAGATTGTAAATGTTCTTGGCTTGAATTTGTTTCTAAGATTGTTTAGAGGGCTTTATGGTTGTTTTTTTTCTATTTAGTTACAATTCCTGCAGTAAAAACTTAAGTAGGAACACTTTTATTTTGATAAATATTTTATTTGCTACGTGGGCAAATCTAAAATGTAGTTATGTTTATGTTATTTTTTGTTGTGAAAGAAAGTGCATACTTTTGCTGGACATTTGACATTAAGCCATGTTTGACTGGGCTGGAAAGCACCCTGCAAATCCCGATTCAGGGATTTGACTTGAGATCCCTGGTCAGACTGTTTGTCCTGAGCATGTCATCCACTGCATTTTAGAAAGCTAAGATGTAGTCAGAGTAGGAGGCAAGGAATGGGAGGCTTAAGAGCAACAGCCCACGTAGGGTGACTGAGGTTGTTTGGATGGATAGAGCTGTAATGGAAGGCATTTCTGAGTAATTCAAAGCCTCAAGCATGTTTCAATTTATAAAAGGCTCTTGTAAAAGTGAGCAACAGTTAAGGCACAGCTAGAGGAGTGTATATCTAAACACATGTTTAAATTTTCCATTAAAATGAGAACAGCAAGTCATGTGCTAGGCATATCTGGGCCCAAGGCTTTTGTTGTTTTTTTTTTCTGTGGTGCTTGCAGAACAACCAGCACATGGTTAGCACTACAGAAATAAGGAGCATTTTATGAAATCAAATATTGTTTACTCCAGAGTTTGATTGTTTCCCAGTGGGAAACACTGTCACCATCTGAAGCTTTCCCTGTATCTTTGTGATGTAAATAGTGTAAATCTGGTTAAGTAGAGATGGCTCTGGCACAGTGTGGGTAGGCATGCTCCCAATTGGGTGTTGATGTCTTGTAAGGTCTAGCCCTAGAAGCAATGTCATTTCTATCTGGTCTCTCCATTGGATGGTGAGTTGGAAAGCATATGCTTTTGTGTAGTGCATGACCTTGCTGGTTCCTGTGGGGGAAAAAAAAAAACAGGTTTAATAAATACTGTACTGTTGTACTAGATCAATAGATGTTATAGATCAGTTCTCAAAGGGTGGATTTTTTACATGAACACAGCGACTTGAATGCTGAACTTTCTTTCTATTTACAAAATTCAAAATAAAGCTCAGAAGTATTGCAGTTTGAGTGTTTGCATTTGTGCATACACACAGATTCCTTCAGGATATAATAAGATTCCTTTTTATTAGGGAAGGTGTGCTTCTGCCAAGCACTCCAAATCAAATGGCCAGGCTTTTGCAATGGCTCAGTGAAGCTCTCTCAAATGCTTAGATGAAAATTGTTCTATTAGAACTGCTGAGGGCTTTGAATACCTCACGTGAAGTGTGTTCTGAGTTTTCTTCATTGTCTTACATGTTGCTAATGCCATAGGTAGATTTTCCTGCTGTGTTGGCCTTGCTGAATTCACAGAGAAGTGATGCTATATCTTCTTAGTAGTCCCGGTCATTTTACAACTGCGTTCCAGTTATTAATGTGAAGACCACAACTCACTGTTTTTGGTGGCGTGTACTGATGCCAGTAAACAGAGCAGAGTGTATTAATTAACTTGGAAAGCAGCAGGGGAAGAAATTGAAATGGTCTAGTCAGCCATCTCTGCAGCTGTGTATAAACAACACTTAAGAGATGAGGGAGGCGAATGCAATGCCTTTGTTTACAGTCAAATTAAGTGTGGGATAAATTCCAACTAGTTATGCAAGCAGCTTGGCAGGAAGGGTGTTTCACTTCACAGTGAACCAGGGTACATAGACTTGTGAGAAAGGTATGTGCTTTCCCTTCCTTGTCCAGGCCCTAAGGAGCTTTGGGGTACTTAAGGCAAGTACAAGGAAGTGCACAAAACCGGTTTCCCCCGGTGTGGCTTTGTATTTTAATGAGTTTTAGTTTTTTCATAAGCTCATATTTTCAAGTATCCTGAATGTTATTTATCACTGAAGCAAGTACTCAGGGTTTCTCCTAGTGCAACGCAGGCCAGAGCTCATCTTGTTGACAGGAAAGATCAGCGCTTGGTTACAAGTGGTGCCAAACAGTGAGCGGAGGAAATGCCCAACCCCACCTGTTGTCTCCCCAGGTTTTTACATGGCCCCAAGGCACTTCCTCTGGAAAAAGAGGTGTTGCAGCAGGCATAGGCATGAGACCTATGGAAGGTGGAGCGAGGAGGGGGAACTAGAGTGGTCAGTGTAATAGGACAGATACAGGAGTGTGATCACTGGCCAGTAAGCCTATGCAACAGCATATGGACACAGCAGCAAAACACCAGAGACCAGAGAGAGGGTGACTTATCCCTCATTTTCATTGGGAGGTCAGGTATAGGTCAGCATTAGCAGTGAGAAGACGACGATCCTAACTAAGGAACTTCCTGTTGTATAGTGTCTGGGATATGTTATGTTTTGCTGTGAATAGCTTTGCAAGTGATGTTCTTTTCCAACAACTGTGTAATTTATAATGGAGAAACAAAATAGTTATTTTTGATTAAAAAAAAAAAAAAAAAAAAGGATCTGAAACTTGCACAAATGTAGTGAGTGTTGTCCAATAAAGCATCCTCATGAGAAGTTTGGTTCATATACATTGTAAAACCTGAGCCCAATCCCATCTGCAGCGCAGGCCAGTACATCTGGTCCTGGTGGTGGCAGCAGTGTCATGTGTTTCCCCTTTTCTGGCCAGGCTCTTGCTTCCTATTGTCAGTAGCAGACTATGGGGCCAAAGATGGCAGTGATACCAGGATGATGTAGTGTTGATGGGGGGAATATTCTTTCCTCTTGTTGCTAAAAGAATGATAGATCATAGCCATGGTATGAGGATATATTGCTGTGCGTCTTCTGATCCCTTGCTTATCTACCAAGGATGGAGGAGGATGGATAAGAGTTGGGTTTGCAAAACTGAGGATTTCCCTGCTAGGCATAGAGGCCTTTTGGATAATATGCAGTTGAAGTAACCCCTTGCTTGTCCCTTCCCCAGCTATGGCACAGAGGATAAGATCAGATCATGCCATGGCATCTGGCTGCTTACGAGCTATTTGCAACCTGAAAAATTTGTCTGAGGATGTGAGACACACTTGCTCACTTTAATGAACTGGTACTCTGGCCAAATTCCTTCTTCTGGCAAGCAATTTATTAAGAACATAAGAGACTGTTCAGAAAAGCCAAACAGATTTTATTAGCAGCAGTACTTCCATTGGAAACAATGGAGAAATAACAGCCTGAGTTTGGATTTTGTAGCAGGCTTTTAGTCTAGCTCCTCCTCTCATCAAAATATTACAGATGCATCTACTTTTAAACTGTGTGTAGTAAGAAAATGCATTAGTGTGTCAACTTTTGTAGATGAATTTGTTTCTCACTGGGAAGGCCTACAAGCTTCTCCAAATTGGAGTGGGACCTAACAAATCATTTGAGCAGACCCATCCATGTAATCAGTCGTGCTCAGAATTGCTTGAGCTGGAGCCTTTCCCAGGGCAGTGTTCTCAGTGTTCTCATCTTCGCCAAGAAAATGTTCTCTGAATTTGGGCAGACCCTCACTGTACTTGGCAAAGGTCAGCTGTCCAAACATTAGGAACTTGAGCAGAGGTTTCCTGAAAAACATGGGGACAAAAAAAAAAAAAAAAGTGTCAAGACTTGAGTGAAATCATACAGTTAATTTTTGTTTGGCATATTTAAAAATTAAGCTGACAGATGTACCATGTTTTCTGATTGTAACTGCCTGTACCATTACTGTGAAGCACCCTCTTGAAACAGGCTACTGTATCACCATGTTGACATATTTTGATAATATTTGGAAAAGTGTTTTGTTAGCTCTGTTTTGTTTCAGGTGATGATTCCCTTGAACATATCTCCCTCCAGATAGAAATATCACTTTGGAAGCACTGTATAAATGTAGACAATGTCTAGTTCAGGGAAGCCAGTGGGGGGAGGTAGGGTATCCAGATTGCTGCCTCTGGCAGACAAAGTTTCCTCTCAGTCTGCTTTTATCTCTGATTTGAAGAACAATTGTCACCACTGGTCCCTTCCCTAATATGGCTAAGGTTTTAAACAGTGCAATACACAATTGTATAATTTTCCTGGGTTTCCTCCATGCTATTCAATTCCATTTTCCATTACAAAGTCAGGACTAGACTGTTTACTTTCAGAAATATGGCCTCAGAGGAAACAGTTATGGCTTTCCTCTTCTTGGCCGTCTGTCTTTCTGATAAATTGTTGTGCCATGGACTCAGTTTATTTTTAGTTAATTCTGAACTGCAGCATGTGGCTTTGTTGTCCTTACACTTTTTGTCTGTTTCACAATCATTTACTCAGACGTTTCCGCTTAGTCAAGTTCCTTACAGTCAACGTCTATCTGAAGGAGCTTGCCTTCCATTCCACTTGTGTCACAATTAAGAATAGCGTAGTAGCATGTCAGCGTAGGAATCACAGTCTTTCGTGGGATGTGGTTATTTGTTTTTTTTTTTTTTTTTTTTATTAGTTTCATCTCATTGCTTAAAATTCTTAGGGTCATGATGGGGAGACTGTAGTCACTTGTTTTAGAAGACGTTATACGTAGAGATTAAAAAATAGATGTATAAATGTAATTTTTGTACTTTTTGGAATATTATTAACTAACTGCTGTGTTCCTGACTTTAATAGTTGGAAGAAGTAAAATGATCAGTCTTCTACTAATACTGGATTGCATAAAAATCTCAGATGCTGGACATTTTAAGATATTATCATTTTTAGAAAGAGAAACAGCTGTAGCTCCGTTAACCTTCACAGTTGTGTTGTTTACTAATACTCCACTCCAAAAGTCAATGGGTAACAGCCTCAAGGTGGTCTACTGACTTGCTCCTCGTGGTCAAATAAGCACACATGATTTTCTTTAACCTGAGAAATCTGGTCCATCCATGGGCTAAGTTGTGCCAATGTCTGATGCCTATAAAAATTGTTGATGTTCAACTTGATATCTAGGTTTATAAAAGTGTGCTTCAAACAGCAGGCTATATACTAGGAATTGGCACCATTTATTAAGCTGACCACCTTCTTTGTGAAAAACAATCTCTTTGTTTGAAAGCTGTTTCCTGCTAGATTCACTTTTTGCCACTAATTTTTGTGTTGGAAGAAATGGTGACCACCTCATCCCTGCCAATTCTCTCAATGTTGGTCCTAATTTTGTAGATCTCTATCAGATGTAAGTTGTCAGATTTTCTTAAGAGGCACATTTTCTTTATCTCTATCCTCTGCTGTTGCCCTTTGCTGAACTTTTCCCAGTTTCAGCATATTGTATTCAGATAAGGGAACAAGATGTTTGTATGTATAAGGGACAAATTGTGACAAATTATGTATGACTGGCAGACATCATTATATATTTCTTCAAGTATAAATACATAAAACCAGCTATATTTTCTTGTTTTGCTTGTTACAAGGAAAATAAATTAAGAATTAGCACTTTGAAGGAAGATAGAAAATGCACTGCATATAGTTCAGAGGAAAAATAAAAAGGGAAAGAAAAAAATAGGTTAGAGATTGAATGAATAGAAGGTTATGAATTTATCTCTAACGAACAGTGATTGAATACTTAGGTGCCGTGTCTTCTGAAGTGAAACACACGAAAATGAGAATATTTTATTGCTGATGCGTAGAATCATAGAATTGTTCAGGCAGGATATACCTAAGTGAGACGGAATAGCACTCATGAGAAAACTAACAAAGCAGTGCCCAAGAGTTCTAGCAGGAAATATAAAATCAGTAATTTTTTTCAAGGTCCTCTGCTGTGGTATGCATCGCTTTTAATAATCCAGAGCACGGGGGGCAGTAAGCATTTGTATGTTAGCTAAGCAGCAGTTCTAATATCCTTGTGCAAGAACTTCCCCTCATTGACTTCAGGGATGCAGGTTTACACAGCAAAGGAGGAAAGTACTAGAAGAACTTGAGGAATGGGTGCACTCTCTTAATGTGCTGATTCTAAAAGAGAAAATCTAGTCATCGTTCTGGACATGTAAATATTGACAGAAGTTGTGGCAATTCTCATAGGAGTTTGAAAATCCTCATCCCTAGTTCTTTAAAGCATGACAACTTGGGTGGCTAGATAAAGTTGCTTTGCTCTTCTCCCAGGCCTGCACTTAGTCATCACCCTGCTGGTCATTTTCTGGGCCATATATGAAACACAGGCTGACTAAATTTGCTGTTAGTGGTCTAAATCAAGAAGAACTTTACTGGAGCCAGTAGTATATTAGGTGGAGTCATTTAAAATGTGTATGAAATAGACAAGTTAAATTATCTGTTGGACCTCAGCTGAAAATATTGCTCAATTTAGTCAAATTGATATATTATGGTGTTTTGGGTTTTTTTTGTCCAAGTAATGGAATTGGAATTCTAGTGTCTTTATTTCCAAACATTCTCAGTAGTTTGTCTGCAAATATGTTGAAGGTCTTGTAAATAAATTTTTACACATTTTTAAGCTGCAGAAAGAAAGTATGAAAGTTGTATAATGTTATAGATATTTACAAATATTTAATGGGAATTCTTAAAAAATTTCTAAAGAGAAAAGATGCTTTTGTTATTTAACTTGAATTTCTATATAATTAGACCACATATTTTCAATCAATGCTTTCTCGCCACTTAGATTTCATGAATCTTTTCTGTAACTGAGTACCACATAGTGAGAAGGAATATATATATATATTTTTTTTTTTAAATCTACTCTATGTTATAAGTCATATCTAGGACAAGAAATTAGATATATTTTTGTTTCAATGTCTATTTTAAGTTTGTGATTCATCCCTATGCAACTAATGTGATTCTATCTTTTGTGACTTAGGAAAAAACAAGCGGTAATAGGGTGGTGGGTGGGGGTGCCTACTTTGAATTTCTCATATACTAATGGACAAATGTAACATAAATTATTTTGTTTTTGTAGCCTATTAAGAAACAGATTCATCATTCACTGTAATTGTGATATAATATAATTAATAATTCATAGTAGATAAAATGGCATTCCAGTAGAGAGCTCTAATTCTATCTTAGGGCTATAAAGTTGCATTAAACAGTATTCAGTACTGATGGAAAATGAAGGAAAATACTGCAGTTCTGACTATAGCAGACCTACTTATTTCCAAAACAAGATGGGAGAAATATCACTTTAGGCTGTTGCACAAGATTTGTAGTATTATTCATTACGAAAACTACCCACAGTTTTTCTCCTGTCTAAACTTTACAGCAGTCCAAGGAAACCTATGAATTTTTCCTGTATCAAATAGTCTGAAGAATGGAAGTTGCCTGTAATGTGTACACTGACATCATTTAAGGAATGTAGGAGAGAAAAGGAAAGGAAAAAAATCAGTATAGAACAAGAACAATTCTTAAGTACTGTATCACTTAATAGATTAAGCACAAAAAAAGAACAAAAAGATTCTCATGGTTGGACTCTTAAGCTGTAGAGGCTTAGAGACTGTTGTACTATCCAAACAGATGAGGTTTTTGCTACTGATTTCATATGGAGTAGAACACCTCTTAATATGTATCAATGTCTTAAATCCAAGTTAAATGTTTTTCATAAGACTTAAAGGAGCTCAACTGATGCACAGACTGTGCAATGTTTACATGGACTGGCATTCTGTAAAAGACTATTAAATAAAGTCAGAAGGATTACTTAGTTCTTATTAAACAAAATTCTACTATTTGGAGCAGCTTTTGTTCAGAAACTTCTTTTAGTTCCTCGAGAGGAAGCACTCAAATGAACAAACAAAAAAACAATCAACAAAAACCATGATGCTGTCTTCTGACAAACTGGCAGATTGCACTGAACCAGTTAAAATCTGTATTTTGGGACATAAACAAAAACAAACAAAATGAACAAACAAAAAAAACCACCAACAAAAGATTTTTATACTGATCTCAAGCAGGTGGAGCATGATATATGAACAACGAAGTTCATTTGTGAGGTCCAGTGCAACACTGGACAGAACTAATTAATGACAAGAGACTAAGGTCATATTCTTTCTCCTCCTTCCCCTCAACGTTCAGTGTTTGTTGGTCAGAGCACTTACCTAAATGTGGTGGAGAGCAGCTCAGGATCCAGCTCTGCTTGTGGGGACATGAACTTTCATTTCTAAGGTGACACATGCACTTACTGAACTGAGGAATGCTATTTGCCATACTCCCATTTTAGCATTCAGGCTCTAATAAAACATTAAGTGCATGAGAGATGTTGAATGTAAGTGGCCTAGCAGTTAGGACACTCAGCAGGGAAAAGAGAAGCTGAGTCTATCACTGCTTCTCCACTCAGCGATTTTCTATTTTACAAAGACATGAGAAAAGCACAAATATCCAGGCACAGTTTAACAAAGCCATTGAAATTGTTACAAGCTTCCTAGTAAATACTATGCAGATTTCTAGCTGACTAATATGCATCTGAAGAAATTGAAAGATATCATGACTTCCAGTCAATTTTTTCTCCAGCAGTAAGAGATGTGGATTTGATGCTAACTTGTGGATGCCTGCATTGAGCTGAAGTGAGATTCAAAACCAAGACAGAGTGAGATACTTCTTTTTGCATGAAAACAATTACTCACTTCAGATATCTAGGGCAAAAGTGACTTTTCCTCAAGTTGATCAGGGAAAGAGAAACCTTAAAATGGTACTAGAAACTGCTTTTGTTTTTGAATCTTGCTATTGCACTACTCTTCTGTGCGTGAAGTGTGCATGAAATAGGCTATTGAGATATACAGAAGGAAAAATAAAAGATGGTAGGGTTTTATTTATTTTCTGTTCTTGAATGCTTTTGCACTCAGGATTTTTACTAATCTAGCATGGTAGCATTTTCTCTAGCTTTTATTATGCCAGAGAGGAAGTACGGGAGTGTTTTAAGAAGGACGTTATGCTCACTTCTATGCTAAATTTAGTCTGCCTTTTTTTTTTTTTTTTTTTTGGTGATGTAAAACAGTACTTCACCTCTTGATATAACATTTATTTTCTTCTGAAGATTCTTTCTGGTTGAAGTGGATGTGTTACAATGAAGTCGTCCACACAGGTTTGAAGGAGATGCTTCCTTTATCTCTGGGATGAGTCATAGGGCTCATTCACAAAGAAAAGCTGGGTGAACCCACAAGCAGTGGTTACTCTGCAGTGATTTCCAGGCCAGCTGTGTGCCTTGCTTTGAAGGATATTGCCCCATTTACCATCTTTGGTCCCAGCCCAGTGCTGTACTCAATCCCAGCAGTAGTTTCTCAATAGAACAATATGTGATTTTTGGCAGCATTTGTGATGCCTTCCTGTGGTGTTCAATTAATCAGTTGGTTTGAGGAAGAGCTTTTTAGGCTCCAAAGTCATCTATTCTCAGCACAGCTGATTTCTGAGGCAGCTCTTGCACACTTACTGTGAACAAACACAGTAAGGATGCAACTGCTGAGCGAAGCAGGGCTGTTTGTTAGGTGATAAAGTAAGGGTGGCTCCTGTCTGACAGAAATCAGCCTCACTGGGGGAGGCATCCATAATGCCAGCACTTGAACATGTTAAAATATCTGATGAACTAATTTTCTTGCAGAAGAGAGTTATGAAAATTTCAGTGTAATTTTTGTGCAGTGTGCTTTTTGCTTCTTGATATAGTTAAAAGTTGACTCAATCATAATCAGAGAATGGCATGTGTTGGAAGAGACCTTAAAGCTCACCTAGTTCTAACACATTGCAGTGGCAGGTTGCCCCTCACCAGCTCAGGGCCTCATCCAAGCTGACTTTGGATGCTTGAAGGATCCTTCTCCAGACTCAACAAGCTCAGGTATCTCAACTTTTTTTCATAAGAGAAGTGCTTCAGCCCTTTGAGCATCTTCATGGCCCTCCTCTGGACCTGCTCCAAAGGCTTGATGTCTTGCTTGTGATGGGGGGGCCCCAATGAAAAGATTATACAGCAAGTTTTAGAATATAAAAAAATCTGTGATTATTTACGGCTACACTGTCACATTGCATTGTACAAAAATGCTCTGACTTCTGTCAAATCTTAAAGCATCTTATGATAAAATTGAAGCTACATTTTGAAATAGGACAAAATATCATGGGCTTTATGCTTGCTTGTTTTGTGTGTTATTTTTTTTTCTCATTTAGAGTGAATTTGTTTTTCCAAAATCACTTGAAGAAGAATTCTAAATTGCAGTTGGAAGACAGAAATATCCAGATTTCATCCAGAGAATCCTGCAAGCAGAAATGAAGCAACAAGCACAACAACCTTAAGAATGAGCTCAAACATATTCCTCTACCAAGGAATCAGGAGGGTAAGAACAATTTTTATATAGTCAAAGCTTGAGCCTGGCTTTAACAGACTGCAGTCAAACTGTACTTTAGAATACTGGGACTGATCTTTAGTGATGTGAAACCAGTAAGCAGTCAGCAGAAATTACTAGGGAAGGTTGCTAAGAAACTTGAAAGGCTAAAGGAAATGGGTATGGTTATATAAATCGTTAAAAAGGAAATACAAACAAAACCACGAGACTTTCAAACTAATCAATCCAGAAAGCAAGGGAAATAATTATGTACATAATTTGCATTAGCTGTCATCACAGAGGACTTTGAAGAATATTTACCCTCAGTCTTTTCAAATGGTAAATAATACCAGAGATTAGAAGAACTAGAGTATTAGCACAGGCTTGGAAATGAAAGAGGAGAAAGATTACCAAAAATAAAAATTAAAGATAAAATGCTGCAGCACTTGATACACGAACTGAACTGCTGAGAAAACAGAACAGTTGCATTTAAAATCTATTGCTGCACTGGAGGCACAGGGACTAATAAAACTTTACCCATACTTTAATTGCTAGGGAAGAACATACAGTTGCTTGTGTACTCAACTAGCATTTGCAAGAATAAAATCTTTGTAAGCTAAAACAAAACTATAAGACAAACTTTTAATAAAAAGAGCATCTTTCTTGCCTCTAGCACGCATGGATTATTTGAGTGTATAAAGGAATATGTCCCAGTGCCAAACCCTGTGCTGTATATGGGCTGGCAACTTCATCGTGCTGTGCTCTCAGCCTGCTGCCTTTTCAAAATACTGCAGCATCTCATAGGAATTCAAAGCAAAGCACAAACTCCTGTTTGGTTCTTTTATCGCGGCAGGTGATGAAATGGAAAGCAGGCTGTTTACAGAGTGCTTCTTCAACCCTACTGGAGGTATATATGCTGCAGTGAAGTTGTACAGTCATTCCAGACAGTTTAGAGTTTGAGATATTCTTCAGCCTAAATAAAACTGTAATGTTGCACTAGACAGTGCAAAACGTGGCAGTTGAAACCCTATTGTGGACAGGCTCTCTTGGGCTAGAAAAAAGATATTCTTAGTCTCTTTATGGAAAAATCTACATAAACAAACTGGTTACAAATGTATTTTAATGTAGATAATGCTATGTGAGAAAATATTTCCAAAACTTTCAAATGGTTTTATTAGTATGAACACACATAGCTGTACATGGCTGTACATCTATTTTCCTCCTTAACTGTTCAAAAGAATATTCCTTTCTGCTTCTAAATTATTCTCATTTTTAGTTATTTTGTAGAATTTGAAAACAATCTGTATTGAGATTTGTGTGATTCTGATGCAGCCAGATATTCACAGTTGCAAAAGAAAGTGACTTCTTATTGGACATCACCGTAGTGTAGTAATTGCACTCTCATATTCTGGTGGGCAATCTTTAATGTTATGTTCCTAGATTGATATAAATTGGGAGTAGAAAAAAATGTTCTTTCTGTATTTTTGTTAGATTTGCCATCAGGATTGGCATAGCAGCTTTGTGATGTTCTGAGTTTGATTCATGGAAAGGTAAGTCTAATTTTTTATTTAAAACTGTGAATGAGAGGATACTTAGCACGTCCTCTTGTCATTTCCTTAGTAGGTCTGAACATACTTGGCTCATTGGGTCTGTTTTGGGGGAATTACAAGGCAGGTGGTGATTTTCATGTAGTTATTGCATTAGCACGGACAAATGTTTTCCTTTCTTCCTCTTGCCACCAGTTACTTTAATGAAAATTGCTGAAATCCTACAGTGAGATCTGAAGCTCCTCCTTGAATTCCTAAAAAAAAAATCTTCCATGTGGCTGCCCTAGAACAGCAGTTTTGGGGGCACAATTTAAAAAAAAAAAAAAAAAAAAAAAAAAGCCTGTGCTGCACTACCTGAAAGACTGAGGAGCGAGCTGAGAGAGCACCAACTTCCACAAGGGTTCAAGGTATAAGGACTTCTGAGCTGAAGCTTGAGGAAGCTGAGGCTTCTTTTTTTTGGCTCTGAGGTAGGCTGAGATTCTTTGACAGAAGGTTAACACATTTCTGTAGAGAAAGCCTAGTGTTGTGTTTGTACCATGCATGTAATGGAGATAGTTACTGAAGGCTGACAAATCATGCAGATCTGTAAATTTTAACAACTTATTGGTGTCTGTATGTCACTGGATGTAATAATAATTAAATAGATACATTTACAGACTTCTAAATACTGTCACATAAACAGATTAATGAAAAATTACACGTTGCCACCAATTTGAAGAACTTTATCCAAAAACACAGTTTCCACCTGATGTTAACAAAACTTGTCATTTTCATCATAGTAAAAGAGTGAACCAGTACCAAGTACATACGTAGTGAAAGCAGTCAATAACTGGATAAGAATATAAGAGGAGCTAAAAAGAATACAGTTTTGTTAGCTAAACTTGCTTATTACAGTAAACTTAGAGTAAACAGAGGGTATTCTTTAAGTTGTTTTCCTCTTTACAGATAGAGATCCACATTTCAAGAACGATTATTACAAGAGTAAATGTTATTGTTTAAACCAACCCATATACTACAAAAAACATACAAAGAAATCTAGCAAACCTCTTGGTGTGCAAAACAAGATAGCAGAGACAAAGAACAAGAGATTAAACTGTCCACTATTATTGAGAAAAATAACAGTGCATTTTAAGTGGCTCCTGTAAACTTTTTTTTTATGTGAGCTGAAGGAGGATGTCATTTCCAAATACTTCCATTTTACATGAAGTACAGATGCTTTTTTGAAAGTCCCACTAATAAGTTTATTTTGAAAAATAAAATGTATCTCAAATATTGCCTATTTGTTTAACTGAAAAGTAAATGGTCTAGGCTACCTCATAAAGCTAGCTACTGGATTTATTTACATTAGCTTAAAATTTCATTCAGTCTTTGCATTCCCTTCCTTCTGAACTTTTATAACTTCATAACTAAAAGAGAAGTTAAAGGGTTAGAGAAATAAAAACACTTTTAAGGTTTGGTGCTCAGACAATAGAAAAAATAGTGCAACAGTTTGCTATGTTATATACCTTTCCAGCAAATCTATCAAAATATTCAGACTTGTCTTTTATTCTCATTTAAAAAAATACAGTGCTCTTCTTGCTCTCTTTTGATTAGGGAAATATGAGCATCTTTAAATGTGTTTAAAATTAAAAAAAGAAAAAAGAAAAAAAGAAAAGGCCAGAGCTAGTAATGCAAGTTGATCCACTGAAGCAGATGTCAGAAGTGACAAAGTGTTATTAATCCAGTTGACTCCAGGTGGAGGCAAAGATCCCTCTGCAAAGAGCAGCTTGCATGCTTGAGACCATCAGCTTCCTTGTGAAGTCAGCAATTGAAATGTATTTCAGGTTTATAACGGTAAATAGTTTAATCTCCCTCATAAATGGAGCTGAACTCCTCAGGAAATGCAACATAGCTTGGTGACTGGAACTCAGGAAGCTCCCAAATCAATACCAGAACAAGCAGGGACTGAGGGAAGGTTGTTCAGTGCTTTTCAGTCCTAAGCACTACACTGTGTTTTAAAAATAAGATTTAGAAATGCTGAAATTGATTATAGCAGCTTTACCACACATCTGAGAAGTATAGGTATCACTTAGATGTGAAATATCAATGGCTCAGCACACTGTGCTTCTTTTTCTTTACTGAATCGCCTCTGGTTCAGGGCTTGGACCTATAGTAAATCATATAGAGCTTTCCTCTTCTTCTGTGTATGGTATTTTTTAGTGAGTGCTTTTAGTACCTTTCACTTTACCCTAAGTACTTTGCCACTGATATTGATTTGCAAAGAAAAACAAAGGACTTGGGGCTGGAGAAAACTCAGTAAATGCAGAATGATGCAGTAGTAATTGTGGGGGGAAAAAAAAAATCAAAAAGGTACCTTTGTGCTATACAGATATTGGATGATACAATTGGAAAGCTTAATGGTTGCATTCTCCTATTCTGCTTTGGGGAAATACACTGCAGTTTGCTGAAGTAGATAATGCCTAAGATCTACTTACTGGAAGGGACATTATTTTAATTGTTGTATAATGTTACTGTAAAGGTCACCAAAGGTTGTTAAGAACGGCTGAAAAACATTGCTGACATCCAAATACTCATGCTCTGATGCTAGAGAATGGAAGGAAGATAAAGGGAGAAATAAAATGAAGGCATGAAGATGGATGGTGATAAGTGATTTTGAAGTGATGGATGAGAGTTCACATCAGGGTACTTTGGGAAGGTAAGAGGAATAAAGTGATGTGAGACATTCCTGAAAAATGATTTGTCTCTGTTTTCCACTTCTGTTAATCATCAGTAACAATGAGATTGCCTTTAAGGTTTACTGGCATAAAGCTGTAGATTAAAGCAGTAAATTGAGGTGCTGCTACTGTACAGATAACATTTGACTCATTAACATTCCTTGTGTAACAAACCTGGGTTTTTTCTTTGTTTGTTTTGCAGGAGACTAAGCAGCACTTCAGAAGATGATTCCTGCAAAATGGGAAGCTTTCTATGCATTTTCTGCAAATGAAAAATTTCTTCACTGGCAGCTTGCACTGGAAAGGTAAGAGTGGGTAGCATAATCATGGAACCTCTGGCTATGCTTGTATGCAAGAGCTTTAACTGGCCTGTACTAACAGGCCAGAATGACATAAAATTGCCATACCATGTGAGGACACGTTTCCCTAGAGATTTCTGGAGAGACTACTGGAGTCTTTTCTTCAACTTTGTGCTAGAAGTGCCGAAACTGAAATGGGACATGCTTGGTTTCAGCCTGCTAGGATTCCCCTATATGTCCATGCACAAGCAAAGAGGTGACTTCATTTGTTACCATCTTGAATTGGGAAGACAAGGTAAAAGGCAAAAAGAGGACCTGTATGAGGAAAGACAAAAATCAGATCTAAAGCATTAGAAAACTTTAGGACCTCAAGATGTTTTGAGTTCTTTAGAGTGTTCCCAGATCAGCAGCAAAGGGCTTACTACTTGTTAAACCATCCTGACCTTGATCTTATGATGACTGACTGATGTACCAAGTAACAACATTCCTAACAGAATATTGATCTCTGCTCTTCTGCTAAGGGATTAAATTCTCTTGTTTCCCTGAGGATGAGCAAGCTGTAAGACAGGAAGGACACGCTGTATCTGATGGCTAGCTCACTGAAATTCAGCTCAGACTGTGTGTGCAGGAAGGCAGCGGAACTCAGAGGGGCAGATGAGAAGTTAATGAAGCACTAAGCTTTGCTTGTAAGAACCCTGATGTCTGACATTATCATCAGAGACCTGATTGCCCTTTTTCTTTCTGAGCATTAGCCAGATGAAATCCAGTTACCAGAGCTCTGCGTGCTCCAAAAACACAGAAGCATTTTGATCTACAATTCTGATTTTCAGCCTATTTTTCTCTATAATGGAACTCTGCCTTGGAATGAATAATTTTCTAGATTCTGTTCTGTGATTAGCCACAGGAAACCCAGTAAAATTACGTTGTATAAATGAACAGAGCTACATGAAATTAATAGCTCTCAGCAGCCTGCAGAGCAATGTGAAGAGGATATTAAGAACTGGAATAATTTTGAGAACAGCAAAGAGAAAGCTCCTAATAATAGACAAAATGCATAACAACCTACAGACCAAAGACTCGTATTTTAGTTTGGTCCCAGATAAAAGGATTTAGATAAAAGGATTTTCCCTTTTAATTTGAAACAAACGTACAGGGTTGCCCAGGGAGGTGGTGGAGTCACTGTCCCTGGAGGTGTTCAAGAAATGTTTACATTTTGTACTGAAGAATGTGGTTTAGTGGGAAACATTGGTGATAGGTTGGATTGAATGATCTTGAGGTCTTCTCCAAACTTGCTGAATTTTATGATTCTATTCACTCTGAAGCTTTGCTATTACAGGCTGCTCAGCAGTTTGGTGGGATGCTGACAACCCTCAAGTCCAATTGCAAACAAGGATTTTGGAGAGGGGACCTCTTTATTTTCAAGGTAACTATCAGCTCACTTTTTCATTTAAATTGCTAAATACATTAATCATAGCTGCTGCATCAGCTTCAAAGTCTGTTGCTCAATTTTGCAAATGCATGGGCATGAAAATACATTTTGCTCCCGATTTTATTTTGGGGAATATTAATGCTGTGGACAAGCACAGATAGCCAGCCCTGGAGATAAAACTGTAACAGGGGTGGCTGCATGCATTTCCTCACCCAATCCTCCTATCTAATCTCCCCTTTCACCTACCTCCTTGAGTGCTCAGCCTTCCATCTCCTTGCTGCAATGGCTGCACAGCAGCTGCATCAATCTGCTGGGTGCTTAGACCAAAATAAAATTTGTAAGTGACAGTTTGATTATTTGGTATGTTGTCACAGATCCCTAGGGGCCATGGCTAGAAAAGGCACAAAGGGCATCCAGTTTGTTTCCCTGCTTCCAGGGGATCATCAATAACACTGCAGAGCAAAGTATTGCTTTTGTGCTTACAGCATAAATAGGAGTCTAGGTACTGCAGGTAGTTTTGCTTTATCTGCTGCAAAACAAACTCTGATCAGGCTCTTGTAACTGTTATCTGTGCTAAATACTTTTATTTAAAGCATAGATCTTCTACAAGTGGAATCCTGCTCTGGAGCTGATACACAAAATGCTCAGCAAAGCACAGAAGCCTCTTCAACTTTTTTACAGTATGACTCTGGGGAGTGTATTTGGGCTTACTCATCATCCCTCAGTGACAGCTGCTGGGCTCCAAGGAAAGGAGCAGCTATAGCATTCCAAGTCAAGCTTGCTGACAGTTCAGGGTATAATTTACACATACACACACATAAGGAGGCAATAATAGCACATTTCAAAGGGACCATATCTATGAAACATCCACCATTTCTTCCCCATTCTCCTGTGGTTTAGCTGCACTTAATGATGGATGACTCTCCTTTTCTAATGCTTGAATTTTAACCTTCCTGATTCTTGTAGGAGATTTAGTGACTATAGTGGATCAAGCCAGAACACAGAATCCAGAAACATTTACAGTATGTTACTGCTGTCAAAAGTGACCAGAATCTGAACCAGCCTGCCTGCTTTTATATAGGGATCTTTTATATACCTGACAGTATTCTGCGTATACTCATGCGTGCAATATCCTTGCATCTGAATGTTAGAGATATTTTGTTTTTGTTTGTTTTTTGCAGCAGGAAACTGACAGAACAGTTAACATCTTTAACTACAAGATAGCAACTGCTTGTGCTTGCTGCCTGCACTCTGTTTTCCTATCACATTGTCAAGCCAATTACTTTTAATTAAAGTTCTGTCTGGCCCTTTTTGACAACTCAGCCTGTAATGATGAAAGTCTGTATGAGAATGATCTGAGTTAGAGAGTCAGAGTTCATTGTTTTCCAACACTCCTGCAATTACTATTAATTTCACATGAAAGTAGGGCACTTTCTTTGGGAAAAACAACACAGAAGTGTCACTTGGGTTCATTAGCAGAGTGGTGGGTATCTACTCTTCCCTCTTCAATGCATTTCTTCATGGGTAAAGAATTTAGTACAGTGCTTAGAGAAAAAAAATTGCAAAGATTGCTAATTGCACTTAAAATAATATTATAGGAAATTTAAACAAAGTTACTTGGCAGTAGAATAACCTCCCTGGGCTAGTACCTTATTGTCAAATTGGTTTTAATCATGGTGAAAAATGTTGTGCTGTTCATGTGCTTCCAGGTTTTGGTGTAACTAGAGAGCCTACTGAAATTCTGAAAAAAAAAAAAAAAGCATGTAAGTAATTGATCTAATTACAAAAGCAAATTGTACTTTACGTGATGTTTCCATGGGTCCTGTGTGTCTGTATACATGATCCTGTCATGCTCAGTTCCCTGTTCAAAACCCCTCTGCAGCCTTCCAGCCTCACTTAACGTTTGCTTTCTGCTCAGAATGGATAAAGAATTGAAGAACAGGACAGGTACACAATTTATACAGCTTACCCATTTTTAAAACTTCATTATTTTTGACTTACAAGGGGGCAAACAGCTACTTTAGGACAGTGAATAGCACAGTTTTTGCAGTTTTTTCTTGGGACTATAGGTGTTCTATTATTTATTTTGTGTGGCTAAGCTTCCATAACACTAATTCTTCAAGATTTCTATCAGAGCAGATCTCTTCTGTCCTCAGCCATCTTCACAGAATTCCTCCAAATTGGAAAATAGTTAAACATACAGATGCTCAGTTTCTTAACTGAGTTGTCATTGGAATTTTCATCCTTAGGATAACTTATTCTATTTTTCTCTCTTGCTAGCTGTTTGCATCTTTCCAGCTTTTAAAAGCAAGTTTACAAAGACAAAAAAAAAAAACAACAAAAACACACATATAGTGACTAGGAGCAATTCTAATCACCAATTTGGGGCATGCTGCTTTGATTCAAGTAACTGTCCACCAGCCCTGAAGGGAAATGAGTTTAAAGAGAAAAGAAGGAAAATTCAAACTTCCCAATGGATTTGCAATCTCTTAATCCAGCCTCAGGCTCAGTAGCAGAAAAGTGTCAAAAATAGGCTCTGTGTCTTCAGACGAGGCTTTCTGGAACTAGCACAGTAGTTGCATGAGCCAGTACATATAGATTTGGCACAAGAATTTCTCTTCCTCTGTCTCAAAGTTCAAATACTTTGGGGTTTTTATTTTTGGTGGTTTTTTTCTTTTTGTAGGAAAAAGAGGGAGATTTTCAACAAAGGTGATTTTTTTTTTTTTTTTCTCTCAGGATTTTTATAACCTCTGAAACAAGAACAGCTGCAACTTGTTTTGAAAAGGAAGTGCTTATGGGAATAATGCAATGAAAATGTTCCCCAATAGAAAAAAATTCAATGATCAGAGCTGTTACAGTAGGCTCTATAAAAGCCACTTCCAGGAGCCAGAACCCACAGACTTACTAAGACTGAGTTACAGGTACTTGTTTACCAGCCACATCTTACCTTTCTGTGTTATTTCTACTCAGCATACACTAGACTCCTGTACTCACTCATCTTTCTTTCAATTCAACTTTGTTTAGACATCACTCACTGTTAATTAGGCTTCACAGTTCCCCCACATTCATTTGCTACAACTATATGCTTATCAAAGAATGTGTTCTGTGGAAAACCTGGATTATGATGAAATAAGCTTGAAAGCATGATGTTTGTCCTTTGGTTCCTGGATGAAACACATCTATAAACCGCTGTTGTCATTGCAATCCAGTATCTCTACACAGAAATAGGGGCTTGTGCTGCTCTATTCCACTCACACTTTGTGCCTCCTGCAATCAGCAGACAGGTGGAGCATCAAGTCCTAGATTATCATATCTAGTCACTGATACTGGAAGGCAAGTGTAAGTAGCATGTATCTGCCTCTCATAATGCTAAGACTCATGATTTTGAGCACAGCTTAGTGTATGCAAGTGCTAGAATGCACACACAATGAATTTGTACTATATCAGAACTGCGTCAATGCCACCTGGAAAACTAGCAACTATGACATAGAACAATTACATACAGTGCTATACCACAGTAAAAAATGCACAAAAATCTGACAAAACCCAGAAAAGCTGCTAGAAAAATCTCAACAGTAGAAAATAAGCACTTCCTGTATAAACTCACTTCCCTTTTTGTTAGCATCCACTATAAGTACACTGGTTTGCCTTTCATTGTATTTCCATACAAATCTTGTGTTAGCACTATTCTCCATTAGAGCTCTCACCTCCATATAGTTTGTCTTAACATCCAAACTTTCTGCAGTCAAGATTCATAATGATTAGCTTGCATTTTCTTTTCTGTGATTGTGGCAGTACTTATTCAACAAAGTCCCTACCTCTATGTATTTATATAGATATACATGAATATATACACACATACATACACATGACAAATACTGCTGCAGCTATCCTCTCTTCCAGTGTTGGAGTGACAGGCATCCTAGAAGGTGAAGGCATACACCACTCCTACAACCACAATATTTCCAATTGTTGCTATGATTGCAATCCATAACAATATGGCATCGTTTGAAGACCGGGATGTTTCTTCTGGTGGATTCTGCATGGAAGAAGCTGCGTGGACGTTGGCTGATGAGTTAAACAAAGAGTACTCTGTACTAAAGTCCTCATTTGGTGAGTCCATAAAGGCTCCTCCCATAACAGGAAGCTGTGAAGAAGAATATGGCAAAATTAGATTGAAAGCCAATACATGCATTTGTTTGCTTTCAAAGTCATTACGAAAGAGTAACAAGTAGCCAACTTCCCAAATCACTGAAGTTCTATGTTTGTGGTACTAAGCTGTCAGGACTATCATATACACAATGTACGCTATTTTTCTTAGGATTGTTGTTACTGAAAGAAACCTATGTATATTGCATGTACCATCATACAGCAGAGCTAGCCTACAGGCTCCGAGCAAAGCTACACAATAATATGAAATTGAGAAGAAATGACAAATGATAAAAAAAAATGAAAATGACGATTTGAAGTGATAAAGAAATGATAATCCACAAAGCATTCACGTACGAAAGCACAGCAGCGTAAGTGTTTTAAGGCTACCAGCGATGAACACATCAAGTAAGCACAATGTGGATGTAAGCAGGGAATTTGTTCTACTTTTGTGTACGGCTTAGAAATGAACAAAATTTATAAATGGAAACAAAAACATGAATTGCAGAAGTTGTTACAGTGAAGAAGATGAAGCATACCACATGCACTAACTTCACTTGCAAAAACATATCTGCAATGTATTATTTATAAATCTATAAATTCTGATAATTCTATAAATCTAAATAATTATTAATCTACATCTAATCTATTAATTAATTTACATGGAAAACTTCAGTTATGATAGGCTTCATAGTAATTAAGTTAGTGACAGATTTTCAACTATTGGGTGTTCTTAGTGGTCTTGTCAATGGTACAACAAAAAGTTCTCAGTTCTCCACTTGAAAATGTTTTTGAGGTTTTGACATCATTACTCTTCACCTATCCCAACAGGGCTCTTCTCTACATCTGAAACTAGAGTCTCTGGCCCAGTAACAACAAAATAAGAATGCTCTCCCATACTAGTAATAGTACTATTACAGCTAGCAGCAGCACAGTATTGTTGAAGTCACCATGGCCTATGAATAATGGAGGAATCAACCCTCCTTTCCTTTAGCCACATCACAGAAGGCTGCTGTAACTATAAAGTAATTTAGCATGCCCAGGCTCACTGTGCTGGAAAATTAATGGTTTTCAACAGTTTATCCTTCAAATCCTGCAACACACTGATTCTCCTGTTGGTACCAAGCTACACCCCACCTGTCTACCTGCAGCTGTGCTATGGAGGATGCTAAACAAGAGAGGACTCAAGGATAAGCCACCTCTCTCCACCCACAGTGGTAGCTGTAATCTAATATTAGAGCAAAGAACTTACTAAGTGTGAAAGTACAGCAGCTTTTTTTTTTCCTTGATACTCAGAACATTCTACAAAGTAGTCCCTCTTTCAAAAACTGACTGCTGAACAGATTTTGTTTGTACTAGAAAATATCATGTAACACTGAAAATGAAACAGAGATAGCAATGGTTATGTCATACTTCCCAATCCACATTAAAGAAAATTATCTTTGAGAGCAAATAAAAGGTATGATTGCACAAAAGCAGCTTGCAAGAAACCAAATGGGAAATTACAAAAGTCAGGTCTGGAACACTGCCCCTGCACCAAAGACTTTCTTCTTTTACTTTCAACACTGTGCTTTACAGAGAGCAAAAGCTTCACGTTTCACAACAAGCCCAGCTTGGTCCTCTGAATCCCACAGCACCAGCATCCTTTACCTGTTAGGATTCGATAGGGAAAACTGTTCAATTTAACCACAATTCCTTTTTATGCAGGGATTGAAGTCAGAATTGGCCTTTATAGAGAACACAACAAGAGCATTCATGCAAAAGTGCTGCCATTCAGCAGCTGTGGCGATACTAGTTAAAGCAGCAAACAATGGGCATATATTTATCACAGCAGCAGCAAAATGCTCAGTCCTAGATACTTCTCTTTTTAACATTTACATTGATCAAATCTACAAAGTCTTTCAACTAGAGCAACCATCCTTGGTGATTGTTCATGGAAGACACAGGGGTACATGTAAATGTGTACGTGCCCATGATTGTGGGAAATTGTGAGCACTGTTCCAATAAGCGATATCTGTTTTTTGGGCCATACATTCTCTACCTTCTGTGAATTATTTGAGCTGACAAGCTTTCACTGTGCTGGTCCACATGGTGCTGTCACAGGGGCAGGAAGCACGCATGTAGCAGCACAGCTACACACCATGCTGCAAGTGATGTCAGATCTGAGCTTCCTCATTCCGTGAAAACAAGCTGTTTTCACCATCTGAGGGGAACACATGGTGAAACAGCTTATCTGAGTTTCCAAAAGGCTTGCAGTGACCTGACATAAACCCTGATGTTCAGCACCTGGCACAGGCTCTTTCTGTAAAACTGACTTTCAGTTTTCCTGTTTGTAGGTCAGTGGCACTTTCATCACAGATCTGGAAATAAACCTCACTACTGATGTCCCGTTTGAAAAAATTGATCCTTACTTAATTTTCATTCTCCCTTCCCACTCATAAAACAGCCTCATGTAAGAACACAGGAATGGCCATAAAGTATCTGACAGAAAGCTGATTTTCAGTGCTGTGACTGTCTTTAAGCATCAACAATGGCCCGAAGCGCTCAGGAAGGAGTAAAAGCACAACAGGATGAGTGTATCTGATCCTACTTCTTAACATCTCAGTTTGTAAACTCAATGCTATTACTCTGGATTTAATAACTAGCTCTCAAAGAATTATGTTACCATGAACACATCTAAAGCTGTACAGGCTTTTCAATCCGGCCTCTTGCTGCCACTTAGCTGGAAGGGTTGCCCAGTGATTAGCACCGCTTAAATGGGCCACAGGAGACACTCCTGGCTCTCCAGTAGAGAAGGAACACAGGAAAAAATATAAACTGGTGATCTATCTCAGTGGTAGATGAACCTCAGTAAGATGAATTTCACCCTTATCCTTGACACCTTTGTTCTCTCAAAAGGTACAGTATCTTCCCTATTCAGCCTTACTTAAGATATTGTAGTAAAGCCTGTGAGACATCCATACCCAACACCAAGGAAGCTATGAAGTGCTTGTAATAAACTCTAGGGTAAGGAGAGAAACCATGCAGTACTTCCTGTTCTTGCTCCACTTACCTATCTCTGCCTCTGCAAAATATACAACAGTTTATTTTAGCCAAGAACTTAACCCACATCATTGATGTTACACAGGCATCCTATATATCTATATATATACTATAAAAAAACAGAGGGTTTTATAGTTGGAGGAAAGCAGTGCAGTACCTGTGCCACACTCCCCGAAATCCCTATGTGAGAAGACCAGGGAAAAGGGTTAGTTGGGAAATGTGGCAGTGAGGGACACAGCAGGAGAGAATGGTGAAGGAGAATGCCACAGCTCTGTAATGAAACTCTTTTCTGAGTCAATAACACAAAGTACATTTCTTGCTAAATAGCTTTCGGGAGCAGCAAAGAAAGGATTTGAACCATTAAATAACAACAGGCAGAAAACCAAACAAAACATCAAGAGGTAATGAGAACTCCCACTGTGCTGAATGCCTCCTGCTGCCATCCAAGAGGATGGCTGAGGGTCAGCAAGAGTAGAACAAGGCTCTTGAACAGTTAAATGATGCATTTGTCTGTTAGCAAAGAAAATCCTGTTTTATAACTTAGATGATTCACATGAAGGAAAGAAAACATGGCAGGTCCCAGTCACCAATAGTCTGAAAATGATGGCTTTCTTAAGTAACATCACATAAAATCCATCATTTATCAGTAACGTTGTTCCATTTCTTTGAGAATCAGGGAACATCTTTTACAGCAAGCTAGACAAGTATAACATTCAGTTCCTGCGATGTTAGAGGGAATCCAGGCTCAGCAGAGAGATTTGAAAGCGCAGCTAAATCTTCCAAGTAGCTGTTTTCAAGAGACTAGAAAACCCCAGTAATATCTTCTACAGATGTGCTGGACCTTGGCTCCAGACTTCTCTGGAAATGAGACACTGATAGGTGAAATGTCACCCCAGCTCAAACGTTGTCTTGTAAAATTGCTTTTGTTACTTCAGAATATCTAGAAATTCCATTTGTTTTAGGTTACGTGATAGATTCTGAACACTTAAAGTGAAATGAGTATTTCCTTCTGGCTTAGCAGCATGTGATTGCTGCAATGGATCTGAAAACCTAGCTACAAAGACAAATTCTTAGACTCTTTTTAAATAAATGTTTTGCATTTAAAAGATATCCCACATAACCAATATTTTCCCCACACTCTCTTGCTTCTCACAGAATCATGCATATATGTAATTCACCTACTCTAGGGCATGTACTATTACGGAAGTAAAGAAGTTCTTTCTGTTACTTATTTACTGGTAACATCTGGGGAGCCAATTTCTTCCAACCACCTTTTACCAGAACATCATCCTATTATTCACCACACAAGAACTGGCTACACAGTGACAACCAGGACTGTTAGCTGATGTTCACTACAAGATTAGTTAAAATGCTTTAAATCCCAACACAACTGGAATTAAGGGGCACCTAAGACAATCTTATTTAATGCAAGTAAATAGATCTAATTCTGAAGGGGGAAGATCCATGCAAATGCTTTCTGCAGATCACTTCAAATTCTCACTTCATTTAATTTAGATACTTGCTTCACCCTAATATCATAGTCTGTTGTTGACAAGCTTAAGAAAAACAGCTATTTATTTTTAAAATATAGTTGTCAAAATAATTGCCCTATCAGTGGCAATGGAAAATTTTCTCTCTAATTTGAAAGCATAAAGATTTCATGTTTTATTTTTAATCCCACTAAAAATTATCATCTTATTCCAGTCAATTTCTGATTTTCTTCCATTTCATTATATTCCTGGAACCTGTGTATTATTTCCTTCACTGATTTCCTACTTGTGCTAGACAATATAAGTCTTTGTCCTTTTAGGTGAGACTGATGTTCACAGCTGTTCCTTATCCGCAGTATCCCAGATGCCAGAAGCGCAAGTTTCAGCCTTGCTGTTGACCACACTAAGAGATGTCATAGAATTGCTCAGGTTGGAAAAGACCTCAGAGATCATCAAGTCCAACTGGAAACTAACCATACTACCCTAATAATAACCCTCTGCTAAATCAAGTCATGCCCAACAGGTGACTAGATATTCAGGAAGGAACATTCAAAAATGACCAGAGCTGCGCAGACATTTCACTTCTGAGTTTGCTCTTAGATGTAGAAACTGCTTTGTCTTAACTAAGGAAATCCACTAGCGGATGGAGCTTAGCTAAATCTTTATCCCTAAGCATGGCCACACCTCAGGTACCTTGTAAGAGAACATGCCTTGTGCAGACCAAAGCACCTATCTGCGCAAAGTTGTTCTTTAATTGCTGAACCAATTAAAAGAAGCAGTAATTGGTAAGAAGGTGTTTCCTAATTTTTTTTTTTTCCAACTCTTCTATTTCTGCATAAGTGGCATGCAAGTTACCTTAGTGATAAAGACATCACAATTCCACTCCACACAAAATAGATTCCCAAATTATTTCTTGTAATAGCTCTTATTATTTCAAAAAAACCCTACTGCTTTCAAATTGACTATTATCAGTGTCAGTTAACTGCTCTTGGATCTCATTTTCCAAGTGTAGAAGACTAGGAGCAAGTAAAAGTCTTTAATTGCTGAAAATTAATAAGTCTGAAATGGAAACAGAGGAGGGATTTTTCACCTCATCCTAGTCTCAAGAGTTCCTCCTCCCCTTCCAGCCAGTGTAAGCAATACTGCATCAAGAAAAAAAGGAAGCTTTGCTCAAAGCTGAACACACACACACACACACACACAAAAAAAAAAAAAAACAACACCTGTACGAAGAACCTTCAAGTCTAAGGTTTATTAATTAATTTAAATTATGAGTATGTATACTCTATACCGAAGGTGGTGGTGAATATAACAAAAGTGTGCAGGGTAGTCAAGCATGACATGCTTTGAACTATCTGGATGAATCAGGAAAACCATTCAAGCATCAATACTGTAATATAATACCAGCTAGCATCCTACTGGGAACAGTAGGCTAGAGAAGTAGCTGCATCTAGGTTTCCTGCTTCCAGGGACGTATATACACATGTGGAAGAAAAAAATATGAACAGAGAGAACCAGGGAGGTAAACATCCATCAATACAGAAAAACTCAGTAGTAGGCTATGAAACTAACCATCGATATTATCATAAGAAGAGTGATTCAAATTTGTTCACAGTTTTGAAGACTGGCAGAATGGAGGACCTTCTTACACCATTTGTAGTCACACTGGAGACCACAGAGGAGATAAGAATTCCTTTAGAGAGAAGAGCAACTTGCAGAAATGTGTCAGTTTAATGCTAAACACAATTCTAAAAGGATGTCAAGCACCAAGCTTCTGAGTTTAATTTTTCTATATATCCCTACTGGATAAGAAAGAAGTGCTGAACACCCCACCTTTTGTAGGGTTTCTTGCACCATCTTCTGTTAGTTTTGACATTGACTACTTTAAAGCCAAACTAACAGATTTAACAGGACTTGTACAACCTCCTGCTTTGATATAGGCTGGCTACTATTGTCTGGTTTCAAGTGTAACTTTCCCTATTGAGGGCAAAAAGGAAAAAAAGAAAAAAGAACAAACAATAAGGAGGAAAAAAGAAAAAACACTGCATACAGCATAATGGCTTACAGGATGGAGATATTGCTGGCTGGAAGCAAGTACACAGCCACACGCTATCAAGTGGAAGTTTCAGTTGTTCTTACACAGAGAGTAAGTGGCATTCGAGCGCTGGAGGGTAAAGAAAAAAGAAGTGTAACACAAGCTGATTGTAATGATGATCCATATCTTCTAGAATAAAAAACATTCCCACCAAAAATAGCAAGTCAAATGATGAGGCTTAAACAGAAAACCAAAAGAGCAGAGCTCAAAACCAGGCATGTAGGAATAACTAAATGAAGCCTAATCTCATTTCTCAATTTGGAAAAGGTCTGCACAAGCCCATCCTCCATTGTGGCCTTTGAAGTCATCCTTATTTGTGACAAAGTGCCAATGTCCCATAACCAATTCATTATTGTGGCCAAGATATCTTAGTAGCAAAGAAAAGGTTTGATGACTACAGTTTTTAGAATTTCCTTTCTCCTTCATCTCCTTTAGCCTAACACAATGCTTAGGCTGTTTCATGGAAGGAGACAGTGACAGAGCCATGGGGAAAGGATGGAAATTAGTAACCATTCATGGCAATAGAAGCAACAATACAATTCCAAAACTAAAACTAGTTCCAGATGAAAAGTCATTAAACTTGAGAAATGGGCAAAAACAGTGAGTATGTAAATTACTGTATCTCTCAGTATTCAGAAATCAGGATGCTTCTCACAAAAACTAAATGAATTTCAAAGGGCAGGTGTTCAGGGAGTTAGACCTAGAAGGATATTTTGGATACCTTACTCCTCTAGACAAAAATACAATTGCATACAATTTCCTCTGTGTTGCATATGCTGATTATGTTCAAACTTAAACCCAGTAGGTAGAAAAACCTTGTATGCTAGCTCCAGTCAACTGCTACACAGCCCATGAAAAATTAATTGGTTGAGATTTAGCTACACCACAGCAACAGGCATGATATCGCTTAACTCCATTTCATCAGAGAAATTATTTACTATTCCATGAAGACTCAAAAGCTTTCAAACTATACATTTGATGTTTTACACAATGATGGCTGCACTACAAAAGGCTAGGATACATCTGCCTATTAAAGGAAGTAATCACTACCACTGCAGCTCTGCTGTACCGAATGGTAGGGTATAAAAACCTCATTTTCAGCACCTTGGAAACAACCACCTGGAATCTATCCTCAAATGTGATAACAGAGGAGGCCAGTACCCTCATCATACTGCAAATCCACTGGGAAAAAAAAATCATTCTGTGATGACTTCCAGAAACTCATTTACCCATGCCAAATACTTCCGGGCATCCCACAGAAAGCCTTAAAATGGAAATAAAAACAATTTAACAGTCTCAACTGAAACCATAATCATTATTTTCCTGAAGTTCATATAACCTATCAGGCTCTCTCAAAAAACACAGGACAGAGAAAACTGATAACAATGAAAGCAATTTTATTTGGGCAACATGTCATTTTCATCCAACATTTTATACCAGTTTTTTTTTCTTTTCTTTCATTTTCATGTTGCATTGCATTTTCAAAAAAGAAAAAAGAGGAAGGCTGAGTTATGCTGATAAAGAATCTGAGATATATATCTCTCAAGTATTAAGCTTATTTTTTATAAATACTTTTGCTTATCTACTTGGCATGTAGTTCAAGACACACAAAAAGCCCAAGAGTTAGAAAAAAAATGATGTAGTTCACTTGAAGTGGAAAAAAAAAAAAAAAAGAGAAAAAGCTGACACAGTGTTAACCTCCTTTTCGTTGGGAGACCGTATGAGCAGCAGCACGCATGAAGGTCAAGTAAAACATACTGTGCAGCTTCTAGGGAGATACGAGGACTGCCAAATGTTATTCCTACTGCATACACTTCACTTGATAGAATATCAACATCTGGCAGACTGTCATGCTTCTTGATTCCATCAGGCATACCAGGCATAACATATGGCTTGAACAACCTACAGACTGCACATCCCCCTCAACTTATTCTTTAATGCTTAAGGAGTGGTTTATACCTGAAGAAGAAACCATATTAATGTGCCTGAAAGTTAATCATTTTATCTTGTATTTTGGCCACAGGAGTGAGCTAATCATACAATATACAAGAAAATAAAAATTAGAATGTGAAAAAATGTTGAGTTTCTTAACTTTTAGAGTTTGAGAAGAAACTCATAGAAAGCTGTCTTCCAAAGGTTGAATATCAAGAGGAGGCTAAAAGCTTGGTGACCTCTACGTCCTGAGTGCTCAAGAACCAGACAAGTGTCACGAGACAACTGTTTCAGCCATCTTCTAGGATATGCTGTTCCCATAGCAGAGCTCAAGGAAAAGAATTAACATGTTTTTTTATCCACTTTGGTGCAAAATCAACAGGCATAGCTTAAATACATTTCACAAAAGTCTTAAAATAAGCCTGGATGACTTTGCTTTGAAGTAGAAGAGGGGCACCAGGCACCCATATGGGACATTTCACTGGCCCTTTTGAGTGCAGAAGGCCTCATCAAAGTGTGAGAACAGCCTTCCTCAGAGCCAAATATTCCATATGTTTTCACAAACCGACATTTTCACATCCTAGGTTTTGCTCATGTATTAAGACAATAAAGGGATGATTAAGTGTGGCTGAACTAGGCAGCAGCTGATGACATCTTTATCGTGCCAAAGAAAACAGAACAGCCAAACCATCTGTGTTGTGTTTAAAACTGTTCAAACAGTTCAAAGAATATTACAGAATAATATAATAAATTATACATTGATGTTATCTCTCTAGATAAGTGTGAGTCTATATATTTATGCGCAAAGTAGCACTCCTTAGTGACTGTTTATATACATATACACAGGATGGGCTCAAATCAATGTATAATTTATTATACTTCTATTTGCAGTTCGATGTTTGTACTTTGAACTGTTACAGTTGGCAGAGCTGCACAGGATAATTAAAAGGCATGAATATGTAACAGTTTTCCTTGGGTTGAGTATTTTCCTGCACAAAAATGACTTCAAAAAAACTTCTTCAGTTATTTCTGTGAAGGGAGGGCAGAAAACAGAGAAAAGGAGGCAAAATTTATTGTATATGCATTCTTTCTCTTCATTTTATTCAGTGTAATCTGAAATATAGAATCACCACTGGTCTGGAGGACTGAACGGTTCTAGGAGCTAGTGCAGTGTGGTGGCCTCTCAAACTTTATAGAAGACACAAGTTTCCAATCCCCTGGCATCCTAGGGTCTCTGGAGCATTGCTTTGAAAGAGCAAGCATCTTAATTCACTTAAAATATACAGAAGTGTTTTTGTCCTTGAGGTTCATAGAATCATAAAATTGCTCAGGTTGGAAAAGACCTTAAAGATCATCAAGTCCAACTGTGTCCCTGAGTCTGACACAACTCAGTTATAGAAAAAAATAACTACAAACAGCACAATGCAACAGATGAAGTCTTTCACATAATGGATGTCAAAAAACGATTAGGAAATGAGCTGGTTCCAAGTTCACTAAGAGTTTCTCCAAAGCCTGACAGTCAAAGTAAAAAATGCAAACTTTTCTTCAAACCTGAACTTCGGAACCCTTTGAACTTCAGATGGTAAAGCAACATTGCAACAAGATAGCCAAGGGATACCTTAGGGTGCTTTAGGGAGACAGGATTCACAGGAAGACAAGTGCACACACATACCCTTGTATTGACACTCACTTGCACATGCAATCAAGCATATGATAATGCGGTGGCATCTTGCATCTACACATGCAAATTGAAAATAACCAATCTAGTCAAAAGCAGCCCAAGAGTGAGAATGAGCTTTAACAGCTGAATGCAAACAGCTGAAAACAAAGTAAGCAAACTGCACCAAAATCCAAAAGCTTGCTTTGTTAAATCCTTCATACAAATCCTATAAGAACAGCTGAAAAGAATGCCTGGCTGTAGTAAAACATCTAGCTCTAAGAGACGTCAGCATGTGCAACACAGTGCAGTTCCCAGCATAACTGGGTTCTTTAGTGATGGCACCCCAGGTGATCTGCCCCATGAAATTCCCTACCACTATCATCATACTGACAGATCTTTTCATGAAATTACAAAGGAGATAAAAGATTGAGAAGTAGAGAAGAGAAAGATTTTTTTAAGATGTCATTTCTTTTAACCAATTATGCATTTTCTTATTTTGAAAGTGCTTTGAAAGTCATAAGTCCTATTGTAATATGAATGTTTGTGCACTGAAAGCATCCTCAAAGGGAAAAATGTAAGATAACAAACGTATGACCATAACAAACAGATGACCATGTTCACCTGACTAAAAATGAGGTAAATTAGGTGGTTTAAAACACTCCCAAATAACATTCAGTTTTCTACATATTTATTGATAGCCCTGTACACATGGCAATCTTTTATATAGTATGTCTCTGAGAGTGCTTTCCTTCTAGCACATTCGTTACCTGTTCCAGTTCTTATTTGAAGATAAATTGTAAATCATGATGCAATATCACGTAATACCCACCCTGACTGGAGAGATTGTACAAAATTGACCTCTGCAGTGCATCCTTAAAAGAGAACATAATGCCTTTCATCCATAGTTTACCATTAATTGAATTTCCTCTAAGTTAAGGAAAGGCACTATTTATCTACTGGCAAGTACACTGAAATAATTACAGAATAAAATCCTGTTTTAATCCTGTTGCTAAAAAAGTATCATGGAAATATCACTGCTAAAATGCAATACATTGTTGCAAGAGGACTGTCCACCTTAAAAATTCACAACCAGCTAAAAATAAGCTAATAAAAATAAGTTCCAGCTCAGTTCAGGGACCAGTGACCTAGAGAAGTGGGAAATTAAAACAGACAAAAACAAGCAAAAATACACAGATTGGGATGTAAAACTTTCAAGTAATTCTAAACTCTTTTGTTTCTATATTGCTAATATGGATTCAAATTAAGTCAGCAAAACAAACACATCAAATTTAAAAAGATGAATGTGATGTGGTTTAAGGCCAATTCCAAACCATATTCCATTTAATACAACGTACAGGGCTTAAAGATGCCAGTCGAAAGCTCTGCAGGCTTCAAAGCAGAAACACTACTGGCCGTAGGCAGCCACCCAATTGAAAAAGAATAGTTTGAGATACAGTGGGTGCCAAAGGCAAGCAGGACAGTGCTCATGAAGAAGTTTTTATATGCATCCTTGCTATTGCTCATGCCAGTACCTTAGGAAACTGTCCTTCTTTTATCTATTTTTGATATTCTAAATTCTTTTGATGTTCTAAATTCTTCATAAAAATTGAAGGTTATTTCTTGAGAAATGGTTGAGCTTCACTACAGCTTTGCTTAGTTTTAGTTTACACGAAGCCTACCACATTGATATCCCAGTCTTGTCTGGACACTTTCACTACAGCATTATTCATTTGCTGCTATAACTAGTAATTGCAATTACCAGAGACTCTTTATGCCAAGGTCTAAAAGTGTAAGAAAACATCTGCTCTTGAATACCCTTTATCAGTGCATGGCATATCCATACCTGCTATATGTATCTGAAAATCAAGCCACTGGATTCACTGAACCCAGTTCTCTTTCTGTTAGACTTTTACTAGTATTTATTACACTCACATCGTTTTGGAGGAATAACAAGCAGAAAATTCACCCATCCTTTTTCCCATCTCATTTATGCTAAGAAACACATGAGTGAGAAGCAACAGTGAAGAGTTTGCACCTTCAGAACTGCCCAAAACCAAAGAGGGTTTGCCCTTGGAAAAATCTTGAAAACACTCAGTAAGGTAGAGTTTCAGTATCTTGAAGCAACTCTCTAACAAAACCTGTGATATGAAACACACTTATACAAAACACAAAAAGGCTGCAAGTCAAACCTCCTCAGGAGGGACCGTATGAAATGTGGCCGTCCCAGTAAATAAAAGAGCAAATGCAGCATGGTTAAACTTTAATTCTATTTGGCTTTCTCAAAGCAGATGCTTGCAGACAGATTTCTGTTTCAACCACTAATGACTGTCATACACAATCATGTCACCGATTTCAGAGGGCTGCAGGGTTTATACGCTTGCAGGCAAAACTGACAAGACACAGCTAAAGAATATTCACAGAATCCAATACCCTGCTTAATTCAACAGGGACATTTAAACACTGCAATCAAGATAAGAGAACCAGACTGTGCCATGCAGTTTCAGTAATTCTAACAGGGACAGGAATAATCATCAGGTTGTGCTGGTGCCTGTTACAGATTCTGTGTGTAATACAATGACATTCCTCAGTGTAGCATGGAAAGTCATGGTATTGTCCACCTTGATGCTCCCAGGTCTAGTTTTCTGGATCATAAAGATAACAGGAGGTAGTTACTAAAGCAGAGAGACAAAGATAGGCAACGGGACATGAGGAAGAAGTATGTCAGAAATATGTGCAAGGAAAGACAATCTGTTGGAAAGCTATATACACTTATGTACTTAATTTTGGCCCAGAGTAAATCTTCTCCAATTTAAGTTTTTCTAATTATAAGCTTCACATATAAGCTCCATAATATTTTACTAAGGACCTTGGATAACTTCAGGGTTTTTTTCTGCAAGGTCTAGAAAGAACGAGAATACTCATTCTCTACTCTGAGACCATGATTCTAAAGTTTGTATCTTACAAGCTCAGATAAGATTGCATCAAATGGAACTCAAGTCTGGAAACAGAAAAGGACTTTGAGTTATGTAGAACAGCTTTCTTGAACCTTGTTTCACCCAATTTTACCAAGAACAACACTCAAGTAGAGAAAGGAGAGGAAACATTTTCTCAATGTTTTAAATCTTTTGTCTCTCTCCTTCACTTCTAAGGGTGGACAAAGCCTTAGCACAAAAAAAGGGACTAACAATATCCATATACACATAAGGGCCATCACTGACGTTAAGCATTTTCTCCAGATATTAGGTAAGGATGCCAACTGTGTATCATAGCTCTGATGGCACTTTCCCTTCCACGAGACAGTACATCACTGCAGTACTGTTAAAAACAGCGACATCATCTCTGAAGCAAATGCAGAGCCTGAATTTTACATATTAGACCCAGACACAGTAGGGTTGTTCAGTAACCTGACCAAGCTATATTTGAAGGGTTAGCTTTCCTGCTTCTCCTTCCATTAGGAGCCATTTTCCTCTGAAGTCCTGCTGTGCAGGCACCATTCAAGTTTCCACAAATTGAAAATGCCTGTTTTGGAAAATACCACAGTACCACTCTCCACAGATAACCAAGTTCCCTGTAAACCTGATCACCGCCCATCTCCTCTGTTTCAAGCTACTTACAGTTGTACCAAAAGGAAAAAAAAAAGATAGAATATTAACAATTCATTCTAGTCCTGCTGACCTCATAGAGAAAAATAAAAAGAGAGGAAAAAAGAATTTCTAGAAAGCATTGAAGTGTATGACTCATTATTTAGCAAATATTGGGTCATATCTGCCTTTGTACTGAAAGATGCCAGGTCATTCCATCTTGTGCCAAGAAAATTTTTGCCTATTACTCAGCACCAAGCCTTGGATGCCAACTGATCAGGACCTATGAAGGCTCCAAATGAGATTGGTTTTCAGCAAGAATCTGCTCATGTGTAGAGAAGAGCAGCATGCCCAGTTTTCAGAAAACATCAAGTATGGGCTATAGCAGAGGAAAGGCTCTGATTACCAAAAGTAATTACCTCATGTCAGTTCTTTGTAGCATCATCTTTTATTGGGGTTAAGCTTGAGGGGGGGAAAAAAAAGAAAAAAAAGAAAAAAAAAAAAAGGGAAATGTCCATTCTGCCAAAGGACTTTTGCCAGAATAAACAACCTTAGAATTAAGAATGTCCCAGGGACATAGCTAGGTTATTCAGGTTGGGTGTAGTGAGAAATCAAACTGAGGAGTCAGAGCAAAGATTATTTACATTTCAATCTCACATTGCATCCTTTCTCCCATCTCATGCATCTCTCCTTCCCTGCTTCCATTAAACTCCAATTATTCCCCCTGATTCTACTTCTCTTATCACTCTGATTCCAGTACTTGCAACCTGGTCTTCTGCCTTTGATCTGTCTCAACAAAACCCATGCATGATTTTAATCAAAAACTCTCTATTCTAGAGATGAAAAGTGTGCAGCTGATTCCCTGTTGTTCTACAGTTTTGACACTAGAAAAAGCAAGATAAGGCAGCAACATCTTCTAATAGAACTTAGGAATTTAGAAAGAGAGCAAGATGACCCCAGTATTTGTTAACAAACTAAAAAAAAAATAAAAAGTAAGGTATTTTATAGAAATATTTTAATAAAGTATAATGATTAAGTTATATGTTATTTTGATTTTAGGCCTCCATTAATATTTTAAGCCCTCATTAGTTGATATCATTTAGATTATGCCTCTTTTTTTCCCCTTTGCAGAAATGCAAATGAGATACTTTGTGCATGTGAATTATGGAGATACTGACGTACTCAAAAGGTTATTGTGATCTTTTGTTGATTAAGAGATATGTTACTAAGATAAATGTTTCACTTGCTATTAATAATATATTTCAATGAAAAAAGAAAAAAAAACAAAAAAAATACGCAAAGTACTGTAATAAGGTAAGGAATACATACTTGCCATGGTAGGAGGCCTGAACACCTAAGAATGAAAACCAAAATTTAAGAGTGTCTTCCAGGTAATACCCTTTGTACATGTTGGCCGTATCCTTCTGTCAAATAAAAAGCGTGTGAAAGATAAGAAGCTCCTAGCAAGGCTAAACATTAATTTAATTAAAAAAATGAACTAATAATTTGCATCATGATTTCAGAAGAATTAAATCTGCATCTTTTTGTCATAGAGTGAAAATAAATGAATCAAAACCAGAACAATGCTACCTGGAGTCAAACTATCCCATGTATATGTGACATCCAACACAGAGGTACTGAATTACATTCAAGGTAAAAGCCATCTCTTCTGAGACTCCCTCAATCACATCCCACATTTAAAGGATTAAGCACAGACCCTGTCCCCAGGACTGACACATTTGCTGAAAATATGCTAAATAAACACAGTTTTCACCAACCAACCAAAAACTCCGCAGCTTATCTTGAACTCTATGCTTGCTCGGAAGACTTGTTTTAAAAGACATTGAGTGAAAAGGTTCAGAGCAGCCACAAACAACTATAATTTGAGCAGAAAGTCCTGGAAAGAGTACAGTATTTATCCCACCTTGACATACACGCATGACTGCAATTACAGCGACAAGGTGAAAAAGATAAACAAAGACTAACAACCTGAAATGGACTATGCAAGTAGAATGATGAACTGATGCATAAAAACTGTATCTAAACACATGCTTTTGAAATCCAGATCTCAGAATAGATGCATAAACAGTAGCTTGAGATTTATTTATTTATTTTTTTATCTCAGTTAAAAATAAAAAAATCCCTACTGACAGAAAAGAACAGGGAAGGTTCAGAGTAGATGTGAGGAAAAGGTTCTTCACCAGAGAGCTCTGAGCATGGAACAAGGCAGTGGGCTTAACTCAGACAAGATGTGTTTATTCCCATTGATGATTTATGGCTGACAGGAGTGCTCAATATGCTCACACAGAGATGCGGATCTGAGAAATCCCTTGAGCAATATGAGACAGTGGGCATAAGGGAAACACCCCTTCTCTTAGGCTCTCTTCTTGTTCCTTGGATAAAGGTACTTCCCTCAGAAAAATGAGGACAGTTGTGCTGGTGGGCAGGAGCAGATGGAGAGCAGAACAGTTGGACTCTCCACTCAAGGGTGTCTGCTCTGCCTAGGATATATGAACCTGCAGCTGTCTGCTCCTGCATTTTGGTGATGAAGTCTGGGCTAGCCCTGTTGTTAAGCAGCCATAAGGCCAAGAGGCTTCTGGGCTTTCTCAGGCAGCAAGGAAAGCATGCACAGACCCACAATGGTAGGCATCTTATTTTACATGATGTAATATGCCCTTACATCTACTTTGCTTCTTTGCTTCCAGCCTTTCAGTGTCAATTGTTCCCATTACCAGTTTCTTTGCGATGTTATCACATTTTCCTAAGAACTGATTTCAAGGCTATTTAGTGATTTCTGTGAAGCAGATTAAAAAAATAAAGTCAAAAATTTAAATGACAGTTCTCACCACAAAAATCCTGGGCTCAATTTCAGCAGTATAGTCCACAGTTGAATTTAGACCCACAAAAATAAATGTAACCTACATAAAAAATTAAATAAATGCTCCTATAGCAGCAACAGCAGCATTTTTGTAAGATGAATGGAAGTTGTGCTGCTTAAAGCATCTTTGGTACTAGCTGATGAGGAAAGGAGGAGCAATATCACACAGAGCCACAGCAAGGACTGGGCACAAGAAGGTCAAATGGCAGCTGAGGTAATCAAGCACTGCCACATGCTGTGTCACCCAGGTGTTGGGTGCAAGGCTGCATCAGCACATTAACAACAGGCAGCTGCAGCAGCAGGGATGCAGCCTCCCAACACGAGAGGAAATCAAGAAGCATAAGATGTTCCTCTGCAGCTCTAAGGTCACATCCCCAAAAGCACTGTCCACGCATTAGCACCCACAGGGTGCTGAGATTATAATCACATCATTTCCCACACACTTCAGAAATAGCTGAAATCGAAAGGGACCAGCAGGTCCTACTATTGAACACTGACTGCTGGTCAGCCTGCATACAAAAACTCTCTGTAGCAGCCACTGTACTGAAGTAGATAATATTTAGCAACTAAACATGCAATTATATTCTGCTTCATGCCAGCATTTATGGGGATGCAATGCTGGAAGATATGAGCTTGAGTATTTGTTTCATGGTTATCCAAGAGAAAACATTTATGTTTTCAAATATTGTTTTTCCCCCCTTCCCCTCTACGCCCAGTGTTTTCAAGCAAAAGAGGAAATTAATCTCCAATTGTTATTTCTTTAGACATCCACTCAAATATGAATTCACTCAGCCCTTTTGCAGTAAATACCAGTAGTCCATGTGTGAGGTAAGCACTTCAGAACTGGTAATAAAACCAGGGAATAAAGAGGCAGCAGTGAACAAGAATTGCTATGTACTTGTATTTGGAGAGCCAAATCCTCACAGAGGAGAAACATGTGCTTCCACTACACAGGGATGCAGCCTTTATGTAGACTCTTAAGTTAATAGAGAGAAAAGACAAGCCTTAGGTCAAGCGCTGGGTTGTAAATTGCACAGGAAGTGCTGTCAGAGCTATTTTCCTTGTGCTTTTGTATTTTTCAAATGACCAATTTTCAAAATAAATTGCTAATCATGCAACTGCATGAACAAACCAAGTTTGTTTATCCTCACATCAGTGAGCAAGGAGCTGTAAAAAGGTGTGACAGCTGCAGCATCTCCTCTGTTGTCACTGCTCTGCTCCTCCTGTGAGACAGGCAGGGAATGACAGCAGCGTAGCATAATCCTCAGGCAAAGAGCTATACACAAGCTGTATTACTCTTAAACATCTGTCAAAATCAGCACTCAGAGATGCTGCTTGTTTAAATGGAGAAGAGAATACCCCATTCCACAGCTGGACAGGCCTTTGCTGAAATAGTGCAAGCTGACAAGCTGAGATTTCCAACCTTAAAATCACCTGTTAGATTCACTTTGAAGGACACCACACTATAATTAAAACACAAGAAAATTACAGTTTGAGAATCAGAAGTCTAGTTTTGAAAGGCAAGGCTGCAAGCTTCATCCAAACTGAGAACTCCAGGGATGCACTGAGTTTTACTTGCAGGGCCACCTGATCTGGCTTAAGAAGGAATTGCTTCTTTTGCCTGCTACTCACAGAGAGTTTAAGCTTCCTTGTTGAGAAAGCCCCAATTTGTGAATCTGTTCTGATGAAGATTTTTATTTCTTTCATGGTATCACAGCAGAGTCAGTTTCCAGTCATGCCTCACCCAAAGTAAAATTGCATATGAAATCATCACTTATATAATAGAATTAGAACTGTATAATAGAAATAGCTACAGAGATCTGTGGAATAATGCACCCATACCCTACATGTTACATGTCTCTGTTAAAACAAACAAAAATCCAACATCATGGATGTGGTGGAGTCCAGCTGAATCCAACGTAGTAAAACAAATTCCACATTTTTTGTAGCAATTTAAAAAAGAAGAAAACACCAACTAATAAAAAAATATATTTGTATAGAAAAAATGATACTATTGCTTGAACAAATGAACCCAAGTGGAAAAACATGTAATTGGTTTTCTAATAGCAAACATCACGTGCTGAGATAAACCAGCTTTCAATGACTTCTATTTATTCTCTAGAGCTGAATTTAAGCTTTTTAATAATCTAGCTATCGTTTCTTAAGCCAAAACTTTCAGAAATAACAAACTGGCTCCCACAGACTGGCTAGCATTCTCTGCATCAATTCAAATCATACCATGCTGCACGCTCAAGATGAACACCAGAGTTAGGCCCAGGATACCTTTGCTGTCTATCTCCTATTTCCCTTCAGTTCAGTATTCTCTGTGCCATACAGTGGTACCTGGATGTTTTGTTGAACAGCAACAGATTACTGGTACTGTAAGACAGTGGCTTATATCAGTATGTTGCCTTCCGCCTTGCCTATGCCCTCCTCTGCCTTTTCTGTACTGTGCAGACCAGAGGTTGTTAGACAAATATTTCTGAGGTAGGACCGTTTATTTTGTCATCCAAATGTTAATTTTTAAAGCACCGTTAAGAGTATTACGTACTTTGACCAAAAGATGCACTATGAAAACCAGCCATGCTGAAAATTATAGCTGCTTGGGTAAAGGTTACCTGTGAAAATACAAAGCACAGTTGTAAGAGAAGTCAGGTGTCTTCTCACACTTGATAAGATTACAGGAGAAACAAGTTGCAAAACAACATTGGAGAATAAGTGAGAGCAAGCACAGCAATTCAGTTTCTGCTGCTTCCATTTCATGTGCTCGAGAGTCATCAGGGAATAAAACATCTGCCACCTTGACAATGACTTGGTTCAGGACCTCCCTGCCTGGCCCATCTGCACAGCATGCTCAGTCAGATGTTTCAAAGACCAGCAACGAAGGAACCATTTCACAGCATGAATCCTTCTACAGAGCAGCACCTGCAGTTTGAAATGCTGATGAAACTGGAGAACAAGAAAAAAACGCACCTGCAAGCAGAGACAGGTAATCTGAAGGGAGAATAGGGATGCTGCTACACTCTGTAGGGATGAGGTTGGGAAAGCCAGGTTCCAGGGTCAAGAGGTGCAAAGAATAATAATTGCTTCTATAGGTACATCAACTAGAAAAGGAAAGTCCACGAAGGCGTACCACCCCTTGTGTGCAATGTAGGCAGACTGGTTATCACAGACAAGGAGAAGACTGAAGTACTCAACTTTTTTTGCCTCAGTCTTCACTAGTGACTGCTCTACACAGAACCTTGTTCAGAAGGTGGGAACCGGGGGGGGAGGAAGGGAAATGCCCCTCCTGCTGGTTCATGACTGCCTGAGGAACCTGAACATCCTTAAGTCTATGAGTCCCAATGAGATGCATTCCAGAGTCCTGAGTGAATTGGCTGACATAGCTGTCAAGCCACCCTCAATGATATTTGAGAAATCACAGTGGCCAGCTGAAGTCCCTGGTGAGTGGAACAAAGGCAGTGTCACAGACATTTTTAAGAAGGGTAGAAAGGTTGATCCGTGGAACTACTGATCTGTCAGCCTCACCTCCGTGCCAGCTAAGATCAAGGAGCAGATCCTCCTGGAAGCTATGTTAAGGCATACAAAAGAGAGGGAGGTGATACGAGACAACCAGTATGGCAACACTGAGTGCAACTCCTTCCTGACCAACCTAAGTGGCCTTCTATGAGGGCCCGACTCAGTTCTGCTTTCACCTTTGATAAGCAATATGTTATAAACATACATCTTTTCTATACCAATTTACTAGGCTGATCAGTCTACAGATCTGCAAGTACCTGCTAATAAGGAGTACAGAAACAGGAGTACAACGTTTATCGAGAATCACACACTGAACAAATACTGTTGTTAGGACAACAGATTTTGACCTCTAGAGCTCATTACTCTACATATATAGTGGAATTAGCTCTGCTCAAATTTAAGCTGTTTCCTCTATCGTTCTGTAGACAATGTTTTTTTTGTGTGTTTATTTTTGTTTCTTTTTTTTTTTTCCTGTCAATTCAAAGAGCTCTAGCAACACAGGATGAAATTGGATATATCCAACCCTGTGCAAATGCTCGCTGTCTTTCAGAGCCATATAAATCCTTGTTAAGGCATGATAACATGCCCCTGCACAAGGGAAATATTTAATTTTTTGCTGATTTTTTTAAACAAAAATTTAGATCATTGAACGATTTGGAGTTCAGTTGGTGCAACTACAGCAGCCGAGATAATTTATAAAAGGTAGGCATAGGGATAGGAGAGGTGCAGAAAGAAGACACTCAAAAATGACAGAAGACCATTTGGATGGAAATTTTTATGAAAGAAAAGGTGTGAGAATATCCAAATCCAAATATATAAATAAAATTACATGATGTGTCAAGCAGGGAAAGAAAGAGAGAATAGAAAGGAACAACTCGATCTATTTTCAGTGGAGCTCACCTTCAAAGAAAAGCTGTTATGGTAACTCTGAATGCTCTGGCAGTTACTGCACATCATCAGGGCACTTAATTATATACTTCCTTTAACAAAGGTGTAGATCAGAGGATTACTCGCATACTTTAAGTATACACTTAAATGATGGCTGAGAGAATTTGTGTGATCTACTGCTTCAAGTCCTTGTGTTCAGCTGCATTTTCAGAAATTCTTCAAAATTGTGTATTTTGATACATTTTGTTCCTTCTTTGTTCAGCTGTTATTTTTCCTCTCTCTGCATGCACCTCAACACACATACACAACATCAGCTAGATGGACATGGTTGTCCCTTCTGCTTCTATGCAGTAGTTCCATGGATTTGGGAGCTTTTAATTACTCCCAAAACATCTCATGAAGTCTCAGCACAATTTCCCATCTTTTGAAAATGCTCATCCAGTTGAGGGTGAATTGACAGGAAAAAAAAAAAAAAAAAAAAAAAAACACATCACAGTGAAAGTTGGTGGTTGAATTTTTTTTTCCTGTTTTAACTCTGCACAGCTTATCCCTAGACTGTTCCCTGTCACCTAATGCTTGAAAGGTTTATAAGAAAAACAGCAGCAAACAGAAATAGTTGAGGTTAAAAGCTTAATTTTTAAAAAATTTTATCTCTAGCGTGGAAGTGATTTTTAAAATAATCTGTGAAACAAGAAGAATTGGCCTCATACCCAACTCTGTCTCCCAAAGCAAAGAGGTGTTGAGTTTCTCTGAAGCGACTGTAACAATAATGGTTTCTAATTAGTGCCGCTTGGCAGGTTTTGGTTCTGGCAGCTTCTAGGAGTGTGGAATTGATCTCTTAGAATAGAAACACTAAAGATTCAGCCTAAGAATACATGCTGCCGCAAACACCAAGTGCTGCAAGAACAACTTGAAAGTGCTGTGTGTGTGCAAGCCTGCAAGAGAAAGGGTGGCCAGTGACCACAGCTAGGACCAGCTCTGGCTGCCCCGTGCACACAGTCTGGATGTGTTTGTAGAGAGCTACCTTGGATCTGGTGATGCCTTGCTTAATTCTTTCAAAGCTGTAAGCATTCATTCAGTAAATGTTCGTGGTTCTTGGCATCATGGAGTATTCTCCTGTTTAAACGCTCAATGTAGAGACAAATATTGCTCACTCCAGTACTAGAGATTATAGGAGAGCACAGCCTGGACAGCACATTCAGCACCGTCAAAATACATGGCAAGGAGGTCTGACACTTTGTTCTGACCCTTCTTTTTATCCTAGTGCTAACAGTTTACATATGCAGTGTCAGCAGTGTGTTTGCCAGTGGCTTCCACCACGCTGAAAGTGCTGCTGCTCCACTGTAACAGAGCAACTCCTGACTCATCCCCAGGCACAAGAAGCAGATGAAGCCACTGATGAGTGATGACTGCCTTCAGTTCACACCAATTTTCACTGACCTTCCTTTTACATTTGAGTATCTGCTAGGAAAAAAAAAAGCTCAGAATAGCAGAGAGCCATCACTATTTCTAAACATACCTTTAAAAACCATCACCCCTGTGAAGAATGGAAAAGGTTAAAACTCATCCAATTTAGGATACTACACACTCATCAAGCTACGGAGCCTACCAAAACGACAGACAGGACTCCAACAGACCTCACTGGCATAGGGAGATAATGCAATTCATGACAGAAAATACATTAAGAAAAGCAAGTCCCAGCAGATAGATGCAGCAAGCTAATGGAGCTGGTGACTGCTGAATTTATTTGGGTTATTGTTCAAATTTTCTGCTTCCCACATCACTGCAGTTCATTTGAAAACACTCATATTTTCTCACCAATGCATCAGGCTGCTCTACTAAATCCCATGCACTCCTTTGTCTCATTTGGAGATATTTGAACTTAGTTTCTGCCTGTTATCAGAACAAGATTAAGAGCAGTTAAATGGTGAAACTTAATGGCCACCATCCATGCCATTTCCAAAAAAACATAAAACAGAAGCTTCCCCATGTTTGCAGGTCACTAACAAATTCATAAATTCAATTTATTACATATGTATCTCCAGTCTAGATTTTCCAGTCTATGGGCCGAACACCATTGTGCTACTCAGTAAGTTCAGCTCTCACCAAGTCTGCCAAGAGCATTGCTGCTCAGTGTACCAGAGTTGCATCCTCTCTGCTAAAGAAATACCAGACACCTATACAAGCAAGATGCCTGACATGAATGTAGCACTGCTTCAGCCCTAATTTCTCTTAACTGCCATCTGTAGCTATTTGCTGTGTATAATAGGACCCCAGCTGCTGCTGCAGTCAACTATGTTGTTGATGCTGGTTCATCTTTGTAATGCATGTGAATGTGTTCATTTGCAGTCATCTTACAAGTCTGCTTTTTGCATTCAGCACAGATGGAAGTGTCTGAGATTTGCGCCCTTTGTGAATCATTTAGCCCATATCCACTGAAAATGGAGTCAATTGATACAAACAAACCCAACTAAAACTAAAAACACTTCATACAATTAGTCTCACAGTTAATCGGCACATGAAATATTATTTTCAGTCTCTCCTTAACCCTCTTTATAAAGTATGTACATAGACTGTACAAATGAGAACATGAGCAGTTTCCTCCTTTCCCTCCCCTGTCAATTTTCCTACCACGTCTCCTAAGAGAAACTGGAAAAAATCAATGGAATTACAAGTCAAACCAAAACATAGTCTTTTCCGAATTAAAAAAAAAAGACCACTAAAAGGTCTCCTCTTGTTCTTCAAAGAGCTGTTTCTATGAATTGCAAAGTGTTCTCACCTTATCAGTGGCAGGCTTTGGGATATGACCTTTTAAGTAAGTGGACATTCCTGCTGACATTACTGAACAGCATACACGTGCTCCGAGTGCAATAAGTGCTTAAGTGTTTTGTTGGATTGGAATCACTGGTTTTAGCATCTCTGACAGCAATTACAGCCTGAAACAGCAGCCTCTCCCAAAGTGCAGTATTCACGCTTGACCAAATCAGTTAGTCCAAATCTCTGCAGAACTTTCAAAAGCTTTGCTGGCACAGAATTTTCTGCTACAGAAAACTTGGAAGTGGAGTGTGCACTGTCACTGGAGTGATAAGAAATATGCAGGGATTCCTCATTCCCACTCCTCCCAAAAATGATCTAATGTGGGTGCACCAAGCAGCTAGCAGAAAGACTTCTCCAGAAAACGTTTCTCATCTCAACTGCTAATGACATCCTGGATGAGGACAGTATTGATTTCCATACATAGAATAACATTTTGCAACATCTGGATTATGCAGCTGGTCTCTGGGTGGGTGCCATATCACAGCAAGGCACTGAAGTTTAACTTCAAGCACCTGAGACACCTTCAGCAAAACTCTGATTTGCTCTTTCAGCTTTCTAATGTCTGACTTCTATTTACAATAAGGCAAGACTATCTGGAGGAACTAGAGTGACAGAGAAATTCACCTTAACCTCTGGAAGGAAGCAGAGCTGAGTAAGTTAGTGCCCTACTATTCAGTACATGAGCAACCACTGAATTGTAAAAGAATGCCCACATATTCCTAGCTAGCATAATTAGTGTTTGATGCTACAGGTCAAAGAGTTTTTGTCTCACAAACTTAGTCCTGCTTTTGACAAGGAAAGGTTAAATCACAATTTGCCACATGATTTGCCTTAGAGTTTTGTGGGGGTTTTTTTGGCAAGCACAATTTTTAAAGAAAAAAAGTAAAATAAAACCAGTGTGTCTGCCTAAGCTTACATCAGTGGTGTTAAAGCTTCCAAATCAGCACAGATTCTCAAAGCACAAACACAACCCAAAGGTCTGATGGTCTCGGCAGTTAGCTTTCACAGAACATAAATGTGTACACAGGCACACACACACAAGCTTTTGTTGAGCAGCTAGCCTGGGATCTGTTTTAAAGCAGTGGAAATAACCTACAAAACCCACAAATCTAAGCCCTTTTGGGTTTAATATCTTCAGAATACTTTGCTGAGAGCACACAACTAATAAAAGCTTTGAATGCCTTGACCCTCGAGACAGAAAATACATTAAGAGAGAAGTTGGAAAACAGATATGGAATTATTCTGGGCTCTGGTTCCTCTATTCTGTACAGCAGACTAGAGCAAGTCCTAATTGTGCCTCTTCTAGCATCCAGAAATCTCATTAGAAAGGAATTAAGAGGAGCAGCAGCTATGTCTCAGATGTCTGGAGATGTGCAGCAGCTCTGTTCACCCAGGTGATTAGATTTCCCAAAATACCAAGCAAATCCTCCACACACATACATCAATTTTGCAGCATAGACATGAGCAGTCTGTATCTTTGGGAAAATATGAATAGTAAATCAAACTCATCTTAAACTCAGTTTACTATGGGTATTCCAGGGCTTTCCAGAAGTTACACAGCTCATAACAACATACTTTTAATACAGAGGCATGACAGCCTCAGACTTCTCATACTGATAAGGGGCATAGGCAGCTACAGAGCTTCTTCAAGGTACACCAAGACCCACTGCCCTGTTTTGGGGAACACAGCAGACCTGAACTACTGCCAAAACAATGAAAGAGACACAGCGACTGGAGTGATCATTGATCAGACCTGAAATACCAGGAGAGTGATACAGAACACAAAACCAACGAAGTCTAAGTTCTCTTTATTACGTGGTCTTGCTTTCTGTACCAAGTTTGTTCATGTTTCTCTAACTCCTTAAATAGATCAGAGTCATGCTTTCTAAAATTGTCTACAGTAAAAAAATCCTCAACACCATAATAGAAATTCAAGATTAAAAAAAAAAAATAATCTACTTTTCTTCACTGAAATTAAACAGAGTTCTATTTACCATATTTCCCAGATCCCCAGTTTTAAAAGAGCTCCTGAACACATAGATAAATACACAAACTGTATGTGAGTAAGACAAAAACAATTCTACAGAATTGAGCATGTTCTCAAAGCTCTTGCTCTTCTCTGTTCTGTATGTAAAAGATCATTTATCTGATCATTACAGCAGTATTTTTACTACATGTACATACACCCAACTATAAACATATTGCAAGTTGAAGTCTATTTTGCATTCTGAGTATGAAACAAAAAACACAGAAGTCATTTAAGGGAAAGGTAAATTGCAAACACAAATCCTGAAAAACAGATAACTGCTATTATGACTGCAGGTGCTGTTCAGCTAATATCGATTTGTATTGTACTGAGGACCATGACATCATTTTTTTCCTCTGTAGCTTCCCACTGCGTGCCTCTATTTTTCATGTTGAATAGATGTTCCAGCCCTGCTCACAATGTTATTAACTCTGATACAATTTTTACTATTAGCTTCCCCAGCAGAAATGCTTTAGCCTGTTCTTAGGCATAAGATGAGGGAGGGGAACAAGTTGCCACCAAGCGTCTGATAGCAAAACCCAGACCCCTGCTTTGCTGCTGAACATTTCAACACCAGAAGCAATGCACAGCCACCTCTGAAAAGCACTGAATGCTCTTAGCCTGGACGCAGTGCTCAAGTCCCCCAAATCAGGCTTCGATGCTGGAAGCTGAAGGCCCTACTTGTAATAAGAGGCTACTTTCTCAGGTTGCCTAGACTACAAGAACACTCTGAAATCACCGAAACAAGCCATACACACACCAGTCACACAGCTCAGCAGCAACTGAACATCTTTGATGGTATTTTGAGGGACACAGGATTACTTTAATTAAAATCTGGATTCAAAATGAAAAAAAAAATCTTAACTAATAGGCTTTCCCTATTAGCACAAGTGACCTGACGGAAATCAATTAGAGCACCTGCAGAGCAGGGGACAATGAAGCCTCCACAGCCCAGTACTGCTGAGCACACAGATGTGAAAAGGCTTATTTTAACGAGGGATTTGTCAGAGTCGAAAGCTGTTCTTCATTACATACTAATAAATGTTGTACAGCTGAGCTGTTCAGACACAAGAGCCTGAGCCGGCCAGCCTAACTTTTGTGCTGTACCTACAGTGCACACATTTGTTAGCATTGCTGCTCTGACAATCTCCAATCTTCCACAACAATTTTTAACAGCAAAACATTATCCTTTCTATGGCATCTAATAGATCTTTTAGAGGGCATTACATTAATCTTTCTGCTAGCACAAGAAATAGTTTCAGGGCGTCCAAGGCACAAAAGCAACTTACAGGAACATAGCCTGAAGTGTCCTATAATTCACTTGGGAGGCAAGCAGTGTTTTCTTGCCATTAAGGATCTCAGTTTAGGTCTGCCTATTTTGTCGTGAAGTATTAACCTGACATTCACAAGATAAAACACAAGTCCTGCTGACCACCACCACCAGGACACTAATGAGTAACAGCAGAGAATCTTTAGGAATGATCAGCCTTCTCCTCTGCTCTCATACACCCTCCACACCGAGGGTCATCTCAGTGGACCGTTTCACCAGAAAAGCCACAAAAAGCACTCCAAAAAAAAGGAGGAAAAGATACAGCAGAGAAAAGAAAGTGGAAGAAGAGTGGTACATCACTTCTAGAAGTGACATGGCGGTTAAGTGCCTCTGTGATCACAGATTTGGAGCATTGCCTGGGTCAGAAAGAGGTGCAAAAGGCCTATCAGAGGGGAACAGCAAGGGGTAAGAGCAGCATCTACAGCATACAGCAACATAAAAACATTTTCTTTAGTAGTGTCCAGGAAACCCTCTCCTATAATTCTAAGACAGCTACACAAAAACCTCTTGGAGTATGCCTCAAGACCTCAGCCCAGGCACCTGCTGGGAGAGCCCACAGTTGCCCTGTCTGAGCAAGCCCCCTTGTTCACCATAACAACTGCAAACAGATTATTCTTTGCCATTTGTTGATCAAACAACAACCAACCAGCTCCACAGAATCAGGAAGACATGGACACAATTTGATAGATACTGTTGCAGTAGCAGTCTGTAAGAGCAAGATGTATTTATACAGGAAACTTATCCTGTGAGGATGAAGCACAGCCTGGTGGAATATACAGAATTGGGGTAAAAGATGTATGAAACATGACAACAAGAGTAAGGCAGAGGCTCCAAAGGGTGGTACCAGTCCCAGTTTTGGCACAGTGCACTCCCATTACTAGAACAAGCTGCTGCAGTACTTCACCTCCACTTACAGAACAGGGAGACAGGGTCTTAAGGAGCAGAAGACAGATAAGCAAGCTCAGCTAGCAGCATTACCAACAAGCCTGGTGGGCCCCTGCCTCACCTCTTAACAATGGGGGGCATCTTTTGGCAAAAATTCAAACTTGGATCCAAATAATCCTTGAAAACAAACAATTTCATCCATACATAGAGTTATTTACATGCACAATTTTGTGTTTATAGTCACACACTGATAACCAACAATAGAATGGGAACAGCACAAAACTACACCAGGGGAGGTTCCAACCTGACATTAAGAAAATGCTTGTTTGCCATAAGAGTGGTCTAACTCTGGCACATGCTGATAGCCCATGGCTGCCAGTGCTTTGGCTTCTGGGCAATACCCTCAATAATACACCCTAACTTTTGGTTAGCTCTGAAGAGGTCAAGCAGTTTGAACTTGATGATAGTTAAAGGTCTCTTCCAATGGAATTATTCTACTCTAGATAGAAGAAATCATTGTGGTAAAACATGAAATGGATGCTCAATATGCGTGATGCTGTCTGTACTGTTTGTCTGTTTAAAAATCTAATTCATTTGGATTCACAAGATGCTTTTTGTCTTTGGGTGCTCTATAGACCTGAGGTGCTTCTCTGTACATTGACCGCCAATATTCACAAACAACCCTTGAGCTGAAGCCCAAACTTAGCCATGACTCGAAACAACTTGGCCACGCAGACAGGAGCATCTCTGCATACACCAGGCCAGAATCTGTGTGGCAAAGACAACTCATACAAACACAGATGCGTGCACAAACGTGGAAGCGAGGAAAAGAACCGAAAAATCAGATCTCCGCTTTCTATTTATAGCCCACAGCGAGAGGCAGAGACGACACTGTGTTCGCCTCCCTCCCCAGCGTGACGGCAGCGGAGCGGCCCGGGGGATGCGCTCCAGGGCCGGGCGAGGAGCGGTCCCACCGCTGGACGCTGACACCTGCTGCACCCGGCAACTTCAGAGCCTCCTCTCCCCGATTTCTTCCTCCTTTCTTCTTCATTTTATTTTTTCCCCCCCTCTGCCACTTCCCTGCTTCCCGACGCGGCGCAGCCACTCATCTCTCGCCTCCCTACGCTCCCCCTACGCCGACGCCCCTGGCAAAGGGAGCAGGAGCGGGTCTGCGCCTACCTGCGCGGCCATGAAGGAGAGGTCCATGCTGCTGCCGCCGCTGGAGCTGCTGCCCGAGCTGCCGGAGGTGCTGAGGCTGCTGCCGCCGCTGCTGCCGGGGGCGGGCGGGGCGCGGGGGCGCGGAGCGGACGCCGCCTCCCCCAGCAGCGGCGGGCGCGGCCGCGGGACCGGCACCGGGACCAGTTCCAGCTCCGGTGGTTCCCGGTTCGACACGGCACGATGCGGCACGGCACGCTGCTCCGGCTCCAAGAGGCGTGGGCTGGGCCGTCCCGCCCACACAGGGCGGGGGGCGGCCGCGGGCAGCGCCCGCGTGGAACACCGCCGTTCTCGGGTCAGGGCGAGTGGGGAACGCCCCTGCTCTGTAGCGTCTTGTTCTTTTCTCAGGGCTGGAGCTTGGTGGAATTGCCCTGCAGCTCGTGCTCCCCAGTGGATACCGAGATAGGGAGGACGGGTCGAGGCACGGGCGGTGCTGGGCAAAGCCGGAGAAACGCTCTAGGGAGCAGGTGCAGCACGGCTCTCTCCGCATCTGCTGATCCTTTGCATGATACAAACCCCATGAGATGCACTGACTACTATATCCTTGCTTTTCTTGCCTAGCTAGCAAATCCGTCTTTATTGTTTTTGTTTGTTTGTTTTCTTTCTTTTCTTTTCTTTCTTTTTTTTTTTTTTTTTAATATTCAACAGTGCACCTTCTAATACCACTGTTGAAAAGAACTTGTGACACTTCATAGAATCATAGAATCTCCAAGGTTGGAAAAGACCCACAAGATCACCCAGTCCAACCATCACCCATCATCAATACTTCTCACTACACCCTGTCCCTCAACACAAAATCCAAATATTCCTTGAACACCTCCATGGTTGGTGACTCTACCACCTCCCTGGGCAGCCCATTCCATTGCCTGACCACTCTTTCGGAGACATCATTCTCAGACGTTTTCATGACTTAGCTGCTACAACTTCATCTGTAACTTCTCTCCTCCTCAGTCCAAAATTTACCATTCAACAATTCATCGCAAATAAATTTTATGCCTTTTGTTATATTTTCTCCTGAATTTCCAGATACTGCCATTTTGAGTAAAAATTCAGTGAACTCATACATTGGGTGGCATTGAAAAACCTTTGACACCAACTAGAACAGAAGAATAATAAAAATGGAAATTCTTACGTGCTGAATTTTTTTGTCCTGAGATTTTTTAATGTCTTTCTGTTTTGTGCTGGTTTCATCTCCAAGAATAAACCATTTTGAGATATCTTTACTACTTCAGCTTAATAGAGGGACCTGAGGAGAGTATGAGTGTAACGTCAATAGAGGAACTAATTGGAGACACAGCTTTGCTGTGGGGCTTTAAAATGGAGAGGAATAAAATAGCACATACATCTGTACTGTGAACTGTGTGCTCTTGGGTTGGTATAATGTTGTGCTGTTGCAGCAGGTGGTGGTGAAAGGAAGCTCAGCTGCTTTACATCAGTGCTTTACTTGATTGACTGCTAGAGCACCTGCCAAGAATGCTTTTATGTCAAGAGACCCATTAACTCTAACAAGTAAAATCCAAAAGAGACAGTGCCACTTTATGAATTTTTAAACTCAGTTCTGTAAATAATGAAATTGTCTACTTGTGGATTTTCTCCAAAATTTTGAAAGAATGTTGGTGTGTGCATCAGAAGCCATAAAGTAAATTCAAAATCATTTTAGTCCTTATCCAGATAAATTTTACATGGGATGTGTCTCCGCATGGTGAAAGCAGCCAAGGCTGCCTGCATTTGCAGTACCAGCTATAGTATCATTCCATTAGAAAAAACAAAATAATTGAGGCTTTAAAGTTCCAATGACTTCTACATTTGGTTAATTTTTTGAAGCATAAAACAGGCAAATCTGGGAAGGAGCTCAGTCTAGTCCATGCACTAAAATGCAGCCAGTTACATCTACAGTCCTCTAAACAAGGAAATCTCTTCTTGAAAGCATCCTGTGAACAAAACTTCATTCTCTGTCAGGCAATACATAGCCTTACTCCACTGGCCATTTCCTAAGGTTGTGTCTATCTGTGACACGAAGAGGAGTATTTTCTCTGGGACAACTGCTTGCCTTCTGAGACTATTGATGGGCACTATATTTGTCTTTGTCTGATCTTATGATGCCTTGTCCATTTTCTAAAAACACTTAATGAGGATTGCTAGTGGCAAGAAGATTGTTCAGTCAGATTTTCAAGTATTTTACTGTGATATTCAACAGGTTCAGGCAACGAAGTCATCCCCAAGAGGTTCCTAAGTACGTAACAGCATAAGATTCTTGCCTGTAACTGGCCTTTTAGTGGGTGATGGCTCATCATTGCTTTGGATTTCTTGGCATCAGTTTTTGAATAATTTTGCCTTTCCACTGAGAAAATGACCCACATTTACAGTAGTCAATTAATATACTTCTGTACAATTATCTTTTTACTCTTGGTATTTCAAATACTGATTTCCTCTTCCTTGTCTCATGTAGTTGCTTACTTCAGGAATACATTACAGAGAGATCAGGGGGAAAATAAATGTGAGTTTTTCATGTTTCAAGTTTTAATTTCCATGCTGACTTTTTTTTGGGAAAAAAAATCTGTAAAAAAATGGAGTTAGTGAAAGCAAGGATCAATACAGAGGAGAGTAAGTAGCTGATTTCAGTTTCTATAGCACAAGCTTACATAGTAATATGGAAAACCTCTGGCTGTTGTGGATACAGAGAAATTCCTATTAGGTTAGAGAAAGAGGCATTTATTGCATACAGCGACACTGGAGAGTGGTACCCATCATCAAGTCTTTATACTTTTATTGATAATATAGATAGAAGGTGATGATATCTGTTAAGCACCCAGAGACTTCAGTTAAAGTGATAGATCATAAAGTCATGCTAAGGCTTACTGCTTACACCAGCTGATCTGCTTGTGATCTAACCACGAGCATCCATAAAGTCCAATGCTGGATTCATCTAGATGCCACTAAATAGTCCTATTCTTGATCTCAGCTGGGAATTTGGCTAATCTATCTTGGGAGATAGCGGCAGTCAAAATCAGTCTAGAAGGGAAATTGTCCCTTTACGCTATTTAAACTATTCATTTACTTCTTGTATTTCTTAGCAAGGAAAGGAAAGGAAAGGAAAGGAAAGGAAAGGAAAGGAAAGGAAAGGAAAGGAAAGGAAAGGAAAGGAAAGGAAAGGAAAGGAAAGGAAAGGAAAGGAAAGGAAAGGAAAGGAAAGGAAAGGAAAGGAAAGGAAAGGAAAGGAAAGGAAAGGAAAGGAAAGGAAAGGAAAGGAAAGGAAAGGAAAGGAAAGGAAAGGAAAGGAAAGGAAAGGAAAGGAAAGGAAAGGAAAGGAAAGGAAAGGAAAGGAAAGGAAAGGAAAGGAAAGGAAGGAAGGAAGGAAGGAAGGAAGGAAGGAAGGAAGGAAGGAAGGAAGGAAGGAAGAAAGGAAGGAAGGAAGGAAGGAAGGAAGGAAGGAAGGAAGGAAGGAAGGAAGGAAGGAAGGAAGGAAGGAAGGAAGGAAAATCTTCAGTTCCCACTACTGATTACTATTTAGATTATTATTTTTTTCTTAGAACAGCACAGATCTGCACTAATTAAGATGAAAATAATTTCTAAGGTAAAACAAACTATTTGTTACAAGCCTTTATTACGTTAACACAAAAATACAAAATTTTGTTTTTCCTTCTTCCCCAGAAATGAATTGTGGATGGAAATTGCTTTACAATAGCTCTGTAAGTTCTTCTATAAAGCAAGTATTTTAGACCATCTCTCTTCTAGTAGTGCTGATGGAGAATTTAAATTGAGATCTGGCAGCTGTGTTGTCAACATTTTGTTACAGCTTTCCCGTCAAAACTATCTAGATCACTTAAATAGATTATGTCATGATTTGCTGTTGTTGTGGACAAGCACAGTAGCTGACAGCTAAAACTGCAAATACAGTTGTATAACATTACTCTTAAAAACAAGCTAAGATACTCTTTAATTAGCTTTAAAGCTGTTTTCTAAAAGACCGCATTTTTATTACAGCAGAACATGACTGCATTAGAGAATAGCTTGGTTTTTCAGTTTTCCTGGGGCATAGTAGGAAATCCTCTGTTGCTCTGAATGTGTGCATAAGCTCTGCCTTTGCTTCGCAAAACAAACTTAACAAAACATGACAACTGAATCTTGCTTCTGAAGAGGGTTTTAAATGGGTTTGTATCTGTGCAGCCCTATTTACCATATGTTGTATTTTGCTACCTAAGACAACACAATACCAATTTTTAGGTTTGTATTATTTAAATCTTAAATGTATATAGGGAGGATTAACTTCCACTATGGGAAAGAGTATTACGTTGGCTTCTTGGTGGATTTTCAGTGTATGTAAATGCTATTTTTATTGAACTACAATATTAACCTACTGCTGCCTTATTGCAGCAGGTTACAGTCACACAAGGCAATTAATTCTCTTAATGAAGAATCAGCCAGTGACACGTGGTATCCCATCTGGAGACAGTGCACATTATCTCTGACAGACCCCAGCTGTTCAAGTTAACATAAAGGAGGCCAAGGATGCTGAATTTTTCATACATAGTCTGCTTGAAATCCCTTCAGAACCATTTGACTTCTTTCTCTCTGTTCATTCAGAAATCAAATGATTAATCAGAAAATACGTTAATTTTTCTAACAGTGTTTTGTCCTTCAACAAAAACCACCACCACCAACAGCATCACCTGCAAATTAACACCATGCAGCCCTTGTCTTTCAAGCTGCTATTTTCCCTGAGTGAAATCCAAGCACCTTCCCAGGTCCATAGAGAACTGCTGGAAGACAGTTATACTATTCAAAATGTCAAACTAGGCATAAAGCTGGTTAGAACTGTCCGTTAATTAAGAGTAAGCACAGATTATGTGCTTAAAGAAATACTCCTTTCTAAAACACAAGGCCGTGAATCCATGTCGCAGATCTTCTGTCTCCAGGTCCAGTTGCCTGTCACTAGAGAGGATAACCACAACTTTTCTTTCATGAAGATAATGTGTGAGTACTGGTCCATTTTATAATCTGCTGGAAGAGGTTCCCTATTTAAAATAATAGGATGAAGGATAAAGACAGGAGAGGGAAACTACCTATCAAGTGACCTTACCAAGACCAAGATGGACCAAACAGGCCCTGTTTGCTAGAGTAATGTATTCTAGAATAGCCTTTGAGCAGGGAGAAGACCTACTCTTCAAACCACTCTAAAGGCAGTTGTCTCTGCAGAAGGGTATGTAAATCAATGAGTGAGGAAGAAAGAACTTGGAGGGATCTTCTTGTAGATCAATGTTTAAGGCAATCCTATGTGAAAAAAGCAGACAGAGTCCCAGATCCTACTGGCAAGATGTCTGACCTGATGTCAACGGTTTACGGGCTGGTTCGGCCCGGTTCCGTGACTAGAAGGGCGGAGGGATCCGCAGATCCGCGCCCCCCGGAAAAAAAAAAAAGAAAATAAGGGACCCCGAAATAATTGAAAACAGTGGCAACAATCTGAGGTAAAACAAAGTAATTTACTAAATATGGTATCAACAGAATTTTATAAGGAGAGAGAATGTGAAATTGATGGTGGATCGGCCTTACCACAACGCTGAGATGAGAAGCGCAGGCAGAGAAGCGCAGGCGAGAAGCGCAGGCAGAGAAGCGCAAGCGAAGCAGCGCAGGCAGAGAAGCGCAAGCGAAGCAGCGCAGGCAGAGAAGAGAGCATCAGGTGACCTTGCCGGGAGTTATATCTCCTCGCTGACCGCAAAGCCCCCTGGGGAAACGTAGCTGCTCTTCTCCGCTGGACAGGCACCCGGAACTTGAGCATCAGCAGTCAAACCCCCAGTACATTGCATGATGTTATGATGTGGAATACCGATAATGAAAAATCATGAAACCATGACACCTGACAAATAAAACAAAAACATATTTATTTTTAATATCTTTATTTTTTTAAGGCTGAAGCAATGCCTGTATTCTCAAAATATCTCAGTAGTCATATGAGAATAGGCAACGTTGCCCAATATATTTGGTGTGGGATACGTCCCTTTTTATGCATCTGAACTTCCACGTTAGCTGTTATATACTAAAGGCCTCACTCATACATAATTGTCTGATGAAATAAATTACAGCCAAATAATTTAACAAAAAAATTAAGTTTGTAACTTTGTGTGTGAGCCCCAAATCCCAGCAGTTGCCCACACAAGAATAATAGTCAGCTGTTACTCTCAAATTACTTGTGGGCACAACAATATTCCTCCCAAAAGAGTTTTAGATTTAAAACACCTCTGAAAACAGTATCATTAACAGAGATATGAGCTGTAATAGTGCTCAAATTCTCAACAATTCAAGCTTTTATCTTCATGTAAAATTTAGCTCTAATGGGCAAGAATACTCCTAAGATCCAAGAGATTTCCTCTTGTACTGCTGGTGTTGCAGCATTACAAGCTAACAGTCCGCATCATGATGGCACAGGGGAGCAATGCAGAGGAAACTGAATGTAGAGAGAGAAAACAGAAAAGAAAGCCTTCAATTACATTCTAGCTCCTGGTTTCCTCTGTGGGACAAACAGGTTCTCAGCCCTGCAGGAATCAGCACTGCCAAGGAATCCCTGCTAGACCCCTGGCTGCTGTAAGTCTTAAAGGTATTGACATTTGTCTCGTTGTCTCATTTATGTGATCTGAAAATGCAACTGAAGCAGCAAAGACTGAGAAATCCAACTGCTCATACTAGCTATCTTTATCCGCCTATACTCTCCCCTGAGTCTCACGTGTGACTTCCCATAAGAAGGATGGAGCAGCATCATTGGCAGCAGGCACTCTCAACCTTGAAAGAAACAGAGAGAAGAACTGGGAGGAAGAAGTGGGAAATCAATTGGTAGGGGGAGGGGGAGTTACTTAGCCTCAATGGAGATACACATATTTCTAGGGGTTCAAATCTCTCTCTTACAGCCCTGGCTCTGACAATTTGTTGTACTAATGGTTAGGTTAGAACACAGCAGAGATAATGTAGCCTCTCTTCCTAATTACAGTATTTTGCCGTGGAATCATTTTTCTTAGAGATTTTCTGTTCAGGTAATGGCTAAAAATTAGTTTATTTCATGTTAGAGAACAGAGTCATTTGTTACGGATCTGGCAGTAATTTAAGAGGAAGGAAAAACAAGAAAATGATACATACTTGTGTATTATTAAAAGCTTATAGAGAGAATTATCACAATGTGAATTATGTTCTGAGCATGAAAAGTAAGCACATACAGAACCATAATCACCTTCCTGGAAAACCAACTGACTGCAAATTTGTTGACATAATACTGGGATACTGATTAAAAGTGTTGGAAGGGGGCATATGGCCTTGAGAACAAGAATTTCTTGGTTGTAGTCAGAGTTCTGTAGGGAATAGCTTTCAAAAGAGATACTCCTGTGAACCTGTTAACCTATCAACTTTCATTTTAGATGATAATTCAAGATCCAGAAGAAGACAAAGCGGCACAAAATCCCTCAGTGCCACATCTACTCTATTCTTGAACACTTCCAGGAAAGGTGACTCCACCATCTCCCTGGGCGACCTGTTTGAATGCCTCACTGCTCTTTCTGAGAAGAAATTTTTCCTAATATCCAACCTGAACCTCCCATGGTGCAACTTGAGGCCATCACCTCTCATCCTACCACTGTTATCTGGGAGAAGGAGATGACCTCACTTTGCCACAACCTCTCAGGCAGTGGTAGAAAGTGGTAAAATATATTAAAAAAAAAAACAAAAAAACTGAAGAAGGCAATCAGAGTAAGTTTAAACATAGAAACAGAAGTTAGGATCAGCTTTCTAACTGTCCAGTAAGGCAATACTGACACATTAGACAGAGAGGGTGTAGGATTGGCCTTTTGAAAGGCTTTTGTATGTGGGTTAGACAAGCATCTTTCGGGTTGGTCTATGTAAACTTATCCACATTTCAAAGGCTTAGTGTACAAGTCTCCATGAAGCCATGCTTATCCTGTTAGCTGATACATCAATCTCTCCCATAGTGGGGTTGAATTCAGCCTCTGTCACTGGATCAGGAAAAAAAAAAAGCACCAAAAAACAACCAAAACAACAACCACACAATTTAATAGCTTTGGAGTGGGAAGTGTTAGCTAGCAATAAGCCCTGCCTAATTTGATAATTTTTTTTTCTCTTGCTCTTACTTGAGCTGACTGTCTCAGCTTTTCCTTTCCTTGGGGAAATGCTGGAGCCAGTGTCAAGGCAGACTCATGGCAGGACTGCAGATGATTGCCACAGAGGCAGGAATAAAAAACGAGCAGCTAAGAGCTACAGTCTGCCTTCTGACAGCTTCATCTTGGGAAGGCTTGTAGAAAAATAGAAAAAAGCTACTCATTCATCTCATACAGAGCAACCCCATTGTCTCTCTTTACTTGAAAGGACACACTCATGAAATACTCAAATTGAATTTCACTGTTTCTGTCACCTGGTAGTTTTCTAATGCACCAGGTAGTCCCTGGTACTCAAAACTGAGCTGAATTTGGGTGATCAGCAGCCATTTAACTTTGCTTACTAGTGGGTCAAAGCAAATGAAGATGTCTTCCCAAGTAACGTACCATGTGTTTAATGTGACAGCACCTGAAAAAACAATTTTCTCTCTTTAAAATATGCAAGGAGCTTTTAAATGCAGGAGAGAACATAACTAAGTGTGGACATTACCACGGTGCACTACTGCTACGCTCTGACCTACTGAAACGTTCATTGTGCATTCCAGTCTGGCATGATCTACATTCTCTACAATCAAGGGCTATCACAAGAAGATCTTGCTTTTGATTTACGTATGTATATTGCAGACATAAAGCTGACAAAGAAACTTCAGAAGGATTGTAAATTATTTACAGGTTCTGTGACTCTTACATTAGAAAATAAAGAAGTTTCACCTTGCCAAACACTGAATGACAAAAAAAGCTACTTCAAAGAATCCACTTCTTTTATCTTTAGTTAGTATAATATTAATGGGGATAAAAAATAGGGGAAAAAGAAGACACCTGGAGGGCCAAATTCATTTGTAATTTATTTTATACCTCTGATTCATTTTCTTCTAGATACTGTGAGGTGTTTATTACATTTCTGTGGATTCTGCATTTTTTTGTCTTCTCCTTATCTCAAAACATTCCACAAAATAAAAATTATATCAGAAAGAAGTCATCTGACAGTCACGGCCAGTCTACATCAGAAATAACCATGCAAGACAAAATAACAACCTGGTGTCTCCGTGCAGAGGCTTTCATGGACCAGACCTAAGGTGCCAGACAGCAGCGAGAGATAGGGAATGCTCTGCCACTGTAATGCTGGAAGGGTCTCAGCACTGTAAGAGTTTTAAAAATAAAAAAATTTAAAAATAGAAATGTTAGTCACTTTTTTTTCTTGTTTTAAAATGAAAATAAAGAAAATGTGACCTTCTCATGTGCAAAATGTGACAAATGCCTCATTTACTGAAGATCCAATTAGTATTCCTGACACATCAATACCTCCAACTGCACACTTCAGTACTATTAGGTCTAAGTAATACAAAGTAACCTGCTCACAAAGCAGACATCACTTTTTCCTCCTTCCCACATGTTAGTGCTTATGTCCAACTTCATTTATTTTAATTAAAGGACTGCAAAAGCAATAAAGGGAAATGCAAGTGTCCTGCAGGATCCTACAGTGGAATCCATAGCAGATGCTTCTAGAGTGGGTGTAAGTGAACAAGATTTTCTTTTCCTTGTTGATGAGGAAAGCTACTAATATGATAAGAAAGGATTACACTTTGTTTGATGAATAGGAAAATTTGTTAATGGGTTCCCCTTTCTCTGTTCTCTTGGATATGAAGAAAGTAACACTAAACAGCTAGAAAAACTGGCAATACATTTCTGCAGCCATGCAACAAGAATCCTCCTTAGAACATGACAGAGTTGACGGGGATGAATGTGAAAAAGCCAAATCATTCTGAAGACATTGACCAAAACAAATGGACCAAAGTGGTGTTTTTCTGACTGCTATCAGCTGCAGAACACAAGCAGAAGCCATGTCTGCTTCCAGATAAGTTGTCTCTCATCCCATCTGTACGAAGAGATAGGCTATATACTGACGTGGTTTTGGGGGACAGCAATCAATAGCAAATGTTCTGAGCCTGAGCTGTGCCACTCCTACAATTTCAAAGACATAGTGAGATAGAGGATAGATGTTATCAGATGGAGAACAACAGAGGCAAACCCCTTTCTGGTGGCATATCTCAGAGTTTTCTGTTTTATAAAAGATTTTAATATATTTTATCCTTTTTTTCTTGCTGTGTTTTTCTTTAATAATGTGCTGGATTTAACATGAACAATTAGATTTTGACTGGTGTTACAAGAAGTGCCCTGACTCATTACAAGTATTTTATGAATCTAAAATATTGCATGAGTGTCACATTCTATAACTGTCATTCGGAGACATAATTACAGCATAGCCCATAGTTCCTTATTATTCTAGTCTATGCCTGTTTTAGTAATTATGGCAATAATCGTTCATGCTGTTTAGTATCTTAAAATGCATTTTCTGCTCTATTAAAAACTATTAATAAAACTATTATTAGGTTTTTGCTCATGGTAGAGATTCTGTTTTCTCAAGGCTTAGGTAGCTAAGGAGGTTTACTCCTGTCCAGAGCTCCCTGTGATATTACCTCCTACCATTTACTTTATAGAATCTTAGAATCTTTAGAGTCGGAAGGGACCTTTAAAGGTCATCTAGTTGAACACCTCTGCAATGAACAGGGACATCCATAGTTAGATCAGGTTACCCAGGGCCTGATACAGCCTTGCCTTGAAATTTTCCAGGGATGGGCATCCATCACATCTCCGGGTGAGCTGTTCCAGTGCCTCACCACCCTTACTGTAAAAGACGTTTTCCTTGTATCTGACCTAAATCTATCTACTTGGAGCTTGAAACCATTTCCTTTTGTCCTATCATCACCGACTCTGCTAGAGTTGGTTGTCCCCTTCTTTTCTGTAGCTCCCCTTTAGATATTGAAAGGCCACTATCAGGTCACCTCACAGCCTTCTCTTCTCCAGGCTGAAGAGCCCTAGCTCTCTCAGTCTCTATTAGTAGGAGAGGTGTTCCATTCCATGGATCATTTTTGTGGCCCTTTCCTGGATACCCTCCAACAGGTCTATGTTCTCCTGTACTGAGGATTCCATGTCTGGATGCAGTACTCCAGGTGAGGCCTCACCAGCACAAAACCTGGACTCTGGTGCTCTCTATTCTTCATATCCTTGTCTGTTTACAGGAACATCATATGGCCATCTGCTCAGAATTTTTAAACGCATATGGAATTGCTATTACATCATAACAAATTAACAGCTCCTAAGGTTCATATGCACATAAATGATGATCTGGATCTTGGATTGGTTCCATGCTACTTGTAAAGTATTCATTCATCACAGAGTAGCATGTAAAATGAACTTTTTGACCACTGATAAATGCCCTTTCCCTGCTTGTACATTGCAGAAAATTTTTATTTGTCAAGGAAAAAGAAAAAGAGCACTATAGTGACAAACATGTTAAAATCTTATATAATTATACTCTGAAAGTAAAGAAATGTGCTTTTAAATTTTCTTTCACAGTAATTTATGTTTGCAGTTTTGCTGCTAACAAACATGATCCCATGCTGGAAATTAAGTTAGAGTCTTTCTACTGCACATCCTGTTATCAGGAGTATGTATCCACCAATAATTAAGAACTGCTGTGATAAATCCAGTCTTGACAAACATCTATGAAAATGAAGTTGTCTCCCTAGTTGCAACAGAATTAAAGCAGAACAGTCATAACTATTAGCATTAATCACTGTTAAGGCAGTAGTATTTGATATACACACTGAAAATGAATTTACTGAACAAGGACCCAACAGCAGAGAATGTGGTCAGGTGTCTTTTGACCATACTCAGTTTTCAGGGCTCTGTGTTCAAAGTAATTCAAAGCTCCTTTTAACTTTGATTATGCCAAGAGCATCCCAGGTTCTTCTGTTTTCTGTGTGAAGGAGAGGCTCTCTCTCAAAATTATATAGCTTAGAACTAAACTGATGCTTGCAGCAGAGAAGAGAAACAAACAAAATCTTAAAGACCTGGTAGATGAAGCACTAACCTGTAGGATGTATTCCTACACCAATCTGTTTGGTCTGATTTCCCATGATTTTGAAAATCTGTGGATAGCTCAGTCTGCCTCTAACTCTGTTAGTCATATAATTAAAAAGAGTAATTGAAAACATACAGCGCCCTTTGCTTTGAGATGCAAAACACTCACAGATATCACTAATTAGTTCTTCACCCTTCAGAGAAAGAAGCAATCATTTCTAGCTCACTTTTGTGCCAGCTCAGCCACTGTGGCAGCAACAAGCTACCATGCACCAGGAGTCTCAAAAACATCTCCTGTGGCTGTTTTTGAATTAATACAGAGTCACAGAAAATAAGACTAAATAGGACCCGAAGAGGCCGTGAAGCCCAGTTTCCCACACTGAAGCAGAGTCTAGGCTATTGTTGGTTCCTATAAACATCCAGTAAGGAGGTCTCTTGGTAGAGAACTGCTAACTCCCCTACTAACTACTTCAATCTCTCCTTGTACTGTTAAAACGCATTACTTTTCTTTCATCCTCAGTTGACATGGAAAACAGTTCAGTGCCTTCTTTGTCAAATGCAAACATTCAGAAATATAAAGACTACTATAATTTTGCTTTCATTTCTCCTCTTCCTGCAGCTAAACCCCAGATACTTCAGTCTTTCAACCCAGCTCATGCTCTCTATGCCATGTGAGATTTTCTTGACTTCTTGTTCCTCTACTCTGTACTTCCTCTAATTAGTCTGCATCACTCATGATAATGAGGATTAAAATGGAATATTATACATCAATTACAGACTTACAAGTACTAAACTTTGTTTTAACTCTTAAAGTAATGAGGTTGTTTGTTGTTTTTTTTTTTAATAAAAAAAGAATATGTCATCTGAGCCTGCTCAGCATTAAGTAATTGAAGGTTTCTCCTAGCGAACTGACAAATAAATGGCGGAATGACTTCCACAACAAGCAGGATTAGAAAAGTTTTTAAAAACAAAATAGCAATACAGAACAGACATTGTTGCTGGATGTTGCATATTCCTCTACTCTCTCTCTCTCTCTCTCTCTCTCTCTCACACACACACACACACACATACACACGTGAAAAGAAAAAGGAAAATGTTTTGAGTCTTCATAATCAGTATTTGGGAAAAAGTATGTTTGGTTAAATACTGCAAATAAACCTTTTCTTTATTAAAGAACATGGCCCACTAACCAGCTGTCCTGGACTGCACATTGCCATGTGAGATGTGAACAGCTCATGGAAGTATCAGTGTTTTTCATAGACCTCACCTGTCATAACTGATGCATCTTTTATGGACCAATACATAGCACCTATCATGTCAAATAAACCATGAGCTAATCAAATCAGATAAACTGACTGTGTAGTGAAAGAAACAGCCTATCAAACCAGACACTGAATGAGTTTTAAGATACCTCCATGAGGGACTGAATTTCTTTGCTGTCCTGTTACAAGATTTAGTATTTTGTTATAATCTTATGCAAAACTTACTTGCTTTGGTGCACAGTGATAAGATCTTTTCATTCCATTTGAAAATATCACCCATATGAAAGATGGTGATCTAGTAGAAAGGCATTGTTTTCCCATAGGTAGTTGTTGTCAGCCTGTCTTCTCCAGGCTGAACAACCCTGGGTCTCTCAGCCTGTCCTCATATATATGCAAATATAATGGGCAACATTAGTGATAGGTCGGTGGTTGGACTTGATGATCCTAGAAGTCTTTTCCAACCTTGATAACTGTATGATCTCATGACACACTGAAACTCTTTGTTGATCTTGTTCTGCTTCAGTAGATCCATGTCTCTAGTACTACAAAGCCCTATTCTGAATGCAGAACTTCAGAGATCATAGAATGGCTTAGGCTGGAAGATACCTTAAAGATCATCTAGTTCTACCTCTCATCGTGGGCTGGTGTCCACTCCCCAGATCAGGCTGCTCAGAGCCCCATCCAGTCTGCCCCCAGTGATGGGGCACACACAGCTTCTCTGGACAGCCTAGACACTGTGCCAGTGCCTCACCACCTTCTGAGTAAAAAGTTAAAACTCCTGCCTAATATCTAACCTAAATCTCCCTTTCTTTAGTTTAAAACCATTTCACCTTTTCCTTTCACTGTCAGACTGTGTAAAATATCAGTCTGACTCAGACTTACAAGCTCTCAAGTACTGGAAGGCCATAGTGACTTCTCCCTAGAGTGTTCTTTTCTCCAATCTAAACCAGCTCAACCATTCTCCACAGAAGAGGTGCTACAAACTTTTGATCTTCAAGGCTCTTCTCTGAATCTGCTCCAACATCTCATCTTTCTTGTGCTGGGGGCCCTAGGGCTGGAAACAGTACTCCAGATGGGGCCTAATGAGGACAGAGCAGAGAGATACAGTCATCTCCCTCTCCCTGCCAGCTATCCTTCATTTGGTGCAGCCCAGAATACTGTTGGCTGCAAATGCACACTTCTGGCTCGTGTCCAGCTGTTTGTGCATCAGAACCCCAAATTCCTTCTTCATAGGGCTACTCTCAATGAGTTCTTCTCTCAGTCTGTACGTTTATCTGAGATTGCCCTGACCCAAGTTCAACACCCTATACTTGACATATAGAACCATTTGGTTCGTGTGGGCCCACTTTCCATCCTGTACATGTCCCTCTAGATGGCATCCCTCCCTTCTGTTGTATCAACTGCACCACTCAACTTCATGTCATCAGCAAATTTGATGAGGGTACACTCATTCCCAATGTCTACGTCACTGATAATGATGATGATGAACACCTGTCCCAAGATGGACCCCTGGGATACACCACTCACCTCCACCTGGATATAAATTCATTGACAACCCTGTGGCTGTGACCGTCCAACCAATTCTTCATACACCGAATAGCCTGGGAATGACCTTCAAGTCTATCTAGAGACGATCTTGCAAGTCCAGAATAGAGGGGATGGAACATTTCTCCAACTTTATTTGGGTGCCTTTAGATGCAAGATTCCTCTAAAAAATAAGTTATTATAAACAAGTCAACATGTTGGTGCAGTTATTACTGCAAAAGATCTGTTCAGGAAGACACAAAGCTGAGGACTATCTAACTACAAGTGTCCTGGAGATACAGACAGAGAGATTGTCAGATTTAACAACCCAGGTTTCAACAGCTGTCAAATACTGCTGTAGGGAAGCCCATTTAGAAATGTCAGGTGATTTAGTAGATGTGTAGATGCACATTGTCAGAGCTTGTTTTTTTTTGCTATCTTTCCTCAAAGCGCTCTTTAGATGACTACAATCATAATACACAAATAGTGTACGTCTGGATATTCAAAGACTATTATGAATCCAAATTAAAGATTTGTGTGCTGTGTCAAATGACTGTATCTTGTCCATTTTACTAACTGCAACTTAGAATATTGCTTATTGCAACTACATTTAAGGAAGGTATGCAACTGCATTTTAGCTTAAGAGGAATTTCTATACCTTGAAAAAATAGTATGCATAGGAAAATGTCAGATCTGACAAAAATGTATACTTATGCTATGTGACTAAGTAGTCATCGTGGAACCACTACATGATTCAGATTACAGATCTGATTTTTCCGTGAGACACAGAAAGTATGATTTTTTTTTTCACTGTCAGGTGCTTAGTCTTAAAATAGCATGCACCTTTCCTGCCCTGGAAGTTTCTGGTATTTGCTCTGGATTTTTCCCATGAATGATTAGAATAATAGCTTGGCAGCAAATAAACCTAACTCTCCTGCTTCATCCAGTGCTACTAATTCAATTGGAGAGGCAGTTTAGTATGACCTAACCAGTTATTAGTTATAGGATTTGAGGCAGCTGTTTCATATTTGTCTCAGTCCTTACAGATACCATTCTAAAATGCAATGTGGGAGTGATACTGCCAACTGAAGGTACTTCTGTAGTCTTAATGCTGATTCTCTGTCATTTTTGCATGCATGGATCTTAGCAAGCCGTATTTGGGATCAGAAATTGAAGAAGTGCCTAAGGAGTAAGAATACTTCATTCTTCAGTGAACAAATCCTGACACATTCTGCTTCCTCCCAAAGAAAAAGCATTTAACTTTCCAAACATCAGCAGTTTGCAAATCAGTATTAAAACTGAGAATATGAATGTTTCTTAACCTGCTTAAAAGCAGAGCCAAGAGAACTTCTTGAAAATAAAACAAAGACTAAGCCAACACCTTCTTTCTTCCTCCCTTCCTATTACAGTAATATGGTTTCATTCCTTAATAGTAACATACATATACAGTGGCCTACTTTCTCTTCATGACCAGAGGCGGTGGTGGGGGAAAGGGTTATTGGTTTATTATAGCTGTGCCAAATTAACCTTCTACCCCATTAAGGACAGCTGTGGTTTCATGCCGCACCACTTGAGCATGGTAATACTTGTTTCCCAATCTCAGCTTGCTTTTTCAAAGCAAATTGTCATCTTGATTGCATGATAGTGTATTGAGAAACCTTTTGGAGTGTTTATGAAAAGGGCAGGAAATGCGAGGTAGAGCTGAACTTATTTCAGAAAGGTTTATGGTTCATCTAAATTTCTTGGCCCTGTGAAGTTTAGTGTCTCTAATGCAGCACTGCATTGTTATTTGCTTTGCGTATTCTTTGTAATTTGAATATAATTCTCAGACAAATGTAGCTATGAAGGAATCTCTGTGTTATTGGTTTCATATTTACAGTCATAGCACCGATGAGGTCCAGGTTGTTATTTCCCATCTCACATTCAGTGTTCCTGTTTCTCTAGTTGTGTACTCTGGGAACACTCCCAGCCCCTATGCTCTGGATATTTTTTCACTGTGGATACAAAGATGAAGTGTAGGGAAGGAAGTGGTGCCTGGATGTGTGAGGTTTGTCCCGTCTTGGAGGTGGGATTCCACAGAGACAGAGCAGGGAGCTGCTAAGTGCTCCCTCATCTACCATTACAACATGGCACAAAGAACAAATCTCCTCCCCTAGTTCTCAAAACTCACAGTCTGAGTGTCTTGGGAACAGACTTTAATATTTGCATGCTATTACTCCATCCATAGAAGAGTACTCTTCTCTGGGGAGCAGTCAACAAAGCCTTAATGCAATACTGAAGCTCATTAACTGCCTGCATAGAAAGCCCAAAAGAAAGAGGTCAGCAGAGAACATTTAATATATGAGGTCTGTACCTGAGGAAAAATGCAAAAAAATCAGAAAATAACCACTCACAGAAACAGTCTGTTTATTAGCAGGAAATATGCTGATGGCACAAACAAAACATAAATGAATACATTGCACATTTTAAAGGCAAAACCCTAAAGCAGAAATTTTAAGCGAGAAAATAAACAAAGATAAACACTTAATGAAAGCTGATATTGTTGTTGCTGATTACATACAGTAAAAACTAAACTGGAATGAACATGGACTGCACTATAAAACTTTCAGATGGACAAACAGGTAATAGTTTCCAGGTAACTTAATTTTAAATAATAAAGAATATGGAACAAACAAACAAACAAACCATGAAAAAAAACCATGACCTAATGCAGAATAGGTTACTGGAAAACACTAAACACAAAAATATGATAAATCAGTTAAATCAGATAAATAAAGTCCCGGATCATAGCTGTGCCCCTTGAGCAAAGTCACATTATAAGACGCTGATCAACTAATTCCTTCAGCCTCTCAAGATCATAATATTGGAAAGGGTCTCAAGAAGTCATCCCCTCTTTCCCTACTCCACAACATAACCGCTTTTCACAGACCGCTGTTCAGCCTGTGAATATCGGCCTGACTTCAAATTATCTCATTTTCTTAAAAGTGAATTTTAACTGAGGCTATCCATAGGAACATAGGCATGCCTTTAGAAAACCATAAGCAGTAAGAGTTACAGATCACTAAGCCTCTCCCCAGCATAAGTAAAGCTAATGAGAAGGAGAACAGCAGGATTAAAAAAACAAAACACTTTCAGAAGCAAGAGATGAGCTGGAACTTTCAAGAAGCACAGTTTGTAAAGTAAGCTTAATTGCAAACAACATAATTGTACCCACTTGCCATTCATAAGCTAGAGTAGTTTTAAGTAGTGGTATGGTAAGCAGGAAGAAACTCTAAACCAACATTCCTTCAAGTGCTGAGTACATCCTCATAGGCCAGCTGCAGTTATGTCTTCCCAGGAGCTTCAGTTTGAAGTCTTCATCTCTAATGTACCATCTAAAGTACGGATTAAAACTTTTTGTTCCTTTCTATCTTTATATTTGTACATGTTTATTAATTCATTTTATTGTATTATTTTTATTAATTTATCATATTATTCTTCCCTTTTTCCCACTGGAATTTATGATCAAGATTTTAAGTTTTTGTTTTGTTTTGTTTTTCTTTTACCAGTTTTAAAAGCCCAGCTTTGAGGCTTGGGCTCCTCAAATTTTTCAAATTCTTCTCTTGCCTCCTTACATTAGGGAATCAATATTCTTCACCCTCACATTTTTAATTTGAGTAGATCTCACTAGTCTATTCTTCTGATGACAGCACTTAAAAGCAAATAATATATTCCAGCTGAAGCTTTACTAAGGAAAGGTACACTAGAAGGAAATGTTTCATGCAACTTGAAGAATTTATTTTTGGTAATACATCCCAGGATGACTTTAACTATTTTTTCAATGACATGGCATGGTTGACAGAAGACCAGTTTATAGCTTATACCAACTCAGATTTTTTTCTTCAGAAATTATTCCCAGTTGTTCCCCATCTTGCATCAGTGGAGATGATTAATGCCACCCATAAATCATTTATTTGTTGCTTTTTTTCAAGCTTCACTCTGGGGTCTTTTTAGTCTCACTCTCTATTTTTACACTCATTTTTCCAATTTGTCAAGGACATTTTGAATTCTATTCTTATGCTCAAAAGAATTTGATGTCTCTCTTTCTTTAGTAACGATCTGCAATTTTAATGTAGGAATTAACCAGTAGAAACTGGAAACCATTATTGTTATTGCTTTGAAGATGAATCATAGATTGGAATCCCTGAAAAGAACGAAGATTTCATTTCAAGTCATCTCTGAAGTGTGATGAAGCTCATGCAGATGAGCATTCAGTGTCACTTTGGACTGTTGCAGGAGGAAGCTGTTTATTCATCTCAAAGTTCACTGGTATCTCAGGCTACACAGTCCATTGTGTGGGGAGGTATATCTCTTTACACCAAGGCAGACTGCAAATGACACCAAAAGAGGCTTTGATTGCTGAATCCCTTTTATTACATGATTCATTCAAAAGTTCACCAATGATGCTGTTGTCTATGTTATATATATTTTTTCATACTATTATATTATTAATTATAGTACTCCATTCCTCATTAAATTAAGTTCTGTGTTAATGAAAATATTTGATTTGTTAGGCACGTATTACATTAGGCAGGGGATTCAGCTAACTTTTGGGGAGTCTGTCTGTCCTCTTCCTTAAGTTGTAAGTGGAAAAATTTCTAAAAATAATCATTACAAGCTTTGATCCTAATGAATAACTCAGGCCATGGCAAAGACCTCCATTCGTAGCCAATTAATTTTAGCCAGAGTTTCATTAAGTCAAAAGCATTCACGAGCCTCTCATTTCCTTCATCATGTTTAAGGTGAAACATTCTCCCTATTCTCTAAATGTCTATTGCTTCCTAGAACAACTGCAGTGTATCAGTGGTTTTCATTTTGTTTTGTTTTTAAGAAATAATTAGACATGCCAGAGTAGAAGGAGGGGTGTGCGATTCCTTCTCCTACCAAGGGGCAATGAAGTATGTGAAGTTATCACAGAATCACACAGAATTGTAGGGGTTGAAAGGGACCTCTAGAGATCATCGAGACCAACCCCCAACTCATTAGCTAAATTATTTGGCATTGTGCACAGAGTCACAACTCAGAGCTCCAATTTAAAGGGTTATTCTTGTCTAGAACAGAACTGCTGGATGAGTTTGGAACAGCTCAGATCCTGCACTCCATCCAGCAGGGCTGTGCCATCTCCTCCAAGCTGCTGGAAGCAGTCAGGTATGCTATGTCCATTGGATCCAGAGCTGTGGGCAGGAAGGAGCAGGCTCTGACTTGGATTATAGCTTTAAAATAAAAAATTCATATAGCTTCATGCTAAAATACCTATCTCACAATGCTTTGAGTCATCTGAAATCATTTTAGGAATAATTTCTGTGAATATAGAGATTTCCAGGCTTGCCACCTCTATAAGGTCAGGTATTATCAAAGCATTAAAACTTAACAGTATTGGGCAGTGATCCTGAAAAGAATCATAGAAATCATAGCATCGTTTGAGGTAGAAGGAACCTTTAAAGGCCATCCAGTCCAACTCCTCTGAAAAGGGACACCAACAGCTCGATCAGGTGCTCAGAGTCCCGTCCAGTCTGACCTTGAGTGTCTCTAGGCATCCACCATCAATCCAGGCAATCTCTGGCAGTGCCTCACTTCCCTGTTGTAAGAAACTTCCTTATATGCAATATCAATCACCTCTCTTTGTTTTGAAACCATTTCCCCTTGTCCTATAACAACAGACTCTTCTGAAGAGTCTGTCCCCTTCTTTCTTATATTCCTCCATTAGATACTGAAAGGCTGCTCCCACGTTTCTGGATTTTCTGTGGCCTCACAGGAGCTGACAGAACTGACAAGGACACGTATATAGGTAAAGCTGAATGCACACAAGCAACTTCTTGTGTATCAGAACAACAATTCATGCTGGATCAAAAGCCAGAATCAAAAGATGAATGTACAAAGATGAAGGGGGGAAGAGAGTTATGTTTTACACTGATGTCTTCTCCCCCCAGAAACAGAACTTGTCTTAAGACTGGTTTTTAAAGGAGCAGAGAAGAGTGCCTAGGGACAGTGTTAAACACCTGGCTTCCTGGAGATGCTCCTTCCCAAGAGGCGGCTAATCTCTTTTCCAAAGAGATCTAATCTCTCCATTAGGCTATAAACAACCCTCGTTTCAAACATCATATTTCAAGACTGAGCTAATAGCACAGCTGGGTGTAACTGCGTCAAATCGCGTGCTTACATTTCTGGTCAAAGAGGATTGTATGAGTTTGATTGTACAAGCAGGAATCCCGAGTGGAAAGAGCCACAGCGTAGCAGCCCCAACCCTGGGCTTCTTCTGCCCCCTGGCGACAACTACAGGCCCTCTGCTGCTTTTGGGGCTTAAACATACCCAGCATGTTCTTGCTCACACCCTTCACTGAAAATTTTCTCCAGCTGCATCGTTATTGTTGGTATTATTAATATTACTGTTACAACGTAGGGTTTTCCATACAATAAAATGTAAGCACGGATTCTCTTCCCAGACACAGGAACACAGGGCTGCGCAGGGTCTCCTCACTCTGACTGTAAGATTTTTGGTAATAACTTGCCCCTAAGTACTACAAAGCTCATGTAAACCCTATCTAATCCACTCTGCTGTGACTCACCTCACTGAACAGCCATTACCATTTTTTAATATTTGTCTGCATGATAAAATTTGGAGGATGAAGATGGGATAGGGAAGGATAGGGATAGGATAGTTCAGCCACCCCAGCACCACAATCAGCCTTCTTCAGCAGTATGGGAATATTTAAAGAACCATTAGGGAATCTGTACTTGGAGGAACAGATTGGATACCTTCATCACAAGTGACAAACACATTATTTTGAGACTTCTGCAGGCACATGAATGCTAACCTTGTTCCATTTTTCCTTCTGCCGTGGAAGAAATTGAATTACTGAAGACATTAATGCAATTACTTTTGCTTATAATTTGAAATCTCAGCTTAATTATGTCCTACCCATACATGAACTTTGCAGTGCCTATTTTAATCATATGGCATAATTCACTGCAGCTGGGTAAGTAGATGATTTATATCTTGGTGGTGCCTTAAAACACGCAGGATTATATCACATGTAGTATTTATATAGGGTAAGCTATAGAACAAATCGTACTCCAAACTATTATTATTATGCCTTTTGCAGGCGGAGGGTGCAGCTGAGAGGATTGGTGTCTGTGTTCTGCCTTGGATCTGCAACTCAGCCTTAGGAATTGTTTCTTTTATCCCCAGTCTGAATCTTAAGTTCCAGTACCCAAGTACGTACCATGGAATTAGGGAACAGAAAAGTCTTTGACCTGAAACTTTTTCTGCTGAAGTCACTGGTAAAACTGCTGTGGATAACAAAAACTGAAAGGACAAAAGTCTGCCAACATAGAACATACACTCAGATATCTTTCCAATGGACACTACTGTGCCATCTAAATGTAGGAGTCTTGGAAAACCTGTAGAAAAAGGGCTGTCTTTGAAAGAGCTTAAATGCCACAAATTCTCACCTATATATCAGGCACTATGAAAATCTTAACAGAATGAATTATCTGTAGCTCCATTAGGAAGTTCTAGAGGCTGCATCTGCAAGTGAACTATCTGATGCTGAAGACATAAAGTGCATACCATAGTAATTGTAGACAAGCTGGTCCCATTAGCTGCTGGAGCACTTTAGGTTCACTCCTGGAGCACCACTGTCTGATTTTTATCTAAAAAATGTATGGCAATTTATGTAGTCAAAGATGACTGCACAACTATTGGACAATTAACTTCAAAGAGAATTCGTGGTATACCTGAAATATTATTGTAAACCAATCTTCTCTTAGAAATTCTAATTTATTCCATGGAAAATTCTGTATATAAAGATCTTTTATTATTCCTAATCAATTTTTCATCATACAAAATTTGCTTTTAAACCTCTGACCTAAACTCAAAAGAAACAAATCACTTTTGTCTGTTGCATTCTATTTGCACATTCTCCCAACCAGACATTTATTGACTTAATCAGCTCTCACCTTTCCTTTGAGAAATGTCACAGTCTGTTGAAGTGTACAGACTGCCTTCTTCACCATTCATTTGTGTGGGGCTGATAATTTTCCATAAAGGTTGAAAAAGACCTCTGAGATCCTACCACCAATACTGGCCTCCAAATCATGTCCTTAAGCACCATGTCTAGACTCTTCTTGAACACCTCCATGAACAGAGGCTCCACAACCTCCCTGGCCAGCCTGTGCCAGTGCCTGACCCCTCTTTTGGAGAAGTTTTTCCTAATATTCAACCTGAACCTTCCCTGGTGCAATCTGAGGCAATTCTCTCAATCTCTCATATACATTCAACCTCTTTAAGTAACAAAAGCGGGTAAAATCATGCAGTGTGCAACTAAACTACGTTTCTGCAAAAGCAAACCCAACTTTTTGAATTACCTTCCTAAAAACTTTACTTCTCCTTATAAAGAGCCCAAGGTCCTATTTGGGGAACTTCAGCCCTGCAGTGAGGTTCTGAGAGAAGCTGCTCAGATCTGCAGGGCTACTGCAGCACCAGCAGATGTCCCTGCCATGTAAGAAATCACCATTCAGAATAGAACCTTGATGAGAAAAACCATGCTTCTTGGTTCAGTCTGAGCACTGTTTCTGGAATAATGGAAATAAATACATAGAGTATCCTCCCTCCTTCCTTCTCCAAGAGCAGTAACAGAATTGAGATCTTCTATGTGCATAAGCAGACAGGTTGCACACAGCTTTCTGGGATTTACAGTATATAGCTTACTACCAGTGCTTTTGTCACTTATATTTGAATAGGAGTGTATATGGAAAAATATTCTGACATGACAGTCTCAGGCAATTTCTGCCAAGACAGTCAGAGGTACTCTGTTAGTGCCCTAATGTGCTTTTCTATTAACAAGTACAATTAATAAAAATGAAACTGTTGCCTTTAACTGGCCTGCATAGTGGCTCAGCATTCAGACCAGAAAAGTTGAAGCTGAAAGAACTGACTAATTTCAATGTTGTGACAATGCTTTGTGAAATAGTCAATGTTCAGCACAGCATGGTTCCACTGAGAACTCCTTTCTCTGCTTCACTTATCTGCTCTGTGTGAGAACTTTCTAAAAGCCTACCTCGGAGTCTTTCTTTCAAAACCAAGGATAAAATTCCTTCCTAACACAAATTACAAAACTGAGATCCATTTCGAAATTTGGACATAATTTAGCACATCGTGTGAATATAAATCTTTATTATGAAGTTGTTTGTAATTTTATTAGCAGAGATTTTTGTTGTGTACATACCAAAATATTTTAGTTAGAAAACCCCTGGCGCAGAGTTGCTATATCTAGCATTTATAGATGTGAAAGATGCATTAGATCACTGAATCTAGCAGTAAAAAAAAATAACTTTGCTCATATGAGAGCTTATAAAGAAAGCAATCCTTTAGTTTAACAGCATACAAGTGGAGACATCTAGAATTAAATCACAGTACACAGTACTGTACAGTTGAACTTTCTGAAATGATCATTTTAATTTCTAGATCATTTTCTGCCTAAGGACTTTGCAGTGAAGGACAGGTTTAGTGCTGTGAAAATTCTGACCAGAGAACAGAATCAGTGGTGTCATTTGGTGCTCCACGCTCTCTTCTCTGTGACAAACTGGTCAATAGACAGCTAGATGTAAATAGCCTGAGGATGCACTTCTCATAACATGCCCATTCCTGTTTATGTGGGCAACAATTCCTTGAGTAATTCAACTCCCTGTGATAAGAATGTCTGCACTTCCCCTGACTAACCAAGGCTCACTCTGAGAGATGAAACTGGGCTCTTGGTTCTCCAAGAGAATAAGGAGTCAAAACGGGTATGTGATTCAGTTAGGAAACATGTCCCATAGATAAAGTTTTCAAAAAACGAAACAAAGTGACAACATCAGATGCTTTCATCAGTTCCTACTTCTTCAAAATCCAACATGTTTCTCCTGCTGTTAGGCTTTTAGAAGTGCTTCCAGACCACACCGTTCCTTTGGGTGCTGTAATGGCATTTATAGAAGCCAAAGGGAAGCTCTGACATATAAAACTTTCAGCATGGGTGTTTTAAAGCGCAGAGTGAACCTGTGCCATTTTAAAAGAGTATCATAGATGAGATCAAGGCAATTTGCTAAAGAAATCTCAACAAGTACATTTTTTAATATTGTGCAAATATAGCTAGAACATAAGGATCTGTAAACTGGCTTTTCCAATAAGTCCAAAATATAGGCTGCTGTTTAGTATTAATTTCGACATGTAGCAAATCCCCAGACAGTTAAAGGTTCAGCAATGAGACACTTTGTAAATGACATCTCTTAAATGTTTTAAGCGTGTCCTCAATAGCCACTCCATGAAGGAGTCACATAGGCGTATTTGTCGTGCTCTAATAATACAGCTGATCTGGTATCCCAATCTTTTTTTTCAATTTTTTGAAGGGACAAAAAAAAAAAAAAAGAAAAAAAGGGGGAAAAAAATTAAGATGTAGCTTAAGCAAGTAGCTGAAATTGTTCTAGCGGAAAGCATTCACTGCAGAATTGCACTGGTAGATGCATAGATAGCAAAATACACACAGCAATGTGTAAATCTCAGAAGCACTGGCCAAGTAACTTTGCCTGTGAAAGTAAGCAATATGGCAAAAAAAAAACCCTAACTTGTGTCAAAAGGAACAGAGGTCTTGGTGAACCCTGATGAGCAAGTAACAGATCTTTATAAAGTCTCTCAATTTTAATTAAAATTTGAGTGATTTGTACATAGAGGTTCAAAACTTGCTCTTATTCTCAGGCAGAATGCCTCCCTCAAACAAAAAATTAACACGAGGAGCTGAGTTTACAGTAAATACATGTTACTGTATCCCCATCCCACGACGCCAATGGGCTGACCATGGGCAAACAAAATTGCCAAATGCAGCACAGATGATAAAAGCAAGTTTTATGACGACAGTGTGTCGAACGAACGTCCCCTCTGCAGGAGGAGCCCAATCCTAGCAGAATTCAGGGAATCCTTGGGAGAGAGAGGCATTATTAACGCCGCAGCTGCAAGCAGTGTTTCTGCCAGAACTGGCATCTTATTAGTTAGCTCTAATCACATCACGAAATAGGAAACTGTAGTGTTCCTGCAACTACTTGTTCCGTGTTGCTGTGGATAAGGGAAAAGAGAAAGCGTGGGTGGATAGTCTGGTGGATGCACAGCATAAGTGAGATAAAAATTCTGATTAAATATTTAGACTTCGGGAAAACAAGAGTGATTAGGGACACAAGCAGAACTGTGTTCATGATTAACAAGGCAGAGCTGATACTTCCTTCAACGAATAGGTAGCAGCAGTACTACTCTACATAAATACTCTTCTGAAGACTGCTTTTGTAATGGCGAGACAACAGTGAAAGCTCTGTTCTGAAGAAAGCAGCTGGAGGCAAAGGAAAGAAGGACAGAAAATAAGTGTAATTTCTCTAGCAAATTCTGCCCAAGGAAATCAGAATATTGCTATTCTGTATGTAATCAAACATCCATAAAAAGCCTATTTTGTTCTTCCAGGACTTCATTATTTTCTGGGCATAAAAAGAATGAATATGGCCTCAGGTCTGTCAAAATTTCCTAAGCATTCAGAATCTGTACTGAATCAAGAAGCATACATACAGTGTTTGTTTATAATATAGAGGCAATAATCAGGTTGCAGAGCATGTGGTCTTTTATTTCCATTACTGTGCTACTATGCATACTCGACCAAGGGTAAGTGCATGGATAGCAAGCACAAGTCTGTGTGTAGCATAGTAATATTTCCATTTGGCAGATTTCTGTAGCAGAATGTTATTTATTTATTTGATATTCAACCAGAGTTGAGAACTTGTCTTGCACTTCTGTCTCCAAAGGTTGGCACTGCTACCTGTGTGAATTATTTTTCTGCCTTAATGGAATCAGGAATTATAAATTCCATTAGCCTTTAGGGTCTGGAAGCCTGACTACCATCTCTCTCTCAGTTTGGACAACTGAAACCCTGACTCCTGTCCCCAGCTGTCAGCCTCACTGTGCACAGCAGAGAGGAACAGATGATGGCCAAGTACTAAGAGTAGCCAAATAACAACTGGAAAAATCTGGCTGTAATAATCTGGCTGAAACCAGTGGGTTTTTTTGTTTTGTTTTGTTTTTTTCCCTCCTGATTGTTTAGCAGGTTTGGATAGCATGGTTTATAACAGGAATATGGATGTAATTATACAATTGCTCAAATACTGAAGCTAAATATTTTTAATTGAAATTGCTGCATTATCTTCCTATGCTCAGATAACACAGGAAAATCACCTGAGACAAAAAATTGTCATGAACTTATTGCCCTTTGATTTTCACCTGTCCAAACACAGAACATATTGACACATTTTTTACTACACCTGGGGCATTACCAGTATCTCAGGCATTGTAAATCACGATGAATTGAGGGGTTTTGCTATATCACATACAAATTTGCAAAAGCTGGGAGCTCTTCTACCAAAGCAAAGGTTTCTACTCACACTAATAGGGTAAATTTGCAGCAAACAGAAGCACAGTCTGCTTTTTTCCTGCAGTGGGCAACAATGTTGGTGCAAAGGCGTATGTATATGTGACACAATTTACAAAACTGTGGCTTGGATTTGTCTGCTATAATATTTATGGAGCAAAATATAGGTAATTATGTCTTTTCTGTAATGTCCATCATAAACAAGTTGCTGGAAGGTAACCACAGCTACTGGGAATTATGCTTGAGAGAAAAAGCCATTTGGAAGAGTAGAAAAAGAATATGCAAGAAGAGATACACGACTGGTCAGGGACACAGCACCTGAGTATATGGCTTTCATAAAGCCAGAGATGCCAGATTAGTTCTTTGTTAAGGAAAAGAGAATGACAGGGCTTTCAAGGACACCTGTAAAGGTAAGTGGAGGGAAAGCATTATTATTAAGCATTGCTTCATGAACACTGGTATGTACCAGCCTTCGTATGCTTAAAGGGTAAGAAATTTGCTCAAGATAGCATGCATTTCATTTGAAGATGAATCAGTGTTGTTTTAGGTGACTCGGTTCTGCCTGTGCTGGTCTGTTTTTAACATGACACTCTATCAGTGTGTTTTTCAATATCAAGTTCTGGCTTTCACTCTGTATATGGAAAGGGAAAGAAAAATGATTATAAAATGTGACACTTGCATATAAGACAATTTGATGATCTGATGAGTGTGAAAGAGTTCAGCCTCATCCTTTGAGCACACAAGGTTACCTCAGTCACTGAGGTTCTGGGGGAATTAAGCAAGATGACAGAAGCGTAAGGGACTCATAGCTTCCCTCCAACACACAACTCTAAAATCAGACCAGAAATCACAAAGCTAGAACTTTCATCATAACCTCATTTTCAAAATTTCAGTTTCTGTTCAAATATCCTCAGTATAACATTTATTTTTCTTCTTAATAGAAAAGACAGCAGCAGTGCATGAAATGCTTACAAACTGGAGCCATTCCATTGGCAAAGAACTCAGAGGTGAAACATATGGTGAATTAAATTCATGCTGAAAGGATATCTATCACATTTACACAACACCCTGAATATTGCAGGCATTATGATAACCTTCAAGAAAATGCTGTAAACATGGAAAAACACCCAAAACATTTCAGATTATGGCCACAGAAAAAAAAAAAAAAATGTGTGATAGAAGATGCATCAGATAGGAAGGTGTAGAGATTCATCTCTGGATGGACCTCATTTAACTTGATATTCAGAAATACAAGCAGTTGCAAAAGTTGCTACAGCCTTTAAGTTCATAATAGTCCACTTAACATCCACATAATGAAGCTTGATCTTGCAGGTCTGTCTGAAGCATTACAGGACTTCTGCATCAACCATGTATATACTATCACCGTCCATTTAGGTTACAAAGATGCTTACATTCATCTTAACTTCTGCCTTTAAAACTCAGGGATGCCGACTTCTTCCTCTGCTACACACTCTTTATACATTTGCATTGGCTTCCTTCTGCATTAATCCAAATTATTTAAGTCCTATTTGCAGTACGCAGAGATTTGAAACACAATGATGGTAAATTATTTAGCAAACAATTAGAGAAAGGAGTGCAAACAAATCCCCTAATTTCCAGAAGTATCTTTAATCACTTGGTGCAGCCTCAGAACTCCAAGCAAATATTAAGGTAATTAATTGCTGTCAACCTGCCAGCCACAGGAAAAGTACCTTCAGTGAATTATGGAAACGTGTCCCTCATACTTCAGAAAGTGCGAACACAACTACCTGCTGTTTCTGTCAAGGTCACACTTTGAAACTGCAGCACTATTCCCACAGTGCAGAAGTCCAAATCTATTCTGATGGCTCCTTTAGGATTTTCAACCCTTCATTCAACAACCGTTACCAATGAATGAAACACTCCCTTCATATCTCAAATGAGTACTTCAGATATAACCTTTGAGTAACCTCCGGTAATTGGTTGACATATGACTTTCACATGAGTTAGGATGTAAAAATTTTTCTAACAAAATCCAGACAAGCGCAAAGATAGAAATTCACAATCACAAAGGCAAACCAGGGCACTGTTCCAGGATCCAGCTGTTCTCCTGCTTTATTTTACAGGAAAGACTTCAGCTTACAAAATTTAGGAGTGCTGCATCACACAATCGTTACAAATGAATTCGATCAACAACCACTTAAAGCATTAAACACTGCTGCAAAGAGTGAGCTGTAGAGGTCTTTAGAATTCTTAGCATCCTCATCATAGAGTGGCCTGGGATGGAAATGACATAAAAAAATCATCCAGTTCCAACCCCTGCCATGGGTTGGCTTCCACCCACCAGATCAGGCTGCTCAGTGTCCCATCCAGCCTGGCCTTGAATACCTCCAGGAACAAGGTACCCACAACCTGTCTGTACAGTCCATTCCAGTGCCTCACCACCCTCTCAGTGAAAACTTTCCCTTGACACATGAAAGACAGCATTAAGGGATACTGCTGAAGATATAGCAATGGTCCCACCGAAACAACACTCTGTGAAGAATGCAACTCCGGGATCCCCTTTCTGTTTAGTACATCCTCATAAACTACCCAGGAAGCAAAAAAGACCTAAACATTCTTGTCTTTACTAGGTTGTGCTAACTTAAATCTAAAACGCTACTTTAGTTATTTTGCTGTTGATCATTACATATTTGTAGTTATCCATCACTGCTTTTAAACACAATAGAATTGTTTTAATGCATTTCTGTGAGATTTCACAGCTCCAATTTCTTATTGAAAGAAAGCAACGTTAGGAAGACAGGGCTTTATAGTGTTTCCTGCTGCAGGACTCTACGCAAACTCTGACAAATCTATTTGTACATGAACTTGACACGTACGAGGGTCAAGTACAAAGATGGGCCAGAGCACAGTCCCATGGAAATGTCTTGGTTTGTCTATACCTGCTCAGTCCCCTGTACCACACAGAACAGAAACACAGCTTTAGGAGTACATTTTGGAGACTTGCTTGAGATAGGTTTGCTTATTTTTACAGCTCTCACCAGAATGCTTTGAAGTCACATCCTCAACATTTAGAGGCTACCCAAAGGAAACCAGCACATAATCTAAATGCATTTTGGATGCTGGAGCTGATGCTGCATTTTAAGACCGAAGTTTTGCCATATGCAATGAATGGTGATTTTATGCCTTAAAGCTGATCTACCATAGCATTCCTTTGTCAGGGTAACAAACAGGCATGGCTTTAAACAAGAAAACACAGCTTCTCAGGATCTGTACATTTGTAACATCAAGAACGGTAAGCGCTCTCTAGAGACAGGTTTCACCATACATTAACTTTTGCAGAGTGCCATCTTTCCAGTATTGTTGAAGTTCTTATCAGAGTTCAGGGCACTGCGACAAACCATGAGAACAAGACAATGAAATACCCTGGACCAACTTAAGCCAGAAATCTTATTGGTTCACTCTTCCCGTTGAAAGTCATCCTACTTCTTTTCAGATCACAACAACTTATAGTGTTGGTAACAACTCATGGGCATGCCAACACCCAGAGGCAAGTTGACAGTTCCATGTAGAAGATTACTGCAAAGTGGCAGAGACAGCAGCTAGCACAGATGGGAAGGCATGCTATGAGGTTAGCACAGATCTAACACCGTGAGAAACAGTTTTGTACATCTAGAGGTATCGAGTAGCTTCGAAACTTTGTTAAGTACTAGGGAAGACATCATGAGTGAAATGGAGCCTCTACCACAGGAGGGAGGCTAGGCTGGCTTGGGATGCAGAGAAGCCTGCTTCACAATCCTACATGACCATGGCATGCAACGGAGGGACAGTTATTCTCTACTCTGAAATTGCAAGTCTAGCCTACAAATCATTCAAAGCAAAGTAGGTAGTGCTCTTGCTGCTAGTAAGGAATGACTCACCAGGAGCCCAGTGAGAGAAAGACATTTAGCAAACTTCTGCTAGTGAAAGAAGAGATACCATGGGAAAGGTGTTCCATTTCCTGGAAGCCTGAAATGAGGAAGTACCACTCAAAAATTGCAAAAAGTAAACTCAAATTAGATCTGGTCTTCCTATGACTGGTGCAGTGAGGAGATGATCTATTTCTTTTAGTCTTTGAAGAAGTAAGAAAACTGTTACCACTGTAGGACCTAGCACCTCACCACAGCCTTTCAGAAGATTATTATATGTTAAAAATTATACAATATGTTCCCTTAGCAGAAAGATAACTTTTACTGAAAAAGAGATATTGCTTTTTTACTGCTCATTGGAACCTCATTCTTTATACTTGCTCTTAGATCTCCTCTCTGTTTTCTAAAAAAATTGTTGCAGTAGGGCAAATGAATGCTCAAAAAGTGGTTGTGTCATTTTTCAGTGCCCAGAGAAGTGGGCAACTTTGAAAGAGATGGAAATCAGATGATGCTTAATACAGAAAATTCTCCAATCCTACGCATACATAATTTTGCAGAATTGAAGTGAACACTTCCTACTCTTTTATGCAGATTGCACTTATTTATGTTCAGGTCTTGCACATTTACACCATTATTCTGAAGAAAAGGAACTTCGTAAGCGTGCTAGACTGTCCTTCCCCTATTCTTACGTTCTTAATGCAGCCAGGATTTTATCATGAATATCGATGTAGACTAATTTTAATCTGCCTGTTTTAAGAGGTCCATCTTTCTCAGAGGGAAAGATAGATTGCTCTAATATTCAAGGTTTTGTAATAACAAAATGTCTGACCAAAATTGCAGCACAGTTGGTAGATTGGGCAGAAAGAATTATCCCCATGTAGATTCTAACGTTGTATTTTAATAAATGTTTTAAATAAAGAGATGGCTACTTCCTATGCAGTTTTGCTTTGTTCTAATGAAATATTTACCATGCTGTAATTGCAGTCCATCCCTCAGGCAGAAGTATACTGCCAGCCACACAATAAATATTACACTATGCCTCACTAGGGTTTTCTGAAAAGAAAACTTCTTAGATAAAACTTGATTGATAATAGCTTGTTCTGAGAGGACCACAAGGGTTTTTGTTCACTAAGAGGATTTTAGAACCAGCAGGGTGGTGAGATGAAGTACACACCATATTTTGCTAATCATTTCTTATTAACTGTATCTCACAGAGTGGAAACAGACCACATAAGTCAAATCACGAAGTTAATCTTCAACTTCAAAGGCACCTCATAAAAACATTTCCAAAAATATAGACAATTTTTCGAAAAGGCTAGTGAGAGCAAAATGCAGAATGAGATCCTCTTCTCAAAGCTCTGCACTGCTCCACTTAAATCAGCTGGGAGAACAGGTCTTCCTTTGGTCAATGTCAGAGTACTTCTTTCCTTTCAAAGGCAATAACTCTAGATCGATCATAACACAAGGTATCAGAACAGGTTGGGATTTATTTTCACACTTAAACTGCTTGTTTCCAGAGTCTAATGATATTTGAAGTGCATTTCAACTTTGTCTTTCAGCCTCTTCCCTAATGCTGCCCCTCTCACTTCTTGCTGGTATGGGCCCTACATCTTCAAGACCAGTAGAATTGTCAGTCTCAGTTTTCATAAACCAGTTATGAATATTTGTGTGAAACCAAAATACTCAGAATAATCCAAGTTCAAGTGATGCTATACAGAAAACAGAGCACCTGACAGGAGCTCCTGTATTGCTGCCTATCTCTATTGCCAACCATATTCTCTGTCAGGAAGTGAGTATGGTGGTGACAAGAAAGGAGAGAACAAGTAGTACTAAGAGTGAAGCTCTTGGTTTTCTCAGTTCCCTCTCTCAATCTGTCTTTCCTTTGTAGGTTGTGAGCTAATATTTCAATCTGACAAATGGAAAAAAACAGGGCATAGCCAGGAGGTAGCAATAAATATTCAGCAATACTTTTTCCCTTTAGTTTCCCCCTCATTCATCCAAAATTGCCTCAACATATTCTTCCTTACAGAATGGGGAGGAGGACAGTTTATGCCAAACAGATGTATTTGTTTCCTCTTAAAAAAAAAATCTGCCTCTCACTTTTGTATTCAGAACCGCATATTTACAGAGTGTTACATTGCCTATAACCAGACTTTAAATATTTATTGCTCATGTGGTTGAAAAATAATGCAATTAGATGACAAGCAATCCTCCACAGATTCTCCCTCAGACAATATTTCACGCCACGGGGGAAAGCACTCTATGTCTGGTTGGCATCTTACTCTGCAAGAAACTCTGCTGGGATGGATTCTGCTTGTTTGCTGTGTCCTCTGTTTGCAGAGGAGAATGTAGATGTAAGGAGTTCAGTTTTTCACAGCTCACAGCAATGACCCATGGAGGGAGAGAAAGGAGCATCACAGTAGTTATTTTCAGTTCTGCATACTCTCAATGGACTTGTAGACTGTCAAGCTACAAGTCCTCCCTTTTCCCTATGTCTCCATGAAGTAGACATCCAGACCAGCAGAGAAGACAGAAGCCACAAAGAACAGGAATCACAGTTAGCCTGACCCATCCCACAACATGACAAATATTTATTTGCCAAAAAGAAACCATCAACATCACTGCAATAGGAAGCAACGTCACAGGAAGAAGCAGCAGGTCTCAGGAGGGCCATACAACATTTTCAAGTGGCTTGCATTTTGCCAGTGCTCAACATATCACTTTTGAGAAACCACCAGCATACATATTAATCTGAATTAAATGAACTACTGCCAAAACAGGTTAAGTCTGAAGGACCAATCAAACTTATCCTTGTTAAACATGCACAGGTTGAACAATGTGACTTTCATGGTCAAGTATATTTTAGGAATCATAGAATAATCTTTGCCCATTTGGTTAAATGTACGGAGAACTGAGTCAAATGAGGTTCAAAATTTTTGATTAAACATAGTAACTAGATTTCATAGCAAGTCTGCTATCTTTTTGCCACCTTTGTGGAGAATGGCAGCACATTATCTTTCCCTCAATTTGTGGTGATTCAGATAGATGTCAAGCTCAACTCTATGATGGTGTCTAATCTGTACTGAACTGTGTACAGTGCTTAATACACTGTAAGAGCATCTTTCAGAAATGGAAACTCTGAACTGAAGAGTGTTGAAAAAGAAATATATCTTTTTTTTCTTTTTCTAAGTAGATAAAATATATGTACAAAGAAAACACCGTTGCATAAGTAATATCTTAATACATATGACAAGTCAGGAAGTTTTCTCAATACTAATTTGATTATTTCCCATGTGATTATAGTCAATGGAATTTTTTTTTCCACCTTTTTATCTTGGCAGTTCAAGACTTCTTCCATTTTTTCTTGTCTGGATCCTACATTTCTGAAACTCCTGATTTAATTTCATGTAAGTGAGGGTAAGGATCTTCCTGCACGGTGCATAGTTTGCCATAGGCTTGTTAGCTTCTTCCAGAAAAAAAATGAAGACATAACTTGTGATACTTTGTGTAAATAGGAAGAAAACCATTCATCTTGCATAGATGGAGATCGTAGAATAACCCAAGATGCCATCTGCAGTCAATATGAAGTAGGTGTAACTATTTAATTTACAAGTGATACAGCACCTAGAACTGAACTCTGTAGCTGTAAGTAGAGCTATTTAAATTACAGAACTCCTCCATGCTTCTCCCACTCCATCAACAGACAGGAAAAGGGAAGTTTTACAGCGCATTTTCAGTTTTAGAAATATTCAAGAATGAAAAAGTATTATTTACATCTTTAAAAAATACCAAAAGTAAAAAGCTAGAAAGGACATCACAAAGGGTCAAATCTCCATTATGAGACAGGCATAGAGAATGGAAACATCATGGGTAATGAGAGGGACAGTACCAGAAGTTACTAATTTCAAAAACATGTTAGAAGACAAAACAATACAAGAAAACATTAATGCCCCAAAGTGCATGGGTTATGTCCAAGCAAAATATTTTCCAGGAAACAAAACCAAATTTCTTATAATGGAAAGGCTATGCTAACCTTTAAAGGTCTGAAAACTGTAAGAAAAACCTTGAAATGGAGCTGATGAGAAGGCAGAGAGAAGACAAAGAGAGATGGCCAGTGGTGAGCTTGCTGTGCTCAGAAATCATAGGAAAATGCCAGAACAAGTAGCAGACAGGATTTTATTTCTGCTTAAGTTAGTTTCATTCCTTGAGACACTAATGTGCTGAATTAGGTTATTTTGGTTTTACAACTGAGTGTAAAAGCAAGCATTCTCAAAAACCATTGAGCATCTGACTTAGAGCTGATATTACCTAATTTACTCAACTTTATTAGATGTGATTGTTTTATGCCACTAGATTAAAGCACTTAGGAGTCAAATTGTTAAAAGAATTAAATCAGATGCCAGAATTCAGAAAGGCAAACCCTTATCACAGATGTCAGGCAGAAAACATTATGAAAGACACCAGTTAGCTGTGAGTAGCCACCAGATCCATATAGGGGAAATAACACTTTGCACACTTCACGTGTCTGGGATACCTTCAGGTGTCTGGCTTCTACACTGTCCCAACCCAGGGGGAGAAGATCCTTCCATCTGCCTGCCACCATGTGGCAGCAGCTATAGAAGTCTCCAATAACACGTGCTTATTTATATGAGGAAAAGCCACAGATTTTTGTGAGTTCAGCTCATGTGCAACAGCAATAAATATTTTCATGGCTGAAAGTAAGCCATGATTTCCTGCAGGAAACTGTCTTCTCTCCAGTATGGCTCAGGCTATGCTAGAAGAGGAAGCCACAGACTGCTCTTACCCTTCCTGAGCAAACTATATCTTCAGCATATGCTTTTAAGAACTTACCTTTCCAGAGTAGTGAGAGCCTTTATCACTTCAATAAAGTAGAAGAAAAGGTTTTTTAAAAAAAACAGACAAACAAACAAACAAAAACCCTAAGACACAACTTTCCCTTATTATAAAAGTACTCTCTATTATTTCTTCCTAACCTACACAGCTCAAAAAGTCCTTGTCTCAGGCTTACACCCACTGAGATAGTGGAATAGGGAAAATACCCTCACCCTTTTCTCAGCTGCCTCCAATTACTCTCAGCTGCAAATTGAAATCCTAGCCACCTGCTTCTTGTTTTTACAATGGATTCTGGTGGCAACAAGAGTTCTAACCAGAGATGGGTATTGGGGTTGTAGGTCCGGCAGCTCTGAAAGCTGAAGCTTTGCCCTATCGAGGAGTTTCAGTTATGGGCACTGCAGGCAGCTGTACGAAGGGATGTATTTTCACCACAGAAACCCCTTAGACCACAGTCTGCACCCTGGAGAGGTTTTCAGGGCAGCCACATTCAACACTGTTTTTTTCAAGGGCTTCCCACTGCTAAAACAGCTACAGATATGGTAGCAGCCTGATGCTACGCCCAGCAAGGAAAATGACAAACAAATGTAGACCCAGATGAAACATGAAGAAAAATCAATTAAACATGTATATAAAAATAATTATATGCTGCTTAAAGATGCATGCAAACTGACATTTTAGAGATGACTCATAGTTTCCTCCTTTTTTTTTTTTTCTTCCAACATTTCTTTGAAGCCTGCTCTTAGTCATGGTGAGGAGAGCGCCTGCTCACAGAGCCATGCTGCCTCGTCTGGGGGCAGCTGCCCTAGTCAGGAATCTCGGAGTTAGCATAGCTGCATCTCCTATGATGGTAAAAAGGTGAGGTTACCAGACCACCTCGCCAGATCTACCTGTGTCTACCAGAGATTTTCTAATCTCCTGAAACAACAACAACAAACAGCTTAAAAATGCAGAATTACAAATGGGCAGGATAATTGGAGAACATTATTACAGAATGCCGCAGATGTTCAGTTAGACCAGCTGTGACCTTGTAAGCATGGATCCAGCTTGATCACCATCATTTGTTCTGGACATTAGGATGAACACTGCAGAAAAATGTGATTTCCCCATACAGTAAGCCAGATATTTGCTTTTTCTAAGCAGCTTTGTCAAAAATCCTCAGAGGTGTCATTGTGAGATATACTGACTTTTTCCTCCCCAAGATCTTTTGTTTCCACCAGAAGTACAAAAAGCCCCACAAACAAACAACAGAAAAGCACAAAACTCTGCTGATTGGCAAGGGTATTACAATTGCAAGTTGCAGCTGTGTTTCTGGCAAGCATTAACTAAGGGAGGGAGAAGGGCCGATAGGAAAAAGGACAATCACACCAGGTACGTAACAGAAAACACCCTGTGGCTGCTTTGGCTTTGGGAAAAATATGATGTTCAACAGCTGGTGCCACTGGGGTCAGAAAAGGGATCAGGAGAGAAAATAGGGCTCTGGGCAAGAAAGAGGTTTGTCAATTTAAATCCGAGACACGTAGAGATAGCAATGTCAAGCAAGACTGTTTAGTAGTGATGTCTTGTAAGGAAGCGATAGCGCTGATGTCACAAGCCAGGAAACCAGGAGGAAGGAGCAGCAGGAGAAGGAAAGAAGCTGAGAGAAAAATGAGCGACTGCCCTGAGATGTTTGTTCCCTTCTGTTTGTGTGAAATGTTTCTGTGAAACTGCAATAACCTTCCTGCAAAGCAAAGTGGGCTGAGTGACGGGGGATCTGATCAATGTTTATAAATATCTAAAAGGAGGTGAGAGGTAAGTGGATAAGGCCAAACTCTCCTTGGTGCTGTGTAGCAGTAGGATAAGGAGCAATGGTCTAACATTTGACCACAGGAAGTTCCATGCAAACATGAGGAAGAAATTCTATACAATGAGAGTGACAGAGCACTGGAATAGGTTGTCCAGAAAGGTTGTGGAGTCTCCTTCTATGGAGCTATTCAAGACTCAGCTGGATGCCTACCTGTGTGACCTATTGTAGAGTACTTGCTTTAGCAGGGGGGTTGCACTTGATGATCTCTTGAGGTCTCTTCCAATACCACCAATTCTGTGATTCTGTGCTCTAGTGTGGCTGCAGGTTGTGGCCCAGCTTTAGCAAAGTTACTTTCAGTACAGTTTCTTCCCAGCTTATGGGCAGCCCAGAGAGATAACAGGTTCACATGCTGTCTTTGAGAGAAATATGAACCTATGCAGGTTTACGTTCAGATCTAGGTGCCAGGTGCTGCCTTGTGCTCATACTAATGGCGTTAGTAGGGGCTGGACTGACAGCTGGCACTGTGTGTGTTGTAAGGAAGGTAAAGAAACAATTACTTGAGCGGTTTTCTTTTAGTAAGTAAATTAATATGTTTAACTTTTACATAATAAAACTACATCTTCCAAAGTAGTTTTCAAAGAGCCCACAGACATATACAGTACATCCTTCTGCTTCTACCACTCTTTCAGAAATGATAGTTTCTAAAAAGTGTGTTGCTTGCAGGGATCTCTACAGTTTGTTCTGTATGGCTTGAATTGATTGACGCAAACTGACATTTTGTTTTTACATCTGGACTATTTCATTCTTTTTCTTAACACTACTGCACTGCAGTGACATATCAACAACATTGTACTCATCTAAGACTTGATGAACAAAAAGACACAGAAGGAAGAAACCATCTGGTTGAAAGAAAAATATTCATCTTTCATCCAGGGGACCAGGACTATAAATAAAAACCTAGTGATGTGAAAGGATATTTGAATGTACCGGTCAGACTGTTTTGCTGTTAGCCACACTTCAGTACATCTTCCTGCAAACCCAGCACAGGCTGACATAGAACCAATCTACGTGCTTTCTGATTTCTTGTTGAATTTCCAGGCAGTGGAATGCCAGTCTAAGGATCATTGTTTTCAGATCTCCTCTTATATTCAAGTTCAGAACAAGATGGTGAACTGTAAAATTTTCATGCTCGTTGGGTAATGGTAGAGATGTCTCAGAAACAGAACGATTAACTTTTCAAAGTGAGCAGAACGATGGCATTTTAATAACATGGGATTCTGATACTCTTCAAGTTTTGTAACATCAAAGCAACTCTACTTTATCATTAATTAGAGTAGCAGCTCTGATTTTCAGTACAAGCAACAATGTCTAAATCAGTTTAGATGACCAGTCTCATTTATTCTGAGCATTCTTTCGATTTTTTATAGTGTTTTCAAACAGTGAGAATGCTGCAGCACTTAGTCTGCTCATAAAGCAATACCTCCTATGTTATTGTGTTGGCCCACAATATCAGAGGTAGATGTTGGTGATATGGCAGTAGAAGATAAACCTTCCAACCAATATGTCATTAGATTTTGTTGGCGTGCAATAGATGGCAGTCCACTGAACAGAAGTTTCCAAAGCCCAGGGAAATAGTAGCCTTGCTCCTCTGCTGTCCCAGCCTTTGCCATAGTCACTTTTTCTGCAGCAAAGCCAACTGAGCATTTAACATGATTAAGATGGGAAAACGTGTGCTCCCCTCACTGCCCCTGAGAGCACCAGGGATGAGGTGGCCAGCAGCCAGGTTCAAGGAGCCAGTGTGCACTGAGAGACTGTGCCTGTGAAGGTTTATTACAGGGCTATTTATGACCAGCAGACATCTCTCAGCCTCCTTCTTTCTTCACCTCGCTCAAGAGCTCCTGGCCTCATGGGAGCAGTGGTCTGATTCACAGAGTTATGCAGTGAGTGGTGGTATCAGTTTATGAAAGTTTGATGTATGTCAAAAATAAAACCAAGAACACATTCGCATTCACCACTGAAAGCCCTCAGTTTGCACAGCAAGCTGTATGAGCCAGGCACTCCCTGGTGCTGAGCAGTGCTGTTTTCCCGAGCATCTGCAGGGAGGCTCAGTGTTGCTGAACAGTGCAAGATAGGGAGGCTGAGAACAGACTGTGGTGGGCAAAGTGTTTTAGCACTGTGGAACTGAGTTTTAGATTTGAAAAAACTTTTCAGCTGGAAATTAATTATCATAAGAAAGCAGACAGAACAAAACATGGTTAAAAAAATACCAAACTACACTGCAAAAGTTGTTTCTAAATTCTATTCTATCAAAAAAAGCTCATAATTTGAGATGAAAAACCATTTAAAAAAATGAATAAACATTCAATGTGCAGAGAAAGCATTTTCTCAGCATTTCTGATAACTGGAAATCACAGCTCCAAGCTGGATGCTTTAACAAACACAGCAGCTGAAGTTCTGTGCTGAGTCAAGTAGCGTTTGGCCACTGTCCCTGTTGATTACAGGGAAGTTGGAGTATATGCCCTTTAAAGGTCCCTTCCAACTCAAACAATTCTGTGGTTCTATGATTGGAACTTTTTGCTTGCTTGGTTATGTTGCAACAACCATGCAGTGCACTGCTTCAAGGGGTTTGACAACTGAACTTTCTAAAGAAATCAAGATCTCAATCCTGTAGGTCTGTTATGCTCAGAACAGTGCAGGAGCCACCTGAGGCTGTCCATACGAGCAGAGAAATAAGAGAAACAAAACCCTTTTTTGGTGTAGAAGACCTCATCCTTTCTGCCTAAAATTGGAGTGAAGGTTGTGGAATTGTATGTTACTCTTCAGAATTATCAATCTTTAAAACCAGGAGGTCAGTGTAAGATAGCAAGAGGTTTGTAAAATTTTAAAAAGCAACATAGGAAGCAAAATCCATTTTGCTGCTGTTTGCACAGCTCAGTGAAACCGTACCGTAAACACTGTACTGTCAAATAGAGACTTTAAAGCCACTAATAAAAGTGTGGACTGATGGTGAACCATATAAAGGTAAGTGTAACACATTCAGCACTAAAGTTTTTCAAAGCACAAATTTGTATGCCAAGCATCTGATGGAAGATGCAGTTTGAACAGTCCTCCACTGTTTTCATTCTTTCATTGGTTATATTATATAGGGTTTATCATCAGTTTATCAGTCATACAGACTCCAAGAGATCAGATGAAAATAAGATCAATGAGACAGTGAGGTATAAACTCATTGCGTAGGGTAAAAACATGGAATTTCCTATCTGATTAACTACATTGTTGCTATATCAGCTGTCAGCCAAACCTGTAAATATATTTACATGTGCATATTGACTGCAAAGGAACTAAGTCCCTTAGGCTGAATTAAGCACACATACAAGTGTTAGAAGAGCAAGCATTTAAACTATGTCCCACTGTGTACTATGCAATGTCAGCAACAGTGTAAGAATTATAGTTGTTTTGTCTCACTTCTGAGTTTGAAGCTATTAGAAATGTATGTGTGCAACACTGTTTTCTTTTATCTTAATGTAAAGATTTCATATGCTTATGTTTGCTGCCAGCATTTGAAAATGCACAGCTCCAAATGCTGAATCGTTGTCTCACAGTTTCTTTAGGCTCTAGAATTGATGGTATGAATTCATTATGAAATTAATGCTAGCAATGGTTGAAGAAAATCACTGGCTATATTTTCTGCCCACAATAAAGAATTAATGAAACATGGGCAATGTTGTCTTCATTCTTTCCTTATTTACCTAGTACCAAAGCATTAAACTATCTTTATTACAGAAATAAGAACAGAATATGGCAAAACTGAAATTGAATTGATTGGTAGGGGAAGAAAAACAGCAAATTAGAAATTTGAAAACATACATAACATTTTTTTTAATTCATATCTTAAATTGACAAAGCCAGAATTATAAAAGCTTCTCCGTTATGTTTATAGGAAATAAAGGTGAGAAATCACTCCTCTGGAATACACTTGTTACAATAGCTCACCATCAGTACCAACGCACCACAACACCCCTGATCCTCAAGAAGGTAAGTACCTGTGGAAACCAGCTAGCCTCCTATATACAAGCTTTGGCTCATGGAGTGTCCCAGCTGGCATCCCCTGCTACTGCCAATCCATGTCACTGCTGTTGGAGAATGATACTGGCTGAGGATCCTGTCATCATGAGACCTTCAAAGCACTGAGGCCACATTCAGGGCTGGTCCTGGAGGTGTGCGAATATATCAGAGCCATCATAAAACAAGCTGCCCGAGTTTAATTGCTGTCCGAGCCTGCAGAGAAGCCAGAGTGCAAGCTATAGACTTGCATTTCTGTTTTGTTTCACTAGCAGGCTATCTAGCATGATGAGAGAGTAGCTCATGCTACTGAACTTGACTTGGGATCCATACTTCAGGATAAAACCCTGCTGTAGTGATCAGCTAAGACAAAATCCAAGCGCCGAACAATAAGGTACAATCAGAGAGATGCTATCTATTGGATGTCATGTGCTCTGATCATGGTGTATTTCAGTGTGAAAAGGAACATTTTGAGATAACAGCTACATCCTGTAAAGTTTCATTGCTGGAAACATTAGGGTACTTTCAGCCCTACAAATTGCCTTTCATCATCTAAGCCCCCCCAGGTGAAATGCAAATAAGCGATCCTAATCCTATAAGTCTTCACAAACTTGTGCGTACTGCTCTAGAGAAGATACTCTTTAAGCACAAGAGGCACTTTATCTCTGTGCAGTGTGCTCCTAGCCTGCATAAGTCTTCTCTTGGGAAGAGAACCAGGTTCAGGATATGGTTTAAGTGGAAGTATAAGACACTTAGACTTCATCAATGCCTCACTAAGTATTTGTCATGATGTGATGGAGGTTTTCTTAGTATTTGGATGTCTAATGAAACAACACTGTACTTAAGAAACAGAAGAGAGAGTGAGAAGGGGAACTCAAGCAAATAAGAATCCTTTGAATTACCAGGAACTAAAGCAAAGAGAATTACTGACTACACTGAAAATAATAAGACTACCCTACAGTAGACTTGTATATCCAATTGTAATGCAACATAAAGCACAGTAATGACAGCAGAGCAACAAGGTCATAGGCTGCATCAAGGCAGAGCTTGCTCAAACACAACAGCCATAAGCACAGAAATAAAGGAAAGAAGCAGCTTACCTTCAGCAGACCTCAGGTAGGGATCTCCAGCAACATACTCTTACCTCCACTGCCAACCCTTAAATGAGGCCTGGGAAAGGGTGGATCCTGGCTTCATTGTCTGCACCTGAGCTCCCCAGGGTTGGCCCTGCCTTCCTATCAGGTGCTCAATCAGTGGTTCGGGCTGTGACTCAGCATTTCTGCTACACCCAGTAAGCCAGAACAGCAGCTTCCAGAATCAGTTTCCCAGCCTCAAAGCCTCTAAAGAAGGGGTAAGAGGCATCCTTCCAGATAACGTGCAGGAATATACTCCTGAGATGGTGACTTTTTTAGAAGCAGCTACAGTTGAGAGCAGCAGCCTATTCTTCTTCCTTTTCTTCACTTCACTATGTCTATGATGGGCTTCGAACAATTTTTTATCTTTTCAAATTCTTTTGTACACACTTAGCTGTGCTAACAGTACGCCAGGTGCTAGTAGAAAGAAACACGCCTTCCTGCCACCTCAGGAGAACAGTTTTCATTTCCATAATGCAAACTATTAGACTATATAGTACAACAGAAATATACACAGGTATCCTCAATTAATATAAGCTAAAAATTATTGTTCTGGTATCTTACTATGATACTGAATTTTCATTTTCTTCTACTCAAATGGAAACATAAAGATTCCCGTCACTAATGTGGTAATATTTAATATAAAAAGACTCTGGGAACTCTTTTCATCACCTGCAAGTCAAGTTGGGATTGAGACTATTGGCTTTTTCCTTGCCAAAGCAGATTTATCATTCAGCACTTGTGAAAAGAAGTTTCATTCAGCAGTTACTGCAGTTACTGTTGATAAGGAATCTGTGATATATGTGATACCTAGTTGAATGTTTCTTACAGGTGCATGCTGACAACCACTCATGTACAAAAGCATGAGGGTAATTAGTCTGCAGCTGGCATTTAGCCAAAACCAGGCCTGTGTGCATCTGCCTGGGAAGACGCATGTTGAGGCTCTTGTAAAAAATGCTTCCTTTCCACGGTCGTTCTTGAAAGCATACTTTCCCCATATCAGTGTTCATGAGAGCCAAATAAAACGTAAAGGAATTGCCCTCAAAGGAAACTCTTCATTTTTATTTAAATGAATAGTTAATGAATCTACTTAAGAAGTACTTGCCCCAGGATATTTCTAGAAAAATCTGTGAACAGAAACCAGTAAAATTAAAATATTAAGTGTTAAACATTTTATGACTGGGGATAAAGCTTTTTTTCTTACTGTAGTGTGCAATAAAAGCACCGCAGCAAGGTATGTGGCACGTGGCTGTTGGAAGGTGCCTGGTTGTACAGCTGATGTAAAGCATACAAGATCCTTTAAGGCAAAGATCATCTCACCCACAGCTGGAAACTCCTCCCTTGTCTGGTCTTCTGCTGGAAAAAGAAGAGTGAATACTGTTTCCTTGGATTTTTGATCTACCAGTTCAGCTTAAGCACGTTTGGGTTGTTTGCTGTGCCTGCTTTGGTGAAAGTCCTGGACTATGTCTGGAGGAGAGCAAGGCACTGAGCAGTGAACTGTTTGAGGTGTAGTGGTGTTTTTTGTTGTTTTGCAGAGTAGAGGCTTATTTCTAATATTAACAGAAGAAATTAATGGTAATTTATTCTTAAGCATCTTCATGCCCACAAGACGACAGGTATTGTCTCTTGATGCACAGAGAGGCAAAGAAGTATCAGGCAGCAGAGCTCATCTCTCAACCCTGATACTGCCCTTTCCCAGCTTCACTTCTAGAAGATGGGGATGAGACTCAGATTGCTGTGGTGGTTGCTGGAGAAGGAGAGGCTTTAGCAAAACATCTGGAGAGGACCATCACAAGGTGAAGGGCAGCTGGAGATAGCCAGGTGTTTGCAGTAAGTGCAGCTGTGCTGTGAGGAATGGGGACAGTGCCATTGCCCCATGCTGAGATCAGCAGTACCTTCAAAAAAGAAAGCTACAAGATGGAAGCAACTGTATTTTTGTGATTTTCTTCTCATTCAGGCTATACAAAATGCTAAATTTTTCTAATTCCCTAGAATTATCCAATAAAATGACAACACTACCACCACCACCACCACCACCAACAAAAAAAAAACAACAAAGCCAACCAAACAAGAAAAAAGCATACAAAAACAGACAAACAAAAAAAAAAAACACACGAAAAAAATATCAGCCTCATTCACTTCTACTGAACAGTGCCACTAAAGTTTCTCATTCTTCCCATACCCTTGGCTCTACCTGCAGTGTAGCCACAATGAAAGTTTCTTCAACCACCCTACCCCTGGCACGCTACGGCTGGCACCTTCTGTCTGTACTGTTCTCTGCTCTTTCAATTCTCACTTCTCTCACTGTCATTTTTTTTTCCATAAATATGAAATTATTTTTGCTCTTTCTTCCTTCAGTCTTCATATTGGATTTCATTTTAATTTACTCACTGACCTTTTCCCTTCTCCTGATGGTTTGTTATTGACTGTGAGATACACCAGAGACTAAACACCTTTTTTATGAGAGTCTCCCTGAGGCTTTCCCAGGCTTGCTTTTATTTTATCTTACAGTGAAGTTTTGTGTTTATGAAATCAGTCCCAGCCACCTGGAACCCAGTGAGAGGCTCATTACTGGTTCCAGAGGCACAGGGCTGATCACTATAATTCCTGAGACTCTAAGAGGAGACTTTTAACATCTCAGCAAACAAGTAACTGACTTTTTTTTTTTTTCAGAAAACACGTCAGAATTAATGGGGAACTACTTAGGCAACTTGAGGCAGAGTTGAGGTCTCATATTTTTAGTGCTTCATACACTGATAGGTACTGAATTCTGACACAAAATGATGATCATCCCCTGCATGTTCCTGCCAAAAACACAAATCAGAAAATTTCACTGCACTGACATCATTTAAATCACAAGTCAGAGAAGTATGTGTGAAGGGTTAATCATCCTCCCATTTGAAATACACCCTGTGTTTACAAACTAGATTTCTCATAAGCTCCTCTCTACAGGCTCTTTACATTTCTCTTTCCAACTGCATAATTGCGTTTGTCTCTCTCACTACAAGCCCTTAGAGAGTGCGAGCAGATTCTGAAAGCCATAAATTCTGTGAACTTCGTAATATCTTGAGAGATGCCTCAAAATTCCTTCCATTCACTTTTTGTTTCAAACTATAAATAGAACCTTCTTTCTGCAACCAGTCTCCAAAGGTCACCTTACAATGTTTTGCTATTTCCCGTATTAGCAGCAATGCTTTTCAGCTGACATTCCAACTTCAAGTCATGCATATGAGCATGATGTGAGCTTGCTGCAGACTACACTGAGAGGGCTGTAAACAAGACTACTGTATAATTGCTGAGAAGAATATCATCCATTGTCAAAAAGGGCACTTAATCCAACAAAGTCTAGCTGCATGAATACAAGTGTCACCAAATATTTGGTTCATGCTAAAAATATAGCACATTTATTAAAAATATATATTTATAAACATTGGTATGAACAGACACAGACGTTAAGCAAATGAGAAATTTAAAATAACCACATACCGTATTTCTCCAAACATCTTATCAGTTTTAGGCAGATCTTGCTCAATATAATTTTTTTTTTTCATGATTGCACCATATGTTCATTCTAAACAAAAAGCTTGTCAGATTCGATGTAAGTAAAAGCATAAACCAAGAGAGAAAATAACATTTGACCTAATGGACACGTGATCTGTGCTATGCAGCTATCTTAGAGTTCCATCTTTGCAGGTATACAGTATACATTTTTAATTGTATATAGTGTACAGTTTCTTTTTTTATTATTTTTTTCTTTTTTTTTCTTTTTTTTTTTTTTCTTTTTTAAATTGTGCTAAAACAACATAACCCAGGTGGATTTCTTCAAAGCTACAACTTACATAATTGCAGTCATGTTTCCCCCAAACCGAAAACCAAAGCGAAAGGAAGAGGGCAGGACAGAAGAGTTTAGCTTGTTACTGCGTGAAGAAGTCTTGTTAAATTAATTGTGCTTCAGCCTTCGCTGCCTGCAGGCAGTGCTTTTATGATGTGTTAATATAATACAGAGTCAATTCTGATTAAACAACTTGTCAATAGTCAGCAATGTTTGTTGTCACTCTTAATGGCCGTTTTATCTGTTCTATTTGCATGCCTCCTAGTTTACAACGTTGTGTAAATGTACACAAAAATGATCACAATGAGGTTTAGAATTGTCCCAATAATTCCAAGCATTGCCAGGATGGTTTCTTCTTTGCTTTCCTTTTCTTGACTGCCTTTATCTTCTTCATTTCCACTAGTGATTACCATCTTGGTGGCCAGTTTCTTTATCCTCCCCTTCAGGATAATCTAGAATTAGGAAGAAAAATATCAGAACACATTAGTTAGGTTGTTTTTCTGAGCTTATGTAAATGATGGAGAAAACTGCAGGATTTTTGCCTCTTAACACTGTGCATTAAAAATTCAGTTTAAAGTTTAACATTTTTTTCTAGCTATTTAGTAAATGCTTAATTAAGTGATAGTTCAGCTAGCCTGGAGATTTCCTATAACCCTCCAAAATACCCTCTGCTTATCTGCTAGCCATCATTTACAGCATTAATCACTCATCTGCAGCATTGCTATGAAGCTGGTTAGAAGTGTACCACTGAGATGTGACTTCCACCTGTGTCAGTGGGAACTTGGTTTGCATTAGGAATGTAGGAGACATTGGGAAGTGTCAGAAACCAGAAATGGGAAGAACTTTTTTCCTTTTTTATGGAAAACCTACCAAAGACAAAGGTATTTTGTCTTCTGACAAGAAGGAAGACAGCAGTGACTTCCCTCTAAATAATTCAAAATAACAGCAAAACCAGAATAACATCCATCGTGGCTTTTATTTTCCTCATTCTTAATGTGCGATGAAAAGTTCCTTGCAGTGCAGTGAGCTGAGAGGTATCGATCTGCCTGCAGGGAGGATACAGCCATTTCCTAAGCAGCAGCTCCAGCATCTGACTGCTCAAAAAAGAAAATCCTTCAGTTCTGGGACCAGGCCTGACTTCAGGCACTGCTGGAGCTCCCTCGGCGTGCCAGCCAGGTAATTAGACGTGGGTAAATGTTTGATCTTCAAATTAGGAATGGATAAATTCTATTCATCCATGCTTACATCTATCTAACGCAATTCAGAAGCAACTAGAAAACCAGACTGCCCCAGAAAACTGAAGCAGGCTGGCTGTTTTCCCAAAGCATACTGATTTGCCAACAGCTGAGCTTGGGCTGTGTCCTACCGTTATCTCTGTGGCTGCCCACTACATCCTGTGACCTTCCTGCTGCTGCTAGCCATGGCAGGAGGCAGCAAAAGCTTCCCCAAACAGCTCCTGCCCTCAGGAGGGTGTTGGTTGGAGAAGAAAGAAGACACAATCTCTTCTCTTATTCCTCCAACAGCTAACCTATGGATCAAAGCTGCTGGACTCCACACAGCTTGGGCAGGCAGAGAAAAGAGAACTGTCAGGAACAGGCAAATATCCCACCAGCATCACAATTTGGGAACTCAGTTGTGCAGCCCAAGCAAGGTCCTTGTTCATGCAGATGTGGTGCAGCAGAGTACCAAAAGGATGGAAAGGTCTGGAAGAGTAGGACTCTCTCAACAGAGAGACTATGAGAAAAAAAAAAGAGTCCAGACAAAACAATGTGTTTGTTTTGTCTGCCAGTTGTTCATATATAGGACAGCAACTGCTGCTGACATCCTTGCAAGGACTGGAATCTCAGCAGGTACTGATGATGTACAAGTGATGAGCGGTGAGTAAGGCAGGAGTGGGGGTCTGCAGAGGTGCTGCCAGCCCTTACACTTACACTTGTATTAGCATTTACGTGCTTTGCCTTGGTGTCACCAAGTGATTCAGCAGAAAATGAGGCAGTTGGTAACCTGGATGTACCCACAGCAAAACTGTGACTTCTCCTAGAGGGATGCTGCACCAGACATCAGAATGCTCTCATCTCACAGGTCTGCTGCTAATCTGACCCAGAGAGGCAAAGCTTCAGGGGCACCGGGCACCTCCCAAGGGCATGCTGGCTCCTGGTTCCCTTCCAGCCCTCACAAATTGCTTCCCACGTTCTTCCAGCCACTCTCAATTGCAACTCTTCCTGTTGGACATCCTCTAGCAGCAGATGGGCCTTGCCATATTTGTTCTCAGCTGGTTCCTGGAGGAGCCCGAGTGTCACACCTCTTGCTCAGTTCTGCTTTGCACCTAGCAGGTGCTTTCCCTGCCCATGGAATTGCTACTGCACAATCAGTGATACCTAGACAGGAAAGCTGGCTCTGGGAAGTCGCAGGAGAATTCCTATGAAAGCCACTTACACTAACCTCACAACCCAAGGCATTGAGTCCACATGGCAGCAGACCACAAACCCACATCCCTAACTGTGCCACAGTCAAGCACTCTCCCTTTTCAGTAGCCAAGATGTGGTCCCTCTAATCAAATATCTGCATTCCACAAACAAGAGGATTTGAAGAGGCATTTCTGTGCTGTGTCTGAAATTCTGCAGACAGGTTCCTACTGAGCTGAGCACTATGCATTCAGCACCTCCAGCTCTTGTAGAAACACAATGATAGCCAAGCATCCTGTGAGTCAAGCCCTTCAGGCTCTGAAAAAAGCCAGAGAAGATACACTGATTAATTCATAGGTCTGCCTGTATCCTATGGTTTGGGCAGAGTCAACCACTCAACCTCAGCTGGGGTGGATTTCCACACAACCTGAACTGACCAATATGTGTTGGCCATGGCATCTACACCACACATGCTCAATAATTCTGTTTCTGGGATTGATGTGAACAGAGGCAGCTGGAGGGCATCAAAACCCCTTCTATGAGCAACTCATCTTTTCTAATAAATTCAAGGTGTGCAGCATGCAATTAAAGTGTCAAACTCTTTCCTGCAGGACACTGCAAATCCTAAAATTAACATAAATCTTAAAAGTAGCTAAATAATTCACAAAAGAAAAAGTATATCAAAGACTATAAGATATAAAGAAAAGCCCTCTGGCTTAGGAAGTCCTTGAGTTGTGATTTCTTTTGATTTCTTTTTTTTCTTTTTGGAAGCTGCAAAAGTATTCTGGGGAAGTACCACCAGATCCTTGCCTTTTTATTGAAATCTTTCCAACACACTGCTGGCAGCTACAATAGAGGGGTCACCAGGCTGCAAAATCTCTAAGCTGAGGTCATGCAATCATTTTTCTGTTCATTGCACATTCTAATAATTAGCAAGGAGATACTGAGTTTCCTTGGAGGAATTGCTCCAGTGTGAATACACTACTTGCTATTTCATGCCTCACCTACGCTACAAGAGACTACAGTGGGCTTGGTATTAGGAGGTGCGTAACATTCCAACAGGACAAGACTAGGACCAAATACAATTATATTAGTACTTTGCCAAATATAGAACTGTTGAATCAAGGTAAGCTTTGACTTTGAACTGTAAGGAGACCAGAATCAAAATTACTTTTCCGCACTTATGGAGTGACCTTGGGAGACAAGGAATTCTCTCCTGATGCCAGACTCAAGCCTTTAACCTTCCAGATCTTGTGCTCAGAGGGGAATTTCAGTTGGCTGCATCTTGGGGGTGTTTTTTGCTACAGGGAAAACAGTTCCTGACATTTTTAATATGATGTCCCTAATTAATGAAAAAAAATCAAAATCTTTTGGCTTTCTAGGTACCTTTTTCAGCCTTTGTTATTCTCCTCTGGAAATTGATTTCATTTATTTGACATTGTTTCATGTTTTAAGATTCTTATGACACATTGCTCCTTTTATATTTTTTCTTACGTGACTTCATGCTTGTCAGAAACACTCCTTTCCCTTGCCCAGAAGTGCTGATTAATACAGAAGCTGTAAAAAGCACTAGATATACCATTTCTTTAATAATGATCCTTCTTATTAAGTAGTACTTCATTAGGTCAGTGACCTCTTGCCTTATCAAAATGAATGTGCTCCCTATACCATTTTGCAAGATTCATCATTAACCTGGTATCAGCTTTTCAAGAAGATATATAGTCTGTAAAGAAATACATGAAAAGTTATTTATTCCATGTATTCTGCTTTGCACAGTGGCAAGGATAGTTCAGCAGTTACAACACTTCTCTGATATTCACCTCTTTGAACAACTATTGACTTTGTACATATCCAGGGGATATCACTTTATCTCCCTTTGCCTCAGTTTCTAATCTTTGGGATTCTTTCAGGAATAGCCCAGTCTATGCTGGGAAATGACTCAGAAACAGCAGTGCCTTTCAGAACAGGGAGATGTTAACATGAACAATTTCAAATCTAACTATGTTATTAGATAATCCCACTGCCATCCCCTCAGAACCATAGGTCTCACTGCATGCTGATGTCATTGTAAGCAGTCCTGTGGACTAGACATTTCTAGAAAGAGGAAATAACTTGTCTCCTCACCCTCAGCATGAACAGTTAGTGAGCTGAAAGTGATGGGGCAGCAGCAGGGCTTTGGAAATGGTGGCAGAGAGTGCATGTTTGTTATTTTACTGCAGTATGTTTGTCAAGTTGAAGGTACAAAGCACATCCCTTGTGAGGTACCTGCTGCACATATCTGACAGATTTTGAACATACTGGCTCCTTGACTTGCTCTTGACAAAGTTTAGCAATCTGCAATCTCTTTGCTTGTAGGTCACTACTGAAAGAGTGCCCAGGAGGCTGTGAGCTGCACAGCTGGGAGGAGCACAGCTCCCAGATATTAGAACAGGAGAGAAGGGTCTGCACTCTGCTTGGACCTGTGCTGGCATGTATGATCCAGTGTCTTGCAAACAAGAATGGAAACTTCTGCAAAGCTCCAAGAGTCAGGTGCTGAGCAGCTTCCCTGCTCCACTCAGCCAAGCTACCTCCATTTACAGCAGCTGAGGAGCTGCCTTCTCATCTTCAGTCTAGCTTGAATATCATTGGGCACAAATTTTGTATTCTTAATACATAATCACGGACAATCACCAGCCAAACTGTTCTGATATTTAAACTTGTTTATAGTCCCCAGGCTATTAGTTGTGATGACACATTAACAGATAAGAGAGCTTTAATTTTCTGGGGATAGTTCCGCCCTCTGGGGATAAGAAACACAGCAGAAACTTGTTTTGATTAGCAAACTGAAGGAGGCACAGAAATCATACAACGCAGAGTGTGAATTCACCTGCTGCTGGAGCTGCCACCTTCTCTTATTGTACAAAGAAGCACTCCAGTTACCAGTGGAGGAGAGGCTTAATCCCACTTATACAACACACAAAGAGGAGTTTTGTTCCTTTCCTCCCGAGTTCTTTTAACCTCATTTTCCTCCAAGCACAGATGTGGGAAAGCTGCATGCTCACAGAATCATAAAGGTTGGAAAAGACCACTAATGTCATCTACTCCAACTGTCAGCCTACCTCTACCCTGCCCACTCAGCACATCCTCAGTGCCACATCTACACATTTCTTGAACACTTCCAGGGACGGTGACTCAACCACCTCTCTGGGCAGCCTGTGCCAATACCTTACCACTCTTTCTGAGAAGAAATTTTTCCTAATATCCATCTTGATATCCAACTAAGATCCAACCTCAGCTCACATCCTCACATCCTGGACAGCCGCTAGGCAGGATGCTGAGCAGTGTGTTCCAATGAGTGTTGCACTGCTGCCAGTGGGAGGAAGGCAAAGCCAGCAGAAACATTTGTGAGCATCAGCAGCCCTGGGATCCTTTTTCTGATAAGGATTACACTGCCATATTCTCACTTCTGTGATGACTTTGTACCCACGTACAGTCCTTGTGACATCTTGAACTGGATCAGTCCTCTCCTAACTTTCACTCACACACTATGCTGTTAGCTGCCCATCATGATACTGGTCAGAGAGGTATCTGCAGGAGCACCCATCTGCATTTATTTGCAGAGCTGGATTTCACAGAACTGAAAGACATCACATGAATGCAAGATAAAGCTGAGAGAAGTAAAAGCAAGAGAGAAGCTCTCAGACCATTATAAAAAGCTTCAAAAAAGTCCCTTCAGCCAGAGCAGTCTGCACAGACAGTGCATTATGTATAACAGCAGATGAATCAAAGTGGGACGAGCAGAAGCCAATACCAAGCAGCAATCAGAATACCTTAGAAAAGCAAAGACCTGTCCAAAAGAAAAGGGAGGGGAGGCAAGGAAAGGTGCCTAGAGAGAAGTGTTTCTTTTGTGGAGAAAAAAAAGATCAGAAAAAGCAAAAATGTAAGCCCAGTTCAATAACATCTCCCCAACAGTGAGCACAGAAAGCAGTGTCTACAGCTAACAGACGTCTCAGCAGAGAGAGGAGAAGCACTTCTGTAGTGTTCCAGCAGGAAAGCAAACCTACGTCATCTTGCTGCTGCACTGGCAGGTTTCAGGCAGTGGGAAATACATGCTATTTATAGCTTCATAGCCACGATATCTCCAAGGGCCTCAGCAGTGTCAGACTTCTTCTCCGATAACAGAGGGCACTCCACAACAGTGAGGTTTTTCTGAGAGGGCAGAATTCAAAGCAGCAATGTATTACAGGGCTCACCCTGGACCCCACTATGGGTAAGGTCCCATAGATGCTCTGGCAGCTGTTTTTGTCTCCCAGGCAGCTAAGGGACTCAGGAGAGGTGGAGGATTTGCCTTCCCTCTTCTTTCTCCTTCTCATTTGTGTCTGAGACCATGCATCACCCTGTGGTGCTCAGGATATCTAAGCTCTATTATAAAGAGACTGGATATTTTGAATATAAGCATCTCTATCTCAGAAATGAAGCTACAGTTTATACCAGAATAATTATCCTTAAACACCAGGCTACTGCTGCAGACTCCCATTTAATGCCTCTGTGCAGAGACTTCTAACCACAAATTCACAAATAGCCTTCAGCTCCACCTGCAGCAAGAATTAATGAGGCTTCATGAGTCCTAGTTTGTGAAAGAAACAAAACTGATCAAAGGCCACCCTTCAACCGAAGCCCCCTCCCCTTTGATATAAAATGCCCTATGAAAAACAAATGATTATTGATCAAAACTAGCAAGCTACTTAAATTAGAAGTGGAAGCATATATGATTCAAATTCCAAATTTCACAAACCCAGAGATGATGAATTTTCTGGGTTGGCCCAAGCAGTGGTTAAGTTTCTGCATAATTCTCACTGATTTAGAGTGGCTTATTTCTTGTTCACAATCCATTTTTCTGATGCACAGCACTGTGCTTGGTTGCTTGGTGCTAATGCTCAGAAGCATTTCATTCTCAGTTGGTACCACAGTATATTTGTCATTTTCATCCTTTAAATACTCAGTATTTCTTTTCAGATTTCTTGAGTCAAAAAAAGTATTTCATCCCTTCTACTATTCCGGTAGTCAACCCTGATACCCTCTATTAGCAGTAAGAATGGGAGAATGGTGGGAATTATGCTTATTTTTTTTACATGAATCTTTCTACAATGTGTGCAAATGTACTGGTTTTGAAAGACAACCGACAATGCTTGTGCTCCAGTTTCAAAAAAATTTATTGCTCTGCTGTTTGCAGCTACTATGAAGGCCTGTGTCCCTAGAGGCATGTGGGTGCAAAACTGCACTCAGCTTGCTGGTGCAGCACGGAGCTGGAGCTAAGTGCCATGTCTCCAGGACAGCACAGAGCACTTAATGCTGAAACATAAAGGTTCCATAATAATAAGAATAAAGATTTGAAGTCCTTTGCACATCTTTCCTGAGCTTAAAAAAGAACTTCTGAACACTACAGTGACCGTCCCTGGATGCTGGTTATATGCTATGGGTATCAATTCAGGTCAGGTCAGAGAACTCTTTGATTCCTAACTTTGAATAGTCATGTTTGGCAGTGTTCATTCTTATTATTGTATATTCTGAGAAATAAAATAAAAATAGAAAATAAAATAAAATAAAATAAAATAAAATAAACCTGTTAAAAACCTTAAAATCTTTGCCCGGATAAAAATGTCATTAACTGATACAGCTTGATGAATTATGTGTTAAAGAATCTCCATCATTTCAGACCTCAGCACTTAATTTTCTACTTCAAAGGGACCTGCAGGATTCTCTTTTAAGAGGAAAAAAAAATTGAGTTTGAGGAAAGATACAATACTCAAGTATCAATGAAAGACTGGTCTCCCCCACCTGCCAGAAGGCACATAACCTCTGTCATAAGAAATTTGAAGAACTGCCCTCACACCGCTGCATGTTGGAATGGAAACTGAGCTGCTTCAGAAGACATTTAAGAAATATTACAAGGAGGAAAAGTTACGCACATTTATCTTTCTTTGGCTATACATTATCTCTAAATTTTGCCAAGATCCGAAGATAATTTGTCCTCTAATGGATCAAACTACCCTGAGGATTAGTTCTTAAAAATGGAGCTCAGAAGCGTCTCCTCCTTAAAAAACAAACATGCACTGGAAGAGCATCCAAAACCTTGTGGAATATAAAACATGAGCTCCCTTAGAAAAGATCTGTTAGTTTCTGGGTCTAGAAAGTCTACACCATTTTTGCTCCAGGCTATGTTTAATTCAAAAATTATGTACAGCTATTTTAAGGGACACTGGAAATAACTCTAGCCAGCTGACACTCTCTCATTCAAGAAAGTTGTATTATTTTTATTTACACATATAACTTCCTAAGATGGTAACTTTTCGGTTTGATGTTGCTTTAGCCTCAGGGAAAATATTTTTTGGAAAAAATTACCCAACTTTCCTGGTTACAGGAATGATGTTTGGAAACTGATAATTATTTTAGCCACATTTAAATCTGCTGAGTGTATCTGTGAAATACATGAGTATCTTCAGATTTTCGGCAAGGAGCACACTGGCAATTTTATTGCTATTGAGATAGCCTGGTATCAGTAATGAAGAAGGTGCTATGCATCTGAAAATGTACTCGGTTTTAATTGATATGTTTGACAAAATAAATTACATTTATTGTATTTTTTCCTGTTTATTTAATCTCTCTGCTTAAATGATCTGTGCAGAACTTTTGAAATGAGTTTCAAATGACAGTTGAAATGACACTGATAGTTGACAACAAGAGAATTTGAATTGCAAAATGCTGCATTTTCTTTTCAAAAATAAATAATCTGTGTAATAAATTTGCAAAGATCAATCAAAAAAGACACAATTAAAGGTGATCCAGCATGGAGTCAGCCTCCTTCTGTTTGTGAATCACCAAGCAGTTTTTAACTAACGACTTTACTATTCACAAAACACCAGATTCATTCAGTGTACTGTGCATTTGCCATAGGAGAGGAGAAAAAAGGCTATTGTTTTCAGAATTCTTAATTATTTTTAATGAAGAACATAGAATTGGCTGGAGAGTGCAAAAAGATGCAGCAGTCCTTTGTCAACAGAAGTGAGATGCTGCCGTGAGGAAGGGGACAACTCCCTGACACCACTGATAACACTGCACTGTATTATCAGCTCTATGCACTTCATTTTCTATGAGCCTACCTTGGACGCAAGGGCTTAACTATCTGCAGCAGAGAACACTGGCCAATGCAGTGGAAACCCGTGGTCTCATGCAGTATGTGCAGCTAGTACTCTAAAAAAATAAAATTGGGCTCTTACAATTACAGATACTTGCAGTCTTGTCTTTTCTGCTGTAGGTTACCAGATATACAAGGGAGAAATGATACCTAGATTTGTTATTAAGACACTATAAAGGTAACTAAGTCGGTGCTTGCATGCAGCAAGGACCTGCAATGTGGAACACCATGGCATGCCCCAGCGGGAAATGGTTTTGCCTTCACAGCAGAATTTGAGCTATGCATCGAACAGCAAAAAGTAAATCAGGTATTGAACTCACAAACTGTGTCATCTATTCTGCACACCATGCGAGACTCCAAACCTGTGCAAAAATAGCCTTTGACTGATGTACCTGTGCAAGGTGGCAAATTAATGGAGTTGGGACAATTTTACTTGCAGCATTTCTTAGTTTCAAGTGCTGAGCTGTGCAACCTTGATAATGCTCTTTTCACATAGTGTTTTGTGTTTTATTATTACCTATCTCAGCCCTAATTTAAAAATAGAGCACTTTTCTATTGAATGCCCCTTTTAGGACACATTTGGAGCTAACACTTGAAGGTGCCGATAACCTGCCATTCAGGCTATTGGCTCTGTGACAACAGACACCATCTGAAACTCTGAAAATTTCAAAACTCCTTTCCAAGTTCTAGAATGAGTATTCCAAAAGTGAGGCAACAGAAAATCCCTGGCTGCTTTTAAAATGTTAGAATTAATTTTGATAAAATTGGAAGAAGAAGCTAGTTTCTGAAACAAAGTTAGCAAAGTAGAATAGCACTCCAGGCAACCAACTCCCACTCCTTTTATCATCATCATTAGTCATTTTTATTGCAGCAGCATGCGGCAACCCCTGCTGACGTCTGGGCTAGAAACCAGACAAAGACAGCAAGAATGATCCTTAGCCCAATCAGATTCCAAAATTACAACAGAACGATGTATGGGAAGGTGGGGAGAGAAGAACAGGAGGTTGAAGTAATTTGCTGAAGGTCAACCTACACATTCTCAGGAGGCCCAGGCACTGACCTGTGGGAATAGCTCTCCCTTTGTCTTGCAAGAAGAGTGAGAATGGTGTGAAAGAGAGGTGATCTTCCCTAATCGGGGAGAGCTTAGTAAAATCCTGGGGAAACTTCCTAGTTGTGCAACTCCCTGCACAGCTGGGAAAACACAAGCAAGGTGAAAGCTCATCTCCGCATGGCCAGCTCTCTAGCACAGCAAAGAAGAGAGATTCAGGACAGAAAATGTCATGATTAACTTGCCCAATGCTTGGCCAGACCATAAGGATGGGCACTAAAGAAAGAAGCAGCACTTCATTTATTTTGTGTGATATAACATAGAATAATAAAATGGATGATATGTGGAAGGAACCCTGGAGTCATTTGGTCCCAATTCACTGCTCAAGCAGGGACACCCAGAGGTGGCTATTCAGGACCACACTCAAGTAAAATTTGTCTTGATATCCATCAAAGGAAAACATAGCAAAATTATTACATTTATCTCCCTAAATCCCTAAGAAGAATTACCAATGTGCAATCAAGTATTCTTAATGCAAGAAAGCAGTAAAATATTTTCAGTTTTGTGTGTGGTTATATTCTTGAAGATTTTTGAACATCTCCAAGAATGGAGACTCCACAGCTTCTCAAGGCAGCCTCTGTCAGTGATTGATTGCCCTCATAGCAAAAACATGTTTCCTGAGATTCGGAGATTTCCATTTTTCAGCAAAGGATGTCACCTTGTGTATGCAGCAAAACCATCTGTATTTTTTAATTATTATTTTTTTTTGCTTAAGCTAATTCCTATTTGTATTAAAAAGTTACAAATGATCTGGCTATAGATTTGAAGAGATTATTTGCATATGTCTTCTGTACAGTATAGCCATCTGTGTTATTTCCCTGTCTGAAGTGAATACTGTACTATGTAAGGAACATGTCTGGATAGCTAATATAATGCAGCATACACATCATGTTGCCTCAAGGTCATGATAAATTCTATCTGTTTATGTGATTCATTCTGACATACTCTAATGTAGTGCCACTAATTTAAAACAATGACCATATGAAAAGTGAATAAAATTGAGAACACAGCCACACATAAAACTGAAAATATTTCACTGCTCTCTAACAGTGCATTCAGTAGCATATTGGTAACCTCTCTTGAAGATTTAGGGAAATAAACATATGTTTTGCTATATTTTTCTTTGGTGGACACTAAGCCAAGTTCTATTCACAAAACCTTAAGTAAAATCACTCTTAAGAGGAAAGATAATATTTATTTACGTTCCTAAAACTGAGAGCCAAGTTTAGCCCTATTTTTTGACATTTAATAGAGTCCTTAAAGACATTGCTTGCAATAAAGAGGCTGCTAATAATAAGTAAAATATTTCTAGTACATAAATTGTACAAAATTAGTCACTGGAAACAATTGTAAGTCCCACAGTCCATGTAAAATACAGTGAGACTACTAAGTCCCATTGAACTGGTGCGATAAGTAAATGAAGAGTAACATAGCTAAGAAACAGCGGTTTGGTAAATCTCAATTTTCAAAATCAAGTGTTTCAAAATGAAGAATCTTCTATTTGTTCACACAGAACTGTTTTCTATTCTAACAACTGTTATCAACCTATAGGACTGATGCTTTCTCAGTTAAGATACTTTACTAACATTTGTAATGTATCTGTTTGGCTCTACTCATATTTTTAAAAGCCAGATGGTCCTGGAAGGTGATGTTTATCCATATTTCTTCCCATTTCATACTATAAAAAAAGTGCCAATGTGTACTGGGATAAGGTGGCTGCAGCAATGAGTGTGCCAGCAAAAAAAAAAGCCTTGTGGCCAGAGACCAGCTAAAACCCAAGGAAGCTGGCAGCTCTGCTGTGGAACAACATTCTTCAGACTTTGGTGGGAGGATGGACTTTCACTCACAAAGCAAAACTGGGAAATGAACACTAATCATATATTCAAATATTTCCTGCTCACAGCATAAGGAAGTTCTAGGGATAGAAAAAGATGTACAAGACTCCAGAAGTTATATATCTGGAACTAAATGCTAAAATAAGAACATTAAAAACAAACAACCTTCCTCTTAATACAAGCAAGCAAGCAAATAAACAAAAAAAAAACCAGAAAACCAAAGCAGACAAACAAAGAAAAAAACCTATAAAACAAGGGCCAAATATCTCCAAAGGCCATTTGAGAATTAATTTAAAGTACTGAAATAAATATTAGTTTCAACTGAAAATTGTTATCTGAATTTTTTTATACTGTAAGAAATTAATCTGGATTTCCTTTTCTAAGAAGGAAATAAATTGAGCCCTCTTTGAAATACAAAACAGTGTTGGTTCAATTATGGACTGAGAAATTATGCATTCTACCACTCATGGACAGTGGTAAACATAATTGTCTGTACAGTGGTACCACAGCATTCCTAAACTTCAGAACCTGCCTATAACATAGACTGAACAGGCAGTTTTACTGACTAATGTTAGATGTGAAAATAAGACCGCATCGTTGAAAAATTGAGTGCAAAAGATCTCAAAATACAGAGCCACTCCACCACTCATACAGGAAAAAACTGAGACAGAGTAAGATGAACACATTATTTAAAATCCTGGAGCTTCCCTGGCTTCAGGGAATCAAACTCTCTTTCTTGGTTTCGAAATCAATACCCTACCCTTTGGACCACATAGTCTCCCTGGACCATCTGGTTTAAACTGATGCAGTTCAGCTTCAGTTTATACCAGTTGAAGTCTTGCAGCATAAGCTTTTTAACAAGTCACTTTACAGCACCAACAATTTAATTCATCTTAACAGAAATACAGAAATAGAAACAGTAAAATGTCTTTTGACCTTTGCTGTTGGCTACAATCAAACTCATGCAATAAAAAGAGCAGATAGGAAATTTAGGGCATATGCTCAAGATGATGAAAAAAATGTTTGGGCATGTAACACAGTACATCGAAGAAACCATTCAGGAACAATTCATCCTGCTGAAAATTTTATTCCCATAAGGCTGCCAGGGTCAGTGTCATCTCAGATTATGCATTGTACAAGTGTCAGCCATAAAAGAAGACCCACCCACAGGCCCTACACTTTTGAGCAGGAGTCACTGAACACTAGCAATTGATCTGTAGCTCTGGAGACATCAAGGAGGAGCACACACACAAAAAATCCTTTATTAGTTATCATTCATATTATTTTGCTAAATAAGAAGACTTCAATCAGTGTTGAATGAAAATAAACGAACACAACTCAGAAAAAAATCCTCTTGATACAGAGGAAACCTTCAAAAGATTCCCATTTGCTTGAAGTCATTTTTTTCCAAAGAGTTCCTAGCTAGCTAAAAACATTTGTGCAAGCCTGTCTAACTTAAGAATTCAAACTGGGTCCAATTATGCATATCCTATCAGTTCTGAGCTACTCCCAAATGCCACTGATATGGTTAACATAGCTGACTCTTGTTATTCTCATCCTCTAAAACTACTCTTTCATGTTGAACCTGGAAGCCATGCTGCACATGGTTGGGGGCTGACAAGGAATATCCTTTTGTCACCCAGAGACTTATTTCTGCTGAGTTCAATATGGGCTTTGCTTTGCTGCAACCACAAACAGGTCATTGTTACGCCTGGCTATGTATCTGAAGAACCTTTCAAGTTGCAGTCAAACATTAGAACCATACTTTTCAACTCCTTAGACTACTAGATACTAAACACAGCCCAATAATTCATGTAGAAACTCTGTGAAGACACTGGTGACTGAAACACAGCCAGTCTGGACGGAGGCACTAGTAGTTACAAATGAAATAGCCATGTCAAATAGTCCAGAGGAGAGAATTTTTTTTTCTTACGAGAAAGTGTATGACAGTGTTATATAGCAAAATATCTCATGGATCAAAAGACATAACCATTTTTTGCCAAAATTTGGAGGACGTGAAAATTTATTACTCTACATTAGTACAGAAATGATATTAGTTTTCCCACGCTTTAAAAACTCCAGACAAAAGCTCAATGTTTCTGATATTTCTTTTTAAGTAGAAACTACGATTTACACTAGACAAATTCCAATTTAAAATCTCCAAAGGGTTGACAGCTGTGTAAAAGAAGAAAGGTTTCTCATAGTATATGCTTGGGGGTTGATTTTAATAGTAAGCATTTTATTTCTAAGAGTCCAATATTTATATTAATTTTATTATTCAAAAATCTGTCTGTGGGGAAAAAAAAATCTGCCTGCATCTCAATTGCATTTGCTTATATTTTCTTGCCCATAGTTCATAGTTCTTTCTTTGAGTTGATTCCAATTCTTTCTTTTCTTCCCCAATCCACTGGGGATTGCGTGGAGAGTGCAAGCCCGAGGAGGAATTAGCCACAGGCAGGGGTGCTGTAGGTAGCTTCAGAGCAAAAAGCACTGCTGCAGGTCCCTGTGTCTGGAGAAGAAAGGAAGACAGACACAGGCTGGTAGAGATCTTTCAAGAGAAATCTTAGGGCTTTACAACTCAGAGCTCTATTCAAGCCCCCACAGACAATCCAAGAAACAAGCTTTTTATGAAAACCCACTGGCAGTGTTTTACTCTGAATAGCACTTCTTGGACTACAAATGTCAAAAGTATCTCTGCAGTAATGCATTTGGAGGCTGGCCTTGGGAAAATCTTCATAAATATCTGTCAGTAAGGCTGGGTAACTTCCCTCCTCTGATGAAGTCATCCACTCTAGTCACAGCTGCACTTCCCTTGGGGCTAAAGTAAACATTACTGAGGAGGAAAAGTGCACAACTTATAAATGCTCAGCACTACACCACATGCAGGTATCTGCAAGTAAATAAGAACAGAATAGATTTCTCATAAACATCTGCACACACACCATGCTCAGCCATCATGATGACTATGTCACCCTCAACACGCTTCACAGCCAGGTAGGGAGAAACTCTCCCACATCACACATGCAATAACATCTTTTGTATATGCACCTCCTGACAGGTGGTAATTGCTAAATCTGCAAAAATGACTGCTTCTCATAGATGTCACATTGCATGGTCTCAAAAGCCATAATCCCTCCATTAGCACAAGACTCTGTTGCCTTTCTTCTGTTTCCTAATTCTTTATTTCTTGTAAATGCTAATATTTTCTTGTTGTTCTTTGTTACGCTATTGTCCAAATTGTAGTGCTAGGACATTAGTAGGCTTCTCATCTAAGAGACATTTACATCTGCTTGGACTTAATTGTTTCATTATAATTTTACCTTCTATTTTTTAACAATGCCGTAAACAAGGTATCTGAAACCTCCCAAGCTTGGCTTATAAATTATTCCTGCTCCAACTTGCAGTCATTTATAAATGACACAGGCTACATCTCTGCTGCAGTCACAGTACTGCTGCACACTAAATTGTGCTCAAGTTAGCTTCAGCACAGCCAGGTGAGAGTGAGAGTCTCTCAGAGAGTACAAAGGGCCTGCATCTGTCTGAGGAGCAGCCACCATCCTGCAACAACTCTTAGATGCAACCCAAAGCCCACATCCTGCCATCTTCCTCTAGCTGTTACTTAAAACCACTGGACCAACACAGGCTGTGTGCATTTGTGTGGGCTTTTGCTATTCCGAAGCAGTAAAACAAAAACAAAAAAGGAAAGAGATTTTTGCATAAAGAAAGCCAGAGCCTGTTCATGTTTGCTGTTATGGCAATCATGAAGACATTGCTATGGTGAAAGCAACCAATGGTGCAATCCTGTTGTGGGAAAAAACAGCGGCACAATTCTCACCAGTTCCAACAGGAATTGGATCAGGCCTTAAAAGCAAATTTGCTTGCACAAACAACACTGAGGAAAACAAAAAACCTACTTTTTATAACTCCTATTAAATATTTCAACACCGCATCTCTACGTTAATCCCAGAAAATGACCCACACATTGAGATTCTAGCTCCAGTAGCCTCAAAGAGGATCACATAGCAACAAAAATTCACAGAAAGTACCTTCCTTTTAGCTGTCCTGATTTCACTCAGTAACAGCTTGTGCTGACACCAGCTCCTAAACTATTCAGCAGCATTGTTATCTATATAGTTTGCTCTGAAAGTAATGCCTCCTATTTATTTTAATGGAAACTACAACAGATACAAAGATCATAATAACAGTATTTTATAGAGCAAATTCTCAACTAAAACATATTATTTTTCAACTCAGTCACCACCATTATGCATTTTCACTGGGGATGAACAAGACCCTGCATTGCACACTTGTAAAATGTGCATGGCTGTCTGGAATGTGGCTTGTCTTTCAAGTTGCTGTTGCCACTGTTGAAACACAACGCTAACCACCTCACTGCTTGCATTCACTGTTTGGTCTCCATAAACATTCAGGAAGTGTCAGCAAATGTCGATGATACTGTTTTTTTCTGCATGCAGCATGGAGGTATTCAATTCCACATCTTTGCCTGATACGCACTTCCACGTCAGATGACACTGTCAGATTGCCCCTTTGCTGCCATCTGTTGTATGGCAAAAAAAATGGAACAGAATATTGGTGAGAATGTTCAGCCTTTACTTTCATATCACCAATACCCACCTCTGATGTTGTGGGCAAACATAATAAAACAAGGATGCATTACTTTTGGAGCAGCCCTCATAGACTGGGAAAACTTAAATACACTCATAGAGACATCAGCAAAGATCAGTGGCGAATGACCTTCACTGCAAAAAGCATGAAAGATGATCAAAGTATTATGCATTCATAAAAAAAAAAAAAAAACATAAAAATCCATGCGTAATGCTAATAACTAAGATCAAGTACCTGGTAATTTAGCCAGTGAAACTAGCTACTGATCCTTGCCTACAGTTAAAAGAAATAACTACTACTGCTACCTTCCTGCCCACAGCTAAACAGGGGACTGAGCTCCAGTTCCCTTCTTCACTTTCCATGTGTTCTTCAGGAGAACCAAAAGGTTTCCTGAGTGTTAATGGTCCTGCAGAAACATAAAATGATGTATTTATTGTATTCAAGGTTATGTGGAAAAGCAGCAGCCTTGCATATTTGTGCTGTATCACCTATCAGCAGGCTAAGGAGGCCAAATCCTGAGAGGTTAAGCTAGTCAAGATAGATCAGTGAACATCAGCTGAAAGCACAGACATTGTTTGGCATATATCTTACACTGCCAGGAGAAGCAGTCAGTGAGCAATGCAGTGCTTGACCTGTCAGCATGATACAGAGCATTTACATAGCTTTTTACAAACATTAACAGATTAATCCTCACCTTGGGACACACAAGCAAGGTTCAGTGGCCCCGCTGAACAGATCTGGAAGCTGAATCACACAGTGATTGTAACCTGATTTCTGGGAGAACTCAGCATCTTTACATATTATATATAAAGAGAATAAGGGATGAGACATTGCACCTCCAGACGGGGGAGACGTAGGTGTGATGCGCAGATAGCAGCATCAGTCCAGCCATGTGTGTCTGCGGAGAACTGGTGCTATGGGGACAATCTGAAGGGCAGATTTTCTGGCTCCTAAATTCACTCCAGCTGTGACAGTACCCAGTAGGATAGTAGTACTCACCCTAGCAGGGAGGACACATGTTTGTGTGCAATGCACTGTGGAAAAGTCCTACCTTGTCACAAATCTCTTATGAAATCAACTATCCATAGCATTTTACCTCAATGCATTACAGTAGTTTCTATTTCTCAGTGCAGTAGCAACTATCCTGTGCTAACGCTCGTGTGAAAGTTGAGTCCTATGCACAGATCTTGGACTTAGCAGTGGGGAGTAGAGAGGATCTATAACAGATACAGGCTTCAAAACCTACTGACAGAGCTTGTAGACCATGGCAGTGGCTGGCAAGGAGCACTGTCTGCTTTGTTTAACCTCCCAGGAAACATCATATTTGCACACATCACTTACACAGTTGAGGGACCTGTTCTTAGCAGTGCTACCCAAGGCTGAGTAAGAATCCACTGTAAATCACAGGGGAGCAAAGATCAGGATCCTAGAGGAGCAGGACAGACAACATAAACACAGTTGCGCTGAACTTGCAGGTGGAATGGATGCATGCACCACAAGGGAGAGAGGCTCAACTCGTACGTACTTGCAATGGACAGATATACCCAGATACACTGTCGTGGGTATTAGGGGTATGTGCCCACATGGGCTGAGGTAGACACAAGAAGGGCCAAAGGAGGATGAGTCTGGACAGGCTCCTGACGAGGATGTGTGAGCAAGGAGTGTATGCTATTGGATTCTTAAGATACATGGTAACCCATGCAGCTTTGTAAAAACACCTGGCATTTACCTCTAAAAAACTGATGTCATGAAGGTTGCCCTTGTCTTACAAAGGAAATTGCTTATTGATTCTATTTGCATCAGGTACTAATCCCTTGCTTAACCTGCAGGGATCAAGAAGGACTCTTTCTCTCTTGATTTTTGCAGGTGAACTGCATCTCCAGGTGAGGCTTCAGAGAAGGGCCATGGATAGGAACGAGGAGTGAAGCAGGGTGCTGTGCAGTTTCTGATGCTAAAATCTCTGATGTCCAATTGGTGTGCCTTCTGCACATACTCATATATACACTAAAATCCAGGTTAGAAACTGGAAAGGAATCTGATTGTAGGGTCTTCTTTATAATATCTGTCATGTCCGCTTTATTAATATTACTATTATTTATAAAAGCATAAAGCTTTAGTGATGCTTTTCATCTTTCTCCTTTGGACAAACATTGCTTATGTAACTTGTGGTCTTTAACTAGCTTTCTTAAATTCAGTGAGTAGGATTGTAATTATTTTGTATTGAGCATGCACGGATGGAGCAGATGGGTCTTTGTGCATTAAACATCTTTTGCATTGATTTTGGGGCTGGAGTTGAGAACCACTAGAGCCAAAGATTCCAGAAATCCCTTTCCTCAGCAGGCTCATATATAATAGTGCTATTAAAACCATAATAAAAAGGAAGGTACATCGCATTTTTTCACACTCAGGATGCTCTCAGTGATATGACACATTAAAACACCCTGAGTATTGCAGGAAGTCATGTCAGAAACACTGATCCCTTTATAATATGCATTGAGTTAACAATATCTCGGGGTGGCTCCAGCATAATATAGATTGTTGCACATTTTCATAACAGTGTTTTGAGGAATCAGAGAAAACATCCAGCTATGCTAAACTCCAGAGCACCTTGATGTAACAAAACCCAACTGCTACTTAACCGAAATACAGGTAGCCAGCATAAATAGAAGTGACATCAGTGGAATGAATGGTTCTTCCAAAGGAAACCTTGGATTTCCAGCTTTGATAAATACAGATATAGAACAGACGCTGTTCAACAGTACAGAAATGGTATATGCTAAGAGTCTTAGAGGTCATCCATTAAAAACGACTTTTACAAATACTTTAAAATCTCTTCCAAAATCCTGTCTTTTACTAAGTATTTTACTGATTCTATAGTCAGTTTTTTGTTGTTGTTGTTGATTTTTTGCTATGTATAACTGAACCAAAACTTTTCAACCAATTTTTACTTTAGATGTAAAGTAAAAAACAAATCCCAACAATACAGAGGCCACAGATCTCAACAAAAAGCCTTGTCATCTGCTTTCTGAGTCGAACAGCTTAAATGACTTGGTTTTAAAGCATTGAATTGGCCTTCCTTAAAGGAACTTTCTGATCCTCTTAACATATTTCTGTATCACCTCTCTTTGCAAAGTATTTTTAGATTTCGGCACGTGTCAAAGTGAAGTCCTTATTTTTCTTAACTACAACACAGTATCACCTGAAGTAGAATGTGATGATTTTCAATATCCAAGTAGTAATTCATCATAAAGTGATAAGTCCCAAATTTTTAGAAGTCAGAGATTAAAGATATGCATTTCAATAATTTCCATATTAAGCAAGTAACAGACTATGCAAAGGCTGTTTTCTAGTCACACCACTTGCTGTCTAGCTTAAATAAGGAAGGGACAGGCACTGCCTCACTCTTTTTCTCAGAAAGAGCTGCAATAGACATTCTTGACTCAATTCGTAATCAAATTGCATCAATATCTACTGATCCCTTTAGCTAATCAACATTTCTCACCAAGCCTCTTCCTTTTGAGGAACTTATCCTGAATAAAAATTGTATGCATGAACATCTCTAATGTTTCTTAGCCAGCTAAAATCCACCTTTCCTGTCAGTGTTCAAAAATTACCCTATCATAATCATTAGATTTATTTTCCTTGTCTATTAATGTTGCAGGAAATGTGTAAATGATGTAAACCCCATGCTCATATCCTAAAAGGTATTTGGATCCCTAACACTCTGTCATTTAGAAAAAAAATTATGGGACATATGAAAAGTTCTTAAACATCTGTGTGTTTGAAGTTAAAACACATTTATATAGTTTAATATCCAAATCAAAATGCAAAATGTCCTAAATAGGAACATCTTTCAGAATCTCTTTTATTGTATCTGCAGATAAGAATGAGGGCTGAGGTTGGCTGGGGATGACTCTGTGGACTGTTTCTGCTGATGATAAGGGAATGCGGGTGCTCCTCCTGGCTGCCCTGTATTTAAATCTCATTCATTTACTGAGAGTCCTTAAAGCTATCATTAAATCCAGGCAGCATAAATGGATACACACACATGTACACACCTTAGTCTACATGGGGTGTTTAGGACATTACTATTTAGAATTTGCTGTTTAATCTAGGATGCATTTCCCCCAAGTAGCAAACCAATTATAAATAATTAAAGGTTACATTCAAACAGAACAGCTCAGGAGAGAAAAAAGAATTTTTTAGGACAACTGTCTCACACTGGTAAGGAAGTATGCATCAGTAATTCCCTTTCACATTTGATACTTCAACTAGTATTAACTTAAAAGTCCAAACGCAAATCATTAAGAAAAAAATGAAGAAAATGAAGAACAACCTTGCAGGGACAGTGATGAACTGAGAATGAGGACATTTGGGTTCAGTTGAGAACTCTTCCCTGACAGTATAGCCCTGGGCAGTCTTTTGTTCCTCAGTTCCTTATCTATTTAATAAAGATATTAATACTCGACTAATTCTACTCCTTGCCTGCATGCACTTGGAAGGCTTCTCAAAGCCTTTTGTAGTAGAAACTACCTCCTCTGCTATCTGTAAAACTCACAGCAAAATAGACGCCTGTTTTTTACTGAAGACACAAAAATAGTTAAAAGAGGGAATTACAATCAGAACTTACATCTACCATAGAGCTGGTAGGAACTGCTGTTTCAGTATCAGCAATATAGGGCTATGCAATGGGTAGTGCTGAAGTTGGCCTTTCAGGGAGCTTGCAATTAAAGCTGACCTGTAAGAGACAATAAATGTTGGGACAGCTATGACAAATCTAGTATTAAATATATATATATATATTTCCCTGAAAAAAAAAAAAAAAGGAAAAAGAAAAAAGAAATTTTAAATACTGCAATTCATCACTGAGAAAAACAGTTTTGGAATTTCCTATAACAAATATGAAAGAGTCTGAATAACAATGCTGAAATGAAATGTGCCATATTTTTACACATATGAGTTTTTAGGGTTTTTTCAAATAACTTTGCCTTTTCTTTTCCTGGTTTCTGGAAAAGAACAATGCTGATCAATTGAAATTTCTCGTTAGATGTATATATTCTTCCTGTGTTTATGTTTAAACAGTAAAACCTTAAGATTCAGATCTTTAAATCATTTTTGTGGGCCTAGCAAAACCTCAGATTTTTTCATGGGTCTTGAATCAAAAACACTCAAGGCATTGCAGATACAAGAACTTCTTACGTGTTCTATTTTTAAGTACTTTTTTCTCAACTAGGAATAGTTGTTGCAAATATGGAAAGTATTTCCATTACTCAGCGTAACTGCCCTGATAATGTAGACACTTCAAGCTCTAATTCACATAGTTTATCTAATGAAAGAGTTCCGTGGACTGAAATTAAATACATATGTTTTCAACATCAGAGCCCTATTGAATAGTAATCTAAAAGGAAGGGAAATTACTTTCACTTCCTTTAGAAGTCACAGACAACTAATTAAAACTGTTATATGACTGTTTAAAGTAAATGATGAAAAATGGCGCTAAAGAAAGAGTTCTGTCCCAGTACATCATTGATAGAAATGTTTGCTAAAAACAGTGATCATCATGAACAAAGGCCTCTTTCTCAAAGCCACACCCCCCTTAGAAAAGAATCAAATCTTCACGCTATGTATGTGTTGTTATTTTTGGGATTAATGAAACAAACCTATTGCTGTTTCAGAGTATTGGATGCATTTTGAAGGTTACTATTCTTGCATTTTCTAGTATTTTCATTTCTACCATAATGCACAAGCTAGTGCAAAAAAAAAATCTTGTACATTGTATTCTAAAAATGGACTGTTCTTTACAATGTTCAATGAAGGAAATATTTCTTCTTACGTAACACATATCCTAATAATATAGACATTTATAAGCAGAAAATATTGCACGGTGTAAAAAAACTCACAAGTTCTAATGTCTCCTGTCACAGTATAAATATCTATATTCTGTGGGAAGTTTGCTATAATTATAACTTCATCGTGCTTCTATACCCTGAAGATAAACATGTTTTTGGATCTAGTAAAGAGCTGAACGTGATGTATTAACTAAAAGAATGAAAATATGTAATGTAGTAGGTAGCTTGGTAAGCCTCCTTGTACTTAGTAATAGTGAATGCTTCTTTAGGTTCAGTGATAATTTAAATGATGTTTGTTTTTGGTGAGTTTCCAGAGTTGTTGACAAGAATACCTAGTAACAACATTAACAGTCACATAAATAAATAAGGCAATGAATGTTTCTAGTAAAAATACACTCATCTTGGGTTTAGAGACCACAAATAAAAGTAAACTTTGCATACTCTGATAATTCTTCCCTAACCATGTGTCTGTACAGTCGTATGATCTTCAAGAATGTAATTGACCTATTTTTCTTGTCCTAATTGCAAGACGAAAGGATACACATGGGTAAAACAAAAAATGATTTTGTTTAGAAGAGAAATACAAATTGTGCCTGAAGCCTAATAAATCTGTTGCCATGACAATCAAAGAGACTGGTCTTACAAAATCTTTCCTAATTTATTCACATGAGTAGTTCTTACTCATATGAGTTGTCCCATTGATTGAAGTAGACCTGCTGATGTGAGGGGAGATTTGCAATAGGAAATTTGAGTTTAGTTTGCAGTCCTTGTTCACATAAAGAGCTGGGAGACCATTTCCACATCTAAGAGCTTCTTCCACCAGGGAGGATTGGAAGATGACATCTACAAATTACATTATCCTTCCTCAGTTTTTCTTATTGGTTCTTATAATATTTGTGCAGTTTAAATAGCACAATATAGAAAAAAATCTAATTTATTTTATGTGTATATATACTTTGAACCCTTATTCTTAAAATCAAGTCTCGCTTCTCTGAATGCTACCTGAAAACTGCAGGAGTATGTTTGCATTATCTCAGTTTTCTCCTGCTGTAGTGACACGAAAAGACTGCATTTCCATTCTCTCTTTAGAAATTACCTCACGAGGTCCCTTCACTACAAGGGAAGTATCAGTATCCGTGACAAAACTCCATTTTTGAGTAGAATTTAAGCTCTTATACTAAGTCCATGGGAGCTGGTTTGGGCTGGCCGGTCTCAGAGTTTTGCTTTGGCTCTTTGCACCCGTCCCGTTCTCTGAACCTGCAGCCAGGACTTCATCACATCCTTCCACAGCTGGGGAGCCCATGACAACTGCCGCTCAAGCCTGCTCCTCACCATTTCATCTCCTGTCAAATCCAGTAGGACTTGCTGGAGATCACCCTCAGAGCAGGGGCAGGCCTTCACCTTGTTTTGCTCCTCAAGGGGCAACCACCCCTCTTCAAACTCACTGATCAACCAAAACAGAGAAGAATATATATATATATATATATATATATATACATGTATATATACATATATACATGTGTATATATATATATATATATATATATATATATATATATTCACCATCAGCGTTTTTTCATTTTTCATTCTATCCAATGCTTTTGAAATAGGAATCCAAAGAAACTAGGCTTTCTTGAAAGCTAAAATGTTCTTCTGTCTCAGTATGCTCACTTTATAATTCCTGATCTGCTTGGCAGTTTCCACATAATGACCATAAGTTGTAGTGAGTTGAGTATTTAGTTAATACTATCACTTTGCACTCACTCACCACCTCTCACCCAGGAAGAAGAAAACACATTACAGCTGTTGCTGAGCAGAATCTTACAACATTCACTGAATTCATTTATAATTATTCCCAACACCCAAGCTAGTAAATGACAGAAATTACCTGATACAAGATCATTTCATAGTAGGTTTTCTTACTTCTACTGTGACTTAGGTCATTAAAAGTAACATTGTCAGAATTCATACTGGTCATTTTTTTTGACTTTCTGATGTGTAAAAGGATTTTCCTCCCTGTGTATTTAAAAGACAGCATCCAATTCTGCATTTGATACCTGTTTCCCACAGAGGGTAAATATTTTGTACCTGCAGATCTCACATTAGGTAGCAGACACTGTAAACCCTTCTATAGCTTTTTACCAAATAATATAGATTCATTAATATTTCTGTGTTACTACTGGACCTATTTTCCCTATTTTTCCCTTCTAGCAGTCAGTACACAACTGAGGTGCAGGGAAAGTGTAGCACCATAACCCCAGAGAGACAGAGACAGAGAGGAAGGGGAGGCAGAAGAAGGGGAATGGAGGGAGGGAAAAGGGAAATGTCAGAGCAAATTCCAAAACATCCCCTTTAGCCTGGAAATATACCAATGTTCCAGTGCAAGTGCAGCTGATAACACAGGTATGCACAAACACACACACGCAAACACACAGAGCCAAAAAGCAAGGAAAAATGACAGAAATGATCTTACAAAGCTACTGCAGTAATCAGGACACTTGCTCCTGGAAAACAACCATACTAACAAACCTTCTTTTGTTAGGTTTTTATATTTTTTCAGTTTTCATTTGGTTATTGGTGGCATTTTCAGCTCTCACCATAGCAGAAATATTATTATTAAAGAAAAAAAAAAAAGGCCTTACCATGCAGTGCATCAGGAAGAGATGAGAAGCACAGAGCATGCTGCAGAGATCAAGCTCAGCATGGCACTCAGATATCCTGTGGAACTGAAGAAAATTGTCCAACCCATTCTTCCAAACAAAGCGGACAAGTTTTCTCTAGGCTTGAATTTTTCACCAGAAGTCAGATCTTTAAAGTGCATTATATTTCCTTCTTCGGGAGATATATTTCCTCCAGTTAAGGTTCAGCTCTGCAATGCCATTTCCAATCAGCTTGAAGAAGTTCTTCATTCCCAGATTCGTGGCGTCATCAGAGGGACTCCAAAGACAACCAAATAAAGAAAGAAAGAAAAAGAAAAGAATACCTTATTGAAGTCCTGAAATTGCTATGCAGAAAAGGGAAAAAAAGACCAGCTCCTCATTTATTCTACTGTCTATGTGTTTCACAACCACCAGTACTATCTCCTCAGTCTCAGATGTGCAGTGCTGATTACCTGTAATAAAGGAGGAGACAAAAACTTTCCCAATTCACACAGGATGCCTTTTCAATACCACCACTCAAGTGTGTGTTACCAAGCAACCCTCCTCATCCAGAGGAATCTTTCTAACCATTTGGCTAAAGCATCATCCGTCCCTTTCTCTCCCCAACAAGCTCAAATGTTAAACTAGAAGAGCACTGGAAAAAGATTGACAAATAACCCCATAATACAAATGAGATCTAAAAGCAAAACCCTTGAAGCAGTGAAGTTCTGAAGCAAGGAGCTGCTTTGTCTGAAGGATTTGGGAACACACACACTAAGCCAAAAAAAAAAAAAAAAAAAGATAAATAACAGTAGCTAACAGGAGGTGGAAGGGGATGAGGTGGCACTGAAGGGGTGTCAGACTCGGGTGGGATCCTGAATTACCCTCAGCCTCCTGCCTTCTCGCTGACAGCAGCTCGGGCTTCCCCTGCACTTTCTGCAAAGCATATTAATTGATCCTTGTTGCTGAGCAACTAACTCTGGGGAGCCACACCGACAGCTCTGCACGGCTTCAGCGGCGGCAGCGGAGAGGGGATGCTCTCCCCGCCCGTCTCCTCCTGCTGCTCCCCCCGGGTTCTCTGCTCCCCCCAGGATCTCCCAGCCGCCCCCCGGGGACACTCTGCTAGGAGAGGGCGAAACCTGCTAATGCAGCAGGGAGCAGAGGGTGGCTGTCCCCGCCTTTCGCAGACCCGAGCCGGGCCGGGGCAGCCCCGGGAACCCCCGGCACAGCTGGAGCGGGCGGTGCTTCTCTGCTGGAAAGCGACGCTGGTTAACCCTCTGGTTCTCCGGGCGGAGATGGAATTCGAGTGAGCGGCTCCCAGAGTTGTGTCAGTGGATGGGTCTAACAGCTCCCGCATAAGCACTGTGACAACAGGGCGAATGTGCTACTTGTTTCTGACCTCTTTAGCATTTTGTCTTCAGACAGAGCAGATGTTCCTGTGACCAAAAGGGTACAGGTTAAGCCAGAGCTGCTATCCAGTGGAATTGCCTGGATGTGTGTCTCTGAGGCTGCGAAATGGAGCTCTCTGACACAACACTTTCCATTGCGTTCACTGATGTTGTGTTTAAGTTGCTCATAGGAGAGAAAAGTAGCAAAGACACCATTTAGTTTTCTCCTGTAAAAAAAAACAGAATAACAGGTGCTGGCTCTGAGGGACTCCTCTTAGAGCTCTAAAGAATTCCTGCAATGCCAAGTAGACGGACCCTGACCACTGCAGTTTGTGGCAGGGTTTCAGCTTACTGCTGTATTTGAGAGTCTGCAAAAAATCTCTGAAACAACAGCTTCCAAAGCAAGCCGTTGCTCTTGCGCTTTCATATTGGATAAATCCTTAGACAGATCATGGCATTTGCTCAGCACCAACTAAGCTGTCTTCTCATTGACCAAGTAAGATGTAAGAAATGAAAAGACCTTAAAATTTCTCTCCCTGGGATCTGGTACTAAGTGTAACATCAGATCTTGGCCAAACTACTCAAGTGTGATTACTGTCAAAGAACTGAGCTACATCAGCTCTTTATTTCTGTTATAGTGATAGGACAAGTTAAAGGGCAAGGTCCTGAGAAATGTCTTAGTTGGCAGTCACATAAATAGATGACTCTCCCCTTGGAAAACTCAACCTGCATCTTGTGTGCTATCCAAATGGCAATAACTGAGTCTTGGTGAAAAGGGAACAAGTTATCTCAAGCAAAAGAGTAACATTTCTGATAGTAGTTTAGTCCCACCATGCTGCTTTCATACTGCTTTCATATGTTATAAAGTAAGATCTATGGTTTAGCTGCGTTTTCTCAAAAGTACAAGATGTTTTCTTGAATATTCAAATCTCAGAAAGGGCCATTAGATCCTTAGCCGAGCTGCTATATCATGCAGATCACAGAACATTTTGAGTTTATTCAATATGTCTACAGATACAAGTATTCATTTCATCCTCCCTGGCACAGCTTACAGAGAAATATGGGAATTTCAGTATTGATTTAGTAAATGAAGGTCATTCAGTCTCCTAGCAAGAAGATACAGAAGGATAGGGAAAAGATCCTGTACTTCACCTACACCTATGTAATTAACTCTGTGATTCTGATTCTGTGATTCTATGATGTAAATACTTCTTCTACGTTACCACAGCATACTAAGGTCAAAACAGGTTAAAAACACGAAGTTAACATAATAAACACAGACTGTTCCTGATTTATATGGTCACTGATTTAAGCAATTAATTCGGCTTCATTCACTGTCTTTTAATCACCTCTAACATTTTGGACATTACTTCTGACCATCTCTCATAGTAACTCCTCTTTGTCGCTGAGTAAATCCAGAAAGGTTTCTCATAGCAATGGTTGATGTAAATAATGTATTTTGTTATGCGTCACTGCTCATATTTGATATTGCTCCCTTTAGCCCATGAGTTTACATACCTGCAACGAAGGAATTGCAAAAAAGAGGGCTGAGAGGGAGCTAATCCATCTCTGTCTCACCACAGGATCCATCAACCACGTGCTAGTCTTGGGAAATGACTTTCAAACCAGTGCTTACAAGTCTCATTCTGGAATCTCCATGGTTTTGAAAGGCAATTTATTCCAGTGCCTTGCTACTGTAATATAAAAAAAGTGTTTCTAAGTTCCATTGCTGCAAAGTTAAACACAGTACTTCTTGTTCTATTTGCAAAGATCAAGGAAAAGAGCTACTCTATTCCTCCTTGCAACTAGTTTTTATGTATTTTAAATTCACTATCTCTTCTCAGTCTCTTCCCCTTCTAGATTAAAAAATTCAATCTGCTTTTACTCATCTGTCTCTCTTTGTAGGGAGTACTTTGTCACACACTGACCACTGGATGGTAAGTATGAAATTATTTGTTTATAGGGATGAGTGTAAATGCCTGTAAAATGAAAAGGAACCAAAGTGAGATTGTTTGGCTCAGGAACTGAGTTGCATGGTGTAGAAACAAAGAAACAAGGGGGAACTGTTTCATCTGGTTCTTGTGGTAGGATTACAAACTGTCTCAGCGTTCCTTTTTCCTTTTCTCATCAAAATGGGGTTACAGAACAGAGAAGGTGAAATACCTCTGAAGATTGTATGCCTGATAGAACAGACAAATCCTTTCAATTTGGGGAAGAAGATCACTTAAGAGAACAAGAAAAATTAAAGAGACTTTTTCATTTGAATTTATTTAATGGTTTATGAAACAGTAAGTAGAAAAGAGAAGTTAGCACAAGATCTCAGGTAGGCAACACGTGAGAAATGGAGAAATGCATAAAGAGATTCAAGGAGAGCATATGCTTGGCAAGGATGCAAGCCTGGAAAAGTTCTGAATGTTTAGACTCAGTAAACAGAGAAAGGTGGAGAGATTTCCCAAATTCTTACAAAGAAATTGTGTCTACATAAACATTTTTTCATCATATACATAGCAAAGACAGATTTATTTCAACGTAAGCTGTGATTGTTTCTTCTTTTCCCCATTTACCATCATTCACTTTAGTGCCCCCTTTTATCCTTGTCCATGAAATCTTTAAAAACTCTGAAAACAAATTATTAATACCTTAATGTACCTTGTTTTGTACTTTATTTTCACAAGGAGGAATACCAAACAGAGATAAAGTACTGTACTAGAGTACATTTCATAAAAAGTGCTAGGCAAGGACAACTGAAGGACAAAGCAATAAAATGAAACAACCAGAGATAGGAAATTAGTCAACAACTGGTGATTTCAAAACAAAAGCAGATCTGCTTTTGTTGGCATCAGATTAGTAACAGAAATGTTGGCAGAGGTGGGCTTGGGGATGTAAACATTTGTATAATTTTTTTAATGTTACTGTTTATAAAATGCAAAGTTGTTGAGATAAAATTCAGTGCATTACAGAAAGCAAGAACAACATCTCTTTCACTTATACAAACCTTGAGTTTCATCCCATATAAGTGTTTTTATTATGCATTCAAAAGTCTGACTAATGCATACGGTCAGTCCCTATTCCATTCTCTATTTATCTTTTTCCCATTTTTCTATCCTTTCAACTGTACTATTACCCACTGAGAAAATGAGTGTCCTATGAGCCTAATAATCAGAGAGAGCAAGCCAGGACACAGTCATCCCTGGGAGCTGCTTCTTGGGGGCAGTCTTGAGGGCCATACCTAGGGCTCTCAGCTGGTTGACAGGGGAAGCCTCCTCCCCAGTTCACCCAGATGCTGCCATTGGAAGCAAGTGAAAGAGCTCTTTTACCAAAACACTGGCCTTCATCCCAATCAAACACTTGATATAAACTGTTCCTTCACTGATTACAAGCTGCACCTTCTCCGCTAGCTTCCATCTGAGAACTGAAATACAATTTTAAAAGCAATGCTGTCTATAAAGGATACAGTAATTTTAACATAATTGCAAAGATATTAGCAGATCTAGGAAATTATTGATTATGAAATAAAAGGCATAATTCAATTATGTTCTAAATTTTAATTAAGAGCCCGTGAAGATGATTTGCTAATAAATTTTCTAGAAATGTTTCTCATTTTGACCTTTCAATTTCCTGTCTCAATTACTATTCAGTCAATTGCAACACAAACAATGGAATTGATTTCTTGCCTTTTTAGTTTAAATATCATATAATGCATGCATGAGAATTTCTGTGAATGCAATTTCAGATCATCATCAGCAATTAATTAATCTAGCCGTAAGGAACATACCTTATTTCAAAAGTAGTCCCCAAATGCATGACAAAACAGACACATTGTTCCATTTATTTATATTATACATAGCATTCCTAAAAAATCTTTCAAACATCCGTTCAGTATAATATCACAATTATCATTTTATCATTATTTTATTACTACAATCATTTTCAATATCTTATATGCAACTGATATCATCTTTCTCTACTTTCCATCTGTGCAAATCCAACTAGGATGTCATAGCTGGCAAAACTTGCATCAGTAAGAAAATAGTACAGCCAATGGTAAGCACAGTCAGTAAAATACAAAACATTTTAATCTGTTGTTCTTCCTTTCTAAATAAATGCCATTTCACTCCAATTTAACCCGTAACTGAATAACGGAAGACAGAAGGTTACAGACTGTGATCACTGATTGTTAGGTTTGCTCATACATTCACAAGTTATTTGGAAATAAATTTTACTGGATCTGATTCTATTGGTTAGTTTGTGATTGGACTAGGTGATCTTAGTGCCCTTTCCAACCTTAGCAATTCTGTGATTCTACTTTCGTTTACAGAAAAGTAAACATCCAACGTTTGCTGATTTCAATGATATTTTCCATGAGCACAGCTAGTAGCAGTAGATACACAGCAATAAGTCCCTGTTGCAGAGTTAACTGCTGTTTAAATTCACCACGTACTGCTAGTGTCACACTCCCTTCCTTACGTCACCTTAGGACTAAAAATAGCATTTCAATATATCTGTATCAAAAATGCATGCCCGTAAAAGTGGATTCCTAGCAAGTAGCACAGCCATATTCGTTGCAGGAAATACACACAACAAATATCCTTTTGTTCTTTAGAAAAAGAAAAACCTGTTTTGAAATGAATTTCTTAGCACCCAAGTGGAATAATCTCAACAGATACAAAAAGCGATATCTTGATCTAAAATATAGGGGTTTTTTTTGAGAGCAAGAAATAGTGGTACCTATTACATCTTCTGGGGGGGGGGTCATAATACTGAACCCAGATTACACACAACAGCAAATGGCCTGATCCTTCTCCTCTAACATGGGTAGCAAAGCAGGGCGCTTTCTATGGGAAGCGGATCAGCACAACCTACAAACCACTCAGCCTGTTGTACCGAATGCAGACAGACCTGCACCTGGAATTTTACTTAAATAAATCGTATCCATGTGTACATTAAATTGCCCTGAATGACAGGAAGAGTCTTCTGAGAGGCAGTGGCACACTTGCAATGTCTCTATTCAAACAGGAATCTTGTTAGAAAAACAGTAATCTTGCTGTACAGCCGTGTGCAAATAGGACATGCAATGCATGAATTCATTGAATCCCAAGGGTGATCATCTGCCTGAAATCCTTCTCTCAATAAGCATGTTCACCCATGGTAAAAACAAAAAGAAAAAAAAAAAAAGCTCTAGAGTAAGTTAAGCAGGAACTCTTCTTACTGCTGAATATTCACATAATTTCTCAACACGCAATATACCCACTGGGCAGAAAATATAATAGTATGCTAATGAAGGATTAGACAGGCACTGGCTAAATTAGTCTTACTACAGTTTTGTTAAGCTCTTGGGTGTGTATTACATGACATTACTATTTCTACTATAAGAAGAAAAATTTGTCTCGCTTTTTGTTTTTTTTAAAGCTGTATTTTGAACATAAAGTGGAGATTTCCCTCCCTGTGTTAAATTCCAAGCATTAATAAAAGTAAGGCAAGCTGAATATTCATAGGATTCACACCTGGATCTTACGTACTGCACTGCACACAGGACCCTACTGGACTGAATACTGCACAGCAGCCAAAGTAGCCCTTAAATATTATCAAATTATTTAAAAAGGCAGAGTGTGAGTATTGGCATGATACTGCACAGTTCTTGAATAAATGCATTTTGAGGAATTTGACACAAGCCAGGATTTTAGTAACTCTTGGCATTTCTGTTCTGACTGTTATTGTTCGCCAGAATCCCAGAACCGGGAAGGCTTGTAGAGCCTGTTTATTTTGATTTTCACAAAAGAGTTTTCAGCTTCTTGTTTTGCTTCTGTTTGCTATCAGTGGAGGTACCTTTGGCTGATAGTCCCTATACTTTGACAGAAGGCACCTTAAAACTGGACAAAAGCAAACCCCATCAGCCCTGCTCTGCCACAGCCAAGCCATACAAGTTATCACTTACTCCACTGAGATGAATACAGAGGAATAAAGCACAGCTATTTAGAATGATTCTTCAGTGCAAATAGATAAAAGCAGAATATAAAAGCACAGATCCTCCTGGGACTTTGAAGACCCCTTTAAAAAAGGAAGCACAAACATACTTTTTAAGGTATGTTTATTTCTTAAATAATCCCTCTGACTTCAGACTATTTTTGGTGCTGGTATTCTTTTAATTAATTAATCGCAGTATTTGCACATCTTGAATGCTTCATGTTAATGTTTCACTCCCTTTTGCAGATTGATCTGCTGTGAGATTTTAATGAGAGCCATTTCTCATGTTTTTATGCAGAATTATTATACAGAGGAGAAAGTGATAATAACTCAGACTTCTGTTAATTACACATCTAATTATTCTTCGAAATTTATTTAGAATTCTGTCTGCCAGCAGGCCTTGTTTCATTTATCACAGCCAGATTGGAAATACAGCTTAAATTAATTGCTTTCTGTAATCAACCATATTTTAAAACAAAAATTAAGTATGAATATTTATATTTTAGCCCAAAATACTCTCTTCTCTTACAGTCATTCAAACAAACAAACAAAACTAGCAGAAAAACATGTAACAGCTCTGTCTTTCCATAATAATAAAAATCCCTTTTAGGGTTTAGGTTAAAAAAAAAAAAAAACCTTCATTAAAACAAAATCTATGTATAGTCAGAGGGTCTTTTTTTTTTTTTTTCTGAATGTCAATCAGTGATTTTATGTTAAAAGTTTGCAAATAGGAAGGCTCACCTCTAGAGGCATAGCAGTGCCATTACTCAAAGAGAATAACTGTTCTTTCAAGGGTGAAAGAGAAAGAAATATCTATTTCTGATGCCATTAGATTCCCACTCGTGAACTCTGAAACCTCTTGTTTATCACTGTATTTCTACTGTGCTGCAAACGTATCTGAAACATAGTGTGCTCAAAGATCTCATCTCAGAAAATCGTGTTTTCAGGGAAAAGCTCTTCAGTGAAAATCATCTTTAGAAAGTTACTTTTATGCATAATATCACGTCTGTCATGTGGGATAACGTTGTTTTAACCACAGTAATCAATCCAGAAGCAATTATAGGGTGACAGAAAGAGGTTTAGACATAGATACTTCACTAGGTAGGGATCATTTATCTACACGTCCTCGTTCAGTTGTATATAAATGAATACAAAAATCCCGTATGTTACGGATTAGTTTGAAATGACAGGCAGATCTTGGCTGCAGAAAGCAATAATATCTTCACAGAAATATTTCCCCTGTAAGTAGTGGCTCTGTAACCTGACAGATAGGAAATGAAAAGGTGCAGTACTGCATATTTAACATTTAAGAAATACTGTTTGTCTTCTGGTCAGATATGTTTGCCTTTGACACCAGTCCCTCGTGACCCCCATTCCCTTCCCAAGGCATCGGCTGCCAGAGAAGCCCTTACACTTACCTGTGTGCCTGGCAGGAGATGAAGAAGTTGAAAGCACCAAAGTTCTTGTGACAATCTGCCACTAATATTTAGCTAACATGGAAATAATTGCATTCTTCTATCTTTCAGCCTTCTCAGTAAGTAAAAGCCGGTGATGGATGCCAGCAGCCTTGTTAAAATATCACTGTAATCTCTTCAAGCTCTGGAGATTGCTCAGAAAGCCGAGTCCGTAAACACGCTGCAGCTTCCCAGTAGATCAGCACTTTCCAAGTGGGGATATGTCTTCCAATTTCAATATTGCACTTTGCAGAGAATTATACCTTTCCTCATTTCAGTGGAAAGGATGCGGTTTTTGAAAGCAAATTCTACAGGAATAAAAGAGTTTTAGGTATTCCAGCTTTCTCACATCCAGTAGTTAAGATTTTTGGAAAAGAGATAGCTGTAAGACTTTTTTTGGTTGTCGCTTTTTCCTATTAATATAAAAAAAAAAACTTCAAATAGGGAAGCAAGAAGCAAAGAAGAAGATATAACAGTTCAAGAAGCAGCAGTCAAGGATGGGTGTCTTGTGATTGCTCTGAGTTAATACTCCTCAGGGGGAGATGAAAAAAGCACAAATACAGCAAAATCTGTCTTACAGAGTAAAAATCTGTTGTATAAGCCAGTCTCTGGCAAAGTAAAACAGCGTGTGTTTTTCCTCTGTTAATTTCTAGCGTGCCAGAAAGTAAAGGAAATTAGGAGCTTTCTGCTGATTTGTAGCAGGTAGGGAAAGAAAATTTAGTATATGTATATCTACCGTAATTATTTCTGCTCCCCCCAGAAATGTGTTGGAGTGGCCCAAAATCTCCCAAAGATACGGATGTGAAAGCTGCATTTACCAGCATCACAGAACATTCTATCATTACCAGTATTATAAGGGGCATATGTGGAGAATGATCATTTAATAATGCGGCATCCCATAGATAGAAATAAACCTATTCACGAGTGCTCTTTCGTTAGCAAAAGCACACGTGGGCTTTGAACTCTGGAAAATATGACAATATTACAAGAATCGTAAGTGACTACTTTCAAATAGCTGAACCAATTAGTGACACCAAGTGATGGCAACTTCAGCCTAAAACGCCTAATTCAAATCCCACTGAAGCCCATGAAAATAGATTCTGGAGGCTGCTGATGAGGGCTTTTGCCAGCTGGCTCCTGTCTCCCTGGGCATCACTACGCAGCGAGACCACAAAGTCACCAAAAATATCTCAGAATGAGCTGGTTGAAAGCCTGCTGTGACCTGTAACTCACAGGCATACCAGTGTAATGCCGGCTCTGAATTTGCTCAGATAATGTATGTCACGCAGACACGTGCCTGTTCCCTTCAGGGCCAAAAAGAAAACATCCCACTTATTTGTATGATGAGTCCAGTCACAGACCAAAATGCCACTCAGCCATGTGTTAGTCAAGCATAAAACAAAGAAATTTCCCAGCTGCAAAAATTTAAAGCCCAGCTGTCATCTTTTATACTGACCACCTGCAATGCCACCAAATCCTGCATAACACAGAGTTCTTGAATTTAAAACTTTCCAGTTATTAACACCGCTGCAGCAAAGCTTGATCTAGCTCTTTTCAGTCAGTGAAAATATATAATTTGGAAAAAAAAATAAAAATAGTAACCCCAATTTTCCTTTAGTCCAGTTGTTAGGGAGGCTGAAGCCAGTGTGCATTTGTACTGTATATTGACAATATGAAACATGGGGGAAAAAAAAAATCAACCCACTATATTTCACATTTGAAACACACACAAAGTACAGCAAATCCTTGGCTAAGAAGGAGTCTCTGAATAGCTCAGGGCTCTGCCTGAAAAAAAAGCTGTACCACTAAACTTAATTTGCATACTCCTTCTTTTGCCATATTCACTATTCTGCATTTTGCTGCAATTCAAGTACTCTAAGCTTACATGTGCGTGGAAAATAATCCACCCTTTGATGATGCTTTGGCTGTTGATTCTGTGTAGGGGAAGAATTTGCTCCTATGTCCATAAGCACCAGATATGCTGACAACTCCCTCAGTCTCTTATGCCCAGGTGGAAAGGTAAGTTCCCCTTCTGGACACTCAGCAACCCCACTCCCTCCGTAAAAGCTTCAGGTAGAGAGTGGTAACAGGGCTTTTAGCATTATAGAGGAAATGCTAGCCTATTATTCAGTTCAGCAACTTTCTGTGACATTCTGAGTTGCATCAGCTCTACTTCTAGGTCCATAAGAAAATCTCCCTCTTGTGTGAATTGCATTCTGGCTAGGTTACTGCTCATTTCAGGTGCCTTTCCACTAGCACAGAGCTGCTCTCCAGCCAAACTATTAAAAATGCATCACACTCATTACCCTATGATAGAAAAAACACTAACACCATTGCACCATCATTTATATGAAAATAAAGTGCAACTTTTTTATACCAAAAGTTACCACCACCGACATATATATCTTCCAGTGTAGTAGACTGATACCACTCCCTGCACTGTTGCTGCAACAGAGTTTGTGGTGTTACATGGCAGAATTCTCAATATCTATCCTGTTTTCAGCTCACATCTAATTTTTAAATATGCTCTTCAAGGTTTCCGAATTTTTAGCATGCTCATTTTGGGTTCTTAGTATGAGAAATATTTGAAGAGGTCTGGTGTTAAATGGATAGACATCTTGGACTACTGAAATGCTGGACAGATTTAACAGTGGGCAGTAAGAGAAAGAAAAAAGAGACCAGATATCAGTGGCTGCTGTCAGAAATAAAAAGTGGCTATGAAATTTGTCACTATCGTGTTGAGCATAAAAAAATTTAATGTTTAGCCACTACAAAGTGGATCTGCCTCTAGAAATTATTTTGAATGTCTGAATTACCCCTCTTCCATAATGTCCAACACTCCTTGTATAAAAATACTTGCTTGATATTTTGCAGCTTGAAGAAAAAATATCTTTTATATAGTACAAAATACTCCCAGCACTCACAGATACATTTTAGGAATAGAGGTCAGTGTGTGTGTATGTTCAAAAGCTTAGGATATTAATAACACTACAGGATCTACAGTGTTCTGTGCAATATGACATTTCAGCTTCAGACTGTAAAAAATGGAATTTGTTCCAAAGGTCATTTTTGCATAAGAAGGTGATACTATCCTTGCAGAGAGCTTATGGATATCTCTAATGGGTATCACTAATCCTGTGACAGTCAGTGTGTCCTGGGAAGGACTCTGAGCATCTTCAGTTCCCCTTGAAAGTCCTCAGGAACTGAATACAGCTCCTCAGAAAGACAGGATCCTAGCAAGCACATTATAGTGTTACATTATGTCATTTAGGTTTTCACACATACAATTCTAGCACACACACACACAAAAAAAACCCTTTGACAGATGAAGATAAATTCATTTTAAATATTACATGCATCTCCCTGAGCACCAGAGACCTTCAAATATACTTTTTCTTTGAGTCCATTTCAGAGAATCGCAGCCAAAGCAATTCTCTCCATGCATCTTGGCAAGTTATTTGCACTAAATAATACATCCTGCCCAATTTCCTTGGTGAAATTTAATCAAGTGACAAAACGGTCCCAAAACCTAGAATAAAATGCTAAAAAAAAAGCATAACTACTAAAAGTTAACACTGTCCAAGGGGTAGACCTGGAACACATAGAGTAAAAGAGGAGTGAAAATCATGTCTTTAATGTTCATACTACTTTTATTTTTAATCATTCCCTATACACAGGAAAGAGATAACTGAGTCAGTGCACCTAGGATTTGGCTTTGGCTGAAGTTCAGCTGTATTTTAAAACAACTGTTCATGATTATTTCTATCTGTACCAAGAGCAGAAAGAGATTCAGGAACTGTGTTTGGTTTTAATTAAGCTTGCCTGTCTGCTGAAATAATTCCACTATGTCAGATACAAAATCAGTTCTAATGCTACAAAGCTGCCATTGGACTACCTTCAGGTAGTCACCTGGAGATTAAAGTAGATCACGTTCCCTGCAAAAAGAGCTGACCATGTACATGAACACACCTACATCATGCCAATGCAAGTACAAACATCAGTCTAAACTGGCAGAAAAACTGGATAGTCCTGTGCTTACACTATGAAAGTGCCCCAACATCTAAGCCAATCTTGAAAAAGAGGCAGCATTTTTCTTGACCAGCAAGAGCTGCCCTACAACACCATCACCAAAGGAAAATGACTCTGATCCCACAGCTTCTTTAAGTGAAGGCTGCAACACATTTGTTGCAGCCATCAGGCTTTTTGATTAATGAAGGTTTACTGTAATAAGACATCAGGATACTTGGATATAAAGCCGTATTTTTCCTTAGGCTTTTATGAACTCTGTAAGGCCCAAGCATGAATCACATTCAGAAATGAGCTAGGTGAATCAGCTCTTGAAATAACTCTAATGTGCTCTATCACCTCTTAGCCCCTAAAGATAAAAGATAAACTTCAAAATGCGGATAGACAGAGAAAGAAGAAACTGTTAAGGGCCAGGTCAGGGATTAAAGTAGTGTTGGAAAGGCTTAGGGCAAAGAAGAAATAGAAATGTAAGAGGAAAAAAAGCTGCAAGAAGAAGGATGGAAAGAACAGAGGTATTCATGAGGAGGGTAACACCTGACAGCATTGAAACACATTGAAAAATGGAAAAGGACAAAGGTGTGAAGCGAATAGCCTAGAGTCCTGGCAGGAGCTATAAGGAATTGGGTACGAGAGAAGAAAATTGCCCAAACTACAATTTCATCATGTTGTGGATTTAACTTCTTGGATGAAATTATCTCCCAGTTCACTCTCCAGGATCCACTGATGAAAACTTTTCAGGACTAAGATTTGATTGAAGAATTTCTCCGAAAGCATTTATTTCAGTTCTTAAGTGTTTACTATGTGATATAAAGGTTCCTGGGATTTGAACACTGCAGACAAAGGTGCGTTCTTGCAAACCCAGCTGGAACAACTTCAGAAAATACTGCTCCACCCTTTCCATACTATTCATAAATTAAAAGTCACAACCAAGAAGCCATCAAAAGAACAGTGTAAAGTTAGCTGTTTTGTATCACATCACTATGGATTAGATATACTCTTGTGGGGATATATCATGTCTCAGATTACAAGAATGGCAATATACACTCATAGTTGGTCTTCAGGAGTTCATGTAGTCAACCATCGGCTATGATTTGGTTTTGCCTGCATGCCTGCAACACCCAGCTTTCTCTCAAGCATAGCTGTAGGAACAGTTTTTTGTTAATGTACATGTCTTGAACAGATGTGATGAATTTTATTGCTCTTTCTTTTCAATTTTTTTCTCCTCTTTGTATCTTCAGGAAAAGACAGTGCTTAAATATGAATGTATGATAACCATTCTCAACATATGCTGTATTGCTTTTCAAACCACAGGTAAGAAAATTGCAGATATTTTGTATAATTAGTTGTTTTGATATGCATTTCATAGGAAAGATATTGAGGGTTTGCGATAAAGAGGTGGCATGTAAAATACTCAGCCCATTCATCACAACATATACATTATGGACATCCTGTGACCACAACCCTCTCTTGAGCACTTCTACACAGCACATGTGGTAATGTATTTGAAAAAGTTAAAACAAAAAAAAAGGAAATATGTTTGCATCTGAAGTAACTCATTAAAAGAACAGAACCATCATATATTAACCAATCTACGTATAAAGAGTATATCACACGTCTGAACTAGATACAATGAGCATTCTATGTAAACACACTCCTGTTCCTGTCATGTAAGAAACAATCTGGAAAGGTTAAAAGGACTTCTCTACAAAATCCCTGCTATTTTTACCTCCTTTTCATCATCATAACTCAATTTCATTTCAGCTTGCAGCTTTTGAAGGGAGCACTTGAGAGCAGTATTTGAAAACTGAGAGCTAGTATTATCATCATTACCCATATGCAAACCAGACATTTTCCCACAAAGAGATATTGTGATGCTTTTACTATGATTAGTAAAATGCTTTTCAATCCACAGGTGGGAAACATTGTCTAAAGTAAAAAATAATATATTATGCATAATAAAATTTTACCTTTTCAGTCTGCTTCTAGGCTGTCATTCATATGCTTTGCTCTTTTTATTACTGAATCTACTGCTGTTTAGTCTTTAGCTTGTAGAAACCATCCTCTAACTACATCGAATAATTTCCAAAGAATTAAATAATATGTTTTTCTCTACCTACGCTGGATCTTAAATTTCAGTTTTACCAAGGCGTTGCTTGAAATTCCAAACGTTCCTAAATAGTTAAATTTTGCAAAGTACTTTAGCAACTGGTTTCAAAGGAATCATAAAAACTCAAGCTTTTCTATTTTCCTTCTATTGTCCTTTCCTTCACTAAATGTGAAAGGTACAAATTCTTGTGCAGACAAAGCATTTTTCTAAGTTTTGTATCTAGCTCTGTAATTTATTTTTCATTTTTACATTTCTCCTACATATGATGACAAATAATTTCTTTTAGGTCTCTTCTTAGAATCTACTCCCATATTCCTGGCAGGGGGAAAGAAAGAAGACTCATTTCTTTGTCTTTAACAGAAAAGTTCTAATGGACAATGTGTTTTCAGTTGATTACAGTAAAACTCAAGTATTTTGAGAAGGACAACAGTCAAAGGCTGGGTACTTTCAGCTGCTTCAAAATGTAAATGTAGCCAATGAATTACCTTGTAATGCAGTCATAAGAATGAAATTTATAGGAAAGACTAAAGCCAAGATTGTATGAATGCTCTGGTTGGAGGTTTTGGAAAGACTTAGCTCAGCAAAGACACCAGAGAGCATCATCCAGTTTCACATCCGTACGCTGACTGCCCCTGGCAGTCCCTAGGCAGTCCCTACTCCTCATTTCAGGTAGCTCCGCTCTGATGCTCACCGCCTGTGATAGGGGGTTTGGGTGTATGTGTACTGTAACACTAAATCCTTTTTAAAGGATTTGTTTTACAGATACATGCCTAGACCTACTGGAAATATAAATGAGTTTCATAAACTTGGAATTATTTCGTATTAGAGGATATAATTTTAAAAGTTACACCCCTTAAAAAATCATCCTGTTTCCATTCTGGCATCTGAATTTTCCTCTGTCTTAAAATATCTGATATTGGATGGAAAAGATCTTTCATTCCATGAAGAAAATATCATCTCTCGTGAAGACAAAGATATTAAAGTTCCTTTGATCTGCATAGGTTCATTTCCTTGTAAAAGTGTACATTTTAGTCTGCAGTTAGTTTTAGATAATAATATTATTCTTTGCTGTGTTTTCAATGATGTACCCAGTGCTCATTCTATCAAATGGTTCCCATAAAATAGTTTTAAGATGGCAGATTAAAAACCTAAAATTTAGTCAGTGACAGTATTACTATTGCATATACAGTTTCAATACAACCATATGCATATGCTATTTTGAATATCATTTTCATATATTTTTTCCTCCTTTTCAAGGGAAACTATAGATCATATTTTCTGCTGGAAAAATTCTATTGAAGTCATTGGAGTGATAACAACAGACAGTTTGACTCAGAAGGTATCAGAATTTAAATGCTGTAATACTGACCAATTACTTAGCAGTATAAGTACGTATCTAGTTCAGCTCTCACTGAAAAGTAAAACAAAAACAACAAAACCCTGTTTACCAAGGTCATATTGATATTTTTCTGTGCCCCAGGAGATGGAGGAATAGAAACCTGCTAAAATCTTGAAGTAAATAGAAAACAATGCTGTTGTGTTTTGAGTCTGGTCAAAGACAAGGTTGATGAACCATTTTCTGGAAACCAGCAATAACCTGAAGAGCAGAGGACAGACTCGCTTTGTAATGGAATTCTTTTGTCACCAAGACAACCCCAGAGAAAGGAAGGCAGCAGGAAATCATCAATAGCAAAATCTTGAAATGTCCTTGTGACATTTCTGTTTCTATAAAAGGTGAATAAAGCAAATAAAGGAAGACATCTTTTGACTGTACTTCTAGAAACTATGAAAGAACTGGTTGAGAATGTACAGATGAAAAGTATCTTGCAGTGAATGACCATGAAGCAGATGTCAGAATTGACTATACTCAGTTAAAAAGAAGAACAGAAATACCATAAATCATGGACAGCAGAGTGCAGTGAGCTCAGGAGGTGGAAGTCCTGGATTTTTATATGATGTCACCAAAAATAAGAAAAGGAACTGGGGAGAGCTCTTACTGTTTAAAAAATAATAAGACAACTCATGGGCACAAATTATCCTGAAGTAGAGCATCATCATTCCAGGGATAAAATCAGAAAGGCAAAATATAACTTGTGAAGTAATAAAATACATGAGAAAATATTGTGTTTTTCACTAGTTGCAGATTAAGACAAATGTTGGTCTATTCCTCAACAGGAGTCTTCAGAAGGTTACAGTGTTAGTGATATGAATTCACTGAAAATGTCAGCATAGCACTTGGGACAGAGAGATGAGTAATAAAAAAAGAGCAGTGACAAACAGATTGGAAAATAGGTAAATTGGAGGTTTTTTTAAAAGTTAAGCTCCATGAAAACTCTGTGGGTATTTCACTTTTGCCACCTTTTTATCTCAGGGATGATAAATGATTACAAATGAAAATTTGTTCTAAATAAGTAAGGTTCCATATAATCAGGAAAAATCAAATCCTACATCTACTTTTTTTTTAAAAAAAAAAGAGGAGAGAAATGTTAAAGAGGAGAAAAAGACACTTAGCTTAATTTGAGTTCCGAAGAAATCCAGCAATGGTCAAAAAATAATTCATAAATACCAAGAAATAGCAATGATACAAGGCAAGCGCCTACACAGGACTTTTGAGAACAAATCATATCAAATAAATCTAAATTATTTATTTATTTATTTTTAAGAAAATGATCAGAACTGTACTGATGCAACGGTGGAAAATTAGTAGACAAAAATATCCATAAGAGGATAAAACTAAACTTCACTCAGATGAGTCCCCTTTCTCTGAGAGTATTCACTATTAGATGCCAGCGAAGAACTTTAAAATATATCATAAAGATTCACTATTTCCTGTGGTAGGCTGTCCTGACTTCAAGAAGAACACGGCTTAATGACTTTCCACAATGGAAGCTGTATCTAAATCTATATTGAACATTCCATTCAAAAAATGAAGGATATTTAAATAAAATTCCAAAGAAATGGGCTGTAGGTGTGTTATAATACTGTATTTTTGTAAATATCTTGCATGATGGTATAGATATATTTATCAAATATGGAGATCCTACCAACACAGGAAAAGTTTCAAGCACTGTTAGGATTGGGACTATAACACCAAATAAACTTGAGATAACTTCCCTGAAGAAATAGGATTCATTTTGTGGGGGAGGGAAATGTAAAGTCATGTAAAGACTAAATGTAAAGACTTGGATTACACTATACAAACAGAGGGCAAGGAATGACAGAACTGCTCTGCTGTAAAAGGTTTGAGCAGATCAGATCTGAGCATGTGCCAATTACATCCTGCCTAAACGAAAGGCTGTCTGCAAGGGCTGGTGCAGTATTCACTGGGAGAGTACACTGTCATTTACAAGCACTATTCCTCAAGAATAAACTAGGCCACCTGAAAGAAGTTAAGAGAACAGTAAGAATGATAGAACTCATGACTACTTCATTTAGGAAAGTTTGAAGGGGTCATTTAATCTAAAGGAAAGAAATCTGAAAGGAGATTTAAAAGTTCTCAGCTGTACAAGAAGTAGCTGTGAGGAAGAGACTAAGCAATTGTCTGTGGCCACTGGGGCCAAAACAAGAAATTGCACATTTAAATACCAACAAGGGAAATTTAAAATCAGGCACTGCAAAAACATTGGAACAATCGCAACAGCCTGAAAAAGCAGCTCAGCTTCCATCACTGTAGTTTATCAAAGAAAAAGTTAGGCAAGTATATCTAAAATGTGGCTTAGACAAAAATGACAGCCTCAGTTAAGAGGCATAGTATCCTGAGTCCCTTCCTGATTTATTTTCTGTAAATCTATCACTTGTATTCTATACATTTTTGTTTAAAAGCAAATACTTAGCAGCAATAGATATGTTTGACTTTCAATTACTTCTACTTGAAGATAAGAGTTGTTCCTATGAAATATTCTGTCTTGGAACAGATAATTATTTGCATTTATGCAGAAATTGCTGACAAAGATTTATGTTTTTTTCTTCTAGCAGAAATTAGATTACATGGTTCTAATGGCTCCTTCTGGCCCTAGCATTTCTGACATTACGAACAGATAAATATCTGCTCGACATTTTCTCAGTATGCTATTGAAGATACTACTGAATCTTTCACAATTTTGTACCACAATACTAAACACGAGTCTCTGAAAGGATAAGAGGTAGTTGGCTCAAACTGAAACACAATACAATACTGCAGAACATTGCACTATTGTTGTATTGTACTGTCTGAATGTTGCAATGCATTCCCCAGAGATGTTAGGGACTCTCCATCCGTGGAGATATTCAAAACCCTGAGTAACCAACTGTACCCAGTCCTGATTTGACCATAGGCTTGGACAGCACAATCTCCAGAAAGCCCTTCCAACCTCAGTCTCCTGTGATTCTGTGAATTGTAGATTGCAGAACACATTTATTACAGATCAGCCAAGTGAAAACTCGGAAGCATTCAAGAATGAAAGAAAAAAAGAAAAAAACACATTAATAGCATTTTCTCTCCTGTTCAGGTCCACATGGATGTTTTTCAGCTGTGCCCTAACTATTTTTGTTCCAAGTGGATTATTTTTCTAATGAAAATTAGGCTGTTTTCTGCTCTCAGAGTGTGGGAAAGGAAACCAGTGAAAGTAAAGTTACCCGCTTTGTAAGATGTCAGCACATATAAAGCAATGTAAAAACAAGTATAAGATTTGGTAAAAAGGGGACACATAAATTTGGAGTTATAAACATCAACTTAGTCCAATAGAATAAATATTATGAAATTATGAAACACAAAAACTAGAAGTTGACAATGGAGCAGTGTTAAAAATAAAATGGAGAAAATACTGGAAAACATTCAGCGCACATAGGAAGACAGAAAATGGAGATTAAAACTGAAGGAACTGGCTTCCATGGCTCTGTGGGGGATGTTGTCACATTCTAGTCCATCCTCCTGTTCAGGCTAATTTTTCAAAATAAAGATCTCTTATTCTTATCCAAAAAGATAAAAAGATCCTTATTCTGATCTAATCCATGAGAAGAAACCACTAACAAAGGTAACATAAACAATCTATCCCCATGATACAAGGAAGAGTTTGATGCTTCTCAAGGAAGGGGAGACAATTACCAGTAAATACAGATAATCGTGGGAAGTTTCAGCAGGACAACGAGTAGCCCCTTCACTGACACTGCACAAAAACTTATGCAATTTGAACACTTACCAGCTGTCTCCTGGAAGTTGGCATTTATATAATCTATTTTGGAAACAGAAGACTCATTCATTCATTGAAATGGATAAAAGAAAGGGAATGGTCATTGTAATTTATGTTATAGATTAGGAGTTAAGTGCTTTCATCCAGGATGTAGAAACTCTGAATAAAAAAACTTTCTCCAGCTTGCTGTTTCAAACTCAAAATTTACATCATCCACCAGCATAGCTTAACATTATGGTCCAAAGGGTGGGAATTGCTTTTCTGAAGAAGCTGTGTCATTTTATAGTTAAGAATATGGTGTTCTCATATGTTAACAAATTAATGACTAAAATTTACTAACAAATTGGGAATGTAATTTCATTTGGAAATGAAAAATAAAGGCAAAGTGGCTATTAAAGAGAATTCATCTGTGAATGGCAAATTGATTCCTAGAGCAAATGCACTCATTTTGTTCAAAGAAAGGATGTGATCTCTGACAGTTGGATAAAACTAGTAGGAAAAATAATTGGTTGATAAATCAGTGTAATTAAATTTCATACATGTGAATGCTACTGCACCTCAGTCTTCAGTGTAATAAGGCCAGCCCTGTAGCATAGAAGCAGGATATAAATTTCAGCCCTTTAGTCTCTGAAAAATCTATTATTGAAAGAGAAAATGCACCTTTTCACTGAATCACAGAACTGTAGGGGTTGGAATAGACATCTGAAGATCATCTAGTTCGACTCCCTGAAAAAGAAGCTTCCCTACTGTAGGTCACACAGGAAAGCATCCAGGCAGGATTTGAATATCTCCGGAGAGATTCTACAACCTCCGTGGGCAACCTATTCCATTGCTCTGTAACCCTCAAAGTAAAGAAGTTTTTCCTCATGTTTGTATGGAACTTTCTACATTCCAGTTTGTGCCCCTTGCCCCTTGTTCTGTCACTGGGTACAGTTGAAAAGAGGTCTCATCCACTTGACTCCCTCCCATCAGCTATTCATAATCACTGATAATATAATATCCTCTCTCAATCTTCTCTTTGCCAGGCTTGACAGTCACAGGTCTCTCAGCCTTTCCTTGGTTGTTGGGTGGTGAACAATTGTTTTATGCATCACTTGTTTTGTGTATATATGTATATATATACACAAAAATTATTACCATTACTGTCATTTCTCTCTTTCTTTTCTGTCCCAGTAAATAGTTTTTATCTCAACCCATAAGTCTTATCTTTTTTTTTCCTGATTCTCTTCTCCATCCCACTGGGCAGCAGGGAGCTAGAGAAAGGCTGTGTGGTGTTCAGCTGCTTCTCAGCTTAAACCACAATGCAGTTGTCTGAAAGTAGGTATCCATACACGCAGAAGTTCTTCACACTTTCTGCCATACTCTGCAGATACCTAGCCTATGCGACCCAGAGAATTATTCAATTTACCCTAGTTTAGAGAACCAGCAGCTCCTTAGCTGAGTCACTCGCTCAGCTCCAGTGACTCCATGGTAGATCTCTATTGACTCTAATAAGGGCCTACACAGAGGGAGGCAGTGACATTTGAGATGAGACAGAGTAACCTGCCTGTCCTCCCACTGACAGTGGGTCTCCTAGGCCCATCAGTATGTCATGCGTACCCTAAGGCATCTGAAATAACAGTAGTTCCTTCCGTGCAGGTGACTGCAGAAAGCCTATAGCCCACAAATAGTCTCCTACATGTAGGCATAACAAATTTAGATATTTCAGATGCCAGTTGAATGCCTGGAATTTAGAAACTTAAACAGAAGTTTTAGCTGGAAAGGCAATGTTACTGCCATAGAATATGCATCACTGGTAAGAAGTGGCTTATAATGGCTTCTACTCTGTAATTGAAGAGGACACTAACCAGAGAAAACACATCACAAGCTCATTCATATATGTCCCTCAAGAGTACAAGGATACGTTGCATCTGCTGTCTTCAGAACTGGTCAAGCAGAAAGCACCAGTAAACACTTTTCAAAAGGGTTACAGAAGAGTGATTTCAGGACTTTAGAGTCATTTTGAAGGATATCATAGGATATAATCACAGAATCATTAAGATTGGAAAAGACCTCTAAGATCATCTACTCCAATCGTCAACCCATCACCACCATGCTCACTAAATCATGTCCCTCAGTGCTTCATTTCTTGAACACCTGAGGGACAGCGACTCCACATCTCCTTGGGCAGCCTGATCCAATACCTCACCACTCTTTCTGAGAATAAATTTTTCCTAACATCCGACCTGAACCTACCCTGGCACAACTTGAGGCCATTCCCTCTCATTCTATTGCTGTTACCTGGGAGAAGAGGCCAACTCCCACCTTGCCACAACCTCCTTTCAGGTACTTGTAGGGAGCAATAACATCCCCCTGAGCCTCCTCTTCTCCAGACTAAGCAATCCCTTTTCCCTCAGCTGCTCCCCATAAGACTTGTGTTCCATACCCTTTACCAGCTTTGTTGCCCTTTTCTAGACATGCTGTAGAGCCTTGTTGTCTTTCTCGTAGTGAGTGGCCCAAAAGTGAACATAGTACTCAAGGTGTGGCCTCACTGGTGCCAGGTACAGGAGGACAATCACCTTCCTGCTCCTACTGACAGCACTATTTCTGATACAAACCAAGCTGTTCTTGTCCTTCTTGGTCACCTGAGCTCACTGCTGGCTAATGTTCAGCCAACTGTCAACTAGAACCCCAGATCCATTTCTGTGACACAGCTTTCCAGACACTCTGCCCCAAGACAGTAGTGTTACTTGGAGTTGTGATTGAAGCACAGGACCTGGCACCTAGTCTTGTTGAACTTCATCCCATTGGCCTCAGCCCATGATCTAGCCTGTTCTGATTCCTCTGTGAGGTCTTCCTACCCTCTACCTACATGGTCACCTTTAGACAATCATGAGTAAACTCACTCCACATTTCATATCAGCTCTCATTTGAAAGCCATTTCAATGCATTATTGCAAGATAGTATTTGAGCTAAAAAATCATTTCTCAGCTTCTTCATTCAGGCTTAGTAGATGGCAAATTTGGCTACACTGGTCTGTGCTCTACTAATTCAGAGCATAGATGGAGTTTGTGAGTAACCCTTAATCATTCAGATATATTCAGACACTTTAATGCTGACAGAATCACAGAATCACAGAATCACCAAGATTGGAAAAGACCTTCAAAATCATCCAGTCCAACCATCCACCTATCACCAATAGTACTCACTAAGCCATGTCCCTCAACACAAAATCCAAACATTCCTTGAACACCTCCAGGGTCGGTGATTCCACCATCTTCGTAGGCAGCCCATTCCAATGCCTGACCACTCTTTCAGAAAAGTAGTATTTCCTAACGTCCAACCTAAATCTCCCTGGCAGCCTATCTTCCCCTTATGGAAGAATGAAGAATATTGGCAACAAAATGAAGAGACTTCAGGCAACAAAATGACAAAACCCACGAGGGATCTTTGAGATCTGAGGCACGGTATCCAGACAGAATAATATCAGTCCATATTTGACCAAAAAAAAAAAAAAAAAAGAGAGAAATAAAAGTGAAGTTGTCTTTGCTTAAAAGATAATTAAAGCAAAAAATAGTAGTTTTTATCAATTATCTCGTATGGAAAAAATCAGCTTCCTAGACCAAATTCCCTAAAGATCTTCAGATAAAGTTATTACCCAGGTGGTTTAATGACCTCCTAACTTTACCATCAGAGTCTTTTTGTGGATATTGACCACAGTACATGTGATTATGGACGCAGGTTTACACAGGTATATTTGCAAATAAACTTATTCATTAAGTGGTTAGCTATTCTATTAGATTCAATTCTCCTAGATAAATTAGTAAGGTCTTTGAGCTTCTTCCCATCCTGCATCACGTGAGCCTGCCATGTCTGGCAAAACCCGAGAGAAAGAAGATGCACTAGATGCACTGCAGATGCTTGACTGCATCTTTTTTTCTTGCTTGACTGCAGTGACTGCTCTGAGAAGTAAACAATCACTCAGAAAAATAAACTGCTACAAATGTTCATTGGAGGTTGTATCAGTTCATTATAAACTTGCTCACCTTCTTTCCCTAAATAAGCTTGTCCAAATTTGCCTTTCGATCTGTATAATCCCAAGTGTTTATCAGAGATCTCTCTCCTCTTCAGGCAGAGAAAATATTTCAGTTTTACTCCAAGACTGTTTTCTCTCTCTTCCAAAACCGTTCTCAGTGTCTATATGCAAGATCATTTGTCTTTTTGGTACTTGTTTGTTTTTGATAAGGCATTTATTCTTGATATTATTTCCTGCTTTTGTTGTTTTTTGTTGGTTTTTTTTACTAAAGTTTTCAATCTTTAAAATAGTGTGAGAAAAAAACAGTATCTCATGTTTTCAGAGTCAAAAGAGTAGCTAATGTCAAAAAGCAATTACTTTTTTTTAATTATTTTTTTATGTTTCTCTAAAAGAATACGGTTCACAAGAACACTGCCTTTCAGGGTCAATACTGAATTTATCTTAGGGCACATGCAGGTTAGGACCGCAAGAAAAGACTAATGAGCATGGCAGAAACATACCCTGTAATTTGTCATTGTAACAAAGCATAGCACAGTTATCAGGAATTTCAGGTACATGTAGGCTTAACACAGATACATGCAAATAAATTCCTTGGTTTGCTCAGTTAGAACTGCAAGAATACTGGATCAAATAGTAAAAAAGGGTTGTTGTCACCTGTTTATGAAAATTGCCATTTTAATATATAACATATGTACAGTTTGGCTTTCTTTTGTGGTTGCATACTGACACTCCTTCAGTGCCTGCCCAAATAAGCTTCTGTGTTCTGGAACAGGATGTGTCATAGAAGGCACAAGAAGATGAGGCATTTGGTTGTAGCTGTGGAGGAGGTTAAACCACAAAACAATTTTTGCATGCTTGCCATGAGAAAAAAAAGGAAAACTTTTAATTAGCTGGAATTTACTTACTTGAAGGAAAAAAAAAATAATTGTTCTGCCTGTTTTTCCTTCCTCAGAAAAGACTAACATCAGCATCATTGTGTGAATAATTGGGCCATTGTCCCATTCCTGGTTTTCAGCTATCTGGAGGACAGTTAAGGCTGCTTTTTATTTGACTTTCCTCCCGGAGGGCCACTTCTCTACAGGAGAACTAAAGATATGCAGTGCTTACACATACATTTCTTGTAGGTCTGATAGCAGAGGAACAAGACCTGTTCTGAGTAAGCACGAATAATAAACAACACTGCAAGTTGCTACTGGGGACTCACATGTCTGAGAGACATAACACCAAAGGCCAACTCCCTGCTGAGAGAAACAGATAGATTGCATATGTTATTAGAGATCTCCACTTACTTCCGAGGATCTTACCACGTAGTTAACGGGGGACTTTGAGAGCAAAATTCTAATTAAAATAAGTGGGCATTACATAACCAAGCTTGAAAGGCAAATTTCCTGCAATATATCCCCTAGTGACCAGAAACTGCCTTTATGTAAAACATTTATGCAGCCCAACCTCAGGAATTTAATGGTTGGGAGATGATAAGAAAATAACTTAGATTTTGGTATACTGTGGTCAAATTAATTTCAAGGGTATATATATCTTAGTATTTAAAACCCTTAACTTCATCATAACTAATATCAACATCAAGGTCTCAGCTTTTCAGGAGAGGATGGATAAGACACATCACTCAGCTGAAGGGAAAAACATCACTGATCCATCTTTAGGTCTATCTTTAGTGTCACAGATGTGCTGATAATCTGTCATACTGCCGCAAAGTACAGGTAAAGCGCAGCCCTATGCACCAGAAGTACTTCTCCAATGAAGGCGAACCGTGGAAGGATCAACATACGGTGCAAAAGTATACAGGCTGAAAGAGCTGGGGCTGTTCAGTCTGGAGAAGTCTCCAGCGAGACCTGATAGCAGCTTTTCAGTATTTAAAGAAGGGACTATAAGAAAGAAGGGACAGACTCTCTAGCAGGGTCTGCTGTAATAGCACAAGGGAAAATGATTGCACATTAAAAGAGGAGAGATCTAGACTGGATATAAACAAAAAGGTTTTTACAATAACGGGTGGGACTCTGGCACAGGTTGCCCAGAGAGGTGGTGGAAGACCTGTCCTTGGAGATGTTCAAGGCCAGCCTAAATGGGGGTCTGGGCACCTGACATAGCTGTAGGTGTCCCTATTCGCTGCAGGGGAATTGGACGAGATGAATTTAAGGGTCCCTTCCAACTCAAAGGATTCTATGATTCTATTTGTACGCCCTACGTCTGAGACTGCTTTGCCAACATCACTTTCAGGAGGGCCAGCTTTGGAAGGAAAATATATTAACCATTAAAAATTAATTTCACTGGGTGGGTGACTTCCACCAAGTTCTTTTAATTCTCACAAAATACTTTCATCTGTCCTTAATTTACCAATCTAACTTTCTAAAACACAGAGTTTCATATAAGATGTTATTTTTATTGATTTTTTTTATTATTAACTCATGTATTATGTGGTACTATGTGTAGAAGATCCTTATGACAATAACTCAAATTGCTATTCTCATATTATCTTCCTCTTGTACTCTCCTTTTTCTTATTCTTTATTATTATCATTTATTATTATTTATTTCAGTATAACTAGAAGATACATCTCAACCACATCTCAACAGAAATATTTTAAAGAAATATTTATCTGCTTTTTTCAACTGATTCTGCCAGCTCACGCAGACCATAGCACTGGCTCTGTGAAAGTATCCATCTACTTTAGCTTTCCTTCTGCCTACAATAGAGCTTACTTCCCCAGGAATTGTACTGGACCTCATCTGCGGAGCTCAGGCACTTGTTAAAACATCAGCTTGTCAAAAGTTGTTCATGGAAATAGTCTAAAAAGCTGTGACTTTTGTTGTTGTTGTTCTGGTATTGCTGATGGGCACCTGTAAGCTAGAGCTCATGCTTGTGAGCTCTTCAAACAGCAGGTTAATCATTAAGGCACACAGCAGGCTTATTTTTGGTTTGAACAACAGAGGAAGACAATATCTTTACCATCTTTTTAAACGATAACACGGTTTAATAAGTTGACTAATTACTGAGTTTCACCAATACCACTCAAAATTAGATGGAGCCCTGTTAAACCTTCGTTTCTCAATATCAACTGAGAAACTGAGTTCCTGGAAGTGATCAATTATGGATGGAAGGGAAAAAAATCTTCTCAATAATAATTTTGCTAACCTGAAGAAAGACACAGACAAATCCATTCAATTTTATCATTTGAGTAGAATGAATAAATTCAACACAGTAAGTCTCGTTTTTCTGACAGAGATTTAAGAATGCATATAATATGAATGTAGAACTTACAGGGAGAAAAGCAGAAAAATCAAGAAGGGAAGGAAGAGGTGACAAACGCCATGCAATCAAAGGAGATTTGAAGCTTATCCTGCATTTTAGTTCTTCTTTATCACATCAATAGAAGCCCGTTACTGTTAGCATTCAATAAAGAAACCTATTTAAATATTGGTGAGAAAATTCAGGAAAGGACAATTCAACTATTAGGAGAAGTAACAGAGTAAATGCTTATTTTCCACAGAGCATTCTCTGCTCAAATGTCCCTAGAAAGCAAACCCCAGAATGAAAACAACAAATGAATATGTAAAATGAATATCGTTTTTGAGATATTTCAGCCTAGGACTGGCACTAGGAAACTATATCATCCCACAACAAGAAATATAATCTAAAAGATATTATTAAGAGTATTAAGGGCACAACTTGTGCCATTTCATGAAAAAAAACTATTTTTTTCTATTCCTTGCTTTTAAAGACTGAACTTAGTATTTTGTGACTTTTGCTATTCTCCACTTAGGTTCTATATGTACAACAGAATAATAATACCTTATATTAACTGAGCATGAGAGTATGAATACTCAATCAGTAAAACCATTTTATCTGCATTAAGGGGCTGTCTGTGCGCAGCCTCAAGAGCTGCCAGTCACTGGCCTAGAAAAAGCCTTAATCTTTCACATAGCAACCTGACCTCCTGTTCTTCACTCCTATTATTCCTACAGACAAAGTACCCCTGGGGACATCTCCAGACAAAGTCTTCCTCCTCACTGCCAAGGATTCTTCTGGACGTTTGTAGATGTTTACCTATTCCTCATCAGTAAGACTAAACATATTTTATTGTCTTTTGTACTTCCTCATCTAATAATGTTTTCTTCTGAATTGCCTCCAGTTCACTGCAATGTTAATTAGCTTTTATGTATTACCAGAGATTGATGCATCTCAGTAGTGACTTAAGTGACTCCTCTACAGTTGTTTTAGTTTCTATTCATAAGACCTTTCAACCTATATTAGTCAAATTATTTCCCCCTTGTACTACATTAGCATTTACATAACATCTCTCATTCTGAAGTAGCACAATGAGAATTAAAAACAGGCAGAGCAGCTCAGAAAAATAAAAGGCCAGCTACTAAGATTTGTCTTTGCATGAAATACTCACGTTGGTCAGGACAATATAACAACAGCTGAGTATTTGTCAATGTAGAATTTTCCACATCATTTAGATTACTAAACAGGAATAGCTGAACCTCATCATAACTCCCAGTGTAATGGGATCTTAAGTGTTTAGCAACATTAAATCAAATTTTTCTACTTAAAAAATAACCCAAACCTATAACTATTACAATTCCTATGTAAGAGCCGTGTTACTGCAGCAAGGATTCCTTCAGTAGACTGTAAGCAGCACACAGCTTTTGATGTACACATTTATAGCTGACATATACTTTCATTTTTTATTACCTAATTACTAGAGACAATTTGCATTAGTAAACAGTTCACATAGTGTCTGAACTTCTTAGTATTAAAATGAACATGGTCATAAAATTATTTAGCTACATATTATCATATGAAGAATGAGTCTGAATTACACAAATGTTGAATCATCTAGAGGTCTGAAGCAAACATTTCCCAAACTGATGGCCTATAGAATCCTATCAGAGGTCTACAGCTTAAGGTTTATTGCTGCCTGATAACATGATGCTGATTCACTCTGGACAGTGGGAACAGAGCAAACTAATGAATAAAACACACTGACCCAGAAATATACTTTAGCTAAAGACTGTGGCCCTGTGTTTCCCGGTAATAACCTTGTTTGTTTGATTTTAGTTTTGTCAAACAGATTGTTTGCACTTCAATTTTCTCTTTCAGAATATTTTCTTTTCAAATCCATCCATTTCTGAGGAAAAAAAAAAAAAGAAGAAGAAAAAAAAAAGACTAGAGAAGATGGTATTTTAAGGTATTTTTAACAGGAGAGCCTATTCACAGAGTAGAACAGATGTATCCCCTGGCTTAGGAAGAACCAGTTGTTCACTAAAATGCAAAAAAATGAGAGTACAAGAAAATAAAATAAGGAGCGGTAATGAAATAAGAGCATAAATGCATGATTTTAGAAAAAATCATGAAGGCCAAAGCAATCTGAAACTGAAATTATGAAGGAAGCTTAAGTTATGGAGGCTAGCAGAGAGTGATACCCACTTAGAGCACTAAGCAAAATAAACTGTATATTTTTGCAGACCATTTTGGGCCTAAAAACATTGTTAGTTTAAGAATAATCACAGATATGTTTTTTAAGAAAGCAAAAAGTTCAACAATTTATTTTTGCTCTTCTCCAGAGAAATGTGTCATTATTTTTGTATACATTATTTCCATAAGCAGTTCCTGAATTTGGCACAGGACTATATATGCAGAAGATCCAGGGACATGACTTTGTTATAACTGTCTGTGCAATTTTAGTTCTTTATTTCTCTGTCATTGTCTGCTCATCTTATTTAATGTCAGTACTGTTAATTCTCAATTTAATAAACTCACAGTGAGAAACTCAGATAAAAAAGGGTCAGAAACAATAAATACTACTTCACAGGAAGTTAAGCTATGCATTACTGTGCTCAAAAACTCATCTCAAATGACCTCGATTGTTTTAAACAATGATGTCTAAAATGTAGTTCAGGAATGCAATCAAGAATGCTTGTTTATTTAAAAAAAAAAAAAAAAAAACTTTTCAATAACAGAAAATGTGAACTCAGTTGCTCAAAGATAATGAGCAATTCCAAACTTTCTGAGGTTTAATGAAAACTACTCTAACTGCATTAGTTAATCAACTATTACTACTTGCACTGCAGGACATAAAAGATTCACGTCAGTAGAGATTTAAGCTCACAAAAGTAGAACGATACTTAATGGTTAGTGAACTGCACTGGAATATTCCTTAAAGCAATTTTTCTATGTCTATGTTACAGTGTGCTTTATTTCACTGAAGCTTTGTGACAACTGTAAATAGTTAAGCAGTTTAGATAGACATTTACTGCTATCCTAAAATTCAAGCAAAACTGGTGGGCGTCCGCATGTAGTTCTGTGAACTGTAGAGCAAACTGGCTTTAGAAAAGCATTTTGTGAATCACTGAATTGCACTAAGCTTATAAGCAATATTGCCAAAGAGCAACTGTAACAAAAGCAGCAAATTCAGTAGGTAGAACTTTTCCTGAAATGTAATTTTGAATATTGAACTACATTGTAGTTATATTGACTTCCTGTATTCCTGTATTCCAAAAACGTAATGCTACAGCTATATTCCATATATTTTCAGGTTGATTATGGAGCTGCTGTAACCTGTTTTATACTGCATATGCCAGACAATAACCCAAAAGAATAAAAACAGGCTAACATTTGGAGAGATGCTGTGAGCATAGCTTCCAAGCCACATGCACATTATCAGGTTTCCCAATGCTACCTGTGAAATCTCCTACTAATCTACTGCTTGGGAAAGTACAAAAAGCTTAATTTAGACATCAGTTGTTTAGATGAATTTACCAAACTTTATTTTCTCTGGATACCCAAATGTCGGAAGAAAAAAGCACATGTTCAATTGCTCAATTGCTCTATTGCTCTCCTACTTTTTTAAGCTATTTAGAGTATTGCTGAAGTTCTTGTCTAACAGAGTGGGTCAGGGCTGCAAAATTGTTTTTTAGTTTTGTTTTTCAAGGTTTGATGGGCTAAATAATTCCTTTCAAAGCAAAAAAATCCATCTTCCCTAGGTTTCCTTTTTGTTGCCTATCACCATTCTTTTCACATAACTCACATTTACCTATGCACATTTTCACTTAAGAATACTTGGCTAGGCAACAGGTGTGTGTCCTGCTTTAACTTCATCCTGCCTTTATCCCTATAGCATATTGTCAAAACTTTCCTCTTGGAATCGCTACTCCTACTGTAATTCTAAACCTGATTTAGAATTTTAGGGTACAGCCAGCTTTTCCCTTTTGTCTTTGCCACCTCCAGAAAGTCAGCTAACCTGGCAGAAGGCAGCATGTCCCTATGTCCCTGCCACAAGTACTTGCGAAACTTCTCACCAAACTATTTCAGGGAACAGATGCAAATTAAAGACAGTAAAAAAAAAAAAAACAACAAAAAAAAAACCAACAGTGAACATCCTTCTTCAGCAGTGTTGCATTATGCCATCTTCAATTATATGTATCACTTTGCAATAAGTAGTAGGAATTCCAGATTCAGAAAGTCTTGACAGCCCTTAAGTATGAACAAATAATACTTAAAATACCTCTTAACATAGTGACCTTGTTAGAAAACATAGTCTCTGAATCAGGAAAGCTCCCAGCTCCCAGACAGCAGTCTGATTTCAAGACATATCAGAGAATTATAACACCTTGTTAGCTCAAAGCTAGTGACCTCTGTTCTGACAGATCCTTCTCCAAACAGGAGGGTGCTGTGTCCAAGACATGAGATCTCTGTAAGGTGAACCTGGAACACTATAGATGATTTGCTCATGAGCTCTCAGACTGATCAGGATTTATTTATTTATTTTTTACTTTTCCTCGTGTTTCTTAGATTGTGTGTTTGTTTTCTGCAGTCTTCCAGGTAAGCAGGCAACACAGATCATTTTATTTTTTGAGACCACTGGGCAGGGACAGAAGAGAGATTTTTATTGTGGTCTTCTTATGGACTTCACTTCTGTTCTTTAACGTTTTAACCTCTTAATTTAAATAAATAAATAGGTAATTAAAACTTGGAGCATGTTTTTGCTTCTGTCTTACAGAAAAATGTGTGAACATTGTCATGTGTAGTGATCCATACTAAACCTTACACTTTGAATGGTTTTTGCATATCAAAAAGTTAATTAACAGATATATTCCATTTCCATATATCTTCCTATAAAGGTTACTGCAAAAACATTTCCTGAATATCACTTCACAATTTAATGGCAGCCTGGCAGTAGTATAATGACAAATATATTTAAGTGACATGCGTGTTGCAGTGGCAGAATACAAAGTATAATGAGGCAACGCATTTCTTATAGAGATGTGACATGAAAAACATTGACCTGTGGTCCCAAGTCATTTTCACAAGACAAAAGCTTTCTTGGTAATAAAAACAAATCAGTCAATGTTCTGAAAGACTAATAAACCATCAGGGAAGCTATTCAGCTGTGTTCCCCATTTAGTGAAACAGGACCCATTATTATTCCTCCTTTGTACTTAAAGTTTGGTGATAACATTAGCTGCACTATGACAAAGTAGCCTTCTTGATTAATGGGAGATACCTCCAGAAATGGCAGTGGGACTCAGCTTGGAAACATATGCTGCCTTGCTGGTCATATTAAACAAAGCCAGCCTGACATTAGGAACACAGGGCTGGGCTTAACAGACAGGACAGAAAATTAATTGCAGAGAAGCTGAAGATAGTGCAGTGCCCCCGCATGAAATGTTGCCAGCTCAGAGACTATTTATATTAAGACAAGCAACTAGAACATGAAGTGGATGAAAGAGGGGTCAGGAGGTGCACATATTTTGCATAGGAAGGAGAAAAAAAAAAAAAGAAAAATGATGCCTTCAGTCTACGATTCTCAAAGTGTTTCCCAACAAATAGATCCTAAGCTGCTTTGTAGGAGAAACAAAGATATGCCTCATAATTACCTTTACAAGGTAAGGAAGTTGCACTTCTTCCTTTTCTACAGGCACTGAAGGTGGGAAAAGAAATGAAGTGATTTGCAAGAATTTTGCCATGCAGATAGAAAAGAATCACAGGGTATGACTGCAAACTCTTCTTTTTCTATAACTGTAAGCACAATGCTACACACATACAGCAGCCATCATTTCCAGAGGAGGAGATGTGTTGCAATGATTCTTCTTTTTTATAAGCCATGATCTCATTTACAAGAATCTTTATCTTCTGGTTTCCAAATGAGACAGTATTTGGAAATATAAAAGCACCAGGGAGATGTCATTGAAGTAATTCTGATCGGAACTGGAAATAATCTGCTGGAACTTCTGCAAGAAACATGGGTGACAGTCTTTCATTTTCGTGACATAGTTTTTTGGATGCTCTACACTATTAACAAACTAGTTATGTCCTAATCTATGCCACAATCAACAGCAGTATATCCGATCTGAATTTTGTCCAGTTGCACAAGGGCCAGTCGAATAAGTAAGACTGCTCACTGAGAATTTGTTGAATATGCCATAGAAAATAGTACACTACTTGCTTGAGAATGGATAAATTGACAGAATGACAGAAAAAAGGAATAGAGCTGAGAAGATATAGGAGGTCTAAGGTAGCCTATCTACGATTGAAAGGGCTGTATCAAGTGAGAGCATTTGAAAGTTCAGTTCAAATTTGGTAGAGTTGTTCCTGCTGATGCAACATGAACAGTTACTTGTGATGGACATAATACAAAAAGATCCTGCTTGAATTCAAGTCTACCTGGCACTGCACAAGCAAATTAATAGACAATTTCATGCTTGATCAGTTTCAGATATGAAATGATACGGGTAGACAATGAAACAAAACTGAGCAAAAGAAAATCAGCCAATGCCCTTATTACTAAAGTTGTGTGTAAAAGTAAACTATGAATTGTTTTACCAAGAGAAGCAGCAAGTGCTGCATCAAAATCTATCATGACAAGAAAACCAAGAACTCTGTTTTCATAGTATACAGAGCATTCAAAACATGAAAAAATTACTATTCATCTTTAACTGAGAGTAATATGACTCCTCCTTAAAACTTAACTGCTTCTCAAGCGGAAATTTGAAATAGCATGGCACTTTTTAATACTACACATCTTTAAAAAAAAAAAAAAGATATTTCCAGTGGAAAACTGAATTTACATAATCTAGATAACAACTGCACTCCCAGCAAGGATTACTGATGAAAAGAAAAACTATGATCACAAAATAAATTTGCTTTAAAAATCTGTCACTCATACTAGTATGATAGTATTTTATGTACTTATGTCTGTTACTACCCTTCGGATATGTTTAAGTTACCCTAGGCTTGTTTTCAGCCATTAATGAACATTTCATAAAAGATGCATGCCATTCAGAAGCTTACAATAAATTAACTTTCTTACAGACTTTCAAAGGGGCTCATGGTTTATAAAAACAGTATATATACTTAACTTTTAATTGTCAATTTGTCTTACTGAAATTAAATTTCTACCAAAAGAAGAATAGCTCCTGATTTTAAAGACTCAAGCACAAAGGCAGCAGAGAGATAGCAGAGACCAGTGCAGGAGCATCTGCCATTTCTGTCTACAACACTAATGTGTTCCTTATATAAGTTTGGCACAGAAGCTCTTATTAAGAAGGAATACAAAGATGTTATTACATTTCCTAGAGGTTGTTCAAAATCACTGTAGCCTGTATAAACTCCCTGTGGGCTGATTGTAGTGGATTCTTCTGCTGAGGAAATAAGGTTGTGTGACTTCTTGCCAAAGGGCAACCCTGCACCCTGCTCCTCCTGTAGCAGGAACAGCAGCACAATTCCACAGAGTTCATTCTTTTCCTGGGCCCTATCTTCATATCCTTCTGGCTTCTCTTTCTTTCCCATGGCATAAATGATCCTAAATTCAATCTTTGGTACAGGAAAATTCAGTTTTGCTTATAGCGTTGAGAAACTTTGAACCAACTCCATTTAGGAAAGTTACATGATAATTTTCTCCAAAGGGCACAAAGTTTGTGTGGGATCGCACAGAAACGTTACATAGATCTCCCGTTTTGGCACTCATAATAAATTAGGGAGACTCCATAGGCAAACTGGATGTAGACTCAAAGTGAATCACTTTGCTTTGGCAGGATTTATTCTCTGTTGACACCAGCTGAAATTATCTTGAATGGAAGGAGAGGCAAAAGGTCTTTAAATGTCAGATAATCAGTAATAAATTTAGTAAAATAAAGCAGATGAATGTGTGTCCTGTCCTTCTATTGATTTAATTTTAACTTCTGCACCTTCATAAAACCACAGAAAAAATCAGAAAAAAAGGTTGTATAGCGGTTGGCCCTACTAAGAGAATACAAGGATTGTAAGTGCTGAAGTATCTCAATTCCCCAACCTCCTAGATGATTTGCAGATAGGGAGGGAAGAGTGGGAGAATCCTCTCCTTAGGCATTAGCTCCTCGTAGAAGCAGGATCATAGGAACGTTGTCCCAACCACCATTATTCTGCAGAGATGACTTCTATTGCTTCTTCAAAAAGAAATTTCAAAAATTATTCCTCTTTGTCCATAACATAATCTTTGGTAAGAATACATTAGAGAATTAATCAAACAGTTTTCAGGTATAACATAGGCCCTCTGAACCTTTGTGAAGTGTAATAGGAAAGAATAACCACTGTCATAATTAATAGATGGATCTAATGTATGCTCCAACGGCAGGAGAGCTCTGATCTCTGCAACCTCCTTCACGTACATAATTGTCCCCACTTAGGACAAAGAAGGAGTCTCATAATGTCCTTGAAAAGAACCATATGACACCTTCATCCCATCTGGCTTCATGCTCAAGTCCAAAATGTAAAATGTCTAAACATTTTAAAAAGATAAAAACTTGATCTCTGATGTTGCACTGAGTAATTTGATCCAACAGCAGCCTAATTTATTACCTTTCCAAAGATGTTCGTGATATTAATTGCTGTCTCTTAGATGTTTTGACTTGCTCATTTTTTATATGAAACGACTGTTTACAGGATATTATGTATAAGTGCAGTTTTGCTCTTTCAAGTCTTAGCTCTGCGAACAGGGCTAGCCCTAGGCAAAGCCTAAGGCAGAAAGTGAAATACATTTTTAAAGGCTGTTTGTTAATTGAGCCCTAAACTCCTTCCTTATTTTTTTGCCAGTTTTACCCCAACATAAAAACAAATCAATGCTAAGGCATTCTGCCAGATGCTGGGCAACTCAAACCACTCAGAGCCTCCTCTTGCTTCCTCGGCAGCTTAGATCTCTCAGCACTATCAAAATTTTGCTCAGCATCTAACAGGATTCAAACCTAAATGGTCCATAATCTACATATGAATATTTTAATTACATGCTGCTATGCAGAATTAAAACAATTGGCAATGCACAAAGAGCTTAATTAAGAATTTGTAAACTGTGATAGCAATAGTTTTGTAATTTCAGTCTGTTTATTATGCTTTGGGCATCTCTCTTTAAAAGGCTGAGAGTAAAGTCACTGACAGCTAGATTGTTCACAAAAAAATGGTGGTGGTTTTACCAGAACATTGTTGCCTTCCTGCGCTCATTGCAGAAAATGATGAAGAAATTAAGAGGTTTCTCAAACCACCAGCTTGGAATTCAGACATTCATGCATGTCACTAATTTGAAGGAAGATGATCAGTTTGCTCTCATGACAGTTTCCATTTAGCAGCAAGAGGAAAGTGAGGGGAAAGAAGAGGTTGATGGCCAGCCAGCCGCTGCTCTCAGATCTGCATCAAATGCACTGGAGTGACATGAAAGACCCAACTCTTGCCTCCTTTCCATGATAACAGTATCTAGACAAGTCAAAAACAGATTCTGCTGGGGATTAAACGAGTTCCCAAAAGCAGAAACGTCTTTTGGCATTTCACTTCCCACTTAGGATGTTGTGATCCACTATCTAGATCAAGAGACAGCTTTCAGAGCTGTCCAGTGACATAATGTCTTGTGGCAACTGATATCTCCTGTGTCATGCCTGTAGCATGAGTGTCCATGTGGCCGTAGTGCTTCACTGTTGACATCTTACATGTTAATATATATATGTTTTTTATTACATGCAGGGCTTTCAATACACTCCTCAGATTTCTAATGTACTTTGGTAGCAGATTTTTCCCAGCTGCATACTCCTGTCCATGTTGTGTTTTAGCAACCTTAGTATTTCACCATCTCCATTTCAGCAGTGTCTGGTTTCACCCTAGAACAGCTGCTGCTGCTGAGGACAGGAATCCAGGATTATGTCTCTGACCAATGACAACTAAAACCTGTACCTCCTATTTCAATGCTAATATCACCAAAGCTCCAGCATTCAGTAGCTATTTATTGTAATGAGTAGAATGTAAATATTCTATAGGTATGCTCAATGACAGCCTATCTTCTGCTAATAAAAGTGAGAATATGCAATGAGCATCAAATACAACAAAAGGCTTAGTTTCTTCTTCTACTCCTGTGATGGCAGAACAGTTGGATGTGAAACGTCCATGGCCATGAAGATGAATTACTTGCATGTAGTATTAACGGTGCCTTTCTGAATCAACAAAAGGCTGATCAAAGGTCACAGATGGGTGAGAACTAAAATCAGACATCAGCTGATGGTGCAAACGATGAAAGACAGCACTGAGGAGCTGGTTGCTAATTTTGAGACACATCAGAAAGCCAAGGGGTAGGGTACAAACGGATGCAGGGCAGCCCAGAATGGAGTCAATGGGATGTAAACAACAAGAGGAGAAAAGAGGAAGGGAATCAAAAAGTACCGAGTATCTTCTTCGAACAGGCATAAGACATACGAACAAGGAATAGGTAGCTATGGGAAGCCTAGTTGGAAATTTGAGCTACAGTAAGATGCAAAAAGATGATGAAACTGTTGGAATGAATATAGAAGTAGAGTGATGTGACCTGGTTAAGTCTCAATGATTAATGCTGTGGGTAAGTGGATTCTAAGAAAGAGCATGATTAACTGCAGTTCAAATAGCTGCAGTGAAAAGAAAGAATTTCATTAATCAAGTAAAGTAGCTTTGAAGAAATTTTTAGTATTTTCTCCAGGTGCAACACTCTGTAGAAATAATATTTTGAGCGTTATCTGTCTCTTTATCAGGCTACCAAACAGCCTGGCAAAGTTAGGGGAAAAAAAGCCTGTTTGGAATAGCAAACATCAAGATGATAGGAGAAGAAGAGTGACAACTGCTTGACTAGTTTTCCTTATTTTAAGTAATAAATATGTGAAAGGGAGGAAAAGTTTCTTGGTAATCAAAATAAAAACACTCATACCTTTCAAACACATTATCACCTTCTGAAAAGAGATAAGATAGAGTGGAGGTAAAAGTTGCAGTTTCTGTTCAGAGATTAGACATTTATGTATGCATTATCATAATGCGGACAACTCTGTCAACTCTAGGCCAAGTAGTTTGCAAGTGAGGAAGGCAAAAAGAATGTCAGCCCTCAGGTCTCCTCTTAAACCAGTTTGGTTTTGAGAAAAGTTATTTGGGAAACTTCCTTCTTTTGACTTTTTTGGAGGGGTTATGGTTGATAAATAGAGTCGGGTGTTGTAATTAGCATAACCATCCACTATTCTTGTTAGATTTCACTGAAAGGCAAATGTCATAGTCACAAACTACACAGCCATTTTTGTTTCAGGTGGAGTTCACAGCCACTGAAGGAACCTCCTGGAGACACACTACAGTATCACAAAAGGAGCTGAGACAGCAAAAAAAAAAACAACCAAGATCAACAAAGCCAACTTCTTGAAAGCAGATTCTGCCCATATAGTCTAAATACAACACCAATCCAACCTGAGAGCAGGGACAAATTTTTAGGTGACAAAGAGAAGTAATATACAGGAGCATAACTCTCTGGAACGTAAGTAGCTCAATTTCACTGAAACTCCAAGATGCGATGGGGTCAGGGATAAGGCCAAAGAAATTGTGGGGAGAAGAAATGTTAGCAAATAGCCCCCTTGATCCTTATAGAAAAAGCCACACAAAGTGCCCTGTCATGGTGAACAGGTGAGTTTGGGTCCTGAAGGAATAGGCTAGCACATTTGAACAGTCATGGCAGCCAGGTGAAGCCCCTGCTGACTGGAAAAAAAGGCAGCTCTCCCCTACGATTCACTTGGAGTACTGTATTCAGATGTGGAGTCCTCAGTACAGGAGCAGGGTCTTTTGTAATATGACAATGGAAAAATGGCTTCAAACTAAAAGAGGAGATTTATACTGGATATAAGGAATAAGTTTTTTACAGTAAGGGTGGTGAGGCACTGGAACGCATTGCTCAGAGAGGTGGTGGATGCCCTGTCTCTGAAAACATTCAAGGTCAAGCTGGAACGGGCTCTGAGCACCTGATTGAGTTGCTGATTCCCTGTTCACTGTAGGGGAGCTGGACTAGATGACCTTTAAGGGTCACTTCCAACTCAAAGGATTCTATGATTCTAAGCATCCTTAAGACACAAATGTCGTTAAAATATTAGGTTGTTGATACATTCCAGGATGTTCCTGCACTTCCTGTTACGAGTGGGGCATCTCAACTCTTTATTTGATTTTGCATTGTCCTGTCTCTCCTAGGAAAATCACTCTGAATCCCACTCTGCGATCCATACAATTCAGCATGGTGTTCTGCCACACCCAAACTCTTTAACTGGATGTAGCTAAAATTTCATCTGGGAAGTGAACTGTCCATCATTGACTCTTCAAAAACAAGACATACCACCTTAAGGACTCAGGAACTTCTTTTTGTAGGTAAACTAATAACATTTCCATTTTTACTCCTATATTCTTTTCTCCCTCACAGTATTCTTAAGTATTCCTTGGAGCATGTTATTAGATAGACAGGAAAAGCAAAACAGATTATAATGATGAGTGATGAGAGAGAAGTGTACTGGCAGGTGTCTAATAGAACGTAATGACTCAACAGGAAATGTCTGGTACCATTCAGTAACAATATCTCTCAACCCCAGTACTTTTTTCTGATTTTAATATCCAGAAGTCACCCATCCCATTTTCTTTCAGTTAATAAAATGTTGCTTCTTTTTCTCCACAATTATTGACAAGACTATTATCTAAATGAATATTAGCTTTCTTAATTAGCAGGCAATTCAGCTGTGGATCGCACAAAAACCTTGTCTATTTTAATAAATGGTTACATTGCTTTACCAGTACCGAGCAATTAATTACTCAGAAGCTGCACTTCGTTTTCCATGCAGTATTTTCCTAGAATTTGCACTGTGTTCTAACCTATGCAATTGTCAAATAGACAGAGGGTTTTTATTCCCAGTCTGGGTTTCTTATGAAGAATCAGAAAACAGAGGCAGTTAATGGCTTGGAACAGAAATCCTTCTGTGCCTCTTATTTTCCGTTCTCTCCAAGAGCAGTCATCTGAAATGTGACTGCTTCAGTGAATCCAGTTACCTGCATGTATCTGCAAATCTCTACCCCTCAAAATAATATTTGAAGACCTTTAATTACAGGTCGTTCCCCCTGCTTTCCTATGGCTTTTTAATACGTATAAAAAAGACCTGAGACCTCAGGCCTGATTCTTCTTTACAGTCATTCAAAGCACTGAGTGTAAAGCAGGACTAACCCTTCATAGAAGCTGCCCTGGACACATTCTTCAACAGGATTATACTAATTTATACCAGCTCCAAACCTTGCTTATGGTCTTTTACATTCACTTGATCATGGCACACATGATTACACAAGCTGCAGTGCACAAAAGTGAATAATTCAGCCCTCTTCCCTTCTTCACTACCATCTTTTATTTGTGTGTAAAACACTCAAAGATACATAGATGCACAATATAGGTAAGCTAATGAGTTATAGCCTTGAGAGAAGTCAACTCTATGTTGACTCTACCTTTGGCAACAAAAAGTTGGTGTTCAAATTTTGTCCTGTAAATTAATTATAAAAATATTGGAAAATTTAATACTGTGTCTGTTGCTATTTACAAGCTCAATTCAGATTAGCAGTAGGTGGCATTGGCAGGCAGTGTGAAGACTGTTCTGGGCACAAAGGCTTTTGGGAATATATTTTATCATGAATCTCAGGAAATATTTTGTTCTGATCAATGACTGCTGTACATACACGGGCAGAGTATACTGAAGTCCCATAGCACGTATAGTTGTTTTGATTTACCAACTCAAGCAGAAGAATGCAAGTAAATGATATGAGTATTTTGCACTTCAACATTAAATGCATTCTGCTTTTAATTAGTAAGAAAAAGAACTGGTTTGCAACGAGATGTTCTAATCCTCTTGCAACACAAAATGCAAATGATGTCAGAGGCTCTGACTCAAGCTCATGCTAAAAATGGAGCATTGCAACACAAATAATTCTGATTCATGGCATGCCACTTTTCTCCGAACCTTTCAGATATCTCAGCTGTGACCTCCTCTTTTATCACTGTGGCCATCTTTGTCCTATGTCCTCTCTCACATGGCTTCCCAAAACTGTAAGATTTGCTCTCTGCCTCTTTATACACTCTGCTGGGCTAGAAGCTCGCTTGTTCTGAATCTTTCTGTCTTCTCAACCAGGAGAAATTTACCCAAATTTGCACACCTCTTCATAAGACTCACTTCAATTCAAGTGCTTTGTGTTCCATCCCTAACTGAGAGCACTGAAGTTGTCCCTATGAAAGATTGAATGAGATATACTCATGCATATGCAAACATCATCCCATCAGTATGAGCTACCTTGTGATGGCAAATACTGTATCTTTATCTATATCACACAACAATCATATACCAGAAAACCAATAACAAAGATTAAAATTGTGCCTTCCACTAGGCATTTAAGGGTACTCCATAAAACATTGCTTACATGTGGATGCAAAAAACTTTTCCATGAGAATTTGTTATTTTCAGATAACAGCTTAGATAAGAGATTTAATGATATCTTTAAAGTTACAAAGCAAGCCCATAGCAGAACTGGAAATAGAGGATTTACATTTAACCTCTAAAATTTCTTACTCTCCCCCTGAGATGTAACTTGCCTAGAACAGGAGCAGGATGCAAGTTCAGTGCTCAGGTCCAGTTTTGTTCTAGCCCGTGTTCCCTTTTATCCATTAGTAAATTGCCAAGAAATCTGGTTCAGGAAAAGAATAGTGGTACATCCTAAGCAGGTATGAACCAGCTGATCTCCACTACCAATACTAGTCAATAGCCAAGTTAGTTTACAGAAAAATGAATTTAAAAAATCTTTTTTTTTTTAATCAGCCCTATAGTATCTTTTAAGTATTTTGTAGAATGCCTTCTTTTATTAATCTGATATCTACTTTCTGTAGAAGAAGTCTCCTTCCCTATACTGTGATTTTGCTAGTTATTACAGGCATTCTTATCTGAGCAATAGAAGGTTGATAAAATATTCTTTTTACTTGATCAGCCTACTTTTATTCATAAGTTAAATACTGCTTCACTGACCATTTACCTTACACATAGAGAAAACACTATTCACCATTAGAATATGCTCTTCTATTAGATTTCCATGCTATAGTTTCAGAACTAGTAGGTTAGATAGCTGATAAAGTGAATATCCTTACAAGTTTACAGATGTTTGCACTGGCAAAGCACTGGCATCAGCATGCACGAACAAGGCTTCAGGCCGAGTTTCCACCCAACTGCAATTGTGTTGAAATAACTGCAGTAACAGCACTTCATCAAAATGTAAATTACATGACAAAACACAGCTGTGATAAATGGCACAAGACAAACAGGAAAGACCATAGCAACATCAGGCTAAGGAACAATGACATTTTCGTCTGCAGCTTTTATCAGTATTTAAGGAACACTGGAGAGGTTTATTAGTCCTGTTTTTAGGGTTGACCAACAGAGGCAAGTCAGCTACCTCACTCAAAGCTAGACTGGCACTGTGGGTTTAGATACGAATCTGCAGCTCCTAGCCCAGCATTTAAATAAACATTTTTCATTTGGTCAGAAGTTTTGAACCCTCTTTCCATTTCTGAAGCAATCGCTCCGTTTCATTCGCACGTGCTATTTCAGTCTCGGGTGTGGATGCTATTGTGAAGATGGCCAAGAGAGGGCACCCGGACCTTTCCTACATAGCCCGCCATTGCGGGTTCCAACCAACTGCCCAGGTCCAACCAGCTTTGCAGCAGCGCCTCTCTCTTGCAAAAGAAAACCGACATGTCCACTGACTTCAGTGAATCAGCCAGCAAGTACACAGCAAATGCTTCAAATGCTCTAGAGAAGGGAACTGTTGGACCTGTGTCCCTCATGAGCTAGGTCCTACACAGAGCTCTGCATGTGATATACAGATGAACCAATGAATGCACAAAGTATTCCTCCATGAATAACATTTTTTTATGTTAAAGAAAGGTGAATCAGAAACAGCTCTGATGATTTTCATGCCTCAGATGTTCCGGAAAGCAAGTGTGCATGCTGGTGTTGAGGCTGACAGGACAGTTTATTTGCTTGCCCTTCCTGATATAGCAAGTGGCATTTGGTAAATTGTTGTCCGACCATTGAAATCTAATAACATGGATCACTACAAGACCATTACAGCCCCTGAACACTATTGGCACTATATGAGTGAATAATGACTATGCCAACTTTGACAAGGGGATATGTAACCATCAGGGTATTCAGGGACAAAATGTGATTTCCAAAGCCTGGTCAAGAAAGTGTTCAAAATTACAGTGCCATTGGCTGAAGCACCTTCTCTATGAATTTTAAAGATTTGCGACAGTGATAAATAAAATCATTCTCTCAGCCTGCTCTTTTCAAAATCATTTATGAATACGCTGTTCAAAAAGGCATATCATTACAGTATAGAAAAATGTTGGTGTAGAGAGATATCTACTTTGATGCATACATACATATTAAAACACAGATATTGCCACTTGAGAGATGAGATGAAAAAAACTACATTAAAATTGTCCACTTAATGGCACTTTAAAAATACAATTTCTTAACACAATATATCTGCCAAAGTATTCAACTGATTTTACATCATGTCAGGGAATAGCAGGCAATGCTTTTGGCTGCGCAAGAAAGCTAGTAATCAATGAGAAGAAATGCAATTCACCATGCTTGATAGGTGAGCTAGTGGAGCAGCAATACTTCTGAGAAAATGTTGAGTGACATGTGGGCACTTGCTTTCTGTCTTCAGTTCTGCAGCCAGAGCTGACACCATAATTACAGGACATTTCTATTGATCTCAGCACAAATTATCAATCACAGTTCAGCAGATAGTAGGTATGACTGCCTAATAAATGTACATTTCCTCATATTTTGAGCTACAAAAAGGGATGTTAAATTAAGACAGTCTTTCATATCTCAAAAATTTTTCACCATTTGCAAATAAAGGACTTACACCTATAAAGATGTCTCTTTCCAAAGATTCTTAATGCAAATAAGTCCTATAATTTTTAAATTCAGTTTATAGTGGAGTGCTATAATTGCAACACATATAGATAAGAGCTAGAATAATCACTAATCTGTACAAGTTCAAGTGAGAAATCATTGATGCGAAACCTCAGCTATGAGGCTAAGATTTTGCCTGAAGCAATACCTGCCAGTAGTCCCACTGAAAACAGAGCATACTGCCAGAGGAATGCTATTAGGGGAATGACAGGCAAAAAAGAAGAAAAATATATCCAACTTTAAAGCATCAATTCTAAAATTCTTATCACAGCTTTCACAAATAACTGACTTCTGCAGCAGTCTTCTCTAACCACATTTTCCTGCACCTCTCACCCTTGTTAGCAATCCTTCTCCACATCTGAGCAGCTTATTTTCCCAAAGATCCAAGACTTGCTCAAGTTACAATTCCATTCAACCAAGAATGAAACTCCACATCACCTGCCCAAAGCAAGGAGTATTTCTGCTCAGAGGAACAGCCACATCAGGTACCCTCAGTGAACCATTTAGGATACTGCTTGGTTCTGCCATCACTCAGACACAGGCTTTTTGGGTCAGGAGACCCAAAGTGTGTGTTGCAAAACTGCACTAATAACATTAAACAAGGAAATAGTAGCATCAATGGAAGTATCATTTTGGGAAACAAAAAAAGTACTACCATAAAGAATCCCAGTGTCTGATGCTGAACTTATAATTCTAACAACAGACCTATCTAATTTACAAAGCCCACAGTTAACCATCACTAAGAAAATCATGGAGATATATGAAGTCCTCTTCTATGACTGAGAAAAAGGAGACAAAAAAAAAAATTGTCTGCCAAAAGCAGATTATGAGGATGCTACTATGTCCGCTAAGCTGTCCTTAACAAAATCATATTCTGTCCCTATAGAATCCTATCAGATAGGACATCCCTGTAGAAAAATTCGTCCACTAGGATTTTTACAGACTTCCAGAACATGTCAACATGTTCTGTTCATATGGAACATGCGATTTTTCACACAGTGTGGGAACATGTGATATAAACATGGGTGCAGGGAGCGGGTGGAGGATGGACTTGCTGAAGAGAGTAGAGCGGGGTGGCAGCCTGAGGGCCTGGCAGGTCCTGGCAATCCTGGCCCAGCATAGCTTGGTGAAACCAGGAGACAGTGGCCTCCCCAGTAGGTACAAGTTCAGCCAGCACTCTGGGGAGCACTGGAGACCTCCTGACCTTCTCAAGGTGTCTCCTGTTCCAAAGGGAGGTCCTTCTCTTTGCCATCAGTCCACTCACTGAGGTAATGAGAATGTCTTCAGTTGCTCAAAATAGTGGCACCTGTATGGCTCCCTATCTCTGCTGCATCTCTCAGTGGACCAGCCCTCTCTGCAGGAGGTTTGTGAGCACCACCCACTTCTCATTGCAGGCATATGACTCTGCCTCGTGTCATCACCCTACCATCAGAGTATGAAGCACAGAGCTACCAGACAGCCTCCCTGCAGGGCACTCATGCCCTGTTCCATTGAGCAGCCCTGCAGGTCCCACTGAGGAGGAGTTCCTCAGCACTGTCCACACACCTCCTGGGGATCTGGGTGCCCATCCCACCATGCCCGTCCCCAGGGAGATGGGGGAGCACCACAGGAAGGCAGAGCAAGGGGCAGGAGTGTGACCTACTGCTCAGAACTGCAGCCACAGCAACACCACTCCTGACTGAGGCTGTTCATCCAGGGGGCATCCCAGGAAACGGAGGGCCAGCAGTGGCCAAGACACTTCCGTGTCTCAGTCTTACTCAGTGCTCAAGGCAGAGCATATGGATCCAAAATGCCAAATCAGGGAACAGTTGTAGCTGTTGGGAAGTTGGGATGGGTGAGGAAATACATAAGTAAGAACAAGTTGTTAATTTTGGTAGGAGGCTGGACAGGAAAAAGGGAGGTACAAGGGTGTCTAGCAGACCTTTGGAAGACTAGATCTAGACTAGGGTGACTGCTGGGAAACACCATCATTTACAATGTAGTAGCCCCACTGGCTGTGCAACGGCTGGTGCTGGTTGGAGTACTGCTTACAGATCTATAGTGTGTCTTGAGTTAGAAAGGACACCCAGAGACCATTCAGTTCCAGCCATCCTGCTATGGCCAGAGACGCCTTGTCTTTGCACCTCTGCCTCCGCATTTCCTGACAATACATCCCAGTCTAACTGCGTTTCATTTCTTCAGAAAAACGGTAAACTTCAGTGTAGTTGGAGCTTCAGTTTGCACACGTGCAGTTTGCTGCTGCACTGGCCTACCTGCACTCTGGGGTCACATCAATGTCTTATTTTGAGGACAAGAAAGGAGAAAAAATCTTATAAAAATTGTATATCTGCAGCAGCAGAGCAGATTACTGCAATGGAAATGATAAAGGAAGACAGTCACTATTTGGAAATATTCATGGCTGGTTATAGCCTCTATCTCTAGCCTTGTAAACCTCTCCCCCCTAAGAAGCTGCTTCCCTCCAGCACATGTATGGGAAATGTGGTGTGGGCAACTCTGCGCTTCTGATCTGTGCTGCAGCTGAACACTAACAGATTGTAGTGTGAATACCTTCCAAAATTCTCAGAGCTAAACTGCTGTGCTCAAGCCAGAGAGGATGGGGATCTGTCTACCAAGTCAATTTTAGCTGAGAGTTATTGAGAACTTCATTGATTTATTGCAACAGCTCTCTAGAGACAGAATAGTGGAAAATTCAGGAGATATCTACAGAGTACTTTTTTCAGAGGATTTCATTTTAAAGAGGTTCTGTTGCATAGGATAGGTCTGAAATGAGAAAACTCACCAATGTTTTACAAACTTTAATTGGAAGAGTGTAAGGGAAAAGGAGAACAGCTTCATGTCTGATTTGAAAAACATTTCCCTGCAGTGTTTGTAACCCAGCTGAGCATTGGAACATTTTATTCAAGGACTAAGCAGAAGAAGCTGATTTCTTGCTCAGAGGAAAAAAGACACCTACAAAAGAAAATCAGAAGATTTCTTGAAGATAAGAAAACTATGTGATATTTGAAGTCATTTCAGTTTGAGTCATAGCTAAAGTACTTCTGATAGCAAAATAGAAAATACAAGGTGTATATATGTCCTGATCCCTCATTGTGCCCAGTCTTGTCCGGTGGCTGATGTGTGAGCCCTGATGCAGCCCTTGGGTGGTGTATAAGGCTATTCCAGTCGGGGATTGCCCACATCCAGATAACCACAGCAATCCAGAGGCGGAATGGACACAAGACGATCTTTCAAGGTCCCTTCCAATCCCTGACATTCTGTGATTCTGTAAGATTAAAAAAATGCTACCACAGCTCTGAACATCCAAAAAAAAAAAAATAAGAGAAGTGCGTGACTCATGGTTTTAGTCTGCGTCCTCTTTGTAGCTTCTGAAAAAAGGCAAGGAGCTGATCTGTAAACAGACTACCTAAATTTCCAAGTATAAAAAATGACTCCATTTTTATTTGATCCAGATTGTTACTTTGACTTAAAGGCAAGAGAAGAGCTCTCCTGCACATTACATTTCTTATCATGCCAAGCAAATTGAAGTATCTGTTTATGTAGATTATCTTTTGCTCGTTTTTGAAAGCAATGCAAAGAAGTAAATCACATGTGCAAGAAAGCAATTTGTCAGAAAAAGGATAAAGTCATGCTTATGCCCAGTGTTGCTGCTTAAAGAGTTTTTTATTTTCATTAAACAGTACATGAGGACTTTTTATGCCTCAGTGGATCAGAGTACCTGAGTGTTGCCTGTCTATTCTATCCCTTCACTTTTCCCTTCATTCCTTTGCAAGTTTCAGGCAGTATGTCAGGCTCATTGGCAAGGCTGTGGTTCAGGAATCCCAAGTGCAAGAGATCCAGCTCAGCTGTTGCCTCTGACTCCACACTTTACCTTCCTTCCTTACACTTAATCAAAAAAAAACCCTACAAATATTTCCCTTTAAGTATAGGACCAGTTATTATTCCTCTAAGCTTCCTGAAAGTTCAAGCTCAGTTTGCTGGCTGTGTGAAGTATAAAGTTTGTTTCCTGAGATATAGGAGTCCATACATTACACTGACTTCAGCTCCAGTTTTAAGAGACTTATAGCCAACTTTCTGTCCTTTAACATAAGCAATCCTCATTCATGCCATAAAAGCTAAATGAGGAGGTTTCCCATCTTAATGAAGTGTCAGCTTGACTTGGACTCAAAAAATGCTGAAGAGTTCATGCAAGCTCTTCCTGAATTGAACTCATTCTGTTTGTCCAGCTAACCTGTAAAATTAAATTTGTCTTTCTCAGATGCTTGAATTGCAGTATAATTTATTAAAACACAGTGGGCATAGCATTTCTCAATGCAATGCTTTAGACCCTGGTATAAAATCTGAAATTCTACCAGGGAGATGTTGTGTCCCCTACAGAGAACAGAATCATTATAACTCTCAACGCAGTACAATATGATGAAAGCCAGCCATATTTGAAGCAACTTGTTACACAGTATCTCCTATATATTACTCGCAACACTTACAAAATACTAATTGCTTTATAGCTGATCTTGTTCTGATTCATATGTTGCTTAATTAGAATTTTACTCAGGAACAGATGGCTGTCTTCATCAAATCACGATATATTCTACTCAAATGGAAGCAGCTGGTTTTTTTGAAAACACTCTAATTTATTTCATGTATGTAAGAAATCACTCTGAAGGAAATCTAAACTATAATCATTCAGTTTGTTTTCATTAGAGCTTATTTACAATAAACTCTGACAGATTTTTTTTTTAACAGAAGTTTAATATAAGTGACATTCATTAACAGCAAGGGCAAATTTCTAGTATTGCATGTACTTCCAGATATAAATGAATGATGTTTCCCTCATGCTACATAATGTATACAGACATAAGTAAAAGAAGCCAACATGAAAATAGCTTCCAAAATACATAACAAAACAGGAAAGGACAATACATAAAAAAATTTTCTCTTCCACTTCATAATGAAACTTGAAAGAAAGTTTTCAAAGTCTCAAAGACTCTGGAAAACAGGAGAATGAGACTGTGCCTAAAATGACCTCTCCTTTTCCTCTTGCAAGGAATTGGTAAATTGGTAAATAAATAAATTGGTAACACAATCAGTAAATGTCACATACATTGATATATTTTGTAATTTTTTTTAAAGATCTCGAGAAAGCTTTTTCTTAAAGTTCTGGGCTCCAGTCTTCTCCTCTCCACTGAACAGAAGAGAACTGAGGCTTCCAGATAGCATTTTTATTGCTTGCTTTAGCATGCACTGATATGCAGAAATCAAAGAGCCTGAGTGTACGGGCAGCAACTGGAAGCTCCTGCTCCCACACAGTTCTATTCTTGGAGTAGAACATCTCCACATATCTGAAACTTCAGGTGGCTCTCAAAACTTCAGGGAGTACCAAAAGAGAGAAGGATTCAGATGCAAAAGTTAACAAAATTATGTCACCGATATATGGTTTTGAAAGAAAACATAACATCATTACTCCTCCTTCTGGATTCCTTGCTATTCTTTTTCCATTTCCCCACACCTCAGCACTTCTGCATACTATTATATATCTTGGGATTTTCACATCTTTTCTGACTATGAGTTCAAACAAATTCTTCTGTACACCTTTTCATAGTAATATATACACTACATAGATGGAGTAGCTATTCAATAAACATTTAAACATACATTTGTGCATGTATGTGTCTGTTTGCTAAGTTTAAATATTAGAATCACAAAATTTGCTATTATTCCATGCAGCCCTTGTTAGGATCCTGCCAGAAAGTCACATCACTTTCTAGAGATGACAAATTCACATTTTAGATTTGAAAGGGGAGTAAAGGAAATGTATTTTGTATGACCTCATGTCTTTAGGAAGCCATATCATGATTTGTCTTATGTTCCAGAAATAAAAACACATCGTTATACAAGTTGATTTGATTTTAATGAAAGCAGGGCATCTGTATAAAAGAGTATGTCAGAAAATCATGTACTGTGATTCAGTGGAAACACAGAGACAAGAAAGTCTTTTTGAAACTTGGAGACACACATTAAGGTATATTTGTCCATCAGAAAAGTTTTCTCCAAATAGCATTGCCTTAATGTGTTAGCATTTTCCACTCAAATCTGCTTTAGAGAGAAAATGTTATTTCAGCTTTTGTGCCTGTTGGCAGGCATTGCCCAACCCCAAAGCCAGTGACTGACTTCTAAGCAACATTCAGAGAAAGTCTCTGAAAAGAATCAGAATTCCTTGTGGAAAACAGTTTTATTTGGAAAATTTTACAGGACAGAGGAACCTATTAATTTTATTTACAAGGCACCAATTATTTGGAGAGAAAAAGTGTAATTCTCAAAACACTGGATAACCAAGCCAGGCTCTATGGTTTGCCTTCATCACTTTGTCAGTTGTTCTAGTAATATTCACACTTTATGGTTTCTTCTTTTTTGAAATCTCAGAAGGAATTATTCACAGACATATGTATCTAGCATGTCTCTATAGCAGTCTGTGCATGGAAGGGAACGGCTCAGACACACCATGGCACTCCTCTTGGAGGTGAATAGGATTGACAGTAAGTAAGAGTGAGACCAAAGGATTCTGACTAAGAAATACTCCTAAGAAAAGAAGGTATATCCAATATTCAAACAAGCAGATCTCCCATTCACACCACTCTGTTTGTCTGCATTATGTCTTATTTATATCAAATACTCCTACAGGTAAGAAAATCATACTTTTCCCAACTTTTCCAAGCTATATTTCAAAACAGTTCTTAAAGAAGAGGGAAGGTATCAAATGCAGGAAATTTTTGTTCCCAAGATGATAGTTTAATACACTTACAAACAACTTAAAAGCAGAGAGCTGTGCTTTGCAGCTGTAACCATAGAAACAGATATCAGCACCTGCATTAAGAGAGAGCTGGGATCTCACCCTGCATTAATTCCCTCATCCAAAAAATGTGTACCTACTGAGGCCATGCAATTAAATAAGTATTTTCCCAGCCTCCCTTGCATTGGCAGCATGAAGCAGATTCTTGCTGCCAGAGACAGAGTGGGAGCCTAATGAACTTGTAGCTTCCAGAGCACCCATTTCTGCCCAGCTCAACAGAGAGCCCAACAGTTTCTAGCACCTTCACTGCCTCTTCTTTCACCCTTTATTTTGTTTCTTCTTGTTGAATTTTTCCTCTTCCCTTTTATTTTTTTTCAGTCATGGTCTCCACACTTCCCCTTCTTACATTCTCCACAAGTAACACTAAGATTGATTGCCCCAGTTGCAGACGGTGAACTTAGAAGGTGGCTGCCCTACCCAGAATGGCCACCAACTTTGCTATGTACACATCATGTTCACTACCCACAGTCAGAAGGCAAAAGCTGATAGTGTGCTGCATCCTGGAGCATGCCTCCCACCATTTTCAGTTTTCCCTTCCCCACAGCTTCCTGAGTGCTTGTTTTCATGTGTAACTACAGCTGATTATTTCATTAACAAACAATATGCATTATTCGGTACCTCTAGTGACATTTTAGACAGAAGAAAAAGAGGCCATTTTATATAACCCACTTTAATGGAAGATGTATATGAAACTAAAAAAAAAAAAAAAGACAAACCAGCAATTCTTTCAGAGACAGATTTGCTTGTAATTCACAGTAATAAAAAAATAACTGCATTTTGGAATGTATCTGGAAAACAAAGCTAGAGCGATAGTAAAACTGACATGCTGAAGTAGAAGTGATATCCTAAATTTGACGTCTTACTCTCCTTGATGCATCAGGACACTAGAATCAATCATTCATAAAGTCTCCTTTGAGATTTATGGAGCTAAGGATGAAGTGACAGTCCACAGTTGCTGTTCTGCAGCTACTGAAATGCAAGAACAAAAGATACAAATATGTAATGCAGGCAATCTACTAGGTAAATTGTATTGTGCTGTTAGGATGACAAAAGCCAAAGGTAATTTAAAATATCACCCTATTTCCAAGCAAACAAAACATTCATCTTTTGAGTTGATTTTCCACATAACATAAATAATCTCCAGATAACCATGTGGAAATAATTAGCTGATATAATTCCTTGGATTTTACTTAGTGCTGGAAAGAGACTCAGAGAGGGAAAAACTGATAAACAGCATATACTATCTCTGAGAATAGAGAATAGAAATAGAAATACTAGAAATAGAGAATAGAATGCTGCATTCTATTAATTTACTCCAAGGTTTTCTTTTGAAGTGAACCAAATAATTAACTCCCAAGTCAAAACTCAAGTGTGATTTTAGGACTATTTCACTCCAGGGATGGATTCCTATAGGCAGAGTAAAGATCTTAGCTGTGGTCACTCCATCCTGAAGAGTCATTCAGCCACCTTCCAACTTCAAACCTCCAGGTACTTTGACACTGCCCCCAAGGGTAGGTAATGCACAAACTTTGGGCTTCAACATGCCTTAGACAAGCTGCACCCATTCTTAAAGTATTTCAGGAATTTTTTAAAAAGTTTCAAAGTAAAAATATCTCCATCTTCCTTCTCTGTCTTCACCTAATGTTTTGGAACAAGGGGATCAAAAGCTGCAGAAGGGATAGCAACTGTTCACACAGCACCAGGAACTGTTCAGCTGCAGCATCTCTCATGTTACAGTGCTAGACACACAAAATAAATATAGAGATAAAAGAAAAAGGGATAAACAAAGAAGCCAACTTTGTCTTTACGTCAAATAGGCTCAAAGCTGGAAGCAAAATGACCCAGAAGAAAGAAAAAAAAAACACAAAAACAAACAAAAATCCAAGTCACAGCCCAGAAAGATCAACAAATCCCATCTAAAGTGGACACCATTCTGTTCTTTGGACACACATACTGACCTAGTACTGGCCTAACTCATATTAAGAAAACCAGAGTAATAAGGAATGACCCCAATGGGATAAAATGATCAGAAGAGTAGCAAGAATTTTGAACTACATTTATTAAGCTGGCCATCTGAGCTCTCTGCAAGTTAATGATGTAAATATAGTCAATCATTTTGCAGTTCAGTGCAACACTGGGACTATCTCAATTGGAAGAACCTCATTTAAAATATGCTGGCTAAGATCTTGTAGCCTTTGGTTGCATTGGGAATGCACAATTTCAAATTAGCTCCAAAAATGTTGTAGAAGAAAGCCAGAGTCATCATGTTTACTCTTTTACTTTGCTGAGGCTTTGAGTAACATTGTGCTTGCTGTTGCATTTCAAGGCGTACCTTATGGTTTTAAGTCCTGTTTCCTGAACCATGAACGTAGACTGTTAGGCATTTTCCACTACCAGCAAATTCAAGGATCTGAGAATTAAGGCATATATATTTTTGGGGAATCACCAAGCTTTGTTACAGGCGCTTACAGAATGAAGCTAAGACTTGAATTTCTATTGAATATTTCCAAAGGCTGCTGACCATATATTTCATATTTCTGAAAATTTTTAAAGGGTAGCTGATAAAAATAATATATTTTCCTGCAGATCTCAATAAAAATTTGTAACAGCAGCAATAACAGAAAAAAACACGACAAGACTGAATATGGTACTGCTGAAGATGTCTCTACTCCCTTTATTACTAACAGAAAAATTTAAGACAAAATTAAGTTCAAATTTGGTTTAGTTGGAAAGAATGTGCTGCCCGTCCAGATTAAAGCTGTATAGTTAAGGTCAGGGGTGATAGATTGTACCTACTGTTTGCAATTACAGACAGTAATCACAAGCAGTCATGTTACCACTTTCTATCAGGTACTTAATGCATCAGCAAATCTTGGTAACTGCACTTCTGAGTATGTCTTATTCACCCCAACTGCAAATGAAATCTGTTTTAGTGGCTTCATGCCCTACCGCTTGTCACTTGGGCTTGCATCTGGCTATGTGTGTGATCATGTGTGCATCCTAATCGTGAACCAAAGTGCACCAACTTTGATCAACATTTACCCACTGCATGTTTTATGACTGCCTCAGGCCAGGAAGAGGACATTGGTATGCTCTGTGGTTCTGCTGATGTGAGGTAATGCTTTAACATGGTAACTGCATGTTGCTTTTGTATGTTTTTTCTGTACTCCTAAGCTCTACAAAGGTGTTGTAAGAGTGATTAATTTCACTTAGGCTATTATGTGTAGTACTTGAGCTGTGTTTCAGCTCAATTTCTGAATGACAGGCACTGCTAACTCAACCCACTCAGATTCATTGAACAGACTCGGAAAGCAAACACTTTAGAACCTATTTTCATACTTAGTTTCCCCCAAACTTTACATACTACATTCTTCCTCTTTAATTTATGGACACTAAGTCCCTTGAATTCAGGAATGGGATTTTCAGAAAGCTATTCATTATCAAGAGGCTTTAGATAAAAGTATAGAAAGTGTGAACTCAACAAATAAGGCAACATTTCAGGAGCAAGTACATCTCCAAAGCTGTACATGAATAGGTATTAGAAAGAGTAGCACTCCACAGCTAAGCATGACATTTTCCTACCTGGATTTAAGGATCTATGAAAGTGAGAGCAAGGCTGATAGAAAAATAGCAGGGTTCTAATTCACAAAAATCTTGAAAAAATGCCTTGGATGGTCACTCAATTCACATTTATTTCCACAGAAGGACAGTGAAGCAGTGCTAAAATGCAATTAACCAAAATGAAAGCCAGACTCTGACTCTAGCCAGTCTGAATTTACATCCGCAGGCATTCAAGAAGTCCAGCTTCAGCCTAACTTTTCCTATCAAGGAACACTTAGCCCTCTAAGTTCTTATTTAGCAGCTCTTTAGAGATACTCAGAAATCCTTTTCTGTCAGATAGGAAACAAACAACCTAACAACCTAAAATTGTGTTTACAAATCAATTAAGGATCATCTGCTTGTAAGTGGTGTGATGAGATAAGCCCGTTGAAAAAGGCCATCTATTTAACATTGTTACTTTAATGGTTGTAACTGGTTAACAGTCACCATAATAGATGCCCTAACACTAATAGTTATTGGAATGCGTGGTGTACTTGATGTAATATTACATTAATTCTTCTTCATTATGAAGACTAGTAATATACACTCGTAAAATTTTAAGGTTGGAAATAAATAACACTGGAATGTAGCACCAATTTTGTCTTTGGAATACACATCAAACTCATTCATAGGAAAAGAGGAATGTGTATGCTGGTTGCTGCACCTCTGAAGAAGTGTGCAATAGAAAAGTTCTTTTTGCAGAGGAGCTAGGTGCAAGGTGCACCACAGTTCAGCACTGCAAGAACTAAGTGTTGCAGTGATCATAGATCTGTCACCCTTTGCACTGTAAGTGAAGATGACCTTTTCTCGCCCCTGCTCTGACCAACCAAAATCAGCATGACTATGTTGAGTGTGTTTTACGCAAGACTCCTCACTAATTCAAGCAAAGTTAGTTGTATCCAGACTTGGTCACTCTAAGATCACAGCTACCTGCACTGGAACAGGCTGGAACAGCACTGGAACAGGCTGCCCAGGGAGGTTGTGGAGTCTCCTTCTCTGGAGATATTCAAGTCTCGCCTGGACGCCTACCTGTGCGACCTGGTGTAGGGAACCTGCTTTGGCAGGGGGGTTGGTCTCGATGATCTCTAGAGGTCCCTTCCAACCCCTACAATTCTGTGATTCTGTGATTTGTGATTCTGCACTGTACTGTAGTCTCCTGTGCCCTATAATGGGGCCATCAGATCTTAGCTACCAAGCTTCCCACTGCAATGCATGAGAAACCAAATCAGCCATGTACTTTGTGACCCTGAAAAAGGCAGTGAGCTGAAACAGGAGACCAGGTGGGTGCTACACGAGTCTGACTGAACACCACAAATTGTTTTAGCCATAGGGACACCAGCCATCAAGTTTCCAGGATTAAGTGTAATTACTTTTATGGCAAACCAGATGGAATCAGCAGTTGCAGTATGAGGAATTGTCAGTGAGAGTATCCCTTGGAAAATCTATGTTTAATCCAGTTTCATTTGGAAAAGCAGACTATGCAGAATGATTCTTATTTGAAGAGACAACCCTGTCATAGGGGATTTCAGTGGCAGCGTTGAAGAAGTGGAAGACAGGAAACAATAAGAGAAGCTTCTTGACTGAGAGATGAAAGACTTTCAGATTAATTATATTCTATTGCTAATGCTGAACTGGCTGCACTTTCCTGGCTTCTGTGTGGTAGAAAACAGGGAGAAGAGTGTCTTTTTACTGCCCCCTGATTCTCCCATCCCAGTGAGTCTTCCTAGTCTGTAAGAAAGAGTGCAGAAGACTGCTGATAACAGCTAAAGGGCAGAGTAATTTTGCCTGAGAGAAGGCTGTCTCTCAAGAAAAGATGATCACACCTTTATGGAAAATGGCATGTAACAAATACATAATGGGCTCCAATCCCTTAGGTAAGGCTTTAAATAAGTTACTTGAGAATCCTGAATGATTTATCTACATCTGCTGCTCTGTAGGTTACAGAAAGAGGAAAAGGCACAACTGCAGCATCTGAGGACTCCAAGGAAGCAGTGAGGCTATTTAGGTTATTAGTCCCTACCACAACACTACTGAAGTCCATGTTGAGTCACAGATTAAGCTAAACAAAAATACATTTTTCATTCCTCCTTCCAAAATAATTGGTATATTAAATCACAGATGCAGAGAAAATATATACTACGGAGAACATTCAGTCTTAAATGTGTATCTTGGTAAGTAAACAACTGCCATAAACAATGCTTTTGCACCAAAAGACTGGGCTGACAATCCTGCAAATAGCACTCCATATGATCTTAGAATCACACAGTAATGAAACATATAGCAAATGGGAACACTGCTCTGTGTGCTGGAACCACCAAATAGTGAATGGAAACATCACTCTGCATACTGTAGAAGCAGACCGATAGGACCAGTCTGAAGCAGTACAGAATAAGGAAGTGTAGCATGATGGGGTTACAGAATACACGAGTACAAGAAATATAGCAGAGAGATACTAAATGAACTACATTTGTTAGAAGCAAATCTTTCCCTTGCAGCTTGTACATCATTGCTACAAAACATTGCTGTTCTCTTATGCATTTTTAGCATAAGATTACTAATTATTGTCAGATCATGAATATAAACTTTCATCTGTTTTAAGGAATAAACATACTTCCTTAAAGAACACTCTTTGCAGTCTCTTTCAATGACATATATTTCACCTTTTATGACTGTGAATTTGCATTAATACACAGTAGAAACACACCATTAACATTAGTTCTTCAGACTGTTTGGAAGCTTTGTCCCTCATTCCCATTTTCCTCCTAAGAGTGGACAGCTAACTCAAAGTTATACTCCAAAGTTGAGTTATACTCCAAGTCAGGTCCAACTTGAGTCATGACCTTGTAACACACAGTTGGAGTAACTTCTAAACTATATGATAAATTGCGGAGATAACTAGTAATCCGTGGCATCAACATAGATGCATAGACAAATATATTTGTAATGCCTGATACAGCCTAACACAGACTTTGTTGGATGAACTAGTAGATTGCAACAGATTTCAATTATTTCACAATCATTCATGACTGAATCAGAAACATGCTGCAATAAAGAATCCTTTTTTGATTTTTTTGGGGGGAAAAAGATTCAGCTCACATAGTCTTTTTTTGTAGCCATCATATTTGGGGCTACAAAGGAACCAAGGTGAACACTCCCTCATTTCCACCTGGTTCTCATCAAGATTATCTCAGCACATCTCATTTTGTGATATCATTTGGGCTTCTGTCTCCTGTAAAAGATTTCTTTTTTTTATATTGATTAGTCCACATAAGACTGAAACATCTCGGGCCAACTGTAACATGCAGGCTTACCAAGGATATTTGTACTACTGTCTTTAGATGACCATTAGATAATCAAATGGTCCTTTCTGAACCTCAGTGCCTGAAAGTATTTGTGATTTTCTGAAAATGTTGGTGTTTAATTTCTGCAGAAGTAGAAAGTAAGTGTAGGCCACTTCTCATTAATGTTTTAAGAGATTATCTGCTCTGGAATTCACACTGGATGCAAAACAGTTTCCAGCAGCACACTGAGCACTCACAAGTTATAATTACACTGATGACAGACTGGATAAAAATCAACAAGAATATGTTAACATTGTAAGAGTTAAGTCACCTCAAAAACATATTAGTTCTATTCTAGTCAAACTTGATCCAAGAGATTTTGAAAACAAGGGGTTGGTTGAACAACTCCTCTATCACCAAGTCAAAGCACAGTGAGCTGCTATCTAAATATTTCATTTATTTCTAGAATTAGCATATCCCATTTAGTATTTACCTACCTTAAAATGACAAATGTCATAAGAACATGTGTTTATTCCCACTTTTTGTGAACAGGCAAACGGTCAACAAATACAGAAAAAAACAGTAAAGACATTCAGCATATGTCTGGGTTCTCCAGTTGTTACACATGGTGTATTTCTGTGGATAAAACTGAGCATGAGGTCTTCTTTCCCATAGCTAGGTATATGTTTTTACTTCCTAAGATCTTAATATATTTACATTATGAATTTACAAGAGTAGCCATACAACTGACCCATCTTGTCTAGTCTCCTTAACTTCACTTTACAGTGAATAATAGCGGATATTTAGTGTATAAGTTTAAGGACATATGTAGACAAAATAGTCTGATAATACAGTTTAGTTACTTAGCTAACTTCATGTTTAATTGTTAGGGGTGGGATTCAATGAACCTAACTTCATTCATGGAAAATCTACAGATCTACTCGAAGCTGGTTATCGAAACACAATCTATTCAGATGGTGATCTGCTGATAGTAACCCATCTACCCATTAAAGAATGGACTTTATGGCCCTATGGAGTTAGTTGTCAGTCTCTCAACAGTGACTGTGGAACAAACCTAGGTACTGACATAAGCTAAACCAATTGATTTAAATAGCTGAGAGTTTCACAAAAAGTGTTCTATCCCAAAATCTAATACATTAGTGCTAAAAACTGGTAATTGACTTCAGGTTTTTGTAGTCTACTTGCTCCACTTACTGGATCAGCTTACAACTCCTGCATGCCACAGATATCACAGGACCTGAATCACTAGATTTACAGTGCAGGAAAATGTAAGCCCCAGATTTATCTTAATTGGATTATGAAGTTTCCTATTTACAAAGAAAAGATGTGATCGGAGATAATCTTCCAAAGGAAGACCAAGCAAGTCTGTTGAATCACTCAAGATTGGTTCTGCAAAATATTGTTTTTAAAATTACTCTCTAGGTATAGCCTTATCCAAGGAAATAGAAAGAGACAAGTATAAATATTACAACAAATTTTCATGTCTAATATAGAATGCATCATTACTACTGGAGGTGGGGTTAATTTGTACTGCATTCATCTTTCTTTCTGCCTCCCAGAAGGTCTTATGTTGTGTGGAGGAGTCTGAGCATAGAGCCAAAATCTCTGCAAGGACTGGGCCAGTGTAGGGGACGGGGAGCACTAAGGGAAGCAACCTCAGAAATACTCTCTTTGCCATACTTCAAAAGATTTTTCTTTTTTTTTTTTTTTTTTTTTTTTTTGAGTGAGAATTTGTGCTACTAATCCAGCTTTCTAGCTTTCTAGTGTGCAGATGTATGCATAACCCTGTGATGTAGGATAAAGTGCTTCAACCAGGATTTCATGTCATTTCCTGCTGAAGGGTAAAAAAAAACCTTAAAACCTTGCAGCATGAGTCAAGACTGGTTCTATAAATGCAGCTAACAAAGGAGCGAATCCCCTCTGACAAGTGCATGAGGTGTTTGTACCAGAGAAATTAGCTGTACAAAGCTGTGTATTTAATTCTGACTCAAAGTGATTGAGAGGTACAAATTGTACCAGAGGAACTTTCTGAGTAGAAGAGAACATACGAAAGAGGGAGAGCAAAAGTAAAATAAACTGATATCTACACTATGATAGTTAAGAGATGAAAAAAACCTTATTTTTATAAGGGGGAGGAAGAAAGGTGGGGGGAAAAATAGAAGTAGTCTGAAAGTTTTTCATGGATAATTTGTTTTTGAGAACAGAAAATTCCTGCTGCCATGCCTTCTTGGATTATTTCTGATGTTACAGATGAACCAGTAGTTTAGTGAACACAAAAGCCAGGGCTTCCACTCCCCTCACCCCCCCACCCCCTTTTTTTTTTTTTTTTTTTTTTTTATTAGCACAAAGGAAGATGGCAATCACGTCAGGAAAGATTTGGTGGTTTTAATTGAGCTGCAGTTGTATCCTTTCCTGTGTTTTCTATCATGTCAATTTTCCAAGTGGCCATCAAGTTTTTGGCAGCTGAAGCAACCCAAGTATACAAGGCTGACATTTAGAATTGCTCCAGGATTTGCCTTCCTCCTGGCAGTACTATCAAGAGGGGCTTTAAGCATGCTTAAGTTGACTTTAAATCAAGATGTCAGCTTTGAAATCAGGCTGTCTTTGGCATTCTTGTCAATACTACTGAACTTGGCTTAAGACCTTTGTGCACCTTTGTGCATTAACTGGCCAGTATTTGGAGCTATGTTGCTTTAATATATATCACAGAGCTTTGTCCTTTATTCGTGATCTGGGACCTTTACAGGTTTGTTGAGCAGGCTTTTATCCTCTTTTAATGATAAAGCACAAATGCTTTTCGTCCAACTGTTTTGTTGCTTTTGGTTTCCATGGTTTTTTTTTTGTTGTTTGTTTGTTTGTTTTGTTTTGGAGGGAACATAGCAAAAAACGGAGAGGTGAAAGTCTTTGCATTTGTGTGATGAGGTACATTTGCATCTCTTCTTCACTAAGATAAATGTAAAATGGCCACCTCTCTCCAAACTGCCTTGGAAACCAATGTGCTCACCACTTGCAAAACACTTGCAGATGCACACCTCAAAGGCCAAACTAAAGAAGTTTGTTTTTCTCTAGCTAGCTGCTAGAGAGCCAGAGACAAGACAAAGAAGCACAATTATGACCACCCAGATTTCCTCTTTCATCAAGTCAGGGCTGTTGCATTAGAGAAATCCCAAAGTGGTTTGCTGCCACAGGATTTTTGGGAGGAAGCCCAGCATATAATGTAGATATTTAGCTTTCTAGCTCATAGCTCATTTATATAGCTAAAGTGCTGACCAGAGAGCCTCAGAGAGTTCTGCTTCACTTCATAAGAAATAAAGAAGAAATTTTGAAATTTGTTTGCTGAATTGCATTGGAGTTTAAAAAGTCAGATTCCTGAAGATCTGAACTTTCCAACTGAAGTCCTTGGTTTGCTTCCATACTATTTGCAATTAAAACTACAAGGAAATATTTCAAAGTTTCTCATACTGTATCAGCTGGCATAGAAGTCAATGGAACCAATAAAATTCAACCTGAATACTCAAACTACACTTATGACTGATGTATGAGAAACAATTAATCCAGATTAAAGGAGGAGATGGGAGCACAGCACAGTAGCTACTATGGAATGTTTTCCACAAGCACACAATAAAAGTGTTAACAGAGCTATTCTAGAGTGGCTGTCCCTGAATACAATTTATACTACAATAATTTCCTCAGTTAATCGTATTGATTACTAAAAGTAAGAGAAACTCCAGCCTTTCTTCAGCATAAAACAGGATATGAGTAAGAGGGACCTGTAACCTGTGAAAGTGGCTGAGATACAAAACAGAGAAAAAACTTTCAAATGGTAAACCTAGCATAGCTCGGGCAGAAGAGATTCATCACAGTTTCATGGAAACATTAGATGACTATTTCAGACACAGTATTTAGTAAATTCCCATTAATGTCACTTTTCTCATTACAACTATTTATGGCAGCCTTTTCTAAAATGATCTCTTTTTTTTTTTTTTCCGGATTTATTATTTAACTCTTTTGCCAAATCAAATGCTATTATTAGTAGGAAAATACATTTGAAAGAAACAATTTTTATCCAACAGTCTAAAACTACAAAACAAAATTAAAAAAAAAGTAAAGAAAAGAAAAGAAAAACACCCAAAGAACAACCCAAACACAAAAGAAAAGGAATGAAAGTTTAAGCCATATTCTAAATCTCTTCAGCACAATTCAGCATAAAGAACTTCATACTCAAGGTTAGGTCACACCAGCACTAAACATAGCAGGAGAATCACTTCTTTTGACCACCTGGCTGTTCTGTGTTTAGTACATCCCACAATACAGTGTGCCCCCTTGCCTGCCAGGCACAGCTGAGCTGCAGGGTGTCTGAGTGTCTGAACACCCCCAAATCCCTTCCTTCTCTCCAGCCACTCCTCTCCCAGCTGTGCCTGTGTCCAGCATTACTCTATCCCAGGTAGAAACCTGTTTGGTTTTTTTTTTTGGTCGCTTTTCAAGCCATTGATTATCGCCCAGTGCTTAAACGTTTCTAGGTTCCTCTGCAAGTTCTCTCCTCCCTCCACGGAGTCAAATGCTTCTCCAAGTTTAATGTCATCAGCTGAGGATGCACTCCAATTATCCATCCAGATCACTAATAAAAACATGAAATAGGATTGGCTCTAGAATTGAGCCCTTGTTGCCTTGTTACTAAGTTAATGTCACTTACATAAGAACATCTGTGAAGTTCAGTAGGGATGGGAATCTTGGTGAGGTGGCAGCTGAACCTCTGGAGAGGCTGGAGTGCAGTTGCTGTGTGTTGTTATTTGCCAACAACTCTGAAGGAAATTATTTGGCATCTACTACTGTACAGGAAACCCTTTTTTGTGGTACAATAAAACAGAGCAGCTTGCACCAAGAGCTTGCATTCTCCTTGCCTCTTATTAGCCAAAGATCATATAGGACCACAAACAAAAATTCTTGTTTGTGTTATAAAAGTTATAAATCTTCACTAAAACAGCTCTATAGTCTACCTCTAAAGCCAAATATCACTCACTTTAGTGATGCAGGTTTTATTGATGGTCAGACAGTGCTTAAAGTCCTGCTGAGATCTGAAGACATCATCAACCTGAAATTTTTGCAGGTGCACAAATCTGAACACAGTCTCTTCAAGTGCAAGGAAAAGCAGCACAAAATCTTCATAGAATCAGGGAAGAATAAAACCAGAAGTATGCATGAAGCAGGCACTCACATTTTAAATGATCATAAAAAAGTTGGCAGGCAAAGGCCTCAAGATGTTGCCAAGAACACGCAAGGGCAGGATGTAGTACAACTATTAGATTAAAACAAACATAGTTTGTCTACTTTGTACCTGAAGTTCTCCAGAGATGGAGACTCTGTTGTGCTCAGCCATCTTCTTCATTATTTTTGTATTTAAAGGTCTTCCCTAATGACCATCTTCAATTTCCTTTTGTACATTCAAAACCTACTGCATTTTTTTCTTGTCCCTCAGACACATCATCTCTTTTCCTGAAATCTTTGGAGCTCATTTCTGTTGTTCAGCAGAGCTCTGCCCACCTTCCTGATAGAAGTCATCTCTCCTCTTTCTGTTTGAATTGATGTCTCACATGCTACAGATTTACCATATTGCATGATCTCAAGGGCAGGAGTTTGGCTTTTTTGCTAATTGCAAGGCATCATGTGAGCTCTTGGTTCTCTTCCAAGTAATAACAATGCATTCTCTTGTCATTCCCTTTAGTAATTTAGCTTTTAACAGGCACACAAAATGTCTGGTGTCCTTTGGAACCACGTCATCTGTAGCAGAGTGAAAACCTTCCAGCTATAAGAATATAAAGTTTTGTTTTAATTTCAGTGTAATTTTCACTATAAAGTACTGCAAACTCCTCTGCATTCTACCACACTACTGGGAAAAGTAGATATCTATTTTTAATGTGTTTCATTTGAATGATATGAGCAGTCCTTTTGTAATCTCTTGCATGCATATGAGCCCTTTTAAGTGCATTAACTTGATTTGCAATAAGCAATAATATGATCTTGATTTAAGATTCTGATCTTAAGGGGTTTTTTTGTTTGTTTGTTTGCTTGATTGTTTGTTTTTATTAAGGTAAATCTCTGATTATAGGTAGGGGAAACTGAAGCATAAGATACTTCATCCAAATTGACATAGCAGATGCAAGGTTTGAAGAACTGTGTAATTCTCTAGACTCTTGCTTGCAAATCTCCCAGTGCTGTATCTCCCATTTTAAAGCAAGAAAATAACCTGATATTCTTAGAAAAGACTTAAGTAATTAAAGCAGCTTACTTTTGCATGATAAAAATTTCAAGTACACTTCAAAAGAAAATAAAAAACAGCTGAAGTGTCCTCTTAGCTTTCCCCTCCCCCAAAAAGAATTTATTTAAAAGCATCCGTTTTCATTAGTTGAGATCCATTTTGCTTGATAATCAAATGTTTATGTGACCCTTGAAAATGCAGAAGGTTTCAAGATCACACTGTCATTTAATCTTATGACTATACAGATGAGACAGTAAGAAACAGAGAACAGAAGATACTTCCATGAGGCTGGGTAAATCTAAGTAATATTAGAATGCTGGACAAATCTTAGTGATATTAGTTTTTAAAAGCAGTTAAAGAATTCCAGGAATGAACACAAAAGCAAAGTATTGAATTCTTATCTGCCCCAGCTATTCATTAGGGCACAATCTTATTTACCAGTTCCTAAAGAAAGACACCACATCCTCTCTATGGTCCCTTCTTGCAGCATTTTATATTGGATCCATGGAAAAGTGTGCAGTGCACCCCTCTGCATGCCTTAGTGTGAAAGATTGCCCTGTCCCCTCGGACAGAAAACAATTAACCATCTTGCTGAATATGCCCCATAACGTTCCAACAACACATCCCCCAGCATGAATGAATCACTTCTTACTCCTCCCCTACTCCCTTTTTATCGAAAGCTAAAATATCTAAATGGAAGTTGGAGATGAACTGACCAACACAGAACTGGATTTTTAAAAGAAAAAAAAGTGATGTTTCTGAGGAGAGACAGCTCATATAAGTCACATTAGTGTGGCAAATTATTTTATTTGGAGCTAGGAGCTGTGTGTGCCCCAGAAAAGAGCTATTAAGAGGCCAGTCTGTGGCAATACCTGTCGGTATTGCTGAAGTCAGAGATAATTAGTAAGAATTAAGGGGATCCCTTTGTCTCAAGCCATGGCAGAGGATGGCCTGATAGAGAGGCAACTCAGATTAAAGTATTGTAGTGTTTTTCTCCATTTAAAAAATGGGGGAAAAAATATCATTTCACTACCAAAAAAAAAAAAAAAGTAACATTTAATGAGTTGAGAACAATCAGAATATCAGACTGTTTCTGACCCAATCTATACTGCAGAACAGGAAATTAATTTTGTGACCTTTTCCAATCAGCAGACAGATGTCCCTGTCCTGGAACATCTCCACTGACAATACCAAAAGGAATAAAACAGGTATTTGCTTCTAGAAGCAGAAAACCTGCCAAACGTCACCTGCCCATGAGATATAATAATGTAAAGCATCATCAGGCTCCAAAAGTTGGGAAGAGCAGATGATTCATGTTGGCCAAATGTACAATACATGGTGTGGTCTAAAAGGTGCTGTGAATAAGATCTGCTGCAAGATTAGATTTTGTAAAACAAAATGATGTTAATGAGGATCCATTTTCTATGCAATTAACAAAAACAAATTCTTTGCTCAAATCCCATCCCAGCATGCTCATTAAAGACAGAACTGCCCCAGAGGCTCTGAGGGCTGCTTTCTGTCTATAAACAACATGAAAGCCAGTTTGAGCAAACGCCATAGTTGTATCCGAAGCTGCTCCCATCATGAATACATATGCAAGAAATGTTTTATACCACACACAACCTGGGAATAAACTTTTGAAAGCTAAACTTGACAACATCCAAATTCTCTGTGCTAATGAACATAAAAGTTGGGATATGGTTATCTGTACTCACAGATTTACAGCAGCATTTCTACTGATGTATGAAATGAGAAATCCCTGCCTTGTGCACAAGGGCAATTATACAGACATTGCTATTCAGACAGCAGTGCCACACTCAGGCTTGCTTCACACATACTGTTCAGCACATAGAAATGTAGAGACATGCAGACACTTTGTCCAGAAGTCTCCGAATGTAGACAAAAATAAGAACTACCTTTGGAAGACTTTAAAAAAAATACAATTTTTAAATGAAGTTTTTTATATTCCTTCCATTTTTTTTACGTTCTTTTAAGATATATACACCTTGTGCTGGCTCAGAATAGACTTTGCAAAAAAAAAAGGCAAATAAATAAATAAATAAAACCAGTAGTTACTCAACAAAAACAAAAACCAAATTCTTCAGTGTTAAAATGAAGCTACTTACAGTTGAAAATAAATAATTATAATTTGATGTTGTCATAATTTAATGCTTGATTTAATGGTTGGCAAGGACCCATAGCAGTGGGGATGAAACCAGATGATCTATTAAGGTCTGTTCCAGTCCAAGCTACTCTACGATTCTGTGATACTCTCCCAGAGCCACATGCCCTTTTTCAGTGAGAAAACATGAAAGGTTGGTTTCTGATGCCAGCCATCAGTATGTGCCATTGCCTGGAGCCAAAGGACAGATATGGGGAAGACACAGAGAGCCTTCATCCACAGGTTGGCTCTGAGCAGGCAGGAGTTACTTTGCCAGTCAGTGACAGGAATTTATCAGAGCCTTGATGTGGTAGCATGTGGAAAGGGCCAGGAACACTGAAGTATTCCATTAGCTATTCTTGGGAACTATTAGCTAAGTTTTACTTGTTTGTGATGAAACTTCGAAATGCTGAGGGCTTGCTCTTCTGTGTGGGCAATAGAGGAACATTCTCTGCCTCTCGTAAGATAAAATCTTGCCCCCAATTCCTTGTATCTTACTGTAGCTTACTTGTATATACCCTGCACACAAACAGATTTCATGTGAACTCGACTACCTGTGAAGGATTCAATTCTCAATTTTCCTGTAAGTAGTCCTTTATGTCAGCACATAGTGAGTGAAAAGTAGAATTGGTGTAGCCATTTCCCTCAGTTTGCATTACTACCAACAGCTAGCCCCATCTTGTGCTACCATTTTCACTCACACTGCCTGGATTTAAATTTTCCGCTTTCTTTATTCTGTCCCAGAAAGATATTTGCTGTTCCACTTTCCCTCCAGTTCCTACGTTTCCCCTTCTTCTTACAATTCTGTATCAGAGGTGGGTGATGCTGTTCACTCCAGTATTTTCTCCACCAAAAAGATCATGCTAGTAACATCCCCAGAATGCTTAAATTCAATTTGTCTCCTCAAACGCCTTGCTCTAAAAGTAAAGGACAAACATTTTAAGAGTCAACACATTTCATTTCGACCTTTTCAAACTTCTCTGCTCATTTCTGAGCCAGCAAAGGTCTGGATGAGTGCAGCCCCACTGTGCAGAGCTACCAAGCTCCTGTTTTGAGCAGGACTTATCAGCGCTGGCAGAGACAGCGCTGTCTGTGGCACAGACACAGCTATGCCAGTTCCAGTCCCCAGATGGCAAGCACTCTGTGCTGACTTTTAAATGATTAGCAAGTCCTCCGAAAAGCAAAGCTTATTAGGTAAAACTTCCAAGTACATTGTGATGGTCTGGATGCTCTGAGTGTTTACTGAGCTTTGCTTGCCAGGCAGCGTTTGCTGTTATGCATGTACCGCTATTATCTGATTCAAGCCCTTTTCAGACAGAGCCTTTTTTCAGGTGGAAATCCCAGCAGGCCAGACGTCAATGTTTTGAATTATACAACTAGTTTCTCCTTTCCACAGCAAGGGGTCAGCTCCCTGCCAGCAAACTCATTTGTAACGCTGCACTTGTAAACTCCCAATAAAAGGCTCTGATGGAACCACGCTTCGCTGGGTAGTGGCAATAAAACTGCATGGCCTCCTTTTCATTATAAAAAGGTTCCAGAAACACCACTTCTAGCCGATGCTTCAGTGTGCGCATGGAGATGAACCCATCCAGGTGAGATTTACCACAAAACCTGAGCTTTATCAGCCTAAGGGAATCCTCTTTAAAAGTCAGTCTACAGAAAAATCTCAGTGATAACAAGAAATCTTAACTACACCTTTCTTTCCATGTTTCTCACGGGATTTTAGTGTCTTCACTGATTCTGACCACAGGAGTCAAGAATATCAGAACAGTATGAGAAAAAGAGGAGAAAAAAAAAGGGGGGGAAATAATCAAACTGTTGTCTTGTTCCAGGGGCTTGCCTTAAATACACGACAGATGTTATCACAAATAATTAGGCTGATATTTGCTTCGAGTTACAATTGCCTTTTTAAAATTTCTAGTCTTGTTGGAGACTGTTTAACAGGGTGACATATACCACAGTCCTGCCCCCAGGACAAGTAAGATTGTTTACACTCAGGTGCCAGTGCCACCCTGGAAGCATCCAAACTATACATAAAGACTGATCTGCTTTTAGATTAATAAAAATAAATAAATAAAGAAATAACTCCAGCAAAAATAAATGAATCACTGAGGGAGGCAAGAAATCAATGAATAAATGATTTTGGAGCATCCTGTCTGCACAGGACGCAAGGGAGGCCCTCAAGATATGCTTCGAGACTGGATGCCAAAGATTTGTAAGAGCAGCCTTGGGAGCCTCTGGAGCAGGACTCCCAAGTACACAGCATCACCAGGCACGCTGCAGTTCCTATACCAGTGCACATGGGCCAGTGGCTGCTTGGATTTGCACTTAGGGATCACAGAAGCAGACTTCTGCTTTGGTTGTTAGTATTTGTGCTAAAAGCTTGATTTGGTAATTATATGGATTAGCAGAGCATACCCTTTTCTCCTGGACATCAGTGTTATTTCTACACCAGAGAGTCTGACTGGTTCTTCTGAGCAGCCAAGTAGTTTTCAGGCAGATCACTGTTCCCTGAGTGCAGGGAACCGGTACAATTTTATATGAAAAAGAAAAATAGGAGGTAAGAAATACAGCCACAGAAGACATTTATAGCATATATTTTGCTTCATGAAGCACTTTTTATGGCAGAAAAGGGATAATAGACACACTTAAGAGACAAAATCTCCCTATTCCTTATTTGTAAGCACACGTCCCCACAGAGATACTCAGAAATCTCAGGTTTCAACTACAATGAATCCTAAATGGATGAACGTTCAGACCAAGCGTTTATCTTGTTCCCAGAGAAACATCCCCAGAATTCTCCCACTCTAGCCTAACCAAAGAACTTCATCACATTTCCAAATTGTCCTTAGCATCACTGCCACCCACAAATACCCTTATGTTGGGCCAACCAACTGTGGAGTCCACATAGTCACGGATCTACTAGCCACAGTATCACAGATACCAACCACGGTTGCTGTGGAGAGCAAGCACCTCAGAAGCCATACAACAGAGCCTCTCCTTTGGCTGCCCAGATCCCAATCCAAGTTCAAGATGACTCCTTTGCAATGGGTTCTGACCACACATAGGTGCAATCTGCAGTACCATAATGGCAAAGGAATGCTCATTTCTAAACCAAGATGACAACACAACTAAATTACATGAGTAGCTTTCACATCCAGCTCCACGTGGCACGCAAAGGCCTTAGTCTGAGTCAGTACATTGAGACACATAAAATATTTACTAATACCAGCTGCCTCAAGATCTATTAAAGATTGTTCTTTTAGGGGTATTCCTGTATGCATTTAGAGCTTGTGCATTTTTAAATGATCAGGATTCGTTTGGAAGACCCCAGTGGGGGAGCTTATTCATTTATGCAGGGCCTGACGGTCTCCAGCAGTGGATGTGTGTTTAGGAAAGTTGTTAAAGCCCCATTTCCTGGATGTGAACTTGCACCTTGCAGAGTGAGACTCAGACATGACTCTTACTTATTCACTGTAAATATTACAACTGATGATCCATACATCTTCAGAAGCACTATCAACACTGTATAAGCAGTGTTTGTTGTACTGCCTATATCTCTTACGTCCCTCCACAGAAACCATTTTGTACACCTATTAGGGCCATCAGAATTTCTTCTGATAAGTGTCTGCCTTGGCCTGAATTTTGGAAAGTGTCCTGAAAAATGATATGGCTGTTCTGATGCCATATTTTTTTCCATTTTTAACCAAAAAAAAAAAAAAAAAAAAAAAGCACAACAAGTACACTCCTTCAAGGTGACACACGTAGAATTTCTCATTTTTCAAATAAAGTCCTGCTCACTTTTGAGAAACAGCATGATTTTGGAGGGGTATTGAATTCTTCTGTTTCCAGGAAAAGCTGCCAAAAATTTCCAGTTTCCAAATCTAAAAGAATTCCTACTTTACACGTGCACACTAAAAGCTTATTTGAGCTTGGCATCTGAGTGGTTTGCAGATTCCATCTGGACTGAGCATTCCCAGCCCAGAGCCACAAAGGAAGAGCAAAGCTTCTGCCGAAATCTATCCCACCAGCTGTTCAGGGTCACTTGTAAAACTGGCAGAGTTCCTGTAGGCATTCAGTATGCAGCCTTTTGCCTAAAAAAGGAAGGTATTTGATCTAAGAAAGTGGCAATATGACACACCATTGCATATTGCCATGCCTCCAGCAGTGACTTTAAAGCAGTACAGAACAAGTAAGTTTGTGCCTAGCAGGAATTAGAGCTATTTATTAGTACATCACAAGATCTTTGTGGTATTAAGATAGCAAACAAAGGAATCTGTGGTCTAGATCATGTATAGAATTGAAGAAGAAGGAAAGTTTGCAAAATATTAGTCTATGACATTGTTTTAACACAGATATACACCAATCTACAAGGACAACTTTAACTGGTCAGATAACTAAGCTTTCCAAATCGGGGTTTGTTCTTCCAACAGGAATATGGATGATGGACATCTTGGCTTCCACCATAGTAAAGAATGGGAAACAGGTGGTGCTAGGACACAGCTCATCTCACCTATAGGTAGATGGGCAAAAGCTCAATCCCATGTACTACAGAAGTCTTTGGGCAATCAGCTAAGGTGTAGCTTATAACACATGTATCTGAAATTAGGAAAAAGAGTTTAACTGAAGAAGCCAGAAGAAATAGGGAAATTTCTTTCAATGCTTTTGTGTGTGTGTGTGCACCTAGGTTTGTTTGGTGGTTTTTTTTGTTTGTTTGTTTGTTTCTGAGGGTAGGAAAATTCACTGACTTTTGACTGAGAGAACTAGTATTGGTGCAGATCTCTTAAGTGATCAAGTATCCCCAGAAATTTCCTCACTGGTGCTGTTAGCAAGCACTGAGAATCATTGGTTCAGATAAGTATTTGTTGTTGTTGTTGTTGCTGTTTGGGTTTTTTGTTTGTTTGTTTGTTTGTTTTTGAGTACATGAGTACCTAGCTGAGAAAAAGCTTGCTCAGGGTTTTGTAAACATCTAGATCCCACAGGGTACACTTAGAAGATCAGCAATGTATTAACATAATCATTCCTCGTACTGGTAATTTGATACTTTTCTCCTTCACAGCTTCTCTAATTCCTTTCAAAAACATTTGAAGCTTTATAACAGAAGCTGTAAACAGATAAAGGATTATTTTAAAACTTTTCAATTACTTGTCTACCTGTGTGTACGTGTCTGACTTCTATCATGATTCACTCCATCTCGTCTGGCCACCACCTGGTTTCAGACAGCTGCTGAGTGGACTCATTGCTGCATGAGCACTCTAGCCACCAAGTTTGACATATGGCCAAGATGTGAGGAGGGAGGTGGTGGTGTCACTGACCCTAGAGGTGTTCAAGGAACATTTGGACACTATGCTGAGGGACATGGTTTAGTGAGAACTATTGGTGATGGGTGAATGGTTGGACTGGGTGATATCATGAGTCTTTTCCAACCTTGGTGATTCTATGAAGCACTAGTCCTCTCCACCATCCAACCCCAAGAATGCTCTCCATCCCACAGTGCTGCAGGAAATGGGAGTCCTTGCCTTGGAATAAATCCCCCTCACTCCCCATTATAAGGGATTGTGCAAAGCTTGAGTTTGGTTGAAAAAAAATATTTAGGATGGACTGCATTTTATGTTTAGAAGCTAATCATGTAGGTTTCCAAAACTCAACACTGAACGATAAACTTCTCCAGGAATATTTCATATGCTCCGTTAGGATCAGTCAAATTTCTCAGTCTACAATAGCTCTAGAAGTCTATATAGAAAATTGAATTAAATTAGTCTTAGCGACTTCAGAATTTGAGGTATGTATAAAAAATATGTATGTATAAAAAGCCTTCAAGATTCATATTTTATCTTATATATATATATATATAATTGAACATCCTTGAAAACAAACTTTTAGTCTGCAACATTTCAGGGTTAGAGAAAGTTTATAGTGTCTGTATTTTTTTAATAATTTCATTACTGTAATGTCACTGAAATATAGATTTAAAGTTAGAATCCCACCTTTGGTGGATACTTTTAAGCTTTACACTCAGCTCTTAGCCCATGAGTACCAGTAGAACCTCTACTTCTAGTATAAATCAGCTAGTGTTGTAAGTGGCATTACAGCTGAGATACTTACATATCCCCTGGACCTGATGAAACCAGACAGGCATGAAAGCCCCAGAGGAATGTTCTTTGTGAATAAAAAAGAAAAAAAAAAAAGTAATTTCAGGCATACCATATCAATTCACACATTTATATTCATACAACAAGTTCAGCACCAGCAAAACGGTCAGCAAGAGCTGGGTGTATTCAACAGGTGTTGATTTGTTTTGATTTGCGGACTCTTCATACCTTACAGTATGGCTTCAAAATATTAATTTTGCACTGAATTAAAAAATCAAGACTGTGAGACTGGACAAATCAGAGAATGTATTGAAAGCAGCATATATGTGGAAGTTCTCACAGCCCAAAGGTCGTGTTAGATTTAACACCCACTTCAGAAATCAACGTTTAAGTGGTAAGTGGTATGCGTTCGAAACTTGACAATAGATTCAATATATAATGAGGTCCAAGTTTCATGAAGTGAGTTTGAGGAATTATAAAACATATGTGATCCAGAGATTTCCCACATACAGTTTCCTCAACAATGTCTCTCAAAGACCACTGACAAGGAAAAAAATTGTGGAAGTATTTGGATGAGGTGATAGAAGCCAAGTTCTGCTAGGAATGAGAGGACAGTTACATCACAGCTAGCACAAAAATAGAGGACCACCCTAATCTTGATACTGATCCCTCAATACTGGGATCAAAGACCAACTTCCGTACACTAATACCTGTGTAGCTACCATAAGTTGAAACAAATCAGTGCGTTTTTAGCAGCTATTAGAACCTTTGTTATTCACCATAGACAATAAATATAGTATATAATGGAGTAGAGCATTCTAGTCAGCCTTCAGCCACCAATCTATCATGAACTAGTGAATATTGCTACCTATTAATTTGACAGAAACAAGTTATAATCAAATGCTACTTTTGCAATTCATAGTTAAGTCACAAATTAATTTTGATTTAAGCAACTAAAATAATACTAAATAAAAAAAAAAAAAAAAAAAGGTTTTTGCTAAGAATTTACATACCAGCTTAGAAAAGAAGGCATAGACCAGGTATGTCCATTGCAGCTAATTCCAGACTGATGCTATACTTGCACAGAAACATGGTCACATCCCACTAGCTTCATCCTTTTGCTACCCTTTTTTTTTTTTTTTTTGTCTCAAAAAAATATTTAATATTTCAAAGTAAATTTTGTTACTTACAAATGCTATTTTACATATAAGTTCTGTTCCAAAAGTAATGCCTCCTGTTTTATTATGTTGGCCCACAACAACAGAGACAGGTGTTGGTGGGATGGTAGTGAAGGTTGAACCTTCCCAATAGTATTCCATTACATTTTGTTGCCTTGTGACAGATGTCAGCAGAGGGACCATCTGACAGAATGCTATCTGACATGGAAGTGCAAATGAAGCAAAAGGTGTGGAATTGAAAGAAATAGGAGGCATTAATTTCGGAGTAACCTATGTATACACAGCCCAAGAAAATTCCTCTTCACTCAGTGTGGCCCATTAAGTCAAAAGGTTGGGCTCCAATGGCATAGATAATATGTAATACAGGAGATAATAGCTAAGGTAGAAAAGAACCAACACACACTTCAGAACTTCATAAGTTAGCAAGAAAAGGATTCTCCAAGGAGTATTACCATATTTGTTAGTCTATGTTTCCACTTCAGAAGTGAACGCTTCCTAGCTAATAACTGATGGTTTCTGTCCTTAGTTACTTCTGTGAGCAAGTTCATTCAGGTAGATAATGTCTTTTTTGGATTTACTTTCATGAGTGTGTTTGTGTATATGTTTTTTTTACTATCTGAAAGAATAAGTGATAAATCACATAGTAATCAGAGATGTGCAAGCATGGTATTCCAGGATTTTGGTAGAGGGAGATACTGTGAATAGATCAGTAATTTATTTCCTAATATTCACATGGTATATTTCACCATATACTGGAGCCTGCAAAAATTAATAACTGGAGACTAGAAGAACTATCATTTAATAATTCCACCTTACAGAAGAAGATTTTTAAAATTAAATTTTCCCAGAATTCCCTAAACTTCAAATTCAACACAATTCTCTAGACTGCTCCATAAACTTCTGTCTATACTAAGACTGTATACACACAGATCTCTTTAGTCACTTAAATTTAGACAGATTCTCCACTTTCTTCACAGAAGCAGCATATATATTAAAAGTAGAAAAAATATTAGAGCAATTGTATTCTGTCTGTCAGATTAATTCCACGTGTCCACATGTTAGAGGAATACTAAGGACAATTAAATAAAAAAATTGGATGAAGCATTTTGCAAAAACAATTTATTAAGTCTAATTGGCATATTGCCCTCTCCACAGAAATCAGTGCTGCACTCCTCAAGAGAAGAGAAACTTTCTCTTGCAACATGATAGAGCCAGGCCCCATGCTAGTTTGAAGACCATGGAGCATATTGCCAATCTTGGCTGGACTGTCCTACTCCACTCATTGCATTGTCTGGATTTGTGCTTTCTGACTTCTATCTGTTTGGGTAGATGAAAGATGGACTGTGTGGACAACATTTTCATAGCAATGACACCACCATAACAACTGTGAAATGCTGGGTCACCTCCATTGGCACAGATTTCTATGAGCACAGCATGCATACTCTTGTTCATTGCTGATGAAAATGCATAGAAAATGGTGGTGACTATGTTGAAAAATAGTGTTTTGTAGCTGAGAATTCACTTTATCAAATAGTTCTACTGTGCTCTTTGTATACGTTGCAATTTCCCTTGAAACAAATAGGAGGTGTTACTTTCAGAGTGAACTATGTAAAACAGCATTTGACTACATTTAACATGTAAGCCTTAAACAAAATTAAAGCACAAAAGAGCCCTACAATTTTTACTTGAGATATCTAGAAGAAAATCCCTGGCTTGCATATACGAAGGCTATTCCCTCAGCAGTTAATGAAGCAGAAATAAATACTCCAGAAGAACGCTCTACTCTTTTCCTGGCACAGGCTGTGCTTCAAACAGGAATTCACTTGTATCATTTATCTATTCGCTGCCTGGTTTTATTAAGTTTACCTTGGCTTTTTGGAGAGTAAGCTCAGCATAGTTATAATAGCTTTAAATTATTAAACGTCATGGCAAACATTTCAGGAGGCAAATATTTACTGAAAACAGAAAAAGTTGACTAAAAAACACCTTTATTTTGCCACACACAAATCTGGCATTTATATTTATGGCTGTGTATGCACTTCCTTTATTTATTGCAAAAGGTTTCATCTGTCAAAAAGCACACAGTTACAAACACAGCAGCAGCAGACTTCATTGCTTTGTTGATAAAGTATCTCTCATGACAACTATTTTTATAGCTTTACCCCCAGCTAGCCCCAGCCCACTCTGTCCTTGAAGTTAATGCTTCATTTTTTCTTTGCAGGGTTTATAAAGAGCTTAAGAACATAGGAGTACTGTGTTCTTCCCTACTGTTTATACACTCTTTCTTCTTACATGAGAAAGGCTTGAAGTTTGTCTTCTCTTGCATAAGAGATGAAGAAGCTATTTAAACTTCTGTTGCACGGTTCTGTAATTCCAAGCACTTAACCATGCTTTTCAAAGTTATTATAATGACCAGGTTTATTGACACAAAATGAGCTTTCCATGAACAAACAAACATGAGCTTTTCCTTTGAACAAACATTAACTATATTTACTCACCAGCACAGTGCATTCTCCCATTCTTGAAAACAACAAAGGAGACACAGTCCCAGCACCACTAGTGATGAGCACAAGAACTGGACCATTTTATTACCAGGATCAAACATTTTTATTCAGATTAACTATTCTGTTGACCATTACTAATGAGACAAATCTGATACAGATCCTCCACGAAGTTTACTGGTTTTTTGATCAAATTAAGACCATAATCCCCTGATTTCCACCAAAATCCCAGTATCTCAGAGAATCACAGTCAGCGATAAGGGGAAATTTCAGACATGGGAAAAACCTACTCTGAGAGGAAAAGATGAGAAGATTAAAGAACTTGCACTCAAATTTGGTGTGAAAGCTATAGCAAAAGGAAATAATAACATAATAATAATCAAAAAGAAAATAAGCAGGCACAACACGTTCCTAGTGAGGGGAAGCAAGGGACAATGAAGTCAAGACCCACACAGCACAATGATGAATGACCAGAAAATGTATTCTGATAAGTTTGACCCTATATCACTGTAATTCAAGATAGTTTCTATATCAAAATTGAACTCTTACAGGGAAAACAGGAAAAAAATTAATTGGCTTTTGTGAAAGTGGCCAATTTTAGCAGATTCCAATTGTTTCTGGAATGTAAATCTATTTCTCCTTTCAGATAACACAAAAAAAAAATTACTCATGCAGAGAACATTTTTAAACACCTATCTTTGGTAGGATAGATCTCAAGAATAGCTTATTGCATTGATCCTCAGAGGTGAGAGAACATAATTAGTTCCATCAGAAATCTATAGGATGATAAACCGACTCTTCATTTAGTAACAAGCTTTAAAAATTCAAGAGAATACAAAAAATAAAAGAAGGTAATTTGTGTTTTATTCAGCTGAACTTAACAATCTTGATAGAAAAGTTAGTCTGACATCAGAATAACTTTGAACACTGCAGGCCTCACATTTCATCTGTTCCAGTATTCAAGACAAGCATGAGGAAGAAAAGTCTACTATATGCTGAGTTCAGGTGTAAGATCATTAACCTGAAACGCAACTGAGAAAGAAATGGACAAAAATTCCAGAGCACAGCTCTCAAACAAGTTTCATGAGGAAAAAAAGTCATTGCGCAGCTGTGACGTCCTCTGAGGCTTAATAAATGGAGAAGTTTCTGGTTCATCACTTTAAAAGATGCTGACCACGTACACTGCTGTGAGGTATGGAACAAGTCCCTGAACATTTATCATTTGACCATAGTCTTATTTAAGCATGGATTTATTATTATTATTATTATTATTATTATTATTATTATTATTTGAGCTTTATTAATAGAAAGAGGAAAAAATGAAGAGAAAAAAAAAAACCAACCAACTATGGCACAATTGCACCATAGAATCACAGAATCACAGAATCACAGAATTGTAGGGGTTGGAAGGGACCTCCAGAGATCATCGAGACCAACCCCCCCACAGGCATTTGCCACAAAGACAGAGGAAACCAGCCTGTCAAACAGGCTCACTAAAACACAAGTATGCAGAGTTCCTGTTGCCCTTGCCACCACTTCTGCCACTGTGTGACCAAAGCACATCCCATTTCCCCACAGCAGCTCTAAGTCTGCCAAAGATTCTGTCTAGAAACAAGTCAATGATTTACTGCCAGCATTTGGCAGGAGACTGCTCTTCTATATAGTCTTGTACCCCACTTTCCATAATGCTTTTCTTCGCAAAAATAATGATAATAATAATAACTTCTGACTGTTGCAGCAGCTCAGAAGTAAAACTGCGAAATAGCCACTGCACATCAGCAGCCTTGAGTTCCTTAGTTTACTTTCCATCACTACCTAGTTGTTTTGCCTCCAGGAAAATCTATGTATTGGAGAGTCTCTGGGAACATAGAAAGCTGGGAATGGATTACTCAAGTTTGCATTGTCCCAGACACATCATTTGATCTTCAGGTAATTCCTTTCTTCAGCACTCTCCAATTGCAGCTCTCCAGTGCTCTCAGAGGGGTCATGGAGACACACGCTACAGTCAGATGATATGTGATGTGAACAAATGTAGCATAAAGAATAACCTGTTTTTCCCCACTCTCCCCCTGTCCCAGAAAAGCAAGTCTGTGCTTGGGTTTTCAATATGAGGGAATCTCTCACGAGTACAATGGAAAAGCAAGCCTATAAAAGCATCAGATTTGATAAAAGATGTAAAAAGCTGTTTCATTGTCTTAAACAATGTTTTACAGGATAGTTGACTGACACAAAAACATGGTACCAACTGCAGATGCATCTTTTCTTTGCAGTACCAGCTTACTGCATGATTGCAGGCAGTTAGTAGCAGAGATAATAGCACTGGAAAACCTGGAGATACCTTAAGACATCTCAGACACTTTCCACCAGTGGATTAGGTCAGAAGTGAGGAGTTCAGTTTCTCCTCACCTTTCAGTAAGAGTTTACAAGACAATTATCAGAACAAAACTTTCGGTAATTTTAGAAAATTTATTCAAATTACTACAAGTCATTCCTTAACCCCAGGAGATTATTAAAGCCATGCTTACCTTCAGATTTCATTATACTGCTGAACACAGGCTTTAATATAGTCACAAATATATAATTCAACTAAACATTTAATGTACAAGAATGCCCTAAGCATGTACTTAGATTATTTAGTCACCTCTTCATGTTTATCCATCAAGAATGAGAGACAAGATATCAGCAATTAAGAGCTCTTATGTAGGTTTTATAAACAACTGCACTTTCTTATGGTTCATGTATTTTTTATCAGATATTTTGGTTTCCAAGAAAGAAAATTAAAGACCAAAGAGTTCAAGCATTGTAACACTTCGTTCTGCTTCTCAGGAAGAAGTAGAGAGCCCTGATCTTACCTTACTTCCTGGCTATCAGCTAAAAAGTTACAGAAGTCCTGAATTTCTATGTTTTGGATTGCAGCCCATAGTATATTCATATGTGCCTGATGAGGAGCACAAGGTCTGTATGTAGAAGCTCACTAGTTTAGAAGAAAAATATTCTCTGATGGAAGAAAGCAGCATTTGTTTTCATTAGTTTGTCAAACTACTTTTCTCTACCACGGATAAAAATAAATTCTTGCAAGTGGAGGAGAACAAATTAAGAGAGAAGAAATCCTGATGCAGAGAACAACACTTAAAGAAGACAAAAAGAAAATGACATGTGCAGCAGATCTAAATGGGGATGTGGAATACTCAAAACTTAAGGAAAAATGACACAACAGAAGATAAGGTTTAATAAAAGATCATTTTCAGCGTAACTGGAAAGATAAAGAGTAAAGAAAAAAAGACTTTACTATTCCATGATATGCATCTAATCATGCATATAAACATGCTTTTAATTTGTAACACTATAGCATTGCAAATGTTTCATGAGTTGTGAAATTTAACAAGGGCTGTGTTGCTTCAGGCAGAATCTGTTTTGTTTTGCTTAAATTACTGAGCCAAACACAATGTGTGGAGTTTCAACTCAATGCAGCATTCATGTGCTAACATTTTCCCTGGTTAATGTTTTCTTCTGTATGGACTCACTAACAGTTGGAAGGTTTAAATAAGCCTACTATTTTTTTGGTTACATTTGACTGTTCCTCTTCACACTTCAGGAACAAAGTGAAGTACGGCACAGCCTCTCCCCTATAAAATACTTCAGTTATGCTTTTTTTCTTTTTTTTTTGTTAGTAGATACATATAAGAGAGAGTCCCAATTACTCCAGCTTTACAGCTGATGTTTTAAACTAATGCCTATTAGCAGGGAATTGATATATTACCTTCAACTCATACAAGATACAGCTAGAAGGCACTATTCTTGGTTCGGGACTCAGAGAAGAAACTTGCCTGGAAACCCAAACAGTTCTAGAAATAAATGCTGGTGAAGCAGTATTCTTAACTGTTGAGTATAAATATAGTAATACAGCACTCTTGCAGAGAGCACAGAACAAGCTGGGGACCATGAAATTGCAGAGCAGCATCACTGCCAGAAAGCCCAGGGAACTGCTCGCACATAGCCACGTTGATAACTCTGATGCTATAGCCTATTTTAAAACATGGTCTTAATATTATTCCACCAGTGGCATTGCCGCAAAAGCCACAGAGGTTGAATATTGAATTTACTGGAAGGTTTGGTTTTGTTACATTCAATACATTGAGACAACATAAAGCCAGATTCTGATTGGAGAAGTGTTGTACGCAAGCATTAACTCCATTGACTTCAGAGTAATTACACAAGGTTACTAAAATTAACATCTTGCCCATAGCACCGAGCAAATTAGAAATGCATGGACACAGATGATAGGAGAGGCAGGAGCTGACAGAAGACACTGCCCTCATGAATGTTTTGCAGTGCTGCTGAAAAATAAAAGGAATCTGGGAGGAAAAGCCATTCTAACCCAGCCACTCATCAGGAACCTGAGAAGGAGGGTGCAAGAGAAGGAGGTACACCTTGCAGAAAAAAGAAAAGAAAAGAAAAAGAAAAAGAAAAAAAATGAGACTGTATTTGCCTGCTAGGCAGGTTTTTGCAAGATCTCATCGTTCTATTTATAACACCACATGCCATGTTGCATTACATCACACGACGGGAGATGCACAGCACATGCAACAAAGGCATTAGAAACACTGTGGGTTCTCTTCAGAATAAATACCCACCATGTGTGGTGTGCAGTAGTAGCTCAGAGGGAAGTTTTCCGGGAACGGTATGAAATTCCTCAGCAATTATTTGTGACCTATTGAATTCAATTCCACATTCTACAAGCTCAGCACTTTAAAACACACATCACCTACCAAAAAACCCCAAAAACATACACACACAAAAACAAAATTGGGGATGGAAACGAGGCTTTTTTTTCATTTATTTAGGATTTATTTGTCTTTTTTTCTCCAAAAGCAAACTGCAGTATAGCCTTTCCTGCATTTGTCTGTTTTGTCCCCCTGTATCTTTACTAAACCCCATTAAGGCATACTTAATGGGGTTTAGTATACCCCATTAAGTATGCCTTAGTATACCCCAAAAGTTAAGCATACTTAACTTTTCACCCCTCCAAAACAGAGGGTAGCAGGTAATTCTTCAGAAATCTTGGAGTGTCCCACAAATTCTGGAGCAATCCACAGACTTTAATGTATGCAGGATCATGACCTGACACAACCTTGAGCAACCTGTTCTAGCCAGATCTACTTTGCACAGAGGATTAGAGTGGATGACCTCTGGAAGTTCTTTTGAACCCAAATTATGATTCTCTGTATGCTCTCTAGTGATAGAGACACCATCTGCTTTATCAAAAATCTAAGGTAAGAGCCAAGTGTACTACCCGTATTATTATTTGTTTTACTTTGATTTTAAAGTAGAAAAGGTAACAATAGCTCAGTTTAACTTCTACAAGTGCTTACTTCCTGGAGGAAGACAACAGCACTAAATAGAGAATGAGTCCAAACATTCATTTTAACTTCTGACACCTGTAAATATCAATTGCAAAACAGTAACACCAGAAATTGTATGGAGTCGGGGGACACAGCATAAAAAATCTCCCTAAAACTGCTTTAGGAACTCTGGATTGCTACAGAAGGGAGGCAGGTTTGGGATCAGTGACTGAAAGAGGATGAAAAGTTCAGGCCAAGGAAATGAGAACATAGCTGAGGAGACAGGGTGAGAACATCAGTGCCTGTGCCTGTTGGAGGCAGAAGTCATAATCTCCATCTTTCACTGATTCTTTTCTGTCTGCAAGCAGCAAGGTGTGCCATTTCATTCTGAGGCTTGTCCACAGGCAACTTTGCATTTCTAACCATAATACTCTTAATAAAAATGGAAGATAATCATACAATTACAAAATAAGAAATTGATAATTTCAAAATCTGTAAGTAATGCATGAAAATCCTTATTAAATGAGAAAAACAAAGTTTTTGTTTTTCTTAGCACAAAATTAAATGAAAACTTGATAGCAGCAAAAGTGCACAGTTGTGCTTAAGAGAGACTGCATTGGGCATCTATGATTATTGTTTCTTAAATTCTGAAGGTCTGACATTGTGACTTCATTAGTATTTTTTTTTTTAATACATAATTTCTCAAAGGTATATTTGAATATTATTTCCTGAAAAGTAATAGAGCTCATGACAGAAAAGAGTCTCTTTTATGTAGAGGTCGAAAACAGAAGTAGAAGCATTTATATGAATTGGGCAAATAGGATACTGTTGCTAATACTGAAACACTAAGAAAACTTTAGCATGGAAAAAAAAAAATAGCAAGCAGGCCTGGGTTTGTGGAAGGGAAACAAATAGATTTTAGTGATTCTTTGATGAAAGGCAGCAGCAGGACTTCACTGGAAATTTCAGAGTATGTGGCATTATTTGTGTTTACTTGGTGAGTCAAGGAGCCAACCATCAGATTCAGTTCTCAGTGCTATTTAGTTAGCTGTTCGAGATAAGCAAGATTTAGTCTGCAGCATTTGTTGATTCTGAGTATAAAAGGACCTCATCTCTCCACTTCCATTAATAGGATTATATACGCTGGGCAATTTGCAGTGTGTCAGATGGCACACTGAAATCTTTGCTGAAGTAATTGTTTAGTCTCTAGGTTTTGAAGTCACAATCCTAGACAGTTTTTGCCAGGAGCTTTTATAACAGAATTATAAATAATGCCTTAGATTGCCGAACAGGGCAAATGAAAGTAGCTTTGTAATCAGTTTATTTTAAATATCAACCATTTGAAGCTATACCTGCTTACACCACCTATTGCCCAGATACATATCCACAGAAAAATAAGTGGTGTCCCCATAGCAACACATAAACAGATAGGATCATGACAGCTTTGGTGAGGAAGCACCCTGGCTCAGTGCCAATTGCCCAGACATTTCCATTATATGAGGCATCGTGCTGCAAGGTCACTGAAGTGGAAGGGCCCTAAGCAAGGGCTGATCCAATGCTGGGTAAGTGTTAAACAGTAGTGAAAATACAGAGAAGACTATCAAGTAAAAGCTAATGCCTTTTCTTTCTCTTGTTCTCCATATTTTATTAGTATTCTGGAATAACACGAGGGAGATCCATAAGAGTTTTTGACCAAAGGCTAATATCTGAACTTAAGGCTCAAATATCTCATTGTTTGGGCAGAAAATGCTATAGGAGATGGGTTACATTGGAGATAATATTCTGGACTCCAAATTACTACCTCCGTTTTTTGTGCACATCGACTCAACAATCCTGACAAAGACCCTTTCAAAAAAATAAACCTACAACCTTCAAGTATACAAAGACATATCATTAGTCTATCACATTTTCAGATCTGCGCTGTGTCACTTCACTAACAGGTGGAGGGATGCAGACAGTGGTGGATGGATGGAAAATTCTAAAGTCAGACAATGACAATGCTAGCATCCAGGGAGCACTGCTTCTCAGCCCACAAAGCTATGTTTCCCAGAGGACAGTGAAGTGTGCAAAGGACTTATAGATGGTTGAACGGGGTCCTTAGTTTGAATATTTAAGGATAAAGGCAAGCGTTTAGAAGAACACACTGTAGTTCCCTACTGACTGATCTTTCCCATGGCTTGCAGAAAAGAACAATTAAAAAAATTAAAAAATTAAACCAATTATCACAACTTAATTTAGAGCAAGATGCCCTACATGTTCATATGTTTCCTTGTTCACATCCCTCAGACACATCTAATCCTTTCTCTGGGACATGTCTGGCAGCAGTGAAGGACAGGGTTTAACTGGAAGTTGGGCTGCCTCAAACATTGGCCAGGCAGAGCCCTGAATCAAGAAATTCCACTTTCATACGTAAGTAATTTAACTTGTCAGCCACATCCTCCCTCCAACACTGCTGATAAGAACCAATAGTGTAGATAAGTAAAATAAAATACAACACTTGCATTCCAAAAATATAACATTATTCCAGAAGAATCCTTTCATCTAGATAGTTAAAAACTAGGTGTACCAGTTTCATCTTACCCTTCATATATTCACACTGAACTGAGTGTTAGTCTGTCACTCAGGTCACACTGAGTTTTATCCTGTTAAGACTTGCTGGGTGGCAATGTCTCATGCATGCTGGCACCAGCTTGGCAACTTCAAGTGACAATGAGACACATATACAAAAATGTGAAAGGATTAACCCCTTAACTTGCACCAGACCAAATCAGGACTGGCACCTACCAGTCCTCAATTACAGTAAGGGCCCTGAGTGTTGCTCATCTGTGCATGGCACCAGGGAAAAGGCTCTTCCTCTGGAAGAAGGTCCTGTAATGTAGGATGTAGACTTGCTTTAATTTATTTTGTTCTGGTGAAACAAATATTTACGCAGAAAGCTACATTGAAAGGCGACAGCCAGCTGAACCTGAGTAAGAAGATATTTCACATGAATAAGTGTTATTTCAATAGGAAAACAAATCTTTATCCAGAACCACCAAAAACATTTTCCCCTGGTGTAATATGGCACTCATTCCAGACTACAAGTATTTTGCAGTGGGAAATGGAGAGGAAACATCATCCCTGTTTTGGGATCCAGTTGAGATATCATTATTTAACAAGGTCCCATTTATCAGCAGAGCTGCAAGCACTGACTTCACCCATCACACATGTAAAATAAAATAGATAAATCATGAATGCTTTAGCTGGAGCTGATATGGCTAATTATCCACAAGAGTAAAGTGAGAAGCATGCATGCAATTGGTAAGCAAGGATCTGCCTTGCAGAGCAGAGATACAGCTGCGTATCCACACCAGCACGCAGAGCAACACAGAGACAGACCACGGGTCATGAAGAAAATATCCACAGCCAAGCAAATAACTGAACATAAATTTATAAGACCTTAAGTCATTATTCTAACTATGTGGTCTTGGCTTCAGGCTCGAAGGTACCTTTTAAACAATTAAGCCACTGACAGTTTTTATTATGTTGTTTATTACTCTGAGGGTTTTATGCTACACATTTTACTGAATAAGTGCTTCAAATATTGTTCTTCTAGACAGCAACTGATGATTTCATAGCCAACAATAGCTTTTAAGGTCTCTTAAAAGCCTAAGTATTTATTGATACATAAAGTTACAGTTGCCTAGTATTCTTTTAAATAGTCTTTCATGATCTAGATATCCTCTAAGCTTTTTCTTATTTGTCAAAATACAGCATTACAATATAAACATCAAATATATTTGGAGAATTTTTGGAATGAACATCTTTTCATTACTTTTATGTTATTTAATTCCAGTGCATTTTGATGTGCTTGTACCCTGCTATAGATTCTATTTAGGATTCGTAAAAGCCTAGCCTTGCTACCTCTTACGTAATTCTTGTCATTTTATCAAAGTTGTCACTTAAACCTCCTTTTATTGAAACAAATTGTTTAATAGACAAGAGAAAAAACATTATCCTGGGTTTTAACCCTCCTGAAACATTGAAATGAATGCAGATACCACAGAAAGTGTTCAGCAGTACATAATGAACTACACAAAGTAGGGTCAAAAGTCCAATGCCATAGGTACTATATAAATGTTTGAAAGGAATATACTTATAGAAAATTTGAGGTGAACTGGTTATGCAAAACCTTAGAAATCATATATCTGTACATATAGATAACATTACTTTTATTTTTTTCCATCACTTTTCCCTGTAAACTTTAACCCATTTACACCAATGACCTACCAGAGAAGAAATCTCAATTAGCACAAGTGTGAAACAAGCATTTAGGATGGTATGTTCAGGCATTTTCAGAAACGCTCACAACCTCTTTGCGTTGTGAGTTTGGTTTTATTTTGTTGGCTATGATTATTTATTTATTTTTGTCTGTTTGTTTTGTGTTCTAAACCTGGAGTCTTCAACTGAGAGCAGAGATTGCATAAGGGTCACCAAAGGGGATACTTGGCTCAATTCAAGAGGCAACATACAACTCTTTGTAGACGCCGAGACTGTACCAGACCTGTCACATTCAACAATTTCTCTGTTGTTTTAATTGAGGATGCAGTTTCTGCAAGTGGCAACACATCAGAGGAACAGTAAAAAGCCACAGGCTGCTCTATTCTGGACTTATACACTGTCTCAAGTCTTTGCATCAATACACCAAGGAGTACAAATTAGGTAAAAAGATGGCTAAAGGCGAGAAAGGAAGCTTTATGAATATTTCAGAACTCTTAAATACCTTTGAAGTGTCAAATCTTCAGAATTAGGTACTGGCACAATCTAAATACTAATGAAGTTACATGTTTTATTCTAACAAAAGGCATTAAGTACATGGTGAAAAGAAACGATAAGATAGCTTCAGTGTGAGACAGGCTTATTTGCTGATCTGATCCCCCAGATGCATGCACTTTCAATATTCAGCACATTAATTTGGACGAGAGATGGAAAAATCACCCACATACCAACTCAACCCAACAGCAATTCCCCATGCTGACTTTATGTCGGCTGATCAAACATGGGACAATCTCACCTACTGTGGCATTGAAACAAGTCCTGCTTAGCGTGACCCTCCAGTCATTTGCTAATGAAGCAGTTGTTTTTGCTGTGAGATCACACAGGGTGTTCGACCCAAACAGGCTCCAGTTGGAGCTTGCTTTTAATTAGGCTACAAAGACTCAGTAGCTCAGTATCTATGCTACTAATGATTTGTTCCACAATCAGACCTTAACAAGTTTGTGAAACAAAGTTCCCCAGTGCAGAAAGAAATAAAGATTATTCGTAAGCTTTGAAGAACTCCATAAGGAAGACTCAAAAAAATTCATACCCTGCGGAAATTCTGTCAGAGAATTAACTGTAAGGTGAATAATAACAACACTCTGTTCAGGAATTAAAGGTTGAATATGACTCTAGGGCTGTATTTAAGATGTTCAGAAAAAGTGAGCGCTGACAGTAAGGAGGTATAACTCAGATGAGATGGTTTCAGAGGGACATCTGGCCAACAGAGCAACATGTGAGCTGATTGGAAAGCCTGAAAACACCTCATTATGGCACATCATGACTAAGACAATGAATATTTCGAGCTTTCCTCAAGCAAACTTGCCACAAATACAGAGCCTGACTGACAAATACTCTTACTTGATGCCAATCTGTGAAGGTTTTGTTTTCGGCTGCCTGCACCATTTCCCAGCAGGGTAAGATCTTGCAACATGAAGGAGGCAGCTGTCATGGGGGAATGCATCAAGGCTCTGCCTGCTGCCACCAGGGTCCTCCCATGCAGCTTGGAGCTGAAGTGGGCTTCCAGGCACTAACTCAGCAACACTAGAAAAGCATCTGCTGCCTCCTGCAGAAGTATTTGTACAGGCAGAGGTTTCTTAATCTCTCCTTGCTGAACTCAGCGCTTATAGAGAGTTACCAATGCTTCCATTCACAGCAAACATTTTTATTCTTTCCTTTCCACATCCCTTTCATGATACAGAGATGTCAACAAGGAAGGTAGAAGGAAAACATTCAAGTGAGCTCAAAGCCACGTCTCTGACAGAATTCACTGTATTGTTTACACTGGGAAGGAATTAAAATAGAGTTATCTAAAGGCTTACAGCACACATCCTCTACTACATGAAGATTCCTTAACATCAGATACATTCACGGTCTTCAATAATACAATATGGATTTTTTCCTCTATTCCTCCAGTTCTGATGTCTAGCAATCAAACTTAAGCCTTTAGTGTACACACTGCAAATAGCTTAATGTTAAACTTTTGCAGGGCAAAAGTTTCTTCCAGAGCATATAAAACCCTGCATAAGTTATATACTTCGGCTTTAGCTATCTGTTAGCCTGCCTTTGGGGATGCTGTTTTATTTAGTTGCAATCAGAAAAGCTTTATTCTATCATCTAGAGGGGTAGGAGAGAAAAGGCGAGGGAATCATTAAAACCCAAGGTCTTCTATTGCAACATTACAAAAACCATAGTGCTCTATGCATACACAAAACAGCCTGGAGGCTGGAAATGTAAAAGCTTACCATTCCATGATAACTATTAAGATGGAGACTAATTCCTTTAGGTTCATCATCAAGAACCAGTTTGTAGCAATATCGAGAAGTTGTTTCCCGTGTTTAACAAATATATCAGTTCTATGCTCCAGCCCTCTCTGAAACATAAATAATCCCTTTAAAGAAGTCAGATCAGGCTGCATTTCAATGACTGCCCCTTCCATCTCTTCTCACAATGGGAACAAGGGAGATGGGAGAGCCATTTGTACCGGTCCTGGGGCAAACTAGTTTATGGCTGGACTTGATAGTTCATCTTGTCCAACCTAAAGGCTTATATGAGTATGCCTTCACAGACCTATTCTCTTCCAGCTGAGAACCCACAGCAGGCTACTCCATGCAGAGGGCATTAGCACCCTTTCTCCATTTCAGAAGTCGTGATGTACACTTTGACATTTATCAATAACAGACTGGAATCACTGAGCCATTGACTTTCACTACTTTTGTCTTCCTGCGGGTTGATGGTTTAACTTTTGCCTGGCACATTAACCTTAGCCAGTGCAAAAAATACGGTCTCAATGACCTTCAGAAATCTTATGATGAAATTTCCCATGTGTTCCTATTTGCAAAGAAAGAACAGTAAAGACAACAGAAAGTACAGATTCCATCTCCTTGAATGCTCTTCACATTTTTCAGGTCCAAGATTTCTTACTTCTCCATCAATTTTTGTTATGTATACGATTTACACTTTTTCTGTCCAATTCAAATATATGCAATAATGAATTAGGTTGGCCAAAAACTTTGAGTTCTCCAAGATTGCAAAATGTTTTAAATGAACTGATTTCCCACACTGGTCACCCAAGTAAATTTAATGCCTCAAGCACTGCAACTAGATAGCTTTAAATAAGTTGCTGAAATAATCTTAGCATTCGTTATTCACTCACTCTGCCTTTATTGTTTGATGTTTCTCCTTAGGCCATCAGATGTTCTCTCTCTCTGTGCTTCAATATCCTCTGGACAGCAACACATCTATAGGATGACTCACATGCCTGGATATCTGTGTATCCAGGAGGATACACTGTGTTCCAGATGAACAGATTCCTTATTCTTTAGATGGAGCCAGTTTTCTTTGAAGTATCTGGCCCACCTTCCAAAAATTTCTTTTTCAAGTTTAAAGATTTATATTAAAGTTCATAATACTGTAGGGAATGTAGATGATCAAAGTGTAGCTTTTTCATTTCTCTTTGGGCTTGATATTTCTCTAGTCATTCTGCCAAGTCACCAAAAAAAAAAAAAATAGAAGAAGAAAAAAAGAAAAGAGGAAAATCAGCCCTTCAGCAACTCCCTTGCTGAGGGCATCAAATTGAAGTGAAGGACACTGTGAAATGGTAGCAAGAATAAGCAGAAATACTGGACTGTAGCGCTGTAAATGAAGAAAGATACTGCTTAAAGGAGGCAATATTTTGTAAGAGCTTTTTATTATATTCCAAGAATTTAGTGGCATTCAAGTTGAGCTTTAATTTAGTTATTTATATATTAAAGGCAACTCTGTGCATGGAATTGTTATGTATGTAGCATAAAAACTCTTCTCACTGTGGTTTTATATTATCCATTTGGTTTAATCAGAGTTATAAACTCATTTCTAGATTTAATATATTGATAGGCAGAGGTCTTCAAACCATCCAAGGAGACACTATGTAGAAAAAAATCACACTTGAAGTAATGAGAGGAAAAACTTTCAGTAGCTAAGTTAAAGACCAAGACACTTGTCTGATAAAACAGCCTCCAGAAGAACCTTCAGACTAGAGAGAAGAGCTCTCCTGCCCCTTGTTGACATGTTCCTACATTTAGCATAATTATACTTAGTACTGCAGAGCCAATAGATGCAACACACCATGGCCCTTTGATACATCACATATGTATTATTCCATGTATTTATTACAGATTTGAGTGAGGCAGGAACAGGAGTTTCTAGGATATTCTTCTATATATTATTCTATTCAGAATAATATTTCATAACTTAGTAATTACTATCAGAAATTTTTTTTCCCTTAAACATGCAACTTATATTAACAATAGCTGCAGCCATCACTTGAAACTAAACATACACAGTTGAACCAAGGTGAGATATGTAAGGCAATACCTAACACCACCACTTCCTTCTCACTCCCTCTGCTGCAAAATCTGGAAGCCCAAGACATTCTCCCAACTACTTAATTGTCTAATTCTATGGGAAATGCTGGGCTACGGAAAAACAGATCAGCCAACCATGTATGTAAACTGAATCTACATGACCCACAAGGCCACAAAGATGACCAGATAAGTACATGATTATTCACCAGAAGAACACAGGTTAGCTCTTAATCCCCAAAGGAGGACTTCAGCCCCAGAAGAGCCTCCTCCTAAACTCTCTAAAAACTGAATGAAGAAATTGTGCTGCATTGTATCATTGACATCCATGTTTTCTTCAAAGCAAATTTATTACTTCTCAGTTTTTTTACTTTTGCATCCAGATTTCATAATAGCCAACAGCGGGGAAACAAAAGGCACCAGGAAAGTCCTAGCTCTAAAAATGGATTCACAAATGGTAGCCTAATGGAAAGCATAAGGGCTCTTTATATCATTTATAGAGTAGGCTAATGCATAGAATGAAAAAGTATACAGACTTTAAAGAAAAAAATTGAAGACAAAAAGGTACACTTAAAATTTCCAGCCACGAGCAATCTGGTTCAGTTTTACTTTCAACCAAGTTATCAGAGAACCTTATCTCATTTATATGATAATAGCTTGCCTCATGTCAACTCAACAAGCAGAGATAGCCGCTACACGGTGCCGGCTCCTCGAATGCTCCAGCTGAAGCACAGACGTGGGTGGAAGGAACTCTCTGGGCTTGCCAACGAGCTATGTCCAGAAATGCTGCAGGAATGTCTTATTGCGAATTTAACTAAACTCTTTATAATTTTGTGCACATTTGGTATGAAAATATCTTCAGAGCTATTTGTTTGCACAAGGAATGAGAGACTTGCTGCAGAAAGAGCCACTACCAAATGAGGAGCAGCAGCATTTCATGGGAAGGCTAAAAAATTATACCAGGATGTTTACTATAGCTGAAAAGGTCTATTTTCTATAAACTCCTTATTAAATATAAAATGAGAAAGCAGGTCAGAGCAGATCTAGAAATTAATGAGAAATAAAAGATTTTGGTCTTTTGCAATTTCAGAAGAAATTACTAAGGGATGGCTCATTCCCTGCCCAAAGCATAGGAGGAGAGTTGAATCAGCCATAAGGTTTTCAGAGGTGCAGTGATTTAAAGTCAGCCAGGTAGCAACCATTAGTACAAATTAAGGATCTAGAATACAAGTTCCACTAATACAACAAGAGCTTTCTCAAACAGGTTAACTGTAGTTTTGCTTACAATCCATTATCCATTTAGGCGCATATGAGAACAACTTGCTTTAACAAGTAATTTCCCACAACAAGCTGGATAGTGAGGCACAATGACTGTCTGCACCAGAACTCCAATCTCTGCTCAGTGGGTTGTGTCTTAATATCTGTAGTTGTCAGCTACATAATACCAGCTCACCCAGGATGGAAAAGTCTGGGCTAAGGAGGAAATTTCATTACAGTACACCTCAGAGCCCAAAAGGATATGATTTCTAGTTTTCTAAAGGGGTCCTGTGCCTCCTGCTGGGATGAAGAAGCATTGAGTATTAAAGGGAGGGACAGGAAGAAGCAAAAAAAGAGAGCTGGGACACTGTAATAGTATATATGCTGTGCTGTTTCAATTTTCCAGAAGATATAGGTAGATTTCAAGTCTGCGCTCACTCCCCTACCCTTCTGCAGAGTATAAAGAAGTAGACTGCTCAGACTATATTCTGGAAGGTGCGCTGGGAGGGAGGCATTTTGGGAACACCAATTTAAAAATTAAATTCAGAGTATTGAGTTTCTTCATATGAAATTTACTTACAGTATTTATAAATAACATAAGATCAAACGCATAGGATAGTCAGAGGTGGCAAAGAATAGAACACCAATATGTCTAAGGACTTTTATCTATCAAAAACTAGAATGTTCCACATGAATATCTTAATCCCTGTGACATCGTGGTATGATGCCCTGAGCTACATAAGCCAGAGAAATAGAATTTAAACGCAGCACTTTGTGCTCCTAACCATCACAAAGTACTGGGTTTGCGTCACTTCATCAGTAAAAAGATCACTTCAGCCACATATGCTTTAGGTGTGTGTTAAGAATGTGAAGTTAAGATTAATAGCTTAGAAAACCCTTGGAAATGATTCAGAAGTTTTCCTGTGATTGTTGGCATAATGCAGAAACACCTAGAAATCCAAGCAACTAGATGTTCCAATGTACATGGAACTCTAACCATCACTAGAGAAATAAAAGAAAACATCTACTTCCACCCCAGAATCCCCAGCTGCAGCCTTATCATGGAGTCATGGAAGTGCTCGACCATAGACCACTGTATTGGGAGGGATAGAAGTTAATGTCAAGACAGAAGTGATGGAAATACATCTGTGAAGCTTTGGTACAGAGAGAGCAGCCATCAAAAGATAAGTCAGTTTTGAACAATCTGAAGTAGCCTTGGGAGAAAAGTGTAAAGCAGACAACAGGAACACAAAACTGTTTGCCTTAGCTGATGTAAGGGGGACTGAGTTGATAGGCACAAGTCATGAGGTTCAGCTTTTAAACACAAAGGATGAAGTCACCTGTCGGCTCTGGAGACTGAGAAGGGTTTTTCACAGTGAGTAGCCATCAGCTAAGCCATCTTCAAAATAAAAAAATAAAAATAAGCAGGAATAAAACTGCCTGTCAGTTGAGAAGCATCAATAATGAATTTTCACTATTAATAAATCCTGCCTCCAGAGTTTTTCCAGCAAGCTTAATAAATATTTCATTGTCTTTCATTCTGAGAAGTAATCCAGACACACACACACAAAAAGGATTCAAAATCCTGAAAAAAAATAAAGTAAGCTTTTCAAAATCTAACAGCTACTAGGAAATGTTAGTGCAGTTTAGCTTTGACTGCAACAGAGGTGGGACAATTACGAAAGCGATTTAATGAGCAAGACATCCAGCATAGTGCTATTAAACGCTTTTCATGCATAGTAAGGTATAATCCAAACAAATGAGAAAAGAAACAGGGAAAAAGCTAACAACAAACATCACACAGTGCCACTGCATACGTCAAATCATAGTCTTTCGTGGAAAGCCCATGGTCTCTTGTGTAAATTAGAACCTGAAACACTACACACAGTATGTGCACATAAGGGAATTGTACATCTCATTGCCAAGTCCTGAAGCACAAAACAAAAGAACAGACAGAACAAAAAGCCAAGACAAGCATCTTACAGTCTGGAAAGTTAAAACCAGTGAGGGTAAACCTCATGTGAAGTTGTAATGAAAAGCTAAGTCTCTCAAGGCATTAAATGAATATGCTCACACACTAGTAAACATTTTAAATATGTATTCAAAGTCCTGTTGGATTCTAATGCTTCTATGATAATTATAGATGACTCTCATCTTAAGTAAATAATTCAATAGCAAAAAATGGCTTGGCCTGGAAGCAAGATAAGCAGTGGCCCAAGACTTTGGATAGCTGCTTTTTACATAGAGAATTTGGCCTCAATTTTGACTTTGTGAGGAGAAGTTTCTGGAAAAGAGGAAGACACACACACACATACTCACAAAAAAGCCTAACCATTTGTATTTGCAACTGCTATTTAGAATCAGCTCTTCTGAACTTCATCTGTTAGAGGAAGAAGAAAGAGCTGTTGGGGGGAGAAGAGACCCAGCAGATTAATTCCTATAAGGAACTGCTATAGGGGAATAGCACTCTTATTTGAGGGCAAAGTTCTGTTTTATGCTTTGATGAGAGAATAGGATCCTGCAGTTATACATACTGGCATTAGACAGCTGGGAGTACAGACACCTGGGCACCCAATAGACTCCAGAAGGCAGAGTCCTATCTCATGTTTTGGATTTGTTTGTTGTTTATTGTTCTTAAGTATAAACATGCACCTTTCTCTAAGCACTTAAAATTAATCTGGTTATGAATGAGAGTAACAGTAATAATGTACTCCTGAAAAAGGACACCAAGAGAAAGAAATTTCACTTGCAAGGCATTAATCAATAAGCTGATTAAATTCACATTTTCTTGAAACTAACATTTTTTATGCCAGAGACTTAAAAGCAACGTTAAAATATATATATATATATATGTGTGTGTGTGCACGCACATATATCTTATCTCAATTCCACTAACTCTGATGGGCCTGAAACATGGTTTGTCTTCACACACATCTAGATCTGATCCTAACACCCATGGGAATCCTTCAGACCTAGTTCTAATATGGGACATGAAGCACATGCAAATTTTTTTTTTTCCTACTTTTGAAAACAAATAAGATAAAAACAACAGGAATGTAATATGGAATTCACATCATTCTACCATGCCACTTTTGTTGCATGGCTACATAGATTAAAAAAGGCACTTATGAATCCGAAGTAGAAACCACGCATCTTTTCAACTACGCTTGAGTCTGCCTCTCCTGGCAGCAAAATGCCAACCCAGAAAGCTTCCTTAAAACACAGATATTCACAGGTATTTGCAATCTATTAGCATTGCAACATCCTCAAGACATCCTGTTAATCTGCACATGCAGATCAGATCAGATCTAATTGCTCTAAGAGAGGTGAGATGCACAGAGATATGTTAAAACCTAGAGAAAACATTCAGCAACCAGTTTGCAAGTGGGCTTTAAATATTTCAAAATAAAAACAAAGCCTTAGGTACCTCTAACATTATCAGAAAACTAGACAAGATATTCCACGTAACATTTTGTTCAAGCTTAAAGAACTCTTGGATCCAGCTTTGCTCTTGCCAACTTCAGGAAAACTTTAGAAAAGATTTTCTGTAAATAACTCTTAAGAAACTGAACTCTGTACTATCTCACACACACACACACACACACAAAAAAAAGGTACCCTAAGTCAGAAGAACAGAATTATGTAAATATTACTGACCTGTTTCATTTAGACCTCTCTTCATGAGCAGCTTGCTCAGTTGCACAGTCAAATCTTCATCGGAGACACCTTTTTGGCTGTGACCTTGGCACTAGAAAGAAATGCAATACTTCAGAGTGGAGGGATACAACTTAAAAACAAACTCTGAAGCACATCTGTTCAAGAACAATAAGTGTAAATATATTTTATATGTAATAGTTAAGTAAAATCCATGCACAGCAAGAAGGGAATAGCTTACATGAAAGTCCAGTCCTTATAATACCTTCAGGGAATAACACATAGCATTAATATAAGCAGCAATCACAACAGAACACCTTCTACAGAAACAATTTTGCACAAAGGAAGGCTGCACATGCTTATTGCCATTATCTCTTGCAATTAAAAGACAGTTAATCAGTTAAATCCTTACTATGAAGGATGTGAGACACTGCAACAGGTTGCCCAGAGAGGCTGTGGGTGCCCCCTCCCTGGAAGCACTCAAGTCCAGGCTAGATGGGGCTTTGAGCAGCCTGGTGTAGTGGGAGGTACCCCTGCCTATAGCAGGGCAGTTGCAACTATATGATCTTAAATGCTCCATCCAACTCGGGCATTTCTACATTATTCTTCTATGTTATTCTTGCAGCTGCAAGAAGCAGAGGGACTGGGGATCTGAGGTGGAGTAACACAGTCAGGGTGCACCACACCCAGCAGTGGGTTAAGCATTTTTCTGCATAACAAGGGTGCTTCTTATTAAAACAGAATTATACAGCAGCTTCTGCTGCAAACACATCCATTCTGGAAACTAGAAAATGGATTTTAATTATTAGGACAATGAAATTTGGGGAAACAATGTTCCCAAAAGTCATCTTTCACAAAGAGACAAGCAACGCACAACAAATTAAGTCGTCTATTCAAATAGATCAAATATGATTTTTGTGGCAGGAACAGGAATTGGATACCAGAAACTTAAATGCCAATCTAGGTCCTTTAAAATAAGGACAATGTTCTTATCAATGGAAAATGAATATGTTGAAAAAGAAAGTTTGCTGGCTAAATTTTGCAGTTTAATATAGGCAATGTGAGAAAAAGACGCTAATACAAGAAAATATTCAATTTCTATAATATTAATAAACTGCTACTGGTAGCAGTAAATCCCTATCACCAATATTCAGAGAAATTAAAATAAATAAATAAATAAAAGAGCTGCGCTTCAAAATGCTGCAGAATTTATCAAGAAGACAGTTTTTTGCTTCTTTTGCATGGCAAAGCAAATAATTTATTGATACCTTAGTGTAACCTGTTCTTCTCTTGTTTCCCTTCTTGCTTTTACTGTTGGAAATATCAATATAGTTGTGTCCTCAGAGACTAACATCCATACTTATGGAATTCAGTTACAAATAAACAAGCCTAGGTACTTCTGTTTCTTCTGAACTCCTTTTGATTTGGGATTATTGCCTGACTGCAACTTATTTTTCCCTGCACACACTGCTTGTCAGTCTCTTGACCTAGCTTTTTCTTTCTCAGTGTGAGAAGAAATCAATGGCAGAACTTCTGTTGGAGGATTCCCAAGGGTATCTCCCTAATCTCCAATTTCTTTGTCATGCTCATCTCAAGCAAGCCTTATATGCTACTTGCTTCATCAGATTTCTTTAAGTCCTAATTCCAATACCAGATCCTCATATTTGCTATTGTTTGCTTAATCCTCAGCAGCTCACCTTATACAAACAGAAAATAAAAAGAGAGAGACATTTGCTATTCAGAGAAAAGATATTCAGAACTGATGTCTGTTTGGTCCTCAGGTCCCCAGCTGCCTCTCCCCACCCCGGGACAAGGGCTGTGTTCCAGCTATAAACACATTGTCACCAGTGAGAGAAGGGAGCCAGTGACACCAGGTCACGCACTGTCCCCAGTGCTCCCTCATGCTCACAAGGATGCACACTGCCTGTCTGAGGGACCTGGATTCCCAAACAATATTAAAAATTCAGTCCCAACCTTCTTTTTCCCTCAGTCTTAAATGAGGCAGAACCTTTTATATTTTTGGACAGCCTTAACTTGTAAAATTTCATCACTGTTCTTAGTTCCTGGTTCAAGCTGAGATAGAAAAACATATTCGGCCAGAGGGAGTGAGCCTTCACCCCTGTTCTGACCTCCCAAAACTGAAACCAAGTGGTTCACTCTCATCACCCAACCCTTCATGTGCTGGACAGTGCTTGGAAGAAGTGACAGGACTTGCAGCTGCCCATGGGGTCTGATCTGTAGGAGCATTACAGCTTTTTCTCTGCATTCCCACAAAACACAGATCCTTCACTTTCCCTCTTTCCAGAAAAAAATTCTAAGATCAGTTTCATGCAATCTGTAGGACTGGAACAGTAATTCTTTGACATAACGCAGTCCTAAGGCAGGTTGTAGAAGGATAAAGAAGTGAGGGCTTTTTCTTTCTCCAGACAGCAGCAGAGTCATGAGTTCTACCATCTCCCTGGAAACATATTTACAGTTTCTCTCTCTGCTTGTCTATCATAGTGCTGCCATTGCTACCCTAATGCCCAGCCTCAGTACCTTGTGCATTCCAATGAATCAATAACCAGAGCTACTCTGCAGAGAAAACCACTTGAGCAGAAATAGATAGGTAAGACACAAAGGCTCAGATTTTCAAGAATTATTTGAGTTCTGAGCTGTGGAAAGGTACCAGCACAACTTTTGCAGTGCTGACTGCATCCTTATAACCTAAATCACTTGCACATGTTTCTGCATAAATACCTTCAGAAAGCTGAAGGAGAGAGGTTAAGTCTTGTATTAAGTTACTTGATGATTTGGGGCATTTCGCTTCTACTGTGACACCAAATTCAGACTGCAAGCCAACGCATGGAAGGACTAGAGCATCCTCATGCTCTACAGTTTTGTCCCAGCACAGGAAACTGCCTAGGGCTCCCAGTGTTGGAGCTGTGAGCAGCTTTTGGAGAGGCAAAGTGCTCATGTGTGTATGTAGCAGTAGGGACAAGAGCAGCTTGCTCTGGGCACCACAGTGAGTAAGGATTCCACATCCTCTACCAGCTGCCTCACGCTGCAAGCTGGGAAGGCATCAGCATGTGCCCACGAGCATGCTGTGGAAGTCTGAAGGCAAGTTTTGCATTGCTGCCTGCAAAACCTGGTGGCAGGTTGGCCCAGTATCTGAGGCAGGAGCTCAGCTCGGACTGAGAGTTCAAGGTGGTGCCGGGAGCTGCCGTGGGGCACACTGAGCTGCTGCTCTTCAAAGGGCCTCGCCTGTGTAAAGAGACCAAGGGAGTTGCTAAACCACAGACAGTGAAAACAATTTTATTTAAATGATTAAATGAAAGGAAAAAAAAAGTTGTCAAAATGTCAAGGTGAATGTTTTCATAGAACTAACCAGGGAATGGCTAGACAGCACGAGTGCAAACCTTTAACTTAATTAAAACTCTTAAAGTGTGAATACAAATCTTTCTTCAGTCTAGACAGGCAATAGCTCCATACTTAATGAAAAAACAGCCATTTTGGTATTTCTGGTCATTTCCTCTCCCTCCCCCCATTGTGGTAGCTATATGTAGATTTGAAATTCAAATTCCAGTCCATAAAGGCAGAGGAGCTGTAATGAACAGAACTGCAGCCTCTTGCCCAGAGCCATTCTGCACATGTCTGGAACAGCAGTCTTGCCCCACCCAGGCTCTGTCTGGAAACTGGCAGCATCCCATCAACATGCACACCAAGCCAGGAATGGAGCTCACATGACACATCTTTGGCCCCCATTCTTAGCTGGGCCACGGTTGTTTCTGCACTGCATCACATGGGTGGTTGCTCAGAGGCAGGAAAGGGACATCCTTATGTTACAGCCTGGCAGGGGCCCTGCTGTTCAGATGGCCAGAGACAGCAGATATTGAATTGGTATCTCTGAGAGCATCTGGCCTTGGCAGATCTGACGGATTTTTAGAAATCGGTTTAAAAATCTTCGGAATCTTGTTTTCTTGCAATTCATTGACAGTGGACATCATCATTCAATATTAGTGATACCTATAAATTAACTATCAGACATTTTCCAGATAGCTTCAAAACTGCATTTTTAACTACTTTTAAAAAATAAAAAACATACATTAAGAACTCCCCATAATCTCAGTTTGGTTACTACTTTCTCAGTGTATCTTGTGTTTTACATACCACCCTTTCTAGTGGATAATAAAATAAATACATGTACTGAAAACACAAACACCAGCTTTTCATCCCTCCTTTCATATGTTGCTCACACTTCTGTGCACAAGCTGAACTTGGTTAAATTGTCAGGGATTTAGCAGAACCAAAATATCTTTTGCTAAGCCATCTTAGACAGCTCCTTTGTTCTTCACCTTACTAAACTATGCCATAACTCTTATTGTTGTCTTCAAAGGAAAATTCCAATTTACAGTCTGATAAGTACTTTTCCTCCTTCTTTAAAAATATATCTTCTTTAGACACACTATTTGCAGACAAACACAGGTGTAAAGATACCCAGCAAATGACAATTATAGAAACATGGCTGAAAGCTGATGCATCAGCTGGCCCTAATTGATTTTCTGAATTAAATTCTTTTTCTTGAAAGTAAAACTTCTGTGTGCTTGGAGCCATCCCACCAGCTCCAACTAGAAAAGCTGCTCACCCCTCCCTCCTTCTGTCTTTTATTCAGGAGGTTTCCTATTGGCAGAGTCTAACTTAAACTCACTTTCAAGTAAAAAAACCTCTTTGAGGTTTTTCACATGATCAATTGCATTGTACTGTGCTGTTTTATAACAACGCTATAAAGCCTCAAAAAAATAAGGGCTGCATACAGCAAACCTCAATGAAGTTGGTGATGCTGCCAGTGCTGCAATGCTGGAGAACAGGACTGCTGGTGACAATGCTGACCATACACCTGGTTTGAACTTGCTCCCATTTATGTAAATGCTAACTGGAAAGAGTCACAATCCTGATTAATTACAGCATCCTAGGTTAAATAAATAAGTTGGGAGACACTGAGTTAAGAGGTGCTCCAAAGCAAAGACCTCAGTTCAGCAAGCCCTAGCTGCAGATCTTCCTGTGCCATCTTCCGTGCCAAGCTGATGAACAGACCAAACCACGCTGTCAGAGCACTTTAGCTTGCTGTAGGGCAGGATTTAGCCTTCCACTGCGCTAAAAAAAATGATGGAGAGGCAAGCAAGGTGCAGGAATATTCAGTGTGTTTATGACTCACACTGAAATCACTGTCTCTGCCACCTGCTAAACCTAATAATCTTAAACTTGAGATGGTATTTGCCTTCAGCTGTCTGACTCTGTGCTTCAGCATGAACCCCATCACTCCACTCTATCACTATTGGTTCAGCATTATGGATATCAATGATAAATCAGTACTATTCTATCATTATAAAATACTGATATTGGAATCTTATGTGAGAGCTATTTCATTATGGAGTTATAACATTAATTTACCATTCTGTTCTTCACAGTGCTGAAACAATGCTATTTTACAGGGTTTGACCTGCAGAGAGCAGGCAGGCACATACAGCAGATAAACTGCAAATAAGAGAACATTCTGTACATTCAGTAAGTGATTATAGCCAGAAAGACTACAGTTCTCAGATATCTTCAGAAGGTCACCAACAAAACAGGTTAGATCAGCAGCTCACACTTCTCTGTACAGAAGAGGCAACATGTTCATTTTCATAAAAAAAAAAAAGTTACATGCAGCATAAAGCACAGAGCAAATTCCAAGTATTCCAGCAGAAGCAAAGCTGAAGTTAAGAGCCAGGTTGCTTTAGATGAATATTAAGAAGTTTTGAGTTTTGTATGCTCTTTTGATAACTGAATCTTCTCTGTTAAAACAATGGAAAGCTCTTTCTTTTGAAAAAAAGAGTAACACCAGCCATTAACTTTCTCCCCCAGTACACTAGAAAATGAACTCTATGCATGTCAATCCTCTCTGCTTTTAGACAGTTCCTGGTGAGAAATCTCAGACATGCCATGATTTGTAGCACAAAATTAAAAAATTAATAGATCTACCTCTAGTGGAAGACGCATCCTCACAGGAAACCAAAACTGGATGTTCCCAGGCTACTTTCTGCATTCACACCTTTCTTTCTATAGTGTTCTGTTAATCTGGAACCCAGTGGTGTTTTTTGATGAGGGCTTTTACTCAAAGTCAGGATATTCAACAAAACTCTTACCCACAACCACAAGGCACCCTTCGGGGACACAGTCACTGTTTTGTTAGTCTTTGGTATAGGGCTTGGAGCTCACTACTCCTGGTCTGAGTTGTAGGCATGATTGTATTGCCCTCCTGAAGGAGAAAGGCCAGGCAGAAAAAGGAAGGTGAAGAGAGACCCAGAGAAATGTCACGTCAGGGAGAGCAGCCAAGCAGCCACCCGCAAAAGACTCCTGGTAGAAGTCTGGCAACCGGGGCCTTTTTGCCACCTTCCCCCCTCCTACCATTTAAGAACTGCTAGTCAGGAGCTGACCTGGGTTATGTGCCTTGCTTGCACTGAGAATTCCTTGACTTGGAAGAATTTATACTGGGATATTAGGCAGACATAAACAGCCATAACAATTCTAGCTCTGCTTGTATGAATGATCCACTGAAGTGTGTAAAATGCACTCTATTACTGCACTAAAGCCAATTTGCAATTGATCATATTGCATTTCTAGTGTCAGCAGATATGAAAACATGTCATTTACTAATGCTTAATGAACCTCTGTGCTGACAAGACATAAATATCAATAAGCAGCTCTCCAGTTAAGGAGGTTAACCAGCAAAGTACTCGGTGAAAGCATTAAAGAGGTAATCATCTGGCAATTTCTGTATGGATGGAGCAACTGCCCTGAAAGATAACAAACCCATCTGAAGGAATATTACAAGAAGAAAGGGAGGAAAAAATAGGTAACTAACTCCACGTTATAAACTGAAAAGTTTTATCAGAACAAAGAAGCAATTGTCTTTTGGAATTGCACTTGTTCTCTTTTCCATGAGTGCTTGAGGCAATCAGCTTAGTAGAACTCTTTGACCACACCGGGTACTTGGAAAAGGCAAAGTAGCAAGATGCTCCATTTCCTCCTTATTCTTCCTGATACTATTAATCCTTTCTTCTCTCTCTCTCTCCACCTCATCTTTTCATTGCCTTCACAGGGGCTTTAATTTTAAGATCTTTCCTTCATTTCAGGATAAAGCTTTTAGCTTCCTGTAAACTTGTAGGAACTCGATGAAGGGAATATTACTAGTGCTTAGAAGCACTTCATGAAAGTGAAACACAGTAGTTTAAACTTTGCTTTATAGTTAATGGAGCAATTTAACAGCAGCTACAGTCATTACTGGACTGAACATAAATTTCAAGTTCAGTTCAGATTTAAGCAGTTGCAAATGGTGCTTATATTTAATCTATGAAGCCCAAGGCAGTGGAAGGTTTTCAAGCAAACATCATGGAAGTCCAGAATGGATGAACCTCCCCGGGTGCAGATGTAGCTGTGGGTGGGAGGCACACAGGCCTTTTATCACCCTGACTGGCACACCCTGAAAGCCTCCTGATGCAGGGACCTGAGTCAGTCCCTGCAGCACATGTAGCATGTCTGAGGCACAGAAATGCTGTTCTGATTCCAGATTTCTCTCTTCCAGAAGAGAAAGGGAAAAAAAAAAAATTAGAATGCAGTTCTACGATCATTAAGTAGTGGCAGTACAGTCAGTTCTGCAGTGCTTCGTTCTGAACCAGCACCTCTCACCTTGCAGCCGCGCTGGAAAACCACTGAGCAGTCACACTGTGAGCAGCTTTCTGATACAGAAGGAAAACCATAGTAAAGCTACAGGAAGAAAGGGAACATCCTCTTTCTGAAGAAACATCTGGATATTCAGAGATAGAAATCAAGGAAGTTACTGCTTTTTGCGCATTCAGTAACCACTACTTCAGTGACAAAAATAATTTTCAGCGTATCATAATGCTAGCTGTGCAAAATCACCAGGTAGATGAAACAGGAAGAGGAGTTTGCACATCAAAAGAAACACAATTAGAAGGAAATTGCCTGTGCTCTGGTGTAGCCTTTGCCACAGACGCTTACAGAGTACCCCATAAATACTTCCCATTTCAGGCACAGTCTCCAGCTAAAATCTCATTATGCAGATCCAATCCTCCTTTCTCTTGTATGCATTCCATCCTATTTCAATGCAAATTCATTCCCCTTGGTAATAATGATTGCCCACAGATCTCATATGACGTTTTTCATCAGTAGATGAAATGTAAAAGCAAACATCAGATACAGTTCATTGACTCAATTTTGTAGCTTCAGAAACCAAGGCAAGGGAGAGTTCCCCAAGGCCTTCCAGCATCCTGGAACACAAACAGGGCTTCAGAGCTCTGCAGTGCTTCTCTGGGTCCCTTAGACCTGAAGTAATCTCTGTGCTCACAACCCAGACCACGGACAAGTCCACTCTCAAATTGAGAAAAAAAATAATTGACTGGAAGGGTAAGTTAAGAACTGTTACAGGTTGCCTGGAGAAGTTGCAGAGTCTCCTTCCCTGCAGGTATTCTAAAGACATCTGGACACAGTTCTGGGCAATGTGCTCTAGGAGACCTCCCTGAGCAGGAAGGTTGGACTGGGTGACCTCCAGAGGTCCCCCCTCCAGTCTCAACCATCCTGAGATTATACAGGTTTAAGAGGGAACAAAGCTCAGGTAGCCTGCAAGGCTTCCCTGCCTAGGCACAAGCATTTACAAGTTTGTTTGGAGGAACTCATCTGGTTTTCCTTCTGGTTACTGTCAACAAAACATTGCCCTCTGCTTGGACCTCTCAATGTGCAAATGCCAATTTGCCAACCACAATTAAAGTGAAAATCTGCACAAGATAAGAACCCAAATCATTTGCACGGATATTTTAAAGCTTTAAGCTCTAATAACTTCATGATTGTTCTCCTATGAAGACATCCTGACATAATTAAGATTGTTCCACCTGTAGAAGAGAAGGGTCCAAGGAGACCTCATTGCTGCCTTCCAGTATCTGAAAGGGAACAACAGGGGAGATAAGGAGCATACGGAGATAGGACAAGACAGTAACAGTTTAAACCTAGCAGAGAGGAGATGGCAAAGAATTTTTTCTGGTTATCTACCGTACGAGAGTGATGGGGCCCAGGCAGCCCACAGAGAAGCCATGAAAGCCCCATCCCAGTTGAATAGGGCCCTGGGCACCTGTGGGTGGCAAATGTGATCACAGCAGGGGAATTGGAACTGAACAGTGTTTCCTTACAGAGCAAGCCATTCTGTGATTTGTGACTAAGTACAAAACCTAAACACCAAACACAAAACGTAAGGAAAGCAAGAAAGTTTCTAACAGCTCTGTTACTACGTGCACAAGATGTTGGCGATGAAATTCAGTAAGTGTAGTTGTAGAAATGCTTCTTAAAGTGTTTTAAAACACGCTGAAGAATGCAGCATAGAGTAAGGCAAGATGGACTGAAGGCTTGACTTCATTGTTAATAGTTAATTGAACGCCAGCTACAGTTTAGCCAGATACAACTTGAACACAAAGAATGACAGAACTGCAATCAGAAGCACCATCTAGTATTGAATTAAATATCAAATTATTATTAAATATATCCTCCACAATCACTATGATTATGAACAAATAACTCAGGAACATTCCACACCACACAGCACTATGCTAAAAATACATTTGCTTTCAGATGCGATTTTAGACAGCAGAGCAGTTTCTTCATAACTCATACCTGAACTTCAAAGTCCTTGCCCACCACGGTAACCATTAATCAGATTACAAGTTTGCTCCTAAGTATGTTCATAGCTCAGCCTTATAGAGATATCTTACTACTGCTGTTTTGTGTAGAGAAATAAAAGGTTTTACATAACTGTGCTTGATTTTTTCAGAAATAAAATAGAAGAGGAGATTTTGTTTGCACTGACGGATGAGATTTCCCTCTGGATTTGCTGCCCTCTAGATATCTTTCAGTATAAAACTGCTCTGCTTTTTAAATGGATTTTGTAATAATCTGCTTTAGCTAAAGACACAATGAGTATGGAATAAACAAGTACAAAGGCAGGGAAGAAGCAGTGTTTGAATGGTTTGTCAAGATGCTTTTTACAAAGATAAGAAGTCTTAAGATTATGCCAGTTGTCCAAGGGGAGGGGGCTGGATACAAGCATTTATGGGGGCATCAAGTCAATGGTTGAGAGTAGTGCTGGTGGTTGTCATCACATGACAATATGCCCTATTTCCTGTATGAAGAGAGCAGTAAAATTATCAACAAGTTTTTCCTCCACATACTGCTCTGCCAATGGACTTCAATGCTGATGTAAGAAAACTGAAGTGAAGAGGTATTTCTTCCCCAACACTCCCTTGCTCTTTGTCTTTTGGATAATACAGCTCTGCATAGCTTTTTGTAGTGATGCTAGTCACTGGGCTGCCAGTGCCACTCCAAGACATTTCAGACTTTTTTCATTCTCTGCTACAAAGAACATTTCAGAGATTTTGACAGGAGAAAATTCAGCAAATAATGTGTTTCCCACCTTTGCAGTCATTGTGATTATCATTGGGATATCAATAGATAATTTCATTGTAGAAGATTGCACATGAGCATAGAGGGACATAGTATCACAGAATTTTAAGAGGAAAAATGTCATACAAAACAAGAACATCATTGTTTATTCATTATAAAGATAATGTTAACAAGATGAGAATTAGGTAAACAGGGCAGACTACAAATAACAAGATCTAAATTATTTCATTTGTTGAAGGCCAGTACTGTCTAGAATATCTACAGCAAGAAGGCCTCAAATGAAAAGATAATTACTCCAATCATCTTCTGGCCCATTTTAACTCTGTGATGGTGACTTTTGGGTCCCCCCTACCTCTCAAGAGTGGCTATGAATGTCTCTTAAGAGTAATTTCCAACCCTAACTAAACAACCTTTTCAAGGAAAAAGGCATATAACAGTTAACATAATACAACCGCAGCTTTTTACTAAATAAAAGCCTTAAGATGAGAGATGGAAGCACGTGGTGTCAAGGTGCAATAGAAGAGGGTGCTAGGTAATCTCAATGATGTTCCCATTTCCTGTGAAACCATGGAGCTGATGATCTTTCAAGGTCACATCTAACTTGAGCTGTTTTGTGATTCCATAACTGCAGTTTTTATCTCTTCACTGATTTCTTTTCAAGTACCAAATGCAGTGACAATGGTCTTACTGCACAGATTACTAGGATTCAGATTCCGCAAACAAAGCAAATGCTAATTTTCCCCAGCCCACCTAAAGAAAAACATAATTAGCAACAAAATGAACTTGACAGCAGATTTGAGAGAGATCTCTATCAGAATGAGTGGTGAGAACTACAAACTGCTCTTGTACCAGAGACATCACCCAGGGCAACAGACACCAAATCTCTGCCCATATATCCTAAACAGCTCTCCATAATTTGATTAATGCACAGAAATCTGTGCAGATTTCAAAGTGTTTCAAAGGTTCCCTCTGTGTCAAACTTCATTAAAAAGGACATTTTATTCCTCAGCTTGGGTTCAAGTATTCCTACTGATCCTAAAAAAGTAGCCATACCAGCAAGCACTAGGGTGTCTGTAGCCCCTGCAAACTAACAACTTGACAAAACTATATGTTGGCATTTGGAAAGCACAATTCATCAAGGGAAAGAGAAAAAAGCAGTTATTTGCTCACAAGGTCAATGTAGGGTGATCAATATTGTTAATTGCTTGTGGATACATTGAGACAGTAGTTTAGCACACTTCAGCAATTATCTGATATTGAATACAGTATAAAATATCAATAGTATTCAATCATGGGTGGTTAAGAAAAGCAGCTCCTAATTCTGCTCACTTTTTGAATAGAAAAGTAGAGTTTCTTCAGCATAAAATATTGCTGAATGCCAATCAGTCCTTTACTCAGGCCCAAGCCAAATGCGTAAAGGAATCAGGTAATGTTTTATCTCCCTTGACTTCCATAACATTGAAAACAGGAACCAAAACTAGCACCAAACACCCTGTCCTGGTGGTATTTTCAGCCTTAACACAAGTTGAAAAAAATCCCAAATTCACAATGACAGCCTACCACCAAGAGATTTCAGCATATTTTTATGAGTTGGAATAGCAATTGGCAAATACACTAACATGCATACAGTGAGCAGCAGATGGAAAGGACATACCTGTTTAAGCAGCACATGGCACAGATATCTCTAACTAGAATCCTAACAAGTATTCATGCAAAAGATCTCCTTTGAGTTTCCTGGCATTATCACATACCCAGCCTGAAATCCAGTGTTATGCTTAGGATTCAGAACTGATATAAAACATATAATATTTTTGTACTGAGACGGAAAGAAAACAAGTTCTGAATTATAAAATACATTAGTTTTTGCATAATTTTGTCTTAAGAAATGTATCATTCCTGTCCTGCTGTCAGGTCTTCAGCTGTTTTCAGGCTAGTTCATTTGATCTGAGCACTTTGAATCCTGGGCGCTGGCTTTGGATAAGTGCTTTGATATAGCTGGACATTCCCCTCTGCCTTAGGGAAGTGAATGGATGCTGAAATCGCACGTTGCATTTGATTAACACAGGCATCCCAGCAGCATGCAAATCCTAAAGATAAGCTAGAATTTCACAGATGTCCTCAAAAATATCGAATGCCTTTTGAAGTCATTGACCTGAATGGATAGACATTTGCTGTTCTTACCAAAACCAGTGGGAAGAAAGGATAAATGCTACTTGGTTGTTAGTCAGGCCACTCACTGCTTGCCTGGAGAAGGCTCATTTGCTATGGTGACAAGCAGAGAATCAAAAGCCTGAACAAAATAAAGTCTTGCTTTTTCTTCAGACTGGAATCTCAGATGGATATTAATATTTATAAATTCAAAGGCTGCCACTAGTTCAGAACTAAGTTTCAGGCATTCATCCAAATCGAACCCAAGGCTTAAACCCTTTGACATGAGCCTTCCTGTCCACACCAAGCATTTGTGTAATTAAGATTTTTTTTTAATAAAAGTTTCTTTAAAAAAAATCTACCAAAAATACCTCTATCAAATGAGCTGGAAAAGTACAGAAAAGAGAATACTTTCAATGTTCACTGAGAGCCCAGAGGCCACAGTCCTCCCTAACTTACATAAGTGAAGGACAAGCAGTATCTTCTGGATAGGAGAGTTTATTTTTCTGTCATGATCCAAACTAATAATGAAGATGAGTTCACTTGTCAGAAGCATTGTTCCAAAAGAGGGATTATGTTTTTAGTGACAGAGCTAGCCATCCCCCGTGTGCACAGGACCATGATTTTCTTTCACTTCCACTGTGAACATCAGTTGCTCTTCCCATCAGCCTCAAAAGAGGGAAACCTCCCCCCCCAGCCAGCAGCACCCCTGAGGAACTCACACATGATGGATGAGGCTGCCCAAGCTTTCTGCTGATGTCTGAATGGTGTGACAGCACCTGGAAGAGGGAGGTAAAGTCAACTCTAAGAATTGCAAGAAACAATGAAAGCGGATGTGAAGGCAGAGGTGCTTTGTTTCTGGGCAGCTTCCATCTAATTCTGCCTATGGAAATCTGCAAGAGATATTAGTACCTGTTTAAAAAAAAAAAAAAAAACAGGTACTGAGCTGAGGACAGCACAAACACAGAGGGTCAGAAGGGAAACCATCAGAATGGATTCCTCAGAAATATCAAGATGTGATCAGGTTGTGCAGTGCAACTGAAAGTTCAATAGATTTTCTCCTCTTGCTTCCTGATGCTAAATATCTGCATGCTTACATTAATCAGCTTCTTCAGGATGGGACATGTTCCTGCAGACAAGACAAGCACAGTCCATGCCCTAGATAGAACACACCTGCTCTGCCCCAGGCTTGTCACACACTGCAGACACTAACATCACAGCCCAGGTAAAGGCAGCATGGACCCTAATCATCTGAAAAAGTGAAACAAAACTTTGAAAATTGAAAGTATCTGCAGGAATTAAACACGTTTCAATGTTTTAAGGCAAACATCAACGCTATAATCTGTTTTTGTTTTTTTTTTCAGATGCAGAACTTGTTCTAAATCCTACTGCCAAGGAAGCACTGTTCAACTCATTACTGTAATTTAATGTAACATGTTTGTGTCACAGTACACTGAAGAATTAATATGAAGAAGATTGGACATAGGAGGGAAGGCACCTTAAAAATCTGTAGAGAACTAAATGAAAAGTTAAATAAGCTGATAGGACTGACATGTATACTTACATCTAATAACACTCAGAAAAAAAGTAAAATTAACGTCACCTTCCCACAGGAGGTAGGAATTAAACAGGGAAAAGTTTCTTAACATTCAAGAAAATATTAAAAACTTGCTTAGCACAACTGAACAATGAGTCCAGAGGAAGGTCAGTAAGACTGCAAGGAATGTCAAAGTCCACAAGGAGGGCAACCAGTGGGCATGAGGATGGGACAAACAATAGGGTCCTCGTAGTTGGTGCCCTCACTAACTATTGTGGGCTCATTTCCAACAACTTAGCAGATCTCCAGAGAAACGGAGTGATGGCAAAACATTATTTGCACAGAACAAGCCTTAGCAATAGTTTTAGTGGACAGCACTGACTACAATGAAAGTGTAGGGGAAAACCCGCCCTGATGACTATCTAGTTCTATGCACATGCAGAATTATTGCAGACAGCCTTGTCTTTCTAGCACAGAGTTGCAACCAAGGAATCTGGACTCAGTTCTTGATTTTGCTAGAGAGTTGCAGTAGGAATCCTCTACCAGAGATGGGCTTCAAGAGCCCGGTATTGTTCCTAGAATCATGTTGTTGTGGTGATCGTTTCATTACAACCTGTAAGATCAGTTAGGGCCTCTATAAACAAGGCACAACTGGAATACAAATGTCAAGTTAGTAGCAGTATGTTGCTCAGTTTCCCTAGAAGTCTGTGCAGACATACACGTCCCACTGCATGGATCTAAGTGCAGAATAGGAATAATCAAGAAACTGCTGGCTGCCAGGATCTGCTTGGCTCATTCATCCCAATAACTTTACACATGCTACTTGATAAATAAATGCACATTTTCCTATGTATATGTAAATCACGAATAAATTACTTGGAACAGTTTGAAGTTCTAGGCAATCTTATGGTATATATGCAGACAAAAAAAGCTAAACTAATCAAAGCACCTGAAGGTTATATTCTGATCAATCACAGAAGGAAAATATTGTTTAATGATGTATCAAGATGACACCATCACTATCTCAGAAGAGTCATCATCCCACACTAGTGAGAATGGGATTCTCATTAGTACAAGCAAAATTAATCCCACTGGAGTTAACTCAGTTTACAGACGTCAAGTATTAACATATTTGCTACTATAACTTCCCCATGTCCCCAGAGCAATCAGTGAATTGGGAATTTACATTGTAGTTGTGGCACTTTTCGGACACTTTTCTTGCCCTTTTTTTTGTTGTCCCAGTTTTTCCCTTCTCAACTCTTTTGAAAACTTTGACCATACAATTCACTTAAGCTTCTAAATGAGAAGTCTATAAAGAGCATTGGGTCAGACAGCCTTAATTTGAAAACATCATTACTCCCACACTAAATTTCCCCAGTCAATCCCACAGCAGCCCTCATGGTTTGTACATCTCGCAAACCAACCTTAGTGGGATTTTTATTTTTCAGAAAGAAGGAAGGCAAGAGGAAAAGATACTACTACCCAAATTTGCGAAGACTGGAATCATCCAGAGGATTAGAGCAAAAGGAGTATTCTCATTTCCATAGATTTTTCTTGTGTGTATGTGTGCTGTAAAGTTATGATGTTTTATCTGGAGAAGGAAAAACAGTAAGCCTTTATTATATGCTTAACTTGGTTCAACCAACTTTAAGTCAAATTAAGTTTGCAAAGTTAGAAATACTTAAGATGCTCTTGAGGTTCAGAATATCATTAATGAGTGTCCCACAGTCTCTGCAGCCTTTTTCTAAAGAAAGCCATTTCTGGGTCAGTGCAGTTAAAAGGATTACATTTGAACAAAAGAAGAGATACTACTCTTCCTTTTAGCCACCTGAAATTTAAACAGCTAATATGATTAATCTTTTTGTAGCCAGTCTGATGAAAGGCACTTTGTAAAGACAATCCATTTCCTCTTATAACAGGTATTAAAAAATAGTCTGAATATATTGCCCTCTGAAGTTCCTTATCTGGATATTTATCTCCAGACTACCTCCAGGAGCTATAACTGTATCTTTAGCCATAAGAGACTGGATTCACTTGTAGGTGAAGATGTCTTCATCCAGTCATCTACAAGTGAGTGATGAGTCCAGATTCCCACTGCTGAAAGATTTTACCAATACAGCATACAGGCAATTGAGAGCGATTCAACTTTCTGTCAAGACAACACCTGGGCTTGATTGACAACAGAAATCTTGTGCCAAACCTGCAACACTGTGGGCATCTCATTTACTCCAGGGTATCCCAAACAGCACCTATCAGCTGTGCTTAAGTAATTGAACTGAGCCCTCATGTATGCATACCTCTTTGGACACCAATGGATGCACAGATCAATCATAATTGACTATAATCGAAGCACAGACAGCTGTTTTCCACATAGGCATCTCCATACAAATAAATGTTTGCTCAGCTCTCATGTTAGAGTCATCTCCCAGAGGACCATTGCCAGTTGCAATGTAGAAGTTCAACAACAAAACTCATTCCACCAAAAACAGACTGCTTTCCCAAAGAGGACACAGAGACAGCAGAAGCAAGTCAAATATCACTGGTCACTCATAACAGCTGCTGAGTGGACAAAACAGGGTCAAGGACAAATCCTACTCAGTTAAGCAGTGTTAGTCCATTGATTTATCAGGAAACAGAGTCCGAGTCTTGAAACTCAAAGTTGTATCACCTACAGAACTTGTAAAAGCCTATAGGGTCTCTGATTCTTGTTTAGCGTCATGACTACAGCCCCAGCATGAGCTGCTGTAAAAGGTCAGGGTCTCCTTCTGAACTGCTTACTCTGCCCTAATTATAAGCAGGAAAAAAGGAAGCACATCCGAATTTCAAAGCACATAGGCTTGTATTATTATGGTAATAAAAGTAATACGTATTTGTTTATCTGCAGTGAGGCATACCATCCAAAGCAGCAGCATAGTTTGAAAAACAGTAGATCATTTTCATAAAACTACTCAAAACTTTGGATGGTTTCAGTTACATTTCACTGTGGTAAAACAAACAGTGCTTTGGGTTCAAAGTCATTATCATTCAATTGTCTGTTTGTAAAAGAATAGGAGACATTAAAAATATGAGTGCATGAAAGGGCTTTTCAATCTCATGAGCCAATCTAAAGTTAACTGAGTGAATCACCGAGCAGCAAGTCAACTAATAGGAGGAGAAAATCAACACTGAGAAACCAATTATAGTTCTATATCTCCATCCTCCAGGATTTGAGTTCAAAGTCAAGTAAGTCCCCAAAAGTCTCGACGACTTTCTGGATCTGCTTTGCATACCAAAACAAGGTAAACATGTTTTCAGAAGATCTAAGTGGAGATATTCAGACTGAAAAAGCAAAATGTCAAATGAGAAAGTGACAGCGAATAGAATATAGCATTAACCCAACTACTGACACCATGAAATGAGGATTTGCCTTCTTAGTAATACTCAAATTAGTAAGTTCCTGCTACCCATTCAGAATATTAGTTCCCAATTCTTCTTACATAGGATGCTTCAGCACTCCATCATGCATTGTTTATGATCTCCACACACACACACAAAAAGTGTCAAATAATGATCTGCATAGAGGAGCTGAGATGCCTACTGGATATTCTATTTGGGAGCTGTATTGTTTCATGTCAAACTTGGGCACTTCTTGATGGAGTTTAGCTTGCTTCAAATTGGAAAGGATTTTAAACAGCAAAGTTTCAGTATTTTTAATCCTTAAAGCCACTGAAATAAGAGGATCCCTGTAAAAGGGAGAACAACCATTCCATCAGTGCCAGAATTACTGTCTAAACCATTGTGGTTCTTTGCCTGGCTTTAGAAGCCCTAGGTCTGATTTTCAAATCAACCAAGCACCTACAGTTCCAGCTGGAATCAGCAATTCTGGAAATTCAGACTGACCATGCAAAATAATGCAACTCCTGGGAAAAAGAAAAATAGATAATTGACTGCGGTTTACCTTCAACTTTGGCATCACCAAGTAGAAAAACCTAGAATAAATGACCAGAACTGTTTCTCTCACACCTGGCATTACACTCTTACAGTCCAGAGTTTTTTTGAAAGGTAAAACAAAACAAACAAACAAAAAAAACAACAATTTGTCTACGAGCTCAGAGTCCCAGCCTTCAGCTATGGGTATTGAGAGGTCAGGAAACCACCAACTATATAGATAACATTTGCCTTATTTGGACAAGTATGATCACAAAACAGAGTTTTTCTGCCAGCAGGAGCCAAGCCAAATATTTACAACTTAAGATGTCTAAGGGAGTTCAGTTGATGTTGTTAAACAAACACAAAGGCCTCCTCAAACCTGTGCTTATAATCACTACTTCCCACCCCATGGCCCTCCTATTAAGGAGGAAGGTTTTCCATGTCTTGATGAGTAAAGTGGCTTTGAGAAATTGAGAATAGCTCAGTCTACAACAGTTCCAACACTTTATTACATTACCCAGCCCAGAGGAGCTTTGGATGTGGGAAGAGATGTCAGAGCTGCCTGCTGTTTTGCTGATGTGGAGGGAACACAATCACTTTGTGTTGGTCTGAGTCTCAGGCATGGAAACAAGCTCTAGAGAAGCATCTGATGGAGGTATTTATGTACACGTGGTTCATAATATCTGTAAGGTCTTAGTTCTCTTGCACTCACGACAAACACAGTTACCAGGTGCTTTCATAAATGGGAAGGTGGGACACAAACCTAACAAGCCTGAAGGATTAGCAATTTGCCTGTACTTGAATCTGGAGAACACAAGTCTACACCTTTCCAAACTGTCATTCTAAGTTGCTGAATTACTGTGACAGCGTAAGTCACAGCATTGTGTGCTAATAGAAGGGAGACCTTTCCCATGGAGGAGCACTGAGACAGCTGAGCAGCAGGACCCTGGGGATTCAGGAAGTATCAGAATCAGGCAGCTCCAGCCATAGCAGCACAGGGCAGACCAAGTTAGCATCTAAATCAGCTGATTTGAAAGGTACTCTGGACACACTCACACCATCATTTCCTCCTTTCTATGGCTGCACAGAAAATTTAAATGCAAGTGCGAAACAGATTTCTTAAAATCTACATTCTCATTTATCATCCATAATATAGCACTTCTCCTGGCATCTTGTGGTTGACACTGCTCCCTACAAAATGCCCTGTGAAACACTGGAAATGCTGAGACTGGAACCTACTGATGTGAAAATAACTGTATGGAACAGTGCAGAAAAAGGCAACAGGGCTATTTCAGAAGCCTGTAAATCTGGGTTTTTTAGATTGTATCTTTTAACATTGCTATAAATCAGCGTTTCCCAGTTAGCAGAGTACAATACATATTGAGACATACAGATTTCTAAAGCAAGACATTGCACCTTATGCTTTCTAATTAGCAGTGCTGGCCTAATTGTGTGGCTCTGCACCAGCGTCAATACAGCTGTGAGCTGGCTGGCAGCGATGTGAGGGGCAGCATCCTCACACATCTGGGAGAGAAAGAAGAGGGAAGGGGGATCTTAGAATACATGGAAATAGAAATGAGAAGAAACAGTAGGAGGATTTGCAAAGGCAAAAACAAAAGAATAAATTGCAGACATAAGTAGTAGTCTTGAGATATACTAAAAACCACACCCACACTGGCTGAAGTTGATGAAAACTGCAGTGATTTATTCTGATAGTTAAAAAAAAAAAATCATTCCACATCATCCTAAAGCAGCAGCACATTTCCATTCTGTAGAAAGAGGCTTTCTTTCCACTGACTTCGCAATTCCCCCTTTGGATCTCAATTCCTTTTCAGTTCCTCAGAAAAACCTCTACATGTCAACTTTCTTACCAATATTCACCTTTTCTGACCCCTACCCCAACTTAGGGTGCCTGCATCTTTCTCAGAGGCTTGAAATTTATAACCCTCCCATTCTTGGTTTCTCAGTTCTCTGGGCATCTAGAAGCGGGTCTTAGCGTCACCTGAGTGGGATCACACCATCCCAGAGAAGTGATGCCACAGGTCCGACACAGCATGGAAGTGACAAGGATAGTCAGGCTTTTGTGAACATTCAGCCAAGCCTGGTCCCATAAGCCAAGATCTATGCAATAAACTTCCCTCTCTTTGATTTACAATATCCTACACAAGTCAAAGGTACTTTGATGTTTAGCTAAATTAGAGTAATTGCCTCTTCTTTGTCCATAACTCAATTTGCTCAGCTGGAATAACAACAACAATAGGTGAGGAATAATTGTAAGATGCAAAAGCCTCACTCTTTAGATCCTGACATGTTACTACCTTCCCTTCTCTTTTAAATTACTTGTGGATTTTTTCCACATCTTCTTTCCATTCCCTTTCCAACCAGCTTATAAAGCAGAAATGTATGGCTGGGTAAATGATATGCTTCCACAGACCATCTCAATCCTGTTTTTAAACTTCAGATGTAATTGTTATCTCCCTTTTCTCCAACAGAATAGCTATTTTAAGTTATAGAAAGTGCATTTTTGCTGCAGTTCAGCCATCTCATACTGAGTTCCTCCAGAACTCTTTAAAGTATCATCTGGAGCTGGTGACTTACTGATTTTTAAATTATTGATTTGTTCCAGCTCTTCTTCTGACACATCTTGATTACTAGAAAAGAGCAAGTCCCAGTAGGTATGGCTGTAATATTCTCAGTGCTGAAGACTGATGCAAGGAAATCATTTAGATTCTCAGCAACGTCTTTATCTTAATTTCTAGCTTTAATCTTCAGTGATCCAGTTTCTGAACTACTAGTTATCATTTGACAGAATAAGAATAAACCTAAAGATTTTTATTTTATTCCTCTAGTTACTTGCAGTCTACCACATCTCTTTTTAATTCCCTCTCGCATTGAGTCCTTACACTAATTAAAGCACCAGTGCATAGGAAAGCTTAAGTTATGTTTTCAAATTGGGAATGATTTCCTTTAGATTAAAAACAAACAAACAAACAGAAAAACAGAAAACCTAACAAACCTCTCAAAACTGTCATTCAGTTGTACTGGTTTACTCTTTTCCTGCCTAACATTGTTTTCATCAGCAACATATACACCCTCCAGATTCTATTATCCATTCTTCACTTCAATCTGTGTCATCTTTATAGATATTTTTTTTTTCCTATATTTCTCCTTCAGGAGTTTTCTTGATTAACCCTATGTTACTGAGATCTGCTCGCTCTGAAGTTCAGATTTCACAATCACTTCCACTACTTCCTCTCTCACCAAACTACAGGACCATATTATGTTAAAGCAGCTTGACACAATCATTGTCTTGAATTCCTTCCTGCACATTGCTTAGGATCAAGAGCCAACTATCAGGATGTTAACATGTAAAACAGGTAACTTTGATCTGAAGTCCCATACCTACATTGACTCTGGTTCAGGGTGAATAGACAGGTACATACACCTTGTTTAGACTTGCCAGAAATAGAAATCAGGCAGCAGGTAGCCAATCTGGAGCACATCACCTACACCAGCAACAACCTGCTGATGGAAGCTGCCTTACTTGCATTTGGACACAGCAAGGCTGCACACAAGGGAGGCCCAACCAACACAGCCCAACTTGCAGGAAGAACCCAGCCACAAGTTGGGGTGACAACTACCAAGAAGAGGCACACATTCTCCCTCTTGTCGGAGCAGGGTTCCCAGCTCAGGAAGAATGGCAGTGTGGAGGATTAACTCTTGATGGCTTGGGGTCTCAAAGGAAACAGGTCACCCAGGTTTTAGTCGTTATTCTGATTCTTAGGGCTTTGTTTTATCCAAGATATTTTAGTGCAAAATGTAGAGCCCCTAAAACAAAGTATGTTTGCTACAGCCTTCTGCCAGCCCAGATACCCTTTTCATATATAGGAAGAGGTTATTTTTCTTAGACAGAATTGTGCAGGACTATGCTGATTGAGCTGAAGTCACCATGTGAGTCCTAGATCCTCTCCTGTTCATATTCCCAATCCTTGGTGGCTGAGGTCAGGCTTCATTTGCCCCACAGAACTGAACAGGTTTTCAGCAGGGCTGGCTGAATCATACCTCACATCTCTACAAGAAATAAATGTGTCTGAGCAGGCCTGCTTCAGGCTATTTCATCCTGCTTTACTTATTACTAAATAGGTAGAAGCTTCTTTTAATTTTCCTTTAATTCCCTCTTGCTGACAAGGCCTCATTACCAGCAGGCAGCAGAGCTGCCCCACCATCCCTGCCCAGCTCCCCCTCCTTGAGATGTCAGGTGATTATTCAAGCAGGAGAAGACCCCAAGATGCACTGACAGAGCTTTAAATCATTTATTGGCAGAAAATAATTGAGGAGAAATGAACTAAAAAAAAAAAAAAAAAAACAAAAAAGATTACCTCTGGCCATGGAGAAAACAGCAAGAATTAACAATGCTCTGTCTGCCACTGGTAAAGCTAAGCATTGATTTATTGTTAACTACTCAGGAAGAGAAGATACACACGACACATTGAGGGTAACCCTGGCATCATGGATTGGCCCCAGCAGGGCTGTAAGCAGTGGCTCTGCTATCCTGCACCCACCACATGCTCTCTGCAGCCACAGAGCAGCAGAAGCGAGCTTGTCAAGCTTCAGAGGCAGGGTGCAGCTTATATATCCAGGCCCTGTAAGCCATCCCAACAGCAGCAGTATTCTCTGCTGCCTGCCTCTGCTTAAGTGCATAAAGTTCTGATTTGGTGGTGCCAGCTCAGATAGAAAACAGTTAAAAGACTTAGTGGATTTATATTAAAAAAAAAAATCTCACTCATTGGATACATTTGCAAAAAAAAGTCATCAATCCTCTGGCAATTGAGGAAAGAGGCTGCTAAGAACTTTTCTATTTCCTATTCTACCAAGGCCCTCCTGGACACTAGCTGCTCAGATCTGGCTACTTTTGGTCCTTTCCAACCCAATTCAAAGCCCCTGAAACCAACAAGATGATGGCAAATAAGCAGAAAACTCCACTGCAGCCACCTGACTTCTTGCCAGTCCCCACTCAGACACTATGTTCCAAACCACATCCAAATTCACCCTCACCTCTGGTTGCCGAGGTGGGAACGGGATCTCCAAGCTGTGTGCCCAAGTGGCACCTCAACCCCTCGTGCGCCATGTGTCCCAGGGGACAGTAGCCTAATAGCACCATGGGGCCAAACTCAGGCCCCCACCAACACGGAACCGCCCTTACCTCTGAGACACGTGTCAATGGTGAAAGTCTGTCCCAGTGAGGAGGCCACAGGGAGCCCCAAACACGACCACGGTTTTCCCAACCTTGGCAGCAATGGAGTTGGCACCCCTCGGATGCTTGGCTTGGGCACAGCACGTCCCAGGCTCCAATCAGGGCAATCAGCCGCAAATCTGTTCCGTGCTCAGCTTCAGCATCTCACTAGTCTCACAGTCCAGAGAAAAACACCTCCTACAAGCACCAGCGTCATTTCAGGCAGGGGCGTAGGATCACCAGGCTGGAAATAGCATTATGGATCAGATGGGAATATGCTCCGGGCTCAACATCGTCACCTTCTTCTCCCCAGAGGGAATGGGAACCCCAAAAAAGAGCATGCAACACAAAGGGAAAACAGGGAGGGCTGCGTTTGGGGATGCCTCTGGGTCAGCACTGCGCTTATCTCCGGCTCAAGAGCACCATCTCCTGGGTGGTTCTGCAGCAGGATCCAGCCCTGAGCCAGGCTCTGCGTGCTGCAGCAGAGACTAGAAATACTGGCTTTCATGGTATTGCTGTTCAGCAGGGAGTTCTTGGCTGATAAGTAGTATTTAAAGAATACAAACTGTAGCGTGCATTTGATATGAGAACTCAAAATTGCTCATTGATATACTCCTTAAAAACACGTTTCACTTACTGGGTCAAAGGCTTAAGGCAAAAGACTCCAAAACTTTTTAATCAGTTTTGTAGCATTTATGGTATGACTAGCAAATCACTTATCTGTGCTTCAGTGTACTGTGGCCTGTAAAATGAACATGTGGGCGCTCTATTTCATGGTTTTGAAGCTAAACTGTACAAAAAAAAATCCTTTGGACCTTGAAAAATGGACTCGTAACAAGAAGGAAGTATGATTTAATGTTTCTTCTAAACTTGTTACTGCAAAGCCCTTTTGATTCATCTTACTATTAAACACAAAGTAAAATTTTACAGGAGCTCATCTTTAAAATATGTTAAAGCTTCCTGTGGAAGCTTTAGATTAGGAAAGACAGCTGAGAGTTATAGAAACATTCACGCAAATGCAAGTGTCTCACTGTATATGCATAGGAGAACTCACATAGCTTCACATGTAGAATGATTGCAACTTAAAAAAAAAATACCATTTCTCCATCACACACGAGGATTAATTTGTCTAATTAATAAAGATGCTTCTGAATAAATATTGAAATGAACAAAGTACTTCAGAAGTTATGGTACATATTTCAACAGCTTGAGGAGCAATCTTTAAGTGACTTCCTCTATTAAAAAGCATAGCATGCTTATTTATTCTTTTCTGAAAGGCCTTAAAACATTTAAAAAATTTAAAAATAAAAGTGCCCTTAAAACGTTTTCTTTATTGTTAAGAGGAAGGGTAAGCCAGCAGCCTGCTGCCCTGCTAATATTTCTGGTGGCTGGTTCATCAAAGAGATTATAGAAATTACAAAGATATTCAATTCTTTATATGTAACACCACTCCTTTCTTCTCAGGCTCACTCTACAGCAATCACAAGTTTTATATAACTGCCCAGCTGAAACCATCGTCACTTCCAGAAAAACAAAACAGTAGTGACAAACTGGATGATGACCCATTCAGATGAGAAGGGAAGCGGACACACCAGCCAACACCATGAACAACCCAAAAGCTTCAAACCCTCTAATCCATCATCTTTCCACCTTTGCTCTCAGAGACTTGAAGAATCAGTGCTTGCCTCATAACAAATAAACATTTTCTCCTTGCACAACCCTGTAACATTGATGTTGAAATACCTGTTGTAAGGAGAGCTGAGTTTTGCATTTACACATACTGAATTGGACAGAGACTTATTGCTCAAACAGCAGTTTGCATTTTGATATCGCCCTTCTTAGATGCAGGCACTGAAAAGGCCTCAACTAGGCTCGGGCAGCTCAGAGAGGCTTTCCTTAGTACAATTCTCTGTTTTCACACTCCCCACGCTTTATTTCTTTCACACTTCATCAGCCCTGAGAGACTTCTAGAAAAACCCTACCAGAAGCTTCTAGCAACAGAAAGAACAGCAACAAGACCCTAGACTCCATCAAAGCAGGATTTGCTCAAATGCAATAGCTGTGAGAACAGAAACAGAAGGAAAAAAAAGCCACTTACCTACAGAAAACCATAGGTTTGCAGAGATCTTCAGTAGGGTACCCTCACCTCCATCACCAACCTTTAAATGAGATCTGGGAAGGGGTAGATCCTGGCTCCAACCCTTCCAGTCACTCAGCTGCATTGCCTGCACCTGTGCTCCTCTGGGTTGGCCCTGCCTGCCCACCAGGTGCTCAATCAGTGGTTCAGGCCATGACTCAGCATTTCCACTACACCCTGTAATCCATTAGGATGCTGGGAGCTGGTAACAACTTTTCTAGGAAGTAGTTTTCAGTTTAACTGATTTGAATTCCCCTAAATGAAAACTAGCAAGACAATAAACTGACAGTTGTAGCCTTCTTCCATCTGCCTCGTGACTAACTCAGTAAGATCAAGGAAGCCCACCCCTTTTGCTAAAGGTTTAATTGATGAGAAAACAGCATGCACATACTCCATAAAAGATTTCATTTGCTTAAATCAAACCACCTCGTTTTATATGTGATAGGTGGTACCAGATGCAAAGGATTACCTTACTTTATGTGAGCAGGTGGTCCATTCAGTTCAGCCTTTTACCACAGCAACATTACCAAAGGAATACTCTGAAAATATCAGTTTCAGTATATAAGTAACAATGACAATAGGAAACTTTCCAGTAAACTTTTGGACTACAGTCCTATAGTAGTAGAATAGCAGTTAATGGTTTACACACATTTCTCTCATTGCAATCCCTCAGCAGTGCAACACAGCCCAAATGAGTCCAGAAGCAATTTGCTGGAGGCACAGCCAGCTAGAATACATACCTGGGGTGGCATATGAGAACTGAAGAGTGCAATATTGGGTGGGACTCAGGGGATTTATGATGTGGCCAACATTGATCAGAAGCTGTGCAGGTGGCAATGCTCATTATTAGCCTTGATTCTTGTTGTATAGAGATGTATTTATACAATGGCAAACTTCAAGAGCATGTAGCTTTCCTTCTTTCTCCAGAGACAGAGAACAAGGCGAGCTCTGTGCTGGCTCTCAGTCATCCTCCTTGGTATCTTCAGCCTTCCCAAGCTGTGTTCCTGAGCACTATTTTATAGTAGAGTGATGAGAGGAGTACAAGCAGCAGTATCCAGGGGTTTTCCCGACACTTCCTGCATCATTCCCTCCCTTGCTGCCTCCTATGACATTTCCTACTGTGGGCAGTCATCTTTTCTCCCTCCCAACCCTTAGCATCCTCCATACCACAGACTCCTCAAGCTCACTTACATCCCTGAATTTGCTTGGTACATCGATTAACTGACACTCCAGATGCCACCGTTAGCAGCTGTTCTCTCTTTTACACAGAGTATGAAAAAAGCAGGTGCAAATCATTCATCAACGATACCTTTTTTACTTTTTCCCTTAAAAGAGTAGCACCAGTTTTCTAAAACAATCAACCAGAGAATTAAGTTGTTGGATAAATTCTCAATCAACTCTCAAAATAAGCCTCTTTGTAGGCAACCAAAGTTTTATCACTTAAGTAGAGGATTTTTTTCATTGCAGTGAGATTAGCACAAGCACCTACACAGAGGTAACAAGTAAAACAGCTCGTGAGCAGAGCCTGGAAAGATGCATCTCCTCCAGGAACACAGGCAGAAATGAAATTCTATCCTCCTGTTCCTGTGGCTTTTTGGTATCATTCTTCCTTTTCATTTGCTCAGTTACAATATTCTAATTAAGCCAAGGATTAAAACAACACTACATATTATACAAAACTTTAACCGTTTTTTTTTGTTGCTGTTTGTTTTAAATGGAGACAGAGAAAGTAGAAAAACTGTTCAATAGTTCTAGTAACAGCAGGAGATTGTGCAGGGAGAAAAAAGTGCTGCTCAGAGAAAGAAGATCTGACTATGCTAAAATCACCTTTATATTAAAGCAGCAGCAGATAATATTGAAATATATTCGACATTCACAAAAGAATAAAGCACCATGAAACAGCTGTTTAAGTAGATGTAGTAGCCAGACTAAGAATTAAACACTGAAGTAGAAAATGATTAGCTTTTCTTCAAGTTACCTTATTCTTTGTTTACAATATACATCCATCTCAGTTGGTCTTTTGACACAAATAACCAAAAAGCTTTTGAAATTTATTTATTTTTCCAAACCTCATCTTACATTTAGAATGGCAAAAACCACTCAGGAAAGATTAGCTGTAAGAAAACCCATTTAATCAGAATTTCAAGAGAGGTTAAACTGAACTAGAGCTTTGCATTTCATATGATATGGTGTATCAACAAAAAAAAAATCATGCACTCATACCTACATTACTAACAATCACAACTGATCACCTCTGAGCACAGCTTATTCATAATCAGCGTTCATGCTAAAGTCATTTCTACTGGTAGTGAAGCTGAGTGGCTGTTTAAGCTGAGATGTTATTTAAGCATAAAGATACTGACTGCATTTGAACTAAACAGTAAACTATACAATAAACATACTGTAACCAGCAACACATTTTGCAAATTCTGTTAAAGCTGTACAGACACAGTTTCTCTACTAGATAGCTTACTCTGGTGAACATGAAAGAGAGAAAATTGAAACTTGCATTAGAACTGTAACTGGTAGATGGGGGTTTTGAGTTCCTCTTCCAGTGAGGGATTTTCTTCCTTATGTTTTAGATTTCTCAATAAAAGCCTCATCAGTTTTATTATTGTAATTTAAAATAAAAAGGAACTATTGCAGACAATCTACACAAAACGCTTTATTTCCAATCACTTGCTTAGCTCACATGCAAACCATTCCTTGGTCTGCATTCATAAAGGTAAATGGCATTTAAAAACAGTGTGGTATCTTTTATCCTCAGCAGTATTACTGTACAGGTGAACTACACTGTTTTAAGATTATTTAGTTTCACTTGGGAAAACAAGGTTAGATAGTTACTTGAAGACTTCCCAATGCTTCCAACAAAGGAACACTGGCTATTTTCAGTAGCCCTTCTGCTGTACTTTTTAATCTTGTCTCCAATGAAACTTTAAACTGTTTAACCCCTGTCTGAAGACCATACTCCAGGAACCACAGCTGTTCCGTGACAATACTTGGAAACACAACAGATCTAAAAAGATAACTTAGTAACTAGTAAACAATACAGTAATTACTGAAGTATTCTCCTGTACTGTTGCAAACAAGAATACTGATGCCTTAACAATTCCCACATTCTATAACTGATACAGAGAAACTGCAGTACACAAAGTATACAAACGGGGAAAAGCCACTTTGCAAGAGGTAGAAAAGGTTTTATAAAAATCTTCAGGCACAATTCATAACAGTCTTTTAAAAGCTAACAGGAAAATACAAAATAATAATGATCACTATACATGTATTCGTACTAGTGTGTTTATTTTTATTCTTTGGAACAAAAGTGTATTTCATGCACTCTCATACCATGATTTCTTATGTATTGTTTGAGGGCTATTTTCCCCTCTATCATGTGAGATAGTAGAAACTTTACAGGCTCTTGGGAATTCTTATCATCAGGAGTTATAAAAAACAAAAACAAGAAAACCCACAGATGCACAAGCACTACTTAGCACTTTTTCAAGAACAAGGGAATGCAAACACTGTTTGCACAGGTTTGTGTAACAAAGAACAAAGAAACACTCAAAAATCAATAAAAATAGCATTATTAGTTATTTTGGTTTACTCCTGCATCAATCAAAAGAATGCTTTTAGAAGTGAACTTATTTACTTTTTAAAACAATTTCCACATGTATATGCTTTACAGTACAGTGGTTATAATCAAATTTTCACAATATCCATAAATCAAAATACTGACATCACTACATTTACCACGAGCTAACAGACATCCACTGATAAATCTTAGTGTCAGTTTAAAAAGATGCCTTCTTTGAACTGAAGTACATAAGGCTTTACTGGTTACAAGTTCTTATCAAAGATTTCCTTTCTTTCCATCAAGGCATCTTTTCCCTTTCCTCATTTTATTTTTTTTCTTGGTCTTTTTCTGCATCCAGAAGTGCTGAGCGGATTCCTAACTTCTTTAGCTCTTCTACGAGATCTCCATTCTGATGCATCTGGAGGAGGATATCACAGCCACCAACGAATTCACCATTGAGGTATACTTGTGGGATGGTAGGCCAGTTGGAGTAGTTTTTTATTCCTACAAAAAGGAAAACAAAATTGTTAAACGTTTCCCCCAACTCTCCAAATAGAATAGGACTTTAAATAGATACAATCGCTTCAATTGGTCAACTGATATTTTCATTTCTTTCCCATTGAGGTAATAATTTTTCTATAAAACAGGAACACTGAAAGAAAAATTATGTCAGTAGGTTTGGCTCTCACTCCAACTCTGGATGTGGTTTGAAAGATACGGAGTCAGCTCAGCTCCTGCAACAACTTCACATGTGCTGGAAAAAAACGTAGCATCTCCTTTCCTGTCCTGGAAACAAACAAATATGTTAAGAAATGGGATTTCTTGAAAACCATTGAGAACAGTTCAGATCCCGCTGCCCTTTATATTTCCCTAAAGGACTTTAAATACATTATAGCTGTGTGAATTCAGTAAAAGACATACTACCACAATTTCAATTACAACATACATTTGCCCCTTTAAGTGCCTTATGAATTTCAAATTGCTTTATCTTTCACTGCCAGACCTTACAGCTCAAGGGAGGGGCACAAAGACTGAAGTCTCTTAGAGGAGCTGAATGTATCAAATGAAGCTAGAGTCACAATTATGAATTACAGCATTAAATTAAAAACTATACTTCATAAAAAAAAAAGCCATCCAAAAATACTGACTGATCAAATGACATAAATTGAATCCCAAACTGCACTTAGAGACACCAGGAAAAATACCATATAGAAAAATCAGTAAATCTAATTTGCCAAATGACTTTCCACACAAACCATCAATTCATAAATCAAATACTAGTGTTAAAAATAAAATCTACTACAATAACTGTGATCTAAAAAAACACTTTTGTTATAACAAAGCGTCCCTAACTATTAAGTGCAACATCAGCTCCTATCTTCAACATCACCACTTGCAATTTCTTCCTTAGCTTTCATTAAGTCTTTTCTTGGCTGTTTAGAGGAAGTTTGCTGAAATTTTAAGTTTTGATGTGAACTTGTGTTTCAGTGTTTAATAAGCAAATCCTTTTATACTAAAATCCTTTCAACTCATAACAGCTGCAATGAAGACTTGAGTCCACACACAAAGGCTTAAGGATGTCCCTTCTTAAAGAAGCCAGATATGAAGTAAGGGTGGTTTTTGTTAAGATACTGTAATGCTAAACCAAGGGCACCACGTATCAATTTAATGCCAGCAGGCACTACAAGGTAACAGTCAAACCAATTTTTCTTTCACAGAAATATTTTCTTCTAAGACCCAACAGCATATACAGACAAGCACTGATAGGACTTTTAAAGATCTATTCAACTTCAGATGACAATATGAACACCACATGCCACACTCCATGCATCAGGCAAAGTGGGCGTATTCAGGCTCGACTAGATTACAAACACTTCCTCAAGCTGTTCAGCAGTCCCTAGTTTAATATGGCATTTACCAACACTACCTTAGCAGCATTGAAGCAATCCAGCCCAGTCTATGCTTGCTGAACTCAGGACGCACCTGTGCTATTAATCTTTCAGCAGTATGGACAGACACTGCAGGGAGCTTCTTCCCACTCCCTGGAGGTTAGTACTTCCTTCTGTGTTTCAGAAGCTGTACCTTTGAAACACTGTTTTGTAAAACCACACTTCACAGATCAGGTTTAAAGCTTGACAGCTGAACTAGTACACTGCAGAGTGACTGCAAAACCATCATCTGCGCAAACTCTACTAAAAGGGGTGCCCAGAGAACTCCCACACTATTTCCCCAACTCCAGCAACCAAATCTCAGCCTCTCTTTTACCAGCATTAGCACTAACAAATGCTGAACCATATCAAAGAACTGAGTCAAGCAGCCACTCACTCCTACCACATTCTCCAGAAAAGCAACACTTTCCACAGAGATCATTAGTACTGGTAGAAGAACTAGCCCAAGGGTGGGAAGAAATACCAAGATCTGTGACAGCAATCAGTACTTAAATAATGTAAAGTAACAATGAAAACAATCTGAGGGTGAATTGCAGCAGTTCAAACCACTTTAAACCACTACTTCTCCAGTACATAACCCCAAGCTTCTGTCACTACACTGATCTGAACTAGCCTCACAGTATTTGATCAGCCAAATTAGAATCACCTGTGGCAAAGTCAACTTGAAGAAACATAAATTGTTATGGAACCACAGCCTGAGAGAGCGCACTGAGTTCTCTTTCAAAATGAAGGATTTGTGTCAGGGAAACACATCCTCGGCTCAAGTTCAGATAAATCATTCAACGTAAGTACTAGTAAATAGTTTTGTATACCTGAGAGTGCTTTCAGATGATAAGCAGAGGCGGGGAGACGTTTTTACAGCCTGCCTTATTTCAGCAAAGGTCAAGCTTCAGTACATCAGCTATAGTACAGACGAACAATAGCAACCTCAAAATGTGGTGTAGGTACAGGGAAGAAAATAATCAGCACTTCAAATGTGCCTGAAGTATCACCTCTGCTAAAAGCAAACTCTTATTACAAAAGTGCTATAAAAGCATACGAATATTCAAATACTTACATTCCTCACTGGCAGCCAGTTTACATGTCATGATCTCCTTGCAAATAAAATGCCTAAGCTGAGCAGAAGTGTTAGTTACTTAGATATTTGATAAAGATTTAGCATCTTTCCACTATCCCCATATGTATACATCAGTAAAGAGTACGTTCATGAAGAGGGTTTAGAAAAGTGCCATGTGTAGGGTATCTGACTTTTCAGCACCTGAAACCAAAAGGGACAAAGAGGGCCTTCAATCACTGGTGAATCCCATCTGGCAATCTACAGAGCTACAGCTTCCAGCATCTCTCCCCTCTGCTAGAAGCTGCCGTTCACTAAAGTGAACATACAATGGCTTTTCAGGATGCAAGAGGTAGTAAGGGAAGCAATTGGCGTCAAAAGTAAGGACGTCCTCAGGTAACACTTCACTTCAAGGCTCCATCTCTGGCACTGGCACTCACCTCACAGTGCAACGAGCCAGCCCACCCTGCGAACCCAACAGTTCTGGTATTACAGCAAGCTGCTGTCCACACAGCCTGATACTAAACCACTTGAGGTCACCTGATGCATGCCAGCATGCAAATTTAAATCACAATTTGGTGTAGTTTGGACCAGAAGAATTAACAATAGCACCTGCAATACTAGCCACGTAAAATCTCAAGTCAACCTCATATATCAGAGGGAAAGAGGAAAAATGGAAGCATCATAAGAACTGAGTATTGGCTTTTTACAAGTAAAACAAACAACAAGAAGACATATACAATAGCTCCTACCACTTGCACAGTAATGCAAATATTTCTTGTGCAAACGATTATCATAACAAAACATAGCATTGTGCTTTATCAAAAACAGCAAAGAACCCCAGCTGGCAGAGAACACAGTGGTCCAAGTCCAAACCATTCATGAGGTTTCACAACACTGTTCACAGTGAAAAGAACGCATCTGATAACTGTAGAATGGTTTGGGTTGGGAGGGACAACAAGCTCGCTCAGTTCCCTGCCTGCCATGGTTAGGGTCACCCCCCACCTTCTCAGGCTGCCCCATCCAACTTGGCCTTGGAACACCTCCAGGGATGGTGCATCCACAGCTCTCTGGGCAGCAGTGCCAGTGCCTAACCACCTGCTGAATAAAGAGGTAAAGAGTTTTCTCCTAACACCGAACCTGTATCTCTCTCCTCTTTTATCTTAAAGCAATTCCCCCTGTTCTATCATTATTAGACCATGAAAAAACTCTCTTTCCCTCCTGTTTATAAGCTCCCCTCGAGTACTGGAAGGCAGCAATGAGGTCTCCCCGGAGCCTTCTCTTCTCCGAGCTGAACAGCCCAGCTCCCTCAGCCTTTCTTTGAAGTTGAAGTGCTCCAGACCTCCGTCCGTGCCTATGAACCAGGGAAAGCGGCGCGGCACGGAACCCCGACCTCAGGTTCCCTTCCATGAGCTCGTCCTTGCGATGCACAGCCCCAGGCTCTAGGTACAAGCCGCTCACAAGCCGAAGCAAAGCAAACAACACCCAGCACGGAGCAACGAGCCCCGCCGTGCCGGCGGTGCGCAGCCCGGAGGCGGCGCCAGGAGGTGACCCCGGCCCGCTGACCTTGCCGGAGGTCGGGGTCCTGCAGGACATCGTGTGCGCGGTAGTCCTCCACACCGTGCAGCCGCAGGATCTGCACGACGGCGTTGCTGAAGCCGCAGAGGGGCTGCGCCGGGCTGCCCTTCATAAACACCACCACCGGGTGCTCCCGCACCAGTCGTTCCACCGCTTCCCGCGACCCCGAGCCGCCGCCACCGCCATCGGCCCCGCCACTGCCTCCAGCCGCCTCGCTCAGGTGTCGCCGCCCAGGTCGGCCCCGCACTGCCCAGGCACCCAGGCGCAGGGCCGCACGCAAAGACCCGCTCATCCTGCCCCGGCCGCCCGACTACGTTCACTGCCGGCCCCCCACCCCGCACCGCCTGACCCGAGCCAGCGCTACAAGCCTATTGGCCGAGGGCGCGAAAGGTCGCGAGGAACTTCTCCTTTGCATTGGTGTAACGAGACGCCGATCAATGCCAATAGCCAATAGTGTGAAAACGCTGTGAACTTTGTCCCTCCCATCAGCACTCTCTTTCCTATTTGCGGAGAGAACGGCGTTATTGTAGCGGTATTGGAAGAGGTAGCTGTCAATCCAAGCCGATTGGATGGGGGGGTCTCCCTCTCCGCCCACCTCTCTAACCGCTACCGGTCAAGCTTTCCCGGTGCGCTGCTTTATCCCGGAAAGCGGTGTGGCTGCGTCATCAGCTCGTGCCTCCTTTCTTCCGCTTCCGGGTGGTGGCTGCCTTCCTTCATTTTACAGCGAGAAGAGGCAGGGCAGGGACCTGTCGAGCCCTGCACCGCAATGTGGTCTGGAGCTGCTGTCTTCGCCGAGAGTACAGTCTCTGCGGCGGTTCTGCCGAAGCATAAAAGCGGAGCCCGGGAGTACAAGATGGAGGGGTGGGCGCAGAGGCTCTTTAGGGGCTGCCCCGTGCGCGCAGCCCGCCCCACTGGAGCTCCCCGGCATCCCCCGGGCTCCTGCCGAGCGCTGAGCGGAGCGCGGAGGCCCGCAGCAGCGAGGGCCGTGCGGTAAGACGGAGCGTTTGCGGAGCTAAAGAACAAGAGCGGTGCGTCCCGCAAGTAGCAAAGCTAAGCGTATTCCCTGCTTTGTGGGGCTGGCGTCTGAACGTTTGGTAGTAGTAACGGCCGTCTGTGTAACTCTCAGAAACCAACCCATCTTGTGACCAAGACATAGAAAAGTTCTTGTTTTCTGTGGTTTATGTGTTATGATTGATGAGCAGGGTTGTTCACTGCATATGCAACAATTCATAGTGGATAAAGCTTATTTAATCTTTGCGAGGTTTGTCTTTTTTTGTTGTTGTTGTTTCTTTGTCAAACTGATTTGTTATGAAGAAGCTCTTTAAGTCTTATGTAGAAGAGGTCAAGTGGCCCCGTTTGTCACTTCTAATCTTCCAGAAAGATGCCTGTTGCTTTAATGCTCTGGAGACTTAAGAAGGGAATTCAGTGAAATTTAATTAAAAAGGCAAAGATGTTACTGTGCTAAACTAGAATTCTCAATTAAAAATTAATAAGCGCACATTAGGTTGTGATGGAAACTTGATTGTATTTGGATTCTGATATCTAATTCCAGCTATTTCCACGAGGATGTTGTTAATAAGAAAAGAGAAGCGAAATAGAGACGTCAAACTGAAGGGTCATAAATCCTTGTGGGGGTAAGCTCCTTCAGGAACAGCATAACCTCAGCTGCAGTGGAATCCTCTGTAGTCAAAGAGATGCCCTTGGTTGGTGGTACTCTGGGCATACCAGGCTTGCAGAGAGAGCAGCGGTGCGAGGAAGCCGAGGCATGCCTGTTAGAGCAGCAGCAGCAACATGCGCAATATTCCTCTAACAGTTACAATCCTGTTGCCACGGAGATAATGACTTATCCCATGTCATTATTCATCTATCAACAGTAAGAGCAATTTTGCAGTCTGATATTGTTTAGCAAATAGAGTAATAGCTGCTGAACACTTAAAAACTGCTATAAATGTTGAAAAGCTTCTGTGAAGCCTGAGTATTGAGTTAAATGGAAGTACCTGAATTCAGTTATTTGTTGCAGTGTTGTGAGTTGGGCTTTGTGAGGTAATGCTAAGCTTAGCAGGAAGCACTTTAAAGGAAATGATTAGTTTGGTTGAATGTTTTTGTGTTTTAAAGTATGGAGCGCTCTTTAAGTAGATAAATTATTTTCATTGCTGGTAAGACTTAAAACAACTAGCCCACTACAATTTTTATAGTAACAGAATTAAAAATATTGCAGTCTTGTCCAGAGTACTTTTAGACTAAACTGAAACTACTTATATTTTATTTTACAGACAATGATTTAAATCACCTGTTCACGAGAAGTATGAATGGAACTCCCATGGGATTTCTGATGTTTTGCTGTTCTTCCTGTTAGAAGAACTGTTATCAGTTCAATTTTGAAAACAGTAACAAAAGCATGTTCAAACTGCAGAGTTTAAACTCAGTCATATCCAGGCCTTCTGCAGCTGAGCAAAATTAGTAGTTACGAGTTGATGGTTTGAGTTTCTTATACGTACACAAGTACAAAGGTGTCTTAGAATGATATTTTCACAGAGGCTTTTCAGATCAGAAGAAAAGGCTTGTTTTGACTTATCAGGGCAGGACACCTCTTTGTGTCCAAGTCAGATATGTCTTCCTTACTTCTAACAGATCCTGAAAATGAAACGTTACTATGTGCAATAACAGTTAAGCTCTACTTAAGTGTTTTTTATCATCTCTTGAAGCTTTTTTGAAGCTCCTGTTCTGCATGCCAGGTAAGTAATTTGAGGTGTATCATCAGGGCAACATCTGTCAGCATCAACTTCTCCTTTGAGACCAATTAGAATGCTCAGTGTACCTACAGTTCTGAACTGCACAGTTAAAATCTGTGTGGCATGCATACATTTTGAATGCTGAAGAAGAAGCTGTGAAACTTTTATAGTAATTTTACCTAACTGGTGATCTAAGCCGGTTGTTGGGTTTCGATCCTTTAACAAGGGGAAGTCATGCTAATAATAATAGTGAAAGTGTTTTGAGTCCTGTACTGAGTGAATAGAATGTAAAATGTTCAAGCTAGAGAGCCGACCTTTAAATTAGACACTTTTTAGATTTCAAAGCAATTAATACAATAGTAGAAATTAGTACAAAGTAATTAGTCCCAGTATGATGAGTGTAGTAAGTCTGCTTTGGGAATTGTGAAGCTGTCCTGTGACAAGAACCATGTGGTGTGAACTTTGGAATAAAGTTGCTGTTTAGTATAAGCAAACTTCTTGCAACTATGTTGCCTGAGCAGAGTCTTTTAGACCTTTGTTGCTTATCTGCAGGTGGTAGCAATCCTTGAGTCTTTCACTAGTACAAAGGAAGTATAACTTTATGTATGTTAGTTTTCATACCAAGTTGAGAAGTGTTACCTCTGAGTATGCTTTGTGCATCTCTTGGCCTCTTTTTGGCTTGGAGTTAAGAATGGCAGAATTTTTCACCGGCCTAAAAAAAAAAAAATTGCACAAAGCTGAGAAAGTAAAATTTATCTGCTAAACACAAGTATACTATTATTGGGTCGAGTACTGAACAAACAAAAGCTACAGATGGTTTGTTTTAAGACTGTTCAGTTGCAGTGAGGCAAGAAAAGCTCCGAGCTTGTATTTAGTGTCCACAAGAGGGCTCTGACAGCTCAGGGCTGCCTGCTGAGGTCCCTGGCTGAGTCACTTCACTAAAATGGCAGGCTGCAGTAACTGAATTCTTGCTGTCACCGAGGATGGTTAGATCTTTTGAATTCCCTTATCTTAATAGTGCAACGATCGCTTGAGATAATAATTGCTATTACTGGGAAAATCCTCCAATAAATAATCATAGAATCATAGAATGGCCTGCGTTAAAAAGAACCTCAAAAATCATCTAGTTTCAACCCCCCGGCTATGTGCAGGCTTGCCAACACTAGACCAGGCTGCCCAGAGCCACATCCAGCCTGGCTTTGAATGCCTCCAGGGATGGCGCATCCACAACTTCCTTGGGTAACCTATTGCAGTGTTACCACCCTCTGAGTGAAAAACTCCTAATATCTAACCTAAACCTCCCGTCTCAGTTTAAAACTATTCCCCTTGTCCTATCGCTATCCACCTTTGTAAACAACCATTCCCCTTCTGTTTATATGCTCCCTTGAAGTACTGGAAGGCCACTATGAGGTCTCCCCAGAGCCTTCTCTTCTCCAAGCTAAACAAACCCAGTTCCCTCATACCTTTCCTCATACGAGAGGTGCTCCAGCCCTCTGATCATCTTAGTGACCTTCTTCTATAAGTCTGTTGTGTTTTTTTTCTTCTGTTTGTTTTTTTTTTAATTAAGAATGTACAGCAATGTATGTTTTATTTTGAGCAATGTCACATCTGTTGGAAAAACATCACCAGAACTTTAATAAATATCATTGGCCATATCATCTGCTCCAAGGAACAAGACAGATACTACCAAGCATGTCATCACATGTGGATTTCAACTGTATTAGAAGTTTCTCCAAGTAAAAACTGAAGCATTTTGCACACCACAGCGTAATTCTGTCGTCTTCACAAATGTTATGATGTACCTTAAGTATAAGTTTATCTTAGCAGTATAAACATGGTACTGTAGTGTTTCAATAAAGATTTGTGGTTTTCATTACAAATCGTTTAGCCTTTTTTTTTTTTCTTTTCAAGAAATTTGTATATGAATTGCTGTTCCTTAATTTTTTCTTGACCAGTTGAATTCAGTTGACAACTGAAGTTGTTCTGGAGAGTCTTCAGTTATTATCAATGTAATTTTTATATTGGGTATGGCATAAATAAGCTCTTCTGTACAAATATTGAGAGTCATTCTCAACTATATGTGAAAATGTTGAGACTAATTTTTAGCTATAAACTTAATGCTTGTGGCAGTGTAGAAGTGACATCAGGAATGAAGAAAGTGAGGTTTAATTGAGAAGCTAAACTGAAATTAACAATTGCGATCAGTGATGTCCTTACAAAAAGATGTTTATAGTCCCACTATTATATGAAAAACTGTGCAGAATAAAGTCACCCTCCTCTCACTTACATACATTTTTTGTATGGTTTCAGTGCTGCAGTGTTCTGTGCTGAAGTTTGTAGTAGCTTACCTCCCTTGCTTTGTTTTAATTTGTTTCCTCCTCTGACATCTGAAATTGTACAGCAGCTACTTAATTGCAAGATGAAAGAAAAAAACTTGTATTGAAAAGATGTGACATTTAATTGTAGCACTGGCTTGTCTTATACAGAGGCCTGTTTTATGCAGTTTCTTTTAATTAAGAAAAAAAAAAAAGTATTTGCATCCTATGAACAGAAGCCTGGGGAAAAGCTCAGACTTCAAACAATCTCTTTTTGATAATGGGGCACTGTAGAGTACAGTAGAATAGATATGTCTGAATCATCCTTATGCTCCCTCCCCCAGCAATAGACTTTTATCTTTGTCCACAGATTTGTTTTGATACTAATTGAGGAGTCATGAGACAGAGGTGCAGCTGGTTTCTATCACTGTGCTTCAATTTGAGGCACTTGATTGAAGAAAGTTGATCTGCATTCTTTTGTAGTTCTGTGCTAGGCTATGGTGATGAATTCACTATTTAAGGTCCACATGCCGGACAGGGAGGAAAATAAAATTAAGGACTTTTCCTATAACTGTATCCTCTTTTAAATGCTGGCATACAAGAGACATTTTTTCTAGCTTGTGTTTCCTGCTAGATAAAGACTAGATACAAACAAGTAAGTTGTTTCACAGAGCTGGCATTTCTAGAGGCAGAGAGACAAGAGTAGATGAAAGTATAACTGCAGACTGAGTCTCACAGACATAAAAATAGCAAAATGGTGTTTGTAGTGTGAATGAGAGCAAGGAGAGCCAAATCTAATTCATTGTGATAAACTGTTACAGTAGAATGCTTGTGGAATGTTGTATTTCAACAGTTGTCTTTGCTGTTTATCCTGTGGACTCCAGAGAATATTTTTAAAGCTAACTTCTGGCATTTTACTTGGAAAAACACAAGGTGTGTGGAGAGGAGAAGAGAAAAAATCTAACGCACTGGAATTGGACTTAGGATATTTGGCTTCAGGTCCTGTGGAATCTCCAACAGGTCTTGTCTTCCCGCTGGCTTATCTTCTATGGACTTCAAGTGGGGGCACTGGTGTTAGCTAGCAGAAGTTAATACTGCATGCCCCTAAACATAACATTCCATTTTGGTTTTGTTCCCTCCACATTTTTAAGCAGAGGTCAACGTATCCCCTTCTTCATCTACTTTCTTGTATGGTTATGTTGCTTCTCCAGAGCATCTAGTTTTCTAGGTGCTCAGACTCCCTAGCATATTAGGCATCTGGCTGCCATTGGCCTCTGGTTACTACTGTAATACAGTCATCAAACTTTTTTTGGTCTGCAGAAAGTTAAAAGCATAAATTAATAGTTGTATAAAATTTGAGATTTAAGAAATACAAAAATCACAGTTTGGCTGAGGATGAAAAGGATGTCTGGAGTCAGCTAGTCAATCCCAGTGCAGGATGCCCAGGTGGCTTCTGAACATCTCCAAGGAAGAGAGACTCCATGGTTTCTCTTGGCAGCCTATGCCAGTGCTCAGAAAAGTTTCCTGATGTTCAGACAGAACCTCCTATGTTAGTAGCCTAGCACAGGGCACTACTGAGAAGGGGAAGAGCCTGGCTCCATCCTCTCTGCACCTTCCCTTCAGGTATTAATACACATTGATAAGATCACTCCTGAGTCTCCTACATGCAGTGCTTTAGGTGAGGCTGCATCAGCACGAAGTATAGGAGGGGAATCACCACTTTTGACTGGCTGGCTGTGCTGTGTTGAATGCACACCAAAATGCAGTTTGCCCTCTTGGATAATAGGGCACACTGCTGGCTCGTATCAGTTAATTAAATTTTCTTAAAAGAAGAACATGAAGTTCTACAGGTAAGAAATGTTTTTCAGTTTGAAAGTACTGGCTTTCATTTGTGTGACATTTTTGTGAGATCACCTTTTTTGTGATTTGAAGAATTCCATGCAGCTCACAAATGGTGTGTGCTTGCTAAGTGCAGAACTCCAAACTATACAAGCTTGAGCAACCCTACAGTTTGCTCTTACACAGTAACCTCTGGCTACATCCATTTTTACCTTCCTCCCACTGTCTGATCTCATCAGAAAAGATGTGAGATGAGCAAGCTTCTCTATTTCTATTTTCAAGTGAAGAAGTAATTTTTTTTTTCCTTTTCTCAAAAATATTTTTAAATTCTCCAGTTTACAGCCTCCTGTTTCCATGTTAACATCTTTCCCTAGCTTAAATAGGCCAACCAGGACTGTAAAGATACTTGAGGAAGGAAGGAAGAAAAAACCCTGCAGAATAGTATGCTTCAAAATACATTGCAAACAAAGTAGAAGAAAGTAGTGAAAAATTCTCAGTGAAATGGGTATATCCTTAACTCTAAATTGGAGAGGGATGGATTTGAAGGATGGACTATTCAATGGACAAGGAATTGGCTGAATGACTACAGACAGCGTTATGGTTAGCAGCTCTGTGTCCTGGTTGAGATCTGTGACAAGTCGTGCGCCCCAGGGAGCTGTCTTGGGGCTTGAGGAATTGGGTGCACCTTCAGCAAATTTGCAGACAACACCAAGCTGAGTGCTGCAGTTGATATGACAGGAGGAAAGAAAGGAGCTGAATTAAAGAGGAACAACTTAGATGAGATGTTAAGATGAAGTTCTTTGCTCAGAGTGGTGAGACAGTGGTACAGATTGCCCAGAAAAGTTGCGGATGCTCCAATCCTGGAGATCTTCAACACCAGGTTGGATGGAGCCCTGGGCCTGTGGCAGAAGCTGGGGCTAGGTAGGCCTTAAGGTCCTTTCCAACCCAAGCCATTCTATGGTATTCAATCTCAAATTCGTGGAGAAAAAAATGTAGACATCTTAGAAACTTTATTTCCTGCTTAGCTGATAACCTTGTTGATGCCTAAATGATACAGCTTTTAGGCAAAACAATTGCTGCAGGGTGTGGGGGGTGCAGAGATCCCATAGTGTCAGCATTTGTAGCCTACTGATGATCACAAGAGGAGAAGTGCTTGGGGTTCTTCTCCTGGGAATTTTGATGTTCTGTTCAGTAATTCCTGTGTTACAGGAATTGTGTGGGGAAGAACTTGTGGTATGTAGCTGCTGACCTGCTGATTCCAGATAAGTGTGCTTAGCAAGCATTTTTAGTTATATTATTAGCCTTCAGCATTAAACACTCTCAAGGCGTTGTAAAGGGAACTGATCCTCCATCTCAGGGTCCCACTTCCTTCTACAATGGTCTGTCTGCCCAGGATGTGGGGACTAGCTATACAGAAGGTAAAAGTCAAAATGTGCAGAAGGGAGAATGTGAAATGCCAAGTCTGTATGATCTCTGTATGAATCCAGAACCAGATAGCTTGTCTAATTGATGGGAACCTTGCTCTGCTGTTCCTGAAGATTTGTTGCTTTAGAGCTTTTTATGACACTTCATTCCTCACCCACTCATGAAGAGGTGTTCTGTAGCAACTGCTACCATTGCCTGCTGAAGCTTTCTATCAAGCCATGTGCAACAACTTTTCATAACTAAAAAAAGAAACAACAAACCCCAAGAAGTCCAAGTGTCAAAACCTGTTATGTTAAAGACATATGTCACTGGTATGCTGCACACCAATGTTACTATCCCAATAAATGCTGTTCCTCCCACCATAGGACTGCCAAATGACTCATTATGAATAACAACTTGACATTGCTGTACCCAAGCAAGCAAAAAGGGAAACATCTTAATATCTTGTAGTACTTGTTTGTCATCGTTTATGAGTGTGGTAAATGGGTGTGTTATGCTAATAACAGAGAGAAGTTACCCTGCAGCATTATAAGTGCTTTTCTACTGCAGTTCTTCCTGTGGTGGGTCGTCAGTCCTGTGGAGTAAACCCTGCCAACACATGTGCGTGTCAGTAGCAGTATTTGGTGCTTTCCACCCAGTCCACTGGGTATTCTGCGCATCACAGGAAATGTCTGAAAATGCTGCGTGTTCACTGACAACCACTTGTGGTTTGGTTTAGAGGCTGAGCAAATGGCTTCTAAATATATGTTCCTTTCTTCCAATGAAAGAGGATTAGAGCTGCTGTTCTGTTGTTTTCAGAGTTCCCCACCCTTTCACTATAATTTCAGTTGTTCTGACCTCTCTGTTGTTATTTAGGTGTGGTGTGTGTGCAGTTTTATATTGTTTAGATAATGCACTGAATGTTCATTTACTTAATACCTGCTGTTTGCCTGCGTATATTTCTAAGAATGTACAAAGCTGTTGGAGGTAGTAAAATCAGAGCCATGCAAGCTGCCACATGGGGGAATGCAGAAGGGGAACTTAATGCAAGTGATTTTTAAATATAACGATGCACTGTCCACCACCAGCAAGCTCTCTGAATGCAAGGGGCTGTTTTCATTTTGGACTTAAAACATCTAGTTGTATAAAGTCTTAGGGGATGTTTTTGTTACAAATTAATCGCTGACAGTAAGGACTGTTATGTACCTAAATGTCTGAGCCAGTTTTTCCCAATGAAAATTTGTAAGATAAGATTTTCTATTCTTTATCATCTACACCTTCTACATGCATACTTGCAGAGTTCAACTTCTCTGGAATGTGTGCGGTTCCTCTCACTATTCCAAAGATTAAGAGAGAACCAACTCTGAGTTTACTGAGTGAGGCACGAGCAGTTGCATAGGTGTAGACAACAGTGCTATTTTACACTGTTGATATGAACTTCACTCCAAGTAAGTCAAAACCATGCTAGAGAGTAAATCAGATTTCCCAAGTTAGACTACCTTGTCCACAAACATAGGAGATATACAGCGTTCAGTTCCCTTCTCAGAGACAATTTAAATAGATCATAGTGGCACAATTTGGGGTAATTAAGGTCCCACCACAGGCATTCTGTGTCTCAAGGCCAGAACCAACTATAAAAATGCATGTGTCTTACCATTAAATAATTCTCACAAATTCCCATTATCCTTTTCCACTGTGAGTGAGGGGTGTCAACTCCTCATGACCTGGGAGCAATTTAGGTACTGAGCTATTCCATATGGGGCTGCATTAGCACCATCTCAAATCCAAGCTGTGGACAGAAGTCAGCCCTCAGAGGCCACCCTCGCAGGCATGGCCAGGAGACATCAGTAGTGTGTGCCAGCCTTCACTGAGAGGTGGCCTCACTGGACAGCCCTCATCTTCTGCTTCTCAGTGACTCCTGGAGTGCGCTCTGTTTTCACTTCTGGATGATGTGCCCTGAGGCTTTTGGCCTTAGGACTGTTATATATGGCTGAGACTTCTATCAGAAGCGTCCGGTTTTTCTGCTCGTTATGCAGATGAGAGCAGCAGTTCGCAGAGGCAGAAGGCAGCAACACAATCTCTCACAAAGAACATTTTTGTGCCTTGAGAAATACAGAAAAGCTCCACACACTCACTGTTTGTTTACATTGTATTATTGCTCAAATACGACAAAGCTGTTCGTTCTTCCCTCCCCGGAGCCATTTCCACACGATGAGAACTTTCTGCTGCTGCAGGTGAGCACAAGACATCCGTGGCTCCGACCTCTGGCTGCCAGGAGAGCCCGCTCCATGCCTGCCAGCGCACTGCCTCTGCGGTTCTTTTTCTTTCTTAACTGATCTTTCCACAATAACTTGGACGTATATTGTAGATTTCTTGCTTGGACTGGTTGTAGAAGAACTGCCAAATTCAAACAACGTTTTTGGCTTGCTGGGTTTTGTTTTGCTTTCCAACTTTCGGTTTGAACGCCCCATGCGCCCAAACAAACAACTGCAGAGCCCTGGGGCTGTTTCCTTCACGTACAGCTGGTGGGAAGCTGCCATGCTGCTGCTGCTGTCCGTGGGTCGGTGTGGATTTCTGCACACACCTGCACGTCTGGGGAACATTCATGTTTGTGTCATGAATCTAACAGCGCTAGGTGCTTCGCAGAGCTCTAAGTCCCCAAATAGGATTTTGTGAGAAATTCGGCCTTTTCTTTCATAATTGCCGACGCTCAGCTCACCTGTGCCCCCATTCCCGCCCCGTCCCTCCCAGAGCTGTCAGCCCGGGGCCCGGCCCTGCCGTCCGCTCCGCACCGCCGCGTTGCATAACGCCTCCCGCCGGGCCGGGCGGTGGCGCAGCGGGGAGGGCTGAGGGCGGGCACTCCGCGCAGCCCCCTGAGTGGCGGGGCCGGTGCCGGGCGGCCCCGCCGAGGGTGAGCGAGCAAAGGAGAACGAAGCGGGAGCAGCGGAGAGAGAAGCGCCGCGGCCCCGGGGGGACGTTCGGCGGCGGCGGGTGCCGCGGCGGTGAGTGGGCGCGGGCCTGCCTGCTCGGGGCTGCGGGGAATAACGGCGAGGCGACGCTTTGCGGGAGAGCCTCCGCGTCCCGTCCCGTCCCGTCCCGGTGGGGGTAAACGAGGTCCCCTGACAGCGTAGAGCGGCAAGGACAGCCCTGCGCCCGGCGGCTGCGGCACGGCCGTGCGGCTCTAACGGTGTCCCCGAGGCGCAGCTCCTGCGTGACGGTGCGGCTGCGGGCCCTGCAGCACCGCTCCCAGTGGACTAAGCGGGCGGGTAAAGCCTCTTATTTAATGCCTTTCGGTTAAACAAGAAAATAACCGCATCTCTCCACAAGGAGCAGCTCGGTAAGAGCATGAGCAGCGGCTTGCAACTTTTCTTCCCCAGGTGTCGGGCTCTCGCTGCCAACCGGCTGCTTGCCGTGGCTGTCACGTTCCCGCGGTGCTCCGTGCCCACGCTTTCTGTTCCCTTTCTTATCCCCTTCCCCCGGCTGAAGATAACCCAGCTCAGCTCGAGTGTTTCTCACGCAGCGCTGTCCCGAGCAGTGAGGATGGTCCCGGTTTGCCCTCACCTTTATACCCCCACTCGATGCACAGTAGGGTTTTGGCTTCTCCCATGTCTGCCACTGTGTTTATTTCCAAATGCTTATTGGTTTGACTCTTGTGAACTTAGGTCTTAGTTCTGGAAAACTTTATTCCTAGAAATAGCTTTTCTCAAACACATTTACAGAGTGAAACCTGCAGGAGTCAATGATTAATTGTAAAAATGAGGGTTGCAAGACTATGCTTCTAGAATTTGTTAAAGCAGTGCATTGCTTCCCTTCCATGTTATCTTGCTATCTTCTATCACTAATGAAAAATAATATCACTGTGCTGATCAGACCAGCTCCTTACTACTACTACTTTTGGATGCCACTTTTAAGCCCTCCATGTGCCATTTGAAAGCCTCTGTATGCAGTAGCTGTTTTTTGAAGAAGGAATTTGAAAAATGCAGCAAAACTTTACAAGCTGATTGGTTGCCTTTCAACTGTTCTTTTTCTAAAAGTGTCTCAAATTCGTGGGCAGTTGAAATGTGTGTTGGCTTGGCACGGCCTTTGTGGTTGCCAAGTGTGTAAAGAAAGCAAGGAAATGCAACCCGCTGCAGTCCCCTGGTAACTTTTATTTCAAGAAGCAAACTCGTAGTGAGTCATGGGAGCATTGTTCGCTCCAAACTAGCTGCCAGGAAGTGGAACTTGACCCAGCTGATGGGCTTTCTATAAAACAGTTTTTCCTTGCACACAGTGTTGTTTCCATGTTCTTCATGAATCACCCGAGCCCTCAAACTCCCAAAGAAGACAGAATGTACTGCCTCTCAGTGTGCATGTTTGCCCCTTCCTCTGTTGGTTTTGATTATTTTCTTCTGTTATGTACTTCACTGTTTCTTCTTTCCCTCCCATCCTGGTCAAAAGTTTTCCACATCTGTGAACCATTCCCAACGCATATGTCCTCTCTGGCTTTCATACACTGGCCTAACTGACAAAAGTGTCTTGCCTTTCCTTTTGGGTAAGTCATTTCTGTTCCTTCCAGTTCTTTGTGGCTCTCAAATCATTCTGAAAAACATCTCTGAATGCTTGGGCTCAGGATGCAGCTGTACTTCCATACACACCTGTGTGATATGGGTAGATGCTCCAAGCCTAGCACCTGCATCACAGCTTCAAGAAGGATAGCTAGCTTTCATCTCTTACCACAGCTTCTATTGGAAATAAGGTGCTTGTTGTCCCTTAATCATAGAATCACAGAATGGCTTGAGTTGGGAGGGACCCCAAAACCCACCTAGTTCCAACTCCCTGCCATGGTCTGAGCTGCCCCCCACCAGATAAGAGCCCAGAGCCCCATCCAACCTGGCCCTGAATGCCTCCAGGGGTGGGGCATTTATAGCTTCTCTGGGCAGCTGTGTCAGTGCCTAATTATATATTAATATTTGTATACACATGTGTTGTAAGTGGGTGATATCCTTCTATGAAAATTGATGACTCAGCAGCATGCTGACTTACAACCGAATAACTCATGGAGTTGTGGACTCTGGCTATTCATACTATCTGAAATCACTACACCTCAATGTCAAAATAAGGTAATAAACTTGTTTGGCAGAGAAGGGCATTTTCATTGACACTCTATATAAGGTTAATAAGCAATCTTTGATGTCTCTATCTGTCTGAACAGAAAGCTTAGACTGTTCTGACCTCTAATACAGTGCTTGTATTAGAGTTATTTTAAATACGATCTGGGCCTGTTAGTTTCCTTTTGGTAGGACTGACTTGTCATGTGTGTGAATACAAGGATCTTATCTATGTTACGCCCACCAGAAGACTTGGGTCTGACAAGAAGCTCTTCATAGCAAGGGATTTCATGCAAATTCATGTTTTGGCTGTAGTATGATGAGGATTAAATTGCCACCTCAGCCTTGAGACCTCACGGAAGAAATGCATGAAATAATGTACTAGTGGAAATAGAGGGAAATCGCAAGAAGAAATGATATCCATGAGGTTGTAGTTTGCTTGGAAATCAGATATCAAGTTTCAGGTTGCTTGTTTTATTCTTAATTGGTGCTTGTTTAGTTGTATTAAAAAAATAGAATAGCCATTTTTACTGATGTGCTATGCTGAAAGCCTTCTCGTAACTATGGCAGTAATACTTGGGAGCGCAAGATGAGTGAGAGGCCCATGTGGAATAGCATGTGCCAGGAGATTTGTTGTTATACTTAGCACTAGTATCTGTTATTCAGATACAGTGGCTGTCACCAGTGAATCCTAGACTCACATATGCTGCTGCCCCTGCAGTTAATAGTTATTAAAAAGAACCACTGGCTTTAGTAGAAGAGCAGTCCCACAGAAACCTTTGGGTTCCTTTCAGGCAGGTGAGTAGTGCTGTATCTGCGAGATAGCTTGGCAAACTGAAGTATGACAAGAAGACAGGCTCAGGGAGCTGGGCTTGTTCAGCCTGGAGAAGAGAAAGCTGCAGGGTGACCTCATTGCAGCCTTCCAGTACCTAAAGGGAGCCTACAAACATGAGAGAAGGCGACTCTTTGAAAGGGTAGATAATGGCAGGACAAGGGGAAATGGTTTTAAGTGGAAGGAGGGAAGATTTAGGTTGTTTATCAGGGGGAAATTCTTTACCCAAAGAGTGGTGAGGTGCTGGAAGAGGCTGCCCAGAGAAGTTGTGGATGTCCCATCTCTGGAGGTGTTTAAGGCCAGGTTGGATGGGGTCCTGGGCAGCCTGGTCTAATATTAGGTATGGTGGTTGGTTGCCCTGCTTGAGGCAGGGGAGTTGGAGCATGATGATCCTTGAGGTCCCTTCCAACACAAGCCATTCTATGATTCTGTGGCACTGTGTTGCCTGTCCAGTCTGCTGGCTTCCTCTCCCAGACACATTCCCCTGCTACTGGGGAGTGACAGCAGTTTGTAATCCTCTCCAGTGTCGCGCCTTGTGGGGCTAAATAACAGGAAGTTATTTTCAATTGAGTGAGAGAAGTTCTTCAAAACTCCTTGAAAATACTTGATTTTCAAGAGCAAGTGTACCTGTAAATATTGTTTTGATGCAGGCTAGCATACACAGTTTGAGATCTGAATTCTCCTGGAAGTGTTTGCATAGTTCTGCTTAGTGAAATGTGCAGACATGGAGGCCCTAAATCATGACTCCCAAACAGTGTATGAATGGACTATTGGTGAGTATATGACTATCCTTCTTCTCTTAATGTAGTAGAGTGATTTAGAAAAGCTATGTTCTGTGCCACAGATTTGTTCTGTGGTATTGGTGAGCATGTACAGCTGAGGGTTGGAGTGGGACCAGAGGTGCTGAGTGCTGAAGATGTCATTGGCTCTGGCACCATCTATCAGAGGCTGCTTCTGAAAGGTAGACTCTGTGAGAACGCCATATCTCCATCTGTGAAAGGGGGTGCTATCATCTCACTTTATGGATGATGATAGTTGGTGCTATGTAGGAGGTATCATGCTGAGATACAGTAAGCAACCATAGTGTGTCTAGGTACTTGGACTTATTTGCAAGCCAAGATTAGAGCAAGATTATCTTACACTGATTTATCTCACCTGTTCATTCAATTGGATTGATACAACAGCAATGAATAATAGACTATGAAAAAAATGTTAGGGTTACTTTAGCTGTCTCCTCTTCATCTTAAGCAGCAGTGTGATGTGATTTCAAGCACTGCATCCTTGTCTTTTGTTTTCTAATCATTATAGCTAGGCAATCCTAAAAATATATATTGCCTCTGATTGAGGAATAGTTTAAGAGATGTATCCGATCATTATCCAGATGCTGAACTCCATTTTCAGTGCAGCCTCCAGAAGTTCAGGGACACTAAAGATGGAAGGTGAACAGATGCTGATGTACCCACAACGTTTTCAAGTCACTCAGATGGAGAGATGGGCCAATCTTTGAAGCTGCTGGTTCTTCCCCAAGCTATGTATTTCCTGTAACTTAAATGGCTGATTTTTTCCTTGCATGAACGCTGCTGTGGCCCTATGGGAATGCAATTGCTGTTAGGTGAATGACAGATGACAGTGTATGACAAATACAGGTGGTTCCATATTTAAGTCAGCAGAAATGCTCTATAGCCACAGTGGTGGAAATGAGCAGTCTAGGCACATGCTCTTTGTAATGTACATATCTAATAATGCTAGCTCAGTAAGAAAAGAGCTTATGTTAATTTAAATCTCCAGATAAAGAAAGCACCCAAGGAAAAAATTTCTCACTGCCTTGTCATTTAAGTCCATAGGAATATCTTGGCTCTGTGGCAATGTTGCCAGTGGCTTTGGCAGAGATTTGGATTTTCTCTTGTATTCTCAAATTATAGACCTGTTCCTAAATTAGTTGTTTTGACAGTGGGTGCATGTTGGTGTGAGATCCAAATCCACAGAGAATACCTTCAGCTTAACAGAAGAGAAAATAAGTTCAAGCCTTTTATTTTTTTTTTTTCCTTACGTGTATAAGCTTAAAATTGTTGTAGAACTTTTACCCCTCTTCTCATGTCCTTCAACCTTAGCTATTGCTTTATTCTTTTTAAGACACTTTTAGTACAGAAATAATTTCTTTACCCAGAATGTCTGGCTTTTCAAATCTGATTCCAGGCATAACTGCTTCTCCTCTGAAGGATTTCAGTGAGAAAGTCCACTGGATCCAAACTCATGATAACTGCACTGCAGGTCCTTGTCAGACAAATGGTCCTGTGTTGGAGGTCCCCAGAATGATTTTTCACCGTCTGAGGAGACGCTCATGTATTCATGTGGAATCAATAAATAAGTGGTAAAGGAGGCAAAGAAGAGGAAAGAAAGAGAATGGAGAGGTAGACTGATGACGGTGATAGGACCTGAGGGAATGGCATGGAGCTGTGACAGCACAGAGTCAGGCTGGGTAATTAGAAAAAGGTCCTTCACCAAAGGGTGGTGGGCATGGAACAGGCTCCCCAGGGCAGCGGGCACAGGTTTCAACTGCTGGAGTTCAAGGAGTGTTTGGACAACACTCTCAAACAGAGGATTTGAATTTTGGGTGGTGCTGTATGGAGCCAAGAGTTGGTGATTGTCCTGGTTTCCTTCTACTTTGGAATATTCTGTGCTGCTGTGATTCTGTCAAGTGACAAAGAGGAGTTATTCCAAGGGGGCCAGGGAGCAGGAGCATGTTGCAGGCAATGCCTGGCAAGCTGTGGTCACCTGTAAGATTTTGCAGTGCGACCATAGCTATGCCATCTCTGGCTGCCCTCGCGTGGTCAGCTTTTGCAACCTTACTATCAGCAAGATCTTGCTGCTCACATCACCAAACTGCCTGCAGCACCAGGTACCAATTCCAAACCATAGAAAAAGAGTAGAAACACCTGTCCTTTTGCAAAATACTTCTTCAAATATTCCCCCTACAGGCATCCCTGGTTGTGCTTGTAAGCCTTAACCATCCAGTGGCACTTACCTAGGGCTGCCTGGGATGGGGTCTACCAACAACCCCAAAGGTCTTGCTTGCAGCAGTATTTTGTTTCTTGCCTCAGCTGCTTACTTGCCCAGCTGTTGGGTGTAGTGAGAATACTTAATTATGAAGGAGAGCAGTTAGTGTTGTTTTTTTTTTTTTCTCCACAGCCAAGCAAAGTAGCACTTGTTGTCTGATGAAAGAGCTGAAGTTCTTTAAAAACATTCTTCTGAGTAATTACGTGGACACATTTAATCACTTAATCCCAATACTTTAGATGTCACAGATTTATTTTTTTTCATTTAAGCCTTGCTAGTGTTGAAAATTTGTAGTTAGTCAGTGCTTTGGAATTTACCCAAACATTAATAACCTGCTTCAGTGCTCCACAGGTAATTATTTTTTACAGTGTCCTTTTCCTATGTTGTCTATCACTGTGGTATTTGTGAAGCTCCTGCAGGTTTCACCTTAGGTAGGGGATTTGTAAGATGATTTTTCAGTTAAGCAACTATACAAAAGCTAATCCACATCTCCCTCAAACCAGATTTTAACGTTTATCAGGGTTTGGATTTGTGTTTTTTTGTCTGTTTCCTGTTTGTTTGTTTGTTTTAATGCCAAGAAGTAAAGTCAAAATACTTATTTTCTTCTCGAATGGGGCAGAGCCTAATGACTGCCTGCCTTAGCCTCGTTTTTCAGATACTCAGCTTGGAGGTGATATACCTAAACCATTAGGCTCTGATTAGACCTAATGATTCACTGCTTGCACAGAGTGCAGCTGTACCAGAAAGGCAAAACAGCCTGACACCTGCCTGTACCATTGCCAGTACCTCCAGGCCCAGTACTTGGGACAGCTTGAATATTTGGTGTAGGTGTTGGTTCCTGTGTTTGCAAATGTGTTTACCTTGCATTGCTACAGACTGTCAGGGAATCTGAAGTCATCCGGCTGGTTTTCTTGCAGAATGATTGAATCTGTTTTTTAACACAGGTCTGACTAAAGAACATGCCACTCAAATGCTGTCTCCTAATGCAGAAGAAACAGTAGGTCTGAGGGATGGGAAAAATAGTTCAATTCCTTGATAAACTGTCAGTAATATTCTTCATATGAAAAGTAAGGAAATGGCAGGTTAGCTGTGGTAGGAATATTTGCTATGCTTTTCTGACACTACAGTTTCCTTTAAAAATATGTTTTGCTTTGATCTGAATTACAGAAAGTTTTATGAGGAATGCTGCATTTCTGACTGCTAGATTAATCCTTTTCTGCCTTTGGGCTGTGGCTATTTGAAGTCACTGGGGTAGCTGCTGGGCTCCTTTGCTTTCATCGTTAGCTTGCAAGCTGATGTACTTTGCAGCATTTCTGAGGATTATTCAGGTTAGCAAAAGCCTAACAAGATAGCTGGAAAGTAGCTGGTTTATCAGTTCCCTCCCTACCCTGACACCTCTTCTGTTTGTTGTCATTTTTTCACTACTGGTGGCACAAAATTCTGTGCTCAGTTGGCTCTGTTGGGGTCCCTGTCTCAGATAGGGTTTGCAGCATATCTTGAACTGCTCGTCTTCAGTTAAACTAGAAACTCCACAGTGTTAGCCCAATATAGGGTTTCTACCCCACTGTTGTTCTTCCATTTAGATTTTTCTTCCGTCCCTTTTCCTCTCTTCATCTTTTCCCATGCTTGTTTGCATGTACTGCTTGGTTCTGCTTGCTGAGATGGAAAGAGAGGACATAGTTTTCTCCCTGTTTAACTTCTAACTTGGAAGTGGAGTCTGAACCAAGTTTTTTTTTTTTTTTTTTTTTTCTTCCATGTCTTCTTTTCCCTGTTTTCTCCACCTTTTCTCCTTACGTTCATTGTACTCCTATGGATGTTGCTCAGTGTAGCACAAATTTGATGCGCACCAACAGTAAAACTAGAGATGTCTGTTGGCCTTTTGGACTCACCTGGGATGTACGCTAGCTTGAGAGTGAGTGTAATCTAGGTTGGCCCTGGAATACATTAGCTGGATTTACACTGTTAGGATGGTTCCAATGGCAATGAATGGGTTGACCAAACCAGTTGGTTTTAATTCATAGAATGTCTAACAGCAGAAGTACTCAAAGGAGTTATGATTAACTGAGGGAAAATGCTGCTTGATATTTTCCAGCGGTTTCAGGGAATCAGGGATAGAGAGTTAACCATGGTTTCCATCATGAGAGATGGTTAATGCATGCAAAATGTATTCCAGTCAGTCAAACAGTGCTTACAGTCACATTGCCTGCAAATACCAGCTGACCTCCACTTTGCATGGCACAGCTTTAAGCGAGGGTAGAATCTAGATTAGTGTGTCAGCCTGCAAAGGGAATCTCCTGCTGAAGATCTGGGAATGAAAAAGGAGAAGATAAAGTGGGTAGAGAGGAAATTTATAATTATGGTAGCAGTTGAGCTGGCAATTTAAAAATTCTCAGCTCTGACATGTATCTGTCTGCACTACTACTTCTCACTTGCTTTCATGCTGAGTATTCTGGACTCGTTCCTGTTCAGCAAACATTTGTCAGGCATGATAATTTCAAGCATTAATCCTTAGGAATTAACCTGCTTGTTAGTTGATGACCTGAACTCTTGGTAGTTTCTGGGGATTATTTCTATTTAAATCTTACCTTTCAAACAGAGGCAGCACACTGATAGATTTCTTTGTTATTTTTATTTTTCTGGTCTCCCATACCTTTACACTTCTATCTCTCTGTCTCACTGTTACCATGCAGCAAGCAGCATAGAGGAAATTCTGCACTGCCTTGGCACTGGTGTGGAGGAAGCCCTAGGTTTCTCTTCACACCATATGCTGCTGATGCCAATCCCACTGACCTGCACTCTAGCACCCAGATCCCCACAGCCTTGTGGTGCTGCACACCCTGAAGGGAACACCAGGCAAATCCTGCAGGCTTTTAGCAGTCATTCTTCCAGAACTCTCAAGGTTTTGGTAAGGTTTCTGTGGGATTTATTCCTTTTATTTCATAAGGAAGTGAGATAGTCAAGACCATGCTGCTTATGTTTCTCTTTCGGCTCCTGATAACTTCTTGAACTTTTTCCAATTTCCCATTAAATTTACTGGAGAGATAAAAAACCTTGAGGACATTAAGTTTCTTGAAGTGTCATAAATTTTGATTACATTGGAAAGGAGAGAAATAAGCACTCCGTTAGGAGAGCAGCCAGCCTATGTGTGTCATAGACAAGCAAGTGAATGCTGTTTGCTTGCTTTTCTCTGGGGAAAGCCCATGCATCGTCTGCTCATTAGAAGGGTAATAGCAGAGGCCAAGGGCATTATGTGATGAGATAAGGACAGATAAACTGTTCTTTGAGGAGCAAAATGTATTATTCTAAGCCAGAATGGAGAGAATGGAGAACACTTTCATGTAAGGTGGGAAAATGTAGTGAAGCCAACCCAGCCGTAGAGCTCACCACAAGGCTGTGTCTGGAGATAAGAGGCAGCCAGTGAGGTTAACAGTGTCTGTTAGAGTTGGGAGGGCATATCAGCTTTCTCAGTCTAAAGCCAAACTGGGACTACTGGAATTATTTTCCTGAAATTTCTCTAATAGTGTAGTTTTAACTTCCCACATACCACTGTTGAAACATAACTTGGGTATTTGCAATAAATTGAGATAAAATAAATTCCATATTAAGTTTTAAGAGGGGAGCATAATTTGCATCTCGCTTTGTCACACATGTTGTGCTTGTTGTGGCTTCTGTGAAAACTGTCCAGGTGTTGGAGCTCAGTTGGGCTGCAGTTTAGCACACATCACACAAGTATGCTTTTTATTTTGGAAAGGTAATAACCTGGTTCCTTTGTTCTCTGAATCAGCCTTTAGCGAGATTCCCACTGAGCCCTGAACTGTGAATTCAATGGGAAAATACAGTAGGAGGATTCAACTGACATGAAATGCATTTAAAATATAACATCTTTAAAAGATGGCTGTGGAGATCACTGAGAAAAGATTATTTCTCTTAGATCAAAGTTAAGTTTGTGCCACAATGTATACTGCTCCTTGTAGAAGAATTACATATTACTTGCATTATAAAAATCTCTCCCGTTCTGCTTCTTCCTGATCTTAATGTCTGAGAACCACCAGAGAAGTGACACGTCACTCAGGAAATGTGTTTGTCAAATGCACCAGTGTATGCATGCAGATGCACTGCCGATGGTGATCGCTTGCCCTGGGCATGTATCTGCATTAGCCCTTTGGCAGCTGGTGGCCCTTGGGATGTGGTTTGTCATACTTCGGGTGGGATTTTTTACAGTTGCTCTGAGGAAGTAGGCCCTATGTTCCCAATGGAACCTAAATAGAGCAGAGCTGCCAAATCTTTTCAGTAGTTCACGGGGGAGGGGGGGAAAGAGCCTTGGTTTCTTACAATACTCATTTTTTAAGGTGATTAAGATTGGATGATGCAAGAGTGAGAATAATAAGCATCAGCTTTTCTCTGGCTGCTTGGCAAGGTAATTACCTGCAATCACAGCCTTAAATAACTCTTGGGTCCCTCTTGCTAGATGTGGACTGCTGACAAACACGACTTGCAGCTGAGTGCTGTCACAGCTTTATGCTCAACTGTGTTTTTAATTAACCTCAGTAGGAGGAGGTTGAAATACCCTTTAGCTTTATAAGCCACGAGACTCCAATCCTCATTTAGGCTAATGTGATGACTAAAAAGACAGTGCTGCTTCATCCAGAAGACACGCGTCTTCCCTGTTGTGCAGTGCTCGGCTACATGTGTTGGTGAGATGTTGCTCTCACTGCAGAAGCAAGCTCCCATGCTGCTGGGAGCAAACTCTGCAGCTGAAGACAGAGATGCATTCCTGGTCCTTAACCCACAGAGCCTGGCGAGCAAGCGTAGGGGGAGGGTGATGAAGATGTGGAAACTGCAAGAGTTCAGGCAAAAATGAGTCACAGGAAAACAGCCTCCTTTAGTCAGTTCCAGAAATGTTCTCAACCACTCAAAATTCATTTAGAGCTGCAATTTTTGCAGCGGTCTGCTTTGTTTCTGAGTAGAGATTTTTGGGGGATAAGGTTGCTGGCAGCTCCAAAAATGTGTTGTTTAGGACATAAGAAGGCCTTGTTTGCTCCATAGCCCAGCTTTGTCTGAACACAAACCACTGCCTTTTTGCATTATACAGCCTGGCATTATCAGCTTAGTACAAATGTTACTTTAAATTATGTCCAAATACTGGCTGGCTGGATCTGACTTTGCTTACCCTGATGTATCCGTTTGACAGCATTTCAATGGTTTATCTTTAGCAGTGATCATTTTTCTCTTTCTTCATTTGAACAGATCTTACTGTTTGGTACAAGTTCAGCAGATTTCTCCATCATCATTGGCTTTGATCCTATGGAAATCACACATTTACTTTAATCAACAACTTTAGTATTTAAAATTAGGAACAGCCCAACTACTTAAGCTATTTAATCTCACTTTTTCATAGAATCATAGAGAACAACCATGAGGTTGGAAAAGACTACTAAGATCATTTAGTCCAACCATCAATCCATCACCGCCATTCCCATTAAACATGTCCCTCTGTGCCACATTTCCACATTCCTTGAACACACACTTCCTGGACAGCCTGTGCCAATGGCTTTCTCCTTCTGAGAATATTTTTTTTTCTAATATCTAACCTGCACTTCCCCTGGTGCAACTTGAGGCTATTCCTCTTGTTCTATCACTCTTACCTGAGAGAAGAGGCCAACCCCCACCTCAGCAAAGCCACCTTTCAAGGAGTTGTAGAGAGTGATAAGATCTTCTCCAGACTAAACAGTTCCCTATTTTCCATAATAACATTATCCTAATGAGAATGATTTGAAAGATAGATGTAAAAAATCTGGAGTTTTGCAGAGTTAGTCCTTTATCTGTTCTTCTGAAAGGAAAAAAGGCATTGTATCCTTAGAATATATTTGTTCAGTATTTACAAATGACTTTATAACAAATATTGCTGATAAATACTTGCTGTACAAGGTTGGTTAGTTTAAAGACTGTGTGCTTAGTGCTCCCAGGCTGGACACAGCTGGTCACTCAGAGCTGAATTGACTGATGGTCAATTAAGATTTAAGACTGTTTTTTGGTGAAGTGGAATGTGGGGTGGAATTATAATCATAAAACGCCTAGAAACAAATGTGGACACAGTTTTGTGCAAGAAGGAAAGATGCAGAAGAGAAAAGAGACAGACTTGGAAACAGGCTGACATCCCATAGCCCTGAGCACCCTCATCATGACTAAAGGCCTTATCAGGCCATGGGGGTTGCTGCAGAAGAAAGTTGTCCCGCCACTGCCTCGATCCCTCCTTGGAGGTGCTCCTTTTTCACACTGGTTTTAAGTGTCCCACAGATGGGCTGAGGCTTGGTGCAATGAGTCCTTTCTGCTGCGAGGCTACTGTCTGAGTCCTCTCACTAATGCCTTCAGGACCAGAAGGAGGATCTCTGAGTTTCTCTGGCTCTAAGGGGTGGGCTGAGGACATGGGCAGCACCACAGGAGCTTGCATGGAGCACAGGAAATGCAGTGGTAATCTCCAGTAGTCCCTTTTTCTGTCCAATGCTCTGTGTCCCTAAGTACTTGCTGATGCTCTATTTTCATCGCTGAAACTTTTCTAACACATGGTCTATGGTCTCAGGACAGGTGTTACCCTATGGAGCACTTCTGGCTACTACAGGGTGCTGTGGAAGGGCACAGTTTGTATGTGGCCACCATCCTGGGGTGGGTGACCATGGTGAAAGTGGCCCTGTCTCTGGGAGTTACGACGTGGCAGACTGTGTGCAGAAGAGATGGGCACTGCCAGCAAGCCAGGGAAGGCAGACAATGTCTTTATCAGGTACTGATGGGGAACCAGAAATGGGATATGAAGAATCTCTTGAAAGAGTTATTTGGTTGTAGTTTATGTAACAACCTAATCTGCAGAATTTATTTGGCAAATGGTAAAGAACAACCCTCCCTCTGAGGAAGCTGTATTGTCAGTACACAATATATGAACAACAAAAGTGGAGCAGTTTATTAGATATATTACTTGTTCTGAATTGTTCACTGATCTCCAGCCAAGATTCAGGTGGCACAAGAGTTTATTAGTCAATATATCAGTGGTGTGACTGGCACCCAGTGCTGTGGGATCACACAGGCTGTAGAGAACAAGTGGGAAATAATTAAAAACATAAATTCCAGCCTTCAGAGATCGTGAGATTAATGCTGTTGGCTTGTAATACTTTTATTCTTGCTGACTGATGGTAAAACTCTTTGGGTGCTGAGCAAAGCTGAAACCAAGCCTATTCCAGCGGCTGGGGAGGAGTTCACCAAGTAGAGATTGCTGGTAGGCAGCAGCTTCCCTTTAGAGGAAATTTCAGAAGCAGACACTCTAGATATGAAAAATCTCTGCTGTGGTTTTAGAGCAGAGGTGCTTAACCCGTGGTATCTCAGATTAAAGAGTCTGTGAAAGGTGACTAGGAAAGCAAGCCTGTTGTTAGTATCTTTGAAATCATCAGACAGATGTCTGCATGTTTATTGGGGAACTTCTGGGGTATGTATTATAAAAGGTTAAAATCACTCACTGCGATGTTAACACCACTGGCCTAACATCTAAAATACCAATTTAATTTGAAATTTTAGTTTTGATATTACAGTCCTCAATGGTCAGATCTGCTTGTTTCTGACAGAGAGAACAACCCAGAACTCATCTCTGCCTTGCTTGCACATGACGATTCCATTCAGAAATTGAACTAGTTTAATATTTTGAATCTCTTTTAAAATTTATACCTTTTAGGAAGTGACTTACTAGACCTGGAAACTTTGTTATTTGCAGATGAGTGATACAAAACAATATCCCACTTGTGCTGCCTTTCGCCAAAGTCTGAAATTAATCTTTAAAAAATCAGTTGAAAAAGTCAGGCTTTTTCAGTTAATCTGGCACAAAATATGGCTGACAAACAGTTTTTGTTTTGTTTTTGCATCAAATTGATGGAAAATTATCTGGTGTGATCATGTTGAAACTGAATGTCTTGCATTAGCTGTAGGCTTCTGAAGATTCTTTTGTAGGGGAAAGGAGGTGGCTATGATATGCATGACCGCAGTACTCATGATGTTAGCATTCCTCAGTTGAAAGGGATGCTTGTAACTTGGTTATGCATGTGTTTATTTAAGTAAATATAACAAAGAAACATCTTATTTACTCTCTAGCTCATTCATTAGGGCAAGCAATTACTAACTGCCGTAAACAACAAATAACAGCAAATAACACAGGAAAAGGCTGTCTTGGAAGATGGGCAAGGTAATGGGACTAATGTTTTGAACCTCTAAAACATACTGGAAATAATTACATCTTAAATTTGCAACCTTAAGTTCTTCTGCACCTACTCAGCCAGTTTAATTCTGCTGTGCCTGGCTGAGGCTTTGCTGGAGGCTTTCTGTCCCATGATGACAAAGCATCTGCTGCTGGAAATGCTGTTCTCATGGAGCTGACCATGAACAATTCCCTCCGTGAGCACTCCTCCTCTCCAGCCTGCAGCATTTGGAGCTCCCAGCTTTGTGTCTTTGCTTGGCTTCTTTTACAACATCCAGGGAAACTGAAGAGTTATTAAATTATTCCAGGAACCAAACAATTCCCAGAATCACAATTGCTTCCAAATTCATGCATTTGAATAAAACTTGACACACTCCAGTGGGGTTTTTGTCAATCTTTTTCACGTGCAACCACAGAACCAAATGGAAAGGCTTATAAAAAGTTTGAAGTATTTCAATAATTGAAAAACAGCCTCCCTCATTGTGAGTGATTTGAATTTCCTGCGGCATTTTTGTACTTTCCTTTTATTTTTCTAAGAACTTGGTTCTGGAAACTAGTCAAGTAGTACATGAATACCGGAAACCAAAACATACTGAAACTATGTAAGAGCCTGTGTTTTATAGGTGTCAGTTTGAAAAGAGTGTTTAAAGTTGGAGTGATTGCAAGAAATGTCTTAAGAAGTTTAAGGGAAGAAAAAAAAAAAAAAAAAGTCTGCGTGACTTGGCAGAGAGGAAAAAAGTACATTACGAAACATTGCAAAAATAATAGGATAATCCTACCAAAAAGACACTGCACTTGCAAAATAACTTCACAAGCTCCCAGTATTGCATTACAAATATTAAATTTCATGATACCCTAGTGAGAGCTATTAGATGCACTAGGGAGAATGCTGGAGTAGATACACTTAACTAGGAAGCGCTCAGAAATGCGGCCCCAGGAATGCTGGCTGAATTGCATGAGGGACTGAGCTGATCTGCATTGTGCTGTTGCCTTGGGATCCCTGAGCTGAGGCATCATGCCTTCTGCAGTGCGCTTCCAGAAGTGTTTTGGGACCAGCGGGGATGAATCAAAGTTAATGGAAAGCCCAGTGTTGTGGGAGATGTTCAGCTTAAAAGTCCTGGAGCTGATCTGTGCCTTGTATTTTCCTGCTCGTGAAATGTAGGCATACTTTTTATAACATCTGTGTGTGCTGCAGGAGTTGTCCTGGGCCAGTTATGCTTAGCACCTTGAATTATGCTTTGCCCTTATCTGCACTAAGTGACTGCATTATTTCACTTGGAGAAATAACATTGGGTTATGCTGAGTGTTCCATTATCTATGCCAGAATTTCTTATGGTTGGTTATTACCCTCATTTAGTAACATACGTATAGAGATGTTAAATGCTTTGTGCAGTATAAATATGCCTTCCACAGCATGAACTAATACATGATTCAAGTGGCATTAAAATGAAATGTTGTTTCAAATACCTACATGCTATTTGAAAATGTGTGATAAAAATAATTTGTTACAAACTGCTGAGAGGATTGCACCTTTGTTTAAGGGGAAGCCTTCCCCTGGCATAGAAGGTCCTAGTGCCCATGCCTGGGACAGGAACACTGTGGTGCAGGTGGCCCCAGCGGCCTGCTCCTGTTGCAGGTTGCAGTGCTGCTTCTGCACCACTCAACATCTCTGGCCTGCTTCAGGGGCTGTCATATCTGCTTTGTATTTTCTGTACTGATCAGAACCTTGTACTTCATCTCCAGTATTGCTCAGTCATTTAGTCCCAGTGATGCAGCAGGAATTGGGTAAATACTCTTGATCGTAATACTTATCCAGTCATCATTTATCCTAGCCTTAGGATTGCTTGCAAAAAACAAACAAACAAAAACAAACAAAAAAAAACAACAACGACAATAACAAAAAAAAAACCTGTATTACAGCTACTGCCAAATTTCAAGTAGTTTTGACAGCTACTCTTCCCAAGCAGGCAGAAAGTCAGAAAAACCCCAACCTGTGCCTTTAAGGCTTGTGGGGTCTTCCAAAATAGAAGACCCGAGGACTGTATTGCTAAGAGCTTTGCTGGGATCTGATTTCCCGGAAAGAGGGAGGACAGCCCCACCAGGCAGAGCCAGCTGCCACCTATTGCAGCTTGCAGCTCAGGAATCTGCTTGGGACTGGGTCAGAGTTCATATTACATTTAATCATTTTTATGATGCTAGACTGCATTAATTACTTAGAAAAAATCAGTAAATTATGCAGGCAGTTGGAATAACAAGGGGTTTCTTTTTCTTTGCAAACTGGTGATCTTAATATTGGAATATTTTCCATGCTTCCTGTTGGCTGCGTGCAGGGAATGCCTTTGTGTGAGATGAGGGACTCTGCCTCTAGTTTTAAGACAGAAAATCCTCACTCTCAGGGGACAGCAACGTGAGTATGAGTAGGGTTTCTCTATGAAAGATGGCAGTAGGTTTTCCTGTGTTTCTTAGCCCTATTTGACAGCCCTGTGCTTTTTTGTAAGAAGTGAGACTGAGATAACACAATGGTCTCTATGATCTAGTTCATAACTAGAGTTCTAAAGCCAATTTTAAATATGATGTGGATGTTACCAGGAATAGAAACTTCTCCTAGGAAATGAATGTCACTCCTCATCTGAGTCTATCCAGCAAATGTACCGTGAGTTTTCATTTCACAAGAGCTTAACTGGAATCGGCTTACACTCATGCATTCAGATACCATTTGCCCAGAAATGTAAGTATGCAATGTGCAAGGAGTTAGGGGACAGATTGTATGGCTACCAGTAATGTTAATGTGAAATGGAGCCCATCAGTCAGCTGCAGAGCTGTGTGCTCTCCTCCATGAGTTAGATTATTATAGCCAGGAAATGGCAGTTTTGCACCAGTTACTGAAGGACACAGTTACCTGAAAGTACTTTACTCCATGAACTGGCTTCATCCTTAGGATTCTTGTAATGCAAGTCGTTCTAGCTTTAATGATATAACCTACTGTACGTCTGGTAGCCACTCCATACCACATCACCTTTACTAAATCCACTACATCCTGTTCTATTCTTCAATTTCTTCAGGGTAAAGTCACTCTTCTTCAAAATAGCCCTCTAGTTCTGACAATTGCAGCTTTGAGTTTTACCTCTTCTGCCATCTCCCACTCCCTTCCATGCAAACGCAGCTCCTCGTGGCTGCACAATGAGGGTGGACCTATCTTTGAGGGCAGGATAGTTGCTGATCTGTAGATGCAGTTCTCTCTCTGGAATGGGGCTGTTGAGCATCAGGCCTGCTGAAGCCTGAGGAGCAACAATTTAGACTGTTTTTGTTGCATACACAAATGTCTTGTTTCTCCTGATCTGACATGGAACAAAATGCACCAGGAATAGAGGGAGGGACATCTGATATGGCATGAATCCTTGTGCATCACTGACAAGAGCACTGTCAGGATGGTGAGAAGCTTTCTGCCACTGGGGAGGCACAGGATGGCTCTCCCTTGTATAAAGATGAAGTTGCTGACAGTTAAAATGGTTACAAAACCCTCTTAATCCAGCTTCACCAAAAGCCATGTTCTGCCTCATGCACTGAGCAGCTTCACCCATGTGAATTGTCCCATGGAAATAGAGGGGTCTGCTACGGCATGGAATTCTGTGCAACAAACTCAGGCTCAATAATTAGACATCACCCTTTGTGCTGAGGAAATATTTCCATGATGAATAACAAAAGAGTAAGAATATTTGAATTTACAAGAAACATTAGCTGCTTGGCTGCCAGTAGCTGTAGGATGTGATCCAAAACCATTTAATGTCGGTGGCTTTCTGTTCACTTCAGTAGAGCTGATGTTCAGGGGCTTCATTATGATTAATCCTGATTAGTCAAGTTCAGCCTGTTGGCTGACAGAGGATGCCTCTCCTCTATTGCAGGGTCAATGTGTACCATCTGGGCAGCAGAGAGTCTGCAGCCCGACTAGAGAAGATGCAAGAACATAGAGCAAGCAGCCATCACATTCACTCTCTATGTGGGAAGGAGAATGAGAGAGGGAGGGAAAAATAAAAAGCTTGGTGTAGAACACAAGAGCCTGGTATGAAATAAAAGAAATATCAAAAGAAGGAATGTAGATGTGTGGATATTCCTATGTGATGTCTTCTAGTGCTTTGTCTGGGCAGCTGCTGGCCAGTTCCCACTGCATCAGTTTCTTCCAGACTCACTGCACGTGCCTTCAGACCTCTCCATGGTCTCAGCAGAACAAGTTAACTGAGGGCCTAAGCAATCTGATGCTGATCTCACCAGCTTTAAAGGGCTTATGGAACTCTAAGTTAAGCATATGCCAATTGTTGTGCAAGTCTGGTGTCACGTTTTGTACATGAGCTTGGAAGGCCACAAGGAGTGTTTTGTCCTGACTAGACTTTGGACAGAGACAGAATATGTTTGTGATTCATGTAGCCAGTCTGGAATATACCACAGACACCAGATTAATCTCATCTGAAAACTTTGAATTAAATCTGTTTATTGTGCTGGAGCCTCCCACTGCTCCCTACCTTCTTAAGTTTTCTGGCAGATTTTCATTTGGGAAAGCTGCAGTGCAGGTGTCTTCTCTGTGCTCTGCTGAATGCTATATGGGTGAAGTTTTTTGTATCATCATTAAGAAGGAAAGCCACAACATCATTATCCCCCCTATGCATACTCCTTTAAGTTTTCTTGAATGCATTCCTACTTAAGTTTTAATCTAAAAGCTTACTTTTCATCTTATCTTTTCAGTTTCTTTGAATGCAATGACTCAGCAGCTACAGGATGAATTTGACAGCAGCGTGGAGAATGCAGAAGCTTGGATGAAGGCCATCCAAGAGAGACTGAGCATCAATGACAACACCAAGGGACCACGATCTGCCCTAGAAGCCAGGCTGAGAGAGACAGAGGTAAAGGAAGAATGATGTGGTAGTTCAGAAGTGGTTGTCACTGCCAACAGTTGCACTTACTGCTGTGAGCTCTGGAGTTTTCTGTTAGGAAGCTACCAGCTACACATGGCTGCTGGAATATTGGTCCTGTGTGGATGGAATTGCCTCATTCTTGTTTCTAAGTTTTCTATCTGCAAAATTGTTACAGCCATTGTAGAAAAAGAGGAGAAAAATTTGACTACTGGCTTCCAAGATATTCTCATTGGTTTGGAAGATGAGCAGCAGGTTTGGCAGGTTAAAGTGTTTTCACACTCCTATGAGCATGCTCAAACCTGAAAAAGAGACTGAGTTGCACCTTGTAATTGCCAGATACTGATTTGCCAAAGTCCAGTATATTACACGAGAGAGTTGGACTTCAGTGTTCTGTCCCCTTGAGGATTCTAGCACTGACAAAGAAAGATTGCAAGTGTCCTAGTAATGGCTGGTCTAGAGTAATCCACTTGTCCTTTCCCGTAAGACATGTGATAAGAAGATTTACAGTTCCCCTTTCTAATCCATCTAATTAAAAGGTGAATGTTTTCATTTATTGTTGTTCTGACTTAATCTCTTGTATAACTCTCTCACAGAGATCCCATTGCAGATCGTGCTGCTGTCTTACTGTGATGTCGCATTCATTAACTTTGGTTTCATTAGATGTTATCTTGCTCTTATAATCTCAGAAAATGATATGCTTCTTTTTCTCCAACCTATACTATTCATGATTAGAGGGAGTGGTTATATTTCTGTGATGAACACTGAAACATTTTTATACTTGTATTACCATCAATTCTAACTAATCTGTTAAGTCAATCAAATGAATATTTTCCATTGTAATTTACCCAGTAAATTTACAGTATGTAGTTTTGTGTCTCCTGAAGTTTGGCCTGCCTCTTCTGAAAAAGGTTAACAGCTCTGAGAAAAAATTGCAGATTTACATGGAAAGCAAGGTGCTTTACATAATGGTGCAGCAATATCTTTTTTTCTTCCCTGGCTGCGACTGGCTTCTGGCCTGATATAAAGACTGTTTGTGGAGTGACTTGAATGTCAATCGTAAGAACCTAAAGTATTTCCTCACGGACTATGGATTTATTTCTGTCCTTATCTAATTTTCATCTTCTCTTTTTGTCTGTGGAACTAATAGATGCAGTCTCCAAAGACAGTCAGAAAGTCTTGAATAAGGAGTTGAATAACTTGAATAAGGCAAAGGGAGTGCAGCCATGGCAGAGATACAAGTTTTAGAGATCTGTAGTGATTTTATATAGCTGAACAGAAGTATGTTGAATTTTGTGGGCTTTGGAGATCTGTAACACACAAAATCATGATAGAGAGATCTTCATTTTAGACTTTAGAAATTCATTATTCTGAAGAGAAACAAGTGTCTCTCTGTTTGCTCCTTACCCACCTTCTGTTCCTTCATCCTGCCTTCTTTGTCAGACTTCTCCTCTCCTCATGGTGTGCTCACCACCTTATCTATTGGCTATTTTTAAATCCAGTCATAATTTTCAGTTTCTTTTTTCTGCATCTGGTTTGCAGGTTGTTTTTTTTTTTTTTTCATGCTTCCTTCCTGTGGTTTATTTTCTGTTAATTTATTGATTAAAATGTCAGCCAATGATAGCAATCATTTAAACAGATCTGAAGAAGTAGAATGCCTGTACAACCACTTGATTTTTTCAATTTTATTTTATTTTCTTGACACATATCCTGTGGGCCTAATATTTCTGTAAGTAGTTGCTAGTTTTAAACCTCTCCTTGTTTTCATTATAGAAGACTTTTCTTGCAACTAGAGAGGCTGCAGCAAGTCAGGAATTTGTGGAAAAACAGCAAGAAAAACCAATCTTATTAAATCAGAAATTTGGATAAAGTGATGCTGAAAGCTACATCCAAATCTGGATGTAGTTATTCTGTAATACTGTATAGAAATTGTGCTAATTTTCTGTCTTTGGGTAAAGAAAGAAAGTTTGCTTCGGATAACATAGCTTAACTGAGGTTGGCTTTCTGAGTAGTTCAAGATACATGTTTTTTCTAATTCATAACTTAGCAATTTAGGGTCAGAGCAAAATGTGGTAGCAGACAAAATTCCACTAATTAGTTTTTCTTGGCTTGTTTTCTGTGGCAGCTTTTATTTGTAATAGGAGATCTTTAAATATGTTTCATGACTTTGAAATTGAGATGTGGAGATGGCCTTTTTTTTTTTTTTTTTTAGCTAAGAAAATGTTTTTCAACCGCTATGTGGTTTTCAGTTCAATTCAACCCTGTAGAATGGTTAAAAATAAGATTTAATGATTAAAATGTTTAATGATAAAGAACAAAGTCTAGATGTTTAAGGGGAAGTTCTTATTTTCCTCTCAGGTGAAGCTTTGGAGCTTAAGGATTCCTGGAAAAAACTAAGATTAAATTTCATCAGTTATGCTTGCTTCTTTTTCAAGTTTTCATTCTCATTTAATCTTTTTTCGCAGAAAATACGTGATCTGGAACCAGAAGGTACGTTGAAAATGGACTTGATTCTCGCAAAGGCAGATGCTGCTCTTCACTGTATCAGTGAGGATAAGAAACACGAAGTACTGTCTAAGCTGAGACATATTAAAGCCTTGTGGGAAGAGACTGCCATTTACATTACTCACTGTCACAGGTAAGAAAAGCTCAACACTGCTCTTTTTTGTTGAAGTATTTGTCTCACTTAGTGATTTCATAAAGTATTTTCTGCCTGGCAGTATGGGAGATCTTAGGGAAGTGGAGTAAGACTGAGAGATGGTGGGACCTCATCTCACTCCCCCTTCATAGCCAGCCCATCTTATATAATTGTAGAGTCACTAAGGCTGGAAAAGACCATTGAGATCATCTAGTCCAACCAAGTCCATCTCATGGGCTTGAATGATGACTTTTGCTAGGCAAAGGTACCTTTTACAGAATATTTCCTCCTCAGAGTAGGCAGGACCTGAGACATGAAATGTGACTTTCTATCATCAGTGCAGTTTAAAAATGCTGAGCTTTGTCCTTTTCCTTGAATGCCTTTTGAGCTTGTCAGTCTGCACTGATCCCATCATTATTTCACCTAACTCATCTTTCTTGCTCTCCCCAACAGCCGTATTGAGTGGGTCTGGCTGCACTGGAGTGAGTACCTGAAAGCGCAAGATGAGTTTTATATATGGATTCACAACATGAGGGTGACCTTGGAGCCTGACATTGAGTTACAGCTTGGCTTAAAGGAGAAGCAGTGGCAGCTGAGCCATGCTCAGGTTCTGTTGAATGATGTCTTAAATCAGTCGGTCCTTCTGGAAACGCTGCTAGAGGAAGCTTCTTCCCTGTTCAACAGGATAGGTGACCCCAGTGTTGATGAGGATGCTCAGATGAAAATGAAGGCGGAATATGAAAGCATCAGGGAAGAAGCTCAGGTAATAATGGAAGGTGTTTAGATTTCATTAGCACACAGTATTGTTTACTCTTCGTGTTTCTTGAGTGATGGGGGTTCACTGGTAGGACTGCAAAAAGAAACAGAGCTGAGAGACCTCTGTTCTTTCAGCCAGCAGACTGTTTGCAAGTCTTTGTGTTTCAACCTGTTAATTGGGATGCTCTCACACTGTACTTTATAGTATGTTGTAAAGTGACTGCGAGCTATTTGATGTGATCTAGTGTGAATCATTTGTCATCTTTTGGTGCATAAGTGATCTTTGTTTAGTCAGGTGTAAAGTATCTATTCACATGGTCACGCTTGCACAGTAGTTGAAGGATGTCACATTAGTTCAGATCCAGAGCTGCAGAACTGGGAAACACTGAGATAAGTCAGGTGCAGCCCAACTCTGAAGTCCAGCTCATGCTTGCTGCTAATCTTCCAGTCTAGCCAGCTGTTAGATAGGCTCATATAAGACATTCTAGTTTATCTTTCAGTGCCAGTGATTTCCTTTGACCCTCCCTGCTTCCAGGTAAAGAAACTCAGGTAAAAATAAGATTGAACTTTGTGGCATGGCTAAGGGGCAGAGATTTGCATATGCAGAGAAGAATTCAGTTTCTTAGTAGCCCGTATCAGTAAAAATACACAAAGTATTCAAGAAGAGTACTCAAATATTCAAGATATATAGAGATACACACAGCATATAGAGCTTCTTAAAATCTAATATGTGTCTCATAGTGACTAATAAGAATTCTGTATGCTGGAATTACCTAATACAAATACAAACAATTTTCATTACACTGGCTCTGCTCTACTCTCTATCTCTGTCATAATGCTGTGCAGTGCTATCCCTCCCTGAGCGCTGCTGTAACAATAGCTAACTTCAGGTCACACTGAGAGAGCAACTTTGGGATGCTCATGCCACTACTATGCTTGCTCTGCAATTTCTTCTTCTGTTCAAAGAATTCAAAGCAAAACAACAAACAAAACAAACTCCACAAAACTACAAGAATAAACAGCTTTTGTGAACATGGCATTCAGATATTTTTTAGTAATAAGATAGTTAAAACTGGTAATGGTAAGTATCTTCAAAAACTAGAGAGAATTCAGAAACTACGTGCTGCAGAAATTGCAGAACTGTAGCACATAGGCTGTCGAACCACCAACCACCAGCAACTCAACGTTGATTGTTTATTCTTAAAGTTTCTCTTCACGATTAAGCAACTGGTTTTATAAATAATAATATTCCTTGGAATTTAAGTGTTCTGTATCTAGATTGCAATTTCAAAATTCTCATTCAGTCCCTTCTAACCAATGTTTATTTTTGGTTTTGAAGCAGGAGACAGTCATTAGACATTTTAAAAAGGCAGCTCTTTCAAACAAGTAATTTAAATAGTTGGGGTCTGGATGTGACCTCTCTGAGACTGGTGTTATGCGGTGTAATTTCTCTGGTTGAGCTGGATATGTGCTGGTGTAAATGAGATCAGGAAGTGTCTCATAGTACTTAAGTAAAATATGTCTTTACGTCTCCAGCCAACTGAGGTGCCAGGAAAGCTTTCCTTTGGACTTGCTACAAATACTACATTTCACAGAAAGATGAGGTGAGAGAATCCAGCTTAGAAATCTCTCTTTCAGGAGGTATGGAATAAAGAAGAGGGATTGAAAAGCCTTGGCTTTTGCAGTTGAAGTAAATGTGAAACTCATTAGGTAATGCAAAGGCTACAGGCACTGTAGGACTCATATTGGAAGGCACAATGGTAGTTAAAAAAACCCTTCTACCTCTTCCAATGGCAGAGAGGAATGAATGAAAGAGATGGAGGAGTTGCAGGAGGTTTGCTTTGGCCCCATGAGTGATAAGAGGCTAGACGAAATCTGAATTGCAGATGCCAGCTGAATGCCTGAGCTGCCTGCTGGGGTGGGTTCCTGGTGTTTGTAGATTGCACTTGTGTTGAAGAGCATTTTTAGAGACTGTGCAGTTGTCCATCTCTGTCAGAAGGGTAAACTCTTGGATGCAGATTCTGAAATGGTTGGGATTTTTTTTTTGTTTTTTTTTTTTGACATTGCTACTCTGGTATGGACAAACTTTTTTCCTTCCTTGTGGTACTAACATGTGCCCTTTTCATTTCCAAGTTTTAAAGAAATGTAAATTTCTGTTAATTACATCAGCAGGGGTATTTTTATATGTGGTGGTATTTCACAAATGCTTTCCCTCATCTGATAGCAAATAGCAGAGGCAAAATAGCAATATGCATATGTAATGGTTGTGTGTTAAAGCATAAATTATGAGTGGTGATGGTAAGAAAAGTTACGGTATATTGTATGTAGATATTTAATCAAATTTATCAAATCTGCCTGAGGACATTTATTTTAATCTGAGTTGTCTCTGTTAATTCAAGCCTAGATATTCATAAAGCCAACCCTCTTGTGCCAGGTCTGAAAGCACCAGGAGAGACTATGAGAGTTTTCTGCACTCTGTCTGAGATGCCACAGAGGGATTTAAAGCAGGAACTTTCTTGATGTGCTTTAAATTGCCTTCCAGATGAGGCTGATTTGCCTCTGCTGACTCTAAGAACTTTAGGGGAGAGCGTTTGCTGTGCCTCCATCTACGTCTGTGACTACCTAGAGCTGGGCAGATCCTGCCCAGACACATTTCTTCCTCTGCAGCCTGAACCAATTTTTCTTCTTTTAGGGCCACAACCTTGCTGAATCTATCTCCTCACATTAACCAAGTGCACATGGAGATGGAGTTTAACAATGTTCTGTTCCCTAAACAGCTACCTAGTAGAAGGAAGGGATACCGTTTTTCCCAACATTAAGAAAATGTCCCTGCCTAACCTCTTGGTGGGGGCACTCACGTTCTTGCTAGCCTTATGCTTGACAGCTATTGCAGTCAGTCTATGTACATGTAATCTTTCTCCTGACATAATGGATCAGGCAAAACTATTCAAGCTGCATGATGCTTTGTTTTGACTCAACAGACTATGCAAGGGTGGGTCATTTCTACTTCCTTTTAATATATTATCATAAAATCTTCGTGTTTAATAATAACTTTGCTTTGTTATTCTTGTTTGCTCCCTTTGGAGCTTCTGTAAGTGCAATAAATTAGCCTAATTTCTGGAATGAAATAAACTTGGAGTGATTGTTTTAGTTCAGTGCTTTGACCATTTACACCACTGTAAAGGTTGCATTCCCCAAATACCTAACTTGAGGTCAAAGTGCAAATTATTTTTAACCTTTGCAGATTTGAGAATCAAGGCAATGGGGCCTAGCAAATCAGTTAAGTGGTTTTTGTTGGATAAATCTTGGTTGGCCACAGAGGGCTCCAATCATACCTCTACTTTTGGTTTGCTCAACTGAGCAGAGATAAGAATATCAATGTGGAAAAGAGGCAGGCATGGTGCCACTGGAGGATGGTGGGTTTGTATTGCACCGCAGAGATAACCTGTCCCAAGGTGAAGGGCAAAGTCCCAGCTGCAGCACAAGGGAGATCCTAGGCTCACTCACACTCAAAACTCAAATTTGTTTTAGTTACACTCAAAAAACTTTTGTTTTAGTCAAACTCAATTTGTTTTAGTTACAGCACAGCCTTTAAAGGGTGCTGCATGCACTAAGAGCATGCCACAAGGGGCAGGTTTTTTTCCTAAGGTAACCATAGTGTAACTCAATTATTTCCATGCCAACTGGTGAAGAGCAAGAAAAAATCAGCCTGATTTGTAGGAAGTAGCATTTGTTTGGGTATTATATTAATGAAACAACAGAACAGAATTCCTCATGATTAACATCAGCAAGGACTAAACTTCGGATGACAAATAAGGATAGACTGAGCAGATATGATTTCATCTCAAGAGTGGTTCCAGACTGGATCTGCAGGGACCAATTCACCAAGTGCAGGCCCGCATAAGTACAGGGATTATTGTTTTCTGGATGCACAGAGAAAATCAAGCATGCATCACATAGATTTAAATTTGCTCCCAAGCTCTGAACTAGCACCAGAACATGCTTTGTGATCTGCAAATTGAAAAACTTTTCAGTTACATTATTTCTAGGGATACCTTGAAGATGACAGTTATTTTCTTTACCACCTGTTTAAATAATAAACATGGAAACAATATGTGCCTGTGGCACAGTTTCTTCTTTTTTTCATTTTATATCTAGGCAAAGTAAATCTGTTGTGTGCTCATCTTTATTTTTAACCTGCACGAGGATCTGTTCTGTTTGTCCTTTGAAGTCCAAACCAGAAATGGACTTCTGTCTCTTATCCTTTTCTAATGAGAGATTGAGAAATTTTGGAGAGGAGAGGCTAGGAATTTGCCTGATAGGACCCTACAGTTTGACTCTCTGGGCACTAAACTGCCCATTGAGACCCTGCAAAACAGGCACAAGTGCTTATGCAATCTTTTGTGCTGCTTCTTGTGGAAGCCAAGTGTTGTTGGGGCTCAAGGAAAGGGATTCTTTTTTGTACATTCTGGGTTATAGTATAAAGGAGAAAGAGCCAGATAAGCACAGTCCTTATTGCTTCTGATCTCTCCTGTTACAGAGCAGAGTGAAATTGCTTGAAAAGATAACTGAAGAACACAAGAAGTACAGTGCTAACATCAACCAGTTTCAATCGTGGCTGAATGGTGTGACGGAAAGATTAAACTGCTGCATTGGAGAAACAACCAAGTCTTCAGCGGAGGACAGACTAAAGGCACTGAAGGTCCTTAATTGATACAATTTTGGCAAAGAAACAGGATTATGTGTTTTCCATGCCTGTATGCATTTCTCAAACCACACAAGGGTGTGCTTGAGAAAAGAATTATACAAAGTAAGGTGATTGTTGTAATGTGGGTTATGGATAAAGAGTCATCACAGGTCTGAAAATCAGTAGCATACAAAGCTCTCTCAGTTTTACCAGGGTTGCAGGATAGCCTACTTTGAGTTTTATTTTTGATTGATTTTTGGTACTTTTTTCCCTTCTTAAAGCCTGATCTTCCGCCATTATGGGATTCTTTGAGCATCTTGCCCTTTTAAACTTTCTAAAGGAATGACATTTGATAAATATGATCCAAATAGAGCCTGCAGGCTCACAAGTATTGAGCACTTAGAATGAGTGATTAAAATATCAGTTTTAAACCACAGAATCATAGAATCACCAAGGTTGGAAAAGATATCTAAGATCATCCAATCCAACTGCCCACATATCACCAATATTTCCCACTAAACCATGTCCCGCAGTATGATATCTAAACATCTAAACTGTTTTTTAACAGTTTTTAATATTTTGGTACCGTGCCTTAAGCTGTTCAGCTTTAAATCTCATAGATCTGCTTATTGGTACTTTTCACTGCCTGAAGCTCCTGTTTTCTTCACCAGGGACCTCAGGTGATAAGCATTTCTTAAAATCAAGCCAATATTTTCAAAATCATAGCACTTAATGTTATACAGAAGGCTGTCAAATGACTCTGGCTTCTGGGCATTTGAAAAAAAGCGTATCAAACTTGAAGTAAGAAGTGAAAAAGAATGTATGTACAACTAGGAGAGGTGGTCATCTTTTCTGTCTGCTTTCACCTTTTCCCCAGTTTCCCATTCCCACAACTAATATTTATGTAACTTCTTTCTGCAGGAAATTGCCAAAAATATTAGGAACGGTGCAAAGAAATTGAAGCACCTTGAAAATCAATGCGCAGATGTGATTCAAAATACCTCCCCACTGGGAGCTGAGAGATTGAAGGATGAACTCGATGAGCTGAGAAAAGCCTTGGAGAAGTTGAAACTGCTGAGCAATGAGGAGGAACAGAGATTGCTCAAGATTCAACAGTCAGAAAGTGCCTACAAGTCCCAAGCCAGACAGTTAGAAGCAGATATCCAGGAATTCAGAAAAGGTCTACAGAAACTAGAAAATGATTTGGACACTGGGGAAAGGGAAAAGACTGAAGATGAGTTTGTAGCTCAGTGGAGAAAATGCAATGTAAGTTGTTATCCTTCAGATGCCTGAAAAAAAAAAAAAAAAAAAAAAAAAAAGAGCTAAGTGTAGTCATAGATTGAACACACATAGACATATTTAGCAGATGCTTGGCCCATTGTTTAAAGGTGAAAAGGAAAGAGTAGTAGTCATGTATATGAAACAGAAATGTAAATAGCAACAATGAAGTCAACTATTCTAACCTTATCTTGTTCTTCACAGTAAGGAGGTGGCTAGAGGATTATTTGGAATTTGTCTTAGGTTCAGAGGAACCATATTCAGAAAGAGAACAGTACAGAGCAAACAACATAATTTTCTGCACTTATGATGGAGCAGGAAAAACAATGTTTTAGTGTATGTACAAACATATATTCATCTACATACAATTGCCTTCATAGAAAAACACACACTTTGAGAGTATTTTGTAAGACCATATCTACATTATAGCCTTCCTCTCCTACCATCAAACATGTACTTGTACTTACAGAAGAATTCCTAAATTTGTAATAATCAGTATTTACAGTAAAATCAATCTGCTGGAAAGTTTTTCACACATAAAGTAGGTAAGAGTCTTTACCACTCATTTCCTCCTGAGTGCTGTTTTTGCATTTATTATCGTTGTTCAAAATACTTTTCATTGCTATTTGTATGTTTGGAACTCAGCAAGACTAGCTGGCAAAATTATGTGCAAAAAAATCCACAAAATACAGACTGATTCAATCGTGTAACATCAGAATGGTTTTTGCTTGTTTTGTTACCTTACATCAGCACAGAATTAATATTCTGTACATAGGTGTTTCAGAAGATTTGTTCCTGCATACAAAAGTGGTTAAGACATGAATCTTATTATACACTGCAATCACTGAACTGAAACTGGGACTAGCTGTGATTCACTCAGTTCAAACTGTAAACCCCACAGATCAGATGCAGAGGGTAGGCAGTGCGAGAAGAGCAGAGAGCACCTGCATGAAGAGAACAGTTCCTGAGAATATATTCTACATTATCAAAGTCCATATTTAGCCAGGAAAAAAGGCATCAGAAAGGGGACTTGGAGTTAACAGTGTGAATACCTTGAGATGGCTTTACCACATCATTTCATGTGCCAGACGCTACATATGGTGTGACCTGTTTGTTCTTTTTATGATTAAGGCAACAAGAGCAGTTCTGGCTGCAGAAGAGTCGAAGGTTGAGAGGCTGAAGGCTCAGCTAAAGGAACTGCTGCGGTTTTCCCAGGATGTGCAGCCACACGCTGATAGTGTCATCTCTGCAATACGGGAATATCAAAGGTAGTGGGAAGTCTATAACGGGGCTGGGGTGGGGTGGAAATATCTTAGACTTTGAAGGGATTGATAGACACCTAAGAAAAAAGCAATATGCCATTTGATTCTAGGTGGCAGGTAGAAAAAAGTTTTTTCTTTTATGACATCCACCTCCACAATTCAATAAACCTGTGATGTTAGCTGTTTGCTAGGAGTTGTAGGCTGCTGGCCATTTTCATGAGGTAATCATGCATCATTAATGTTGTGCATGGTTTTAAGAAAATTAGATTGTTGGCAGCTAATTTGATTTTCTTAGCCTTGTATAATAATAATTTATGTACTTTTTTTGCTTTTCATGACAGCAACTAGAAAATCAGGGCAGGAGCCGTAGTAGTAAATGGTTCGGAAGAATTATGCCCCTTCCTTATTGAGTCTGCTGTGATGACTCATCAGCCTTAGCAATTACTTGGCAGAGCTTATTCCCCTCTCCTGACTGCATGCATGCATGATTCCTGTTTTCAACTTGCCTTAGTTTGGAAACTCTGAGAGTTTAGCCTCTCCCTAGACTTCAGTGTTTCCGTTTCCAGGCTGTCTGGAATCAGGAAGTAAAGGAGCTGGCAGCAAATTTTGCAAATTAGAAGAAAGGATCATTTTTTAGAGGAAAAAGAAAGGTCAGTTCTTTTTATTATATCCAAGCTTACTTTTCTCTATCCAGCGCACAATATGCTGCCCAACTGGGAGGGTTATGGGTCATTTTAGAAAAGGATTTCAGTTTAAAAACTAGCAAGTAGACGGTGTTGAAAGAGAAGCAGAGAAAGCAGGAGAACTTGCCTCTGAGCAGAAAATGGCAGCTGCTCTTTCGCCAGCTTCTCCCCAGAGTTTCTTTGCAAAGTTTGGCAGTGTCACGCTGAGCCTGGCAGGGGCAGCAGAGCAAATGGCAAAGGACATGTGCTGTCAGTATTTTACATTTGTGGAGCTGCAAACTTGTCTTTGCTTAGCCATGCAATGTCGCAGTGAATCAGGTAAGATTATTCCTGCTGCTTTTATAGAAAGACAGAACTAATCATGTTTACCTTGGAAGTCTGTGGCACTGCTCTTGCCTGTTTATCCTGTGAATTTTCAGGAGGCCGTTTCCATACGAATACACAATTCGGGCTACACTGCCATATCAAAAAGGATTCAGCTAACTGGGAAGTCAGGAAAGCTCAGAAAGACAAGAGGCAGCTGCTTGGGGCGTGTCACTGCTGGGCCTTGTTTCTCAGCTGCGTTTTGGATAAGCCTTTAGAATAGACGCCTGGATACTTAATGAATGTGTGCTGATCTATATTTATGTAGATATACACTCACATAGTTATGTGCATAAATATACATAAATGATTGTTTTTCAGAATCATACACGCACACACGCGTATATATAAACGTATATAAATACAAGAAATTCAGCAAATGTAATTTGGCAAAAATTTTAAAAAATCTAGATCTGAGGAGAAAAAAATTTTTTTTTCCTTTCTTTTATAGGTAACTTAGTGTGATCAAGTATGCTTTTTTTTTTTTTTTTTAAATGTAAAGTACTACAGATAACCATGATTAAATTCTATATACCCTTGGCTTGTTTTTCCTAAAACGCAATGAGACTGCTCTGATAATACTGTTTGTAAATCATGCTGGTGACAGCAGCCAAGAAAAAATGACACAGGAGAGGAAATGGCTGCCTGCTAAAAACAGAGTAGCTCCTGATACATGGTTGCACAAGAGAAAAATGTGTCTTAGGGCGCCTAAACAAACTTTTGTCTGACATCTCTGACAGACAGAACAGCTGTGAGTAGGCAAGACCAGGCTCTGACAGTAAAAGACTGAGGCTTTTGTGTTGGCTGTAGTTTACACACTAGTATTGCGTTAATTCATGGCCTGATGAATAGGATATTTGGAGTTGGTTTTCCTTGTAATTCTTTTCTCAACTGCCTCTTTATCCTTGCAGTGTTAAAGGAAAGACATCTAAAATGAGCACTGATGCAGAAACTCAACTGAGCAAACTTTTCCAAAATCCCCTGGAAAGTTTTGAACAATGGAAGCTAACTGTCCAGATGCTTCTGGAGACTCCAGATCCAGCGTTGGATCAGATTGAGGTAGCAAACCTATTACTAAGCTCAGAAACTGATACTTGGTTTGCATTTGCCCAAGCAACACCAGTAACTGACTGCATACAGCTGCCAAAAGCAAGAGCTGGAAGGCCCTTTCCAGTATGATATGAAACTCCATTGCATGGAGTTCAACTCTATCTGTAGCAGAACATCTTATTTTATGCCCTTCCTTTGTTTAACTGGAGTTGTCAACTGAATAGTTTGAAGACCTATATGCCTTTAACAATGGTGATAATGCTGTTTATTTTTGGCTCAAATTCCCTTTGATGGAAATTCTATAGATTCTGTTAATAAGACTGTAGAAATATAGTTGTGGGGTGATTTCTACATGTGTCCAGGAAGGCATTTGTTAGTTTGTCACCCCTTTAATCTCCAGAATAAATGTGTCTGTGAACAGGGATGGAGTTTGTCCTTGGGATGAGCATTCAAGCTGTCCTTTCTGTTGGTTGTTTAGGCCTCTGCACAGACAACTCTTTCCATAGTACAGCTTTCCTCTATTTCTGTTCACAAAATGGATGCAGCCTTGATGCTTCTAACATTGTCAGGAAGACTTTTCCTTTAACTGGGCACTGTCCAGGTACCTTTTGTTACTCCTTGTCAGCCCAGCATGCTGTTCTTACCTGAGTTTGTCATACTGCTTTGGTCGTGTGACTTGTGTGAGAATAATACAATTATGTGATTATTATTATTACTTGGTTATGATTTTACAAGAAGAATATTTCTTTTCCTTTAGGCTGCTCTAGCTGAAAGTTCACAGTTCAAAGAAAAGCTGATGACATTACAGCTGAAGAAAGATTTGCTAACCAATATTCTTGGAGAGGAAAAAGCAAAATCCTTCCTGGAAGACGTAGCCGAAGCTTCAAAGGAGAGAGAAATTCTACACAAAAATCTACTGCAAAGAAAAAGCAAACTCCAGGTGAGCTTCAAAGCCCATATACAGACTTTTACTGTCATCTTTGTTACAGGTTATCTTTTTCTAAGCCAGTTTCACAGAATCAAATTTAGCATTAACCAGTTGTGCCCAATTTGTTTTCCTAGGCTGATCAAATACACATATAAACTTACGTCTTATTGTGTGGTGTGGCTCTTAGTATTTGCTCTGAGTACTGGATAGACTAAAGATAAGGCCAAGGGAGTATATGTTGAATGTGTTTTTTTTTTCTTTCCCTACCTAGAATTTGATACTGCAGTATAAGGACTTTGATGCTGCTTTTGCACCTTTGCAGAAGAAATTATTTGCCATCAAAGCCAAACTAGACTTGGAGAATGAACCACAGCCTAACCTTTTGGGTAAAAAGACACAACTCCAGAGACTCCAGGTACTTTACAGTAATGCTTGACCATTCAGCAAAGGGTTCAATATGCATTAAAGCCTGCTTAAGTCATGCAGTGAACCTAGATAGCTGGGAAAAAGGGAGAGAAGAGCAAAACAGGAAGAGAGAGAGGATATGACTCTTTCTTATGGCCGTGGTGAATTGGGGTGATTCAGATATGCTAAGCCATTTCACTGTTGGTGCAAAGATGTCAGTATTTACCTGGTTGTATTGTGTCTCCTCTGGCAGCTTCTCAGCAGCTTCTTTTCTTTGTTATCAACTACTGACATGTAAGAACATCCCACCATTGCTTTCAGAACCATTCACTTCTAGACATCGAGCAATTAATATTCTTAATGACAGTGATTGTTCTTTTTTTTTTTTAATAATGCCCTCACATTCTCAACTGGAAATGCCTTTAGCAAAAGTCTTGTAAAGGGCCATGCCCTTTGACACTACCCATACGCATTCTGTTTTTTCCACTGCAGATGATCCAAGATGACTTGGCAGAGCTTGCAATTCAAATGGAAGAGGTAGAGAAGCTTGTTCAGTCAAATGCAACACATAGACATGAAATGAATCAACTTATGTCTGACATTCAGGCCCTGAAGAGATCACTGGAGGTAACATAAGAGTTCTTAGTTGCCTGAGGAGTTACCAGTTACTATTGTTTAAAAGTAAAGTAACATAATTTTCTGAGCATGTGAGATTATATGCTATGAATGACAGATATTTTCATTTCAGGTGAAGAAGGTACTGAATTAAGGGGTTGGACACCATGATTTCTAGAGGTCCTTCCAACCCCTACAGTTCTGTGATTCTGTGATTCTTATAACTTTGGTAGCTCTTCCAGGATTCTCTGGTTATCTGTAGTATGCTATCCTTTTGAGATGGGTGTCCCTCCACACAGATTGTTGGTTTTTGTTTGTTTGTTTGTTTGCTTATTTGTTTTTAGCTGTATGAATTATTTATGGAGTGGACCTGTTACTTCTGAGAAAAAGACTTCATAGTTACATGATTACACAGTACCTTAGACTTGTTCACAGATTCCTGGACTGTGCAGTAGTACCAAACTGTTTGTTCTTGTATAGCTTTGTGATTCTAGTTAACAAGAGAAAAGTGTTGCAATTTTATAAGTATTAGTTTTGACCTGAGACTTTCTCTAGCTTGTAAACATAGCTATAAAATGACCTTCCAAAACAGACTCAGAGGAAAAGCTTATAAAATGATCTTAGTTTTGGAGGTCACCATGAGGTTAGTGTAATAAAATGTCACTCTAATAGACTCTGTGGAATTCTAGTTTCAATCTCAATAATCTCATCACTGAACTGGAAATTTGCAAATAAATAAAATTGTCACACTGACTTCTGATTCAGAGAGTATAGGATGTCTTTAGTATTTACAGGGGTGTGAAAAAATCATGCCCTTTTCTTGTTTCAGCTGAAAGAGAAGGTAACTATTCTCATGCTTAATGCCCCCCCATGTGGTTAAATTCAGGCCTGCAAGAGTCTGTAGGTGTCTTCTATGCCATGAATGCTAAAAGATAAAGCATTTTGTATCTCATTAGCAGCTACATTTTTATTTTCTACCCATGAGATTTTGTGTCAGTAGTCACAGTGTAAGATTCAGTAATTAAAGTGCTTATCTGTGTTTGCTTGCTGACATTTTTATCATTTGTAGATTATGATACAGCAGTCTGAAGAGCATGTTCAGAAGCACTGGGCATTTAATGACAAACTGTCTGACCTCCAGCAGTGGATCACTGCAACCACTGAGAAGATTGGCTCCTACCAGGGTGCTGATGTAATGCAGAGCAATGAGAGCAGGGTGGCAAACCTTGAGGTGAGAATAACGTCTTAGTGCAGTATGTTAATTATTCACTTTGCAGCACTTAAACCTTCAGAGTAAGGGTTTTATAGCAAGGGGCTCCAGATTGAGGAGAATGGTAAGGGTTTGTTCCTTCTGAGACAACTTTTGTTTGCTGCTGTCTTCCTGCTTTGCCCCATGCTGTGGTATATGGAACTAGGTAAAAAACAACAGTGAGAAAAGAGCTAAAAACTGTTGAAATGGGAAAGTGTTATCAAACCACAAGTTTTAAAATGATAAACTATCTTTATTCATGCATACATACAAGCACATTGAACATTACCCTGTTAGTTAACCTTATGCTGTATTTGAAGTAAGCTCTATCACAGCTTCTGGCTTTTTCCTATGCAGCAGATTGCTAGATTCACTCTGGTAGGTTATTTCAGCTGGCAGCTTTTGCTTTCATATGGGAAACCAAGGTATCTCTCAGGAATGCCACAGAAGAGATGCACCGGCAGCTTAGGGCCTTTAAGTTTTGCCATCTACTCTTTGATATATGTTGGCTCTTTGCAAGAATCCACAGCATATTTTTTTTCTCGCTAGGTATTTTCTAGCTAGTGCCAACAGAAGCAGCATAGCCTGGACTGAACATGGCCTTCAGTCTGACATAGCCTCTGCTTTACCCAGGATACCTAGAAGTAACTGTAAGGACTGTACGTTTCAGAGATGGCTAGCTGAGTTTCCAGATAAGGAGATCCAGCTGCACCTTGTGGAAGCTCATGGCCAGCTGGTCATGGAGAATTCTTCCCCAGAAGAGACTGCCCATGTTCAGGCAGAGCTGGATCAGCTGAAGGAGTCTTGGAGATCACTGAAAGAAATGGCAACTGGGTAAGTGTTTTTCGATACTCACTCTAGCCAGTAATGGAAAAAAAAGAAAAAACAAAAACAAGCAAACAATAAAACCCCGCTTCAATGAAAATATTAGAAATATTAGAACTAGAGAACAGTGCTGCTTTGAAGAACTGTCTTGAATTTTTTTTTTTATTTTAGTTAAAAAGACATTGGAATTAATAATAATAGTAATAAGTGACAGTAGTGCTATTTCACTAGAGGTGTCCCACATAGTCTTGATCAAAATGTGGACATCTCACCATCAGGTGTCTCACTGTACTGATGTCTGATTTTGTGTTTTACAGTCTTCTCAAAAGGTGGCAGTTAAACAGACCAATGGCTGATAAGAAGAATATAATATCTGTGGATAGCAGACACAAGTCTGGACCAGTCTTCCATTCTTTAGATCTCAACCATAAGCAGGTGAGAGAGGAACTTTGAGTCTGCCTTTATCATCAGCTTCACAAGAACAATTTTATTGGCTTCATTTGATACTATGAGTTATATGCTTGAAGGTAAAGATCTTGCAGTCAGGCCTTCAGAAGAAATATCTGATTTAACAGTAACAGCTTGTTATTTGTTGCTGTTGTCCTGTAATCTAGGAGAAGACAGCAGAAGGGCAAAGAGCAAGCAGCCACCTTAAGCTCCTGCTTGACTTTGAAGACTGGTTACAAGGAGAAAACACCAAACTCTCCAAAATTCTTGCTGTGAATTTGTCTTCCACAGAGGAAATCAAGACACGCCACAAAGAACTGGAGGTTAGTTTTCCAGAGGTGAAGAAAGAGACAAAGATTGCAATAAGTGCAGATTCTTTCAGAATCAAAAAACAAAAGCAAAAAAACCTCTTATATCCTCTGTGTTAGGAGACTCCAGAGCTAAAGAGGAACTAGTAAGCTTAGGAAATTAGGACGAGTATTTCACTTCTACCAAGAAAGATCTGCCAGAGCCGGAGTGGTAGAAGTGAAAGGAGAAGCATGGCCTGTAGGTGCTGGACAGTTGCAGCATACTATATCAAATATATTTGTTAAGGTGATTAAAATATCTACTTGCTATTTGGAATCACTGTTTTGGTTTTATTTTAATGCCATAACAATGGATGCTGTAAGAAGTGAAGCAAACAAAAATATCCGAAGCTACAGGGATTCTACAGACAAGTGGACCATTTCAGGCCAAAAGAGCAACTAACTCTGAATATCCAATAGTTTTATTGAATACAACTGTTCATTTAAATGGTAGCTTTTAAAAAAAATGAAACCCTTCTGAATTCCGAGTTGCTAGTGACTTTGCTTTGGCTGCAGGAGCTGCAGGCTCATGTGCCTGATGGTCAGCGTCGCTTTGAGGACCTTCTTCGTTTTCATCCTGTCATTGGAAATTCTGAAGATCTGGAAGACCTGCGTTACCGTTGGATGCTTTACAAATCTAAACTGAAAGAATCCATGAGTTCGCCGGTAGGTGACAGCACTCAATTTGCAGTTGCTGATCTCTGCCAATGCTCTTTTAGGTTGCTTCAAACTGCTAGTCTCAATTCAGCAATACGTTTATATGTGCTTAATTGAAGCCTCCCTTAGTAAACAAAATTAAAGACAGCAAATGAAACTATATCTTTATGAATATAAGCACAAACCTCCTTGTATTAAAATAAAAGATATGTGCTATTTTTTCCCTTCATAAACAACGTTCAGAGTATTTCTCTGCAGGGTATTTTAATATGTGAACCAAATGAGTAAAGAATTTATCTAATGATATACTAAGGATGGCAGAATTCACCTCCATGTACAAAATATTCCAGGCCATGCTAAAGATATTTCTGTGTTCTTAGCATAAACTTCTGTAATTATTAATTAAAATTTTTCAAATGCTTATGTTAACTGTTCAAGATACCTTAACCGTAGGACTAGACTCTTCAGTCTGTTTTCAGTTATGCACTTGGCACTTTCTATATAGAATTAAGGAATCAGAAGTTGAGCACCTAAAGTTTGAAGCCCTAGAAAATTTTCTGCTTTAGGAAGCCTTCAAAATCAAAGCTTACTTAAAATACAAATTCTTCAAAGAGTTCAGAAGGTAAGCATAACCTCTGCTAATAAAGAGCATATTTTTAAGTTTTGTTTTCCACTGATTGTAATAATGTTTTGATTATCAAAACCTTGTGTAAGCATAAATGTAGTCAATAGGTGTCAGTAAAATCAAGGCTATTGCTAAAATTCTTCATCTGATTCAAATAGCTGAGAGCCTGAAAACATTTTACATTTCTGTCTGATGTGTGTTAAAAAGCTCATTAAAAATATATCACCTGCTAGTTCACTCTATCCAGATGACCATGAATTTAAAGAAACATCTCTTATGAGGTGAATACTCATTTATAGGTTCCGCTGGGATCTTAAATTCATGCTTTTTTCACCTTTTTTTTTCTTTAACAGATTACTGGATCTTCAGAAAAACCAGACAGATTCAGAAAGGTATGAAATTTTCCTGTCATTAAGCTAAAAAATATCCAACATTTCACAGATAATTATTTGGAATTAGACTTTTTTGAGATTCTTGAGATCATTCTATTATTAAGATCCTTTCTTTTCTCCTTTATTATTTTTAAAAGTTTTTGCTCTTGAGCTATATCCCTAAAAGATGAATATCCATATGCTATGCTATGTGAACTTAATTCATTTTCCTAAGGAGACTAAGGAAGGGTTGAAATCTCTCTCAAAAGAATTTAGAGACCAAGTTCTTATTAAAATAACCTTGAAAATATGCCTACTGATTTCTTAAGAAACTTCTGGAAAATTGCTTTGGATCATTCAGTCCATTCTCTTACTAATGCAGAAAATCAGAGAAAGTAGAGATTTACCTAATGTTATTAGACTAAATCCTTGCTATGAGAAGCAGAATTTCTCCTGTGAAGGAGTTTCTTTTGGAAGCGATGACATTAGAAACAGAAGCAGTAGCCCAAAAGATAAGGACAAGCTTAAAGAAAACAAAATACTGCCAGCTTCTTATTTAATCCAAGAAGCTTTAATGATGCCTTTTTCATAAAGTCAGGGCTTGCTTTGTTTACAGACAGTTAGCTTCTACTTTCACTATTATTTCCCTTTTCTCCCATTTTCACGAGGAAAGAAGGCTCTATCTGCTCAACAGAACGTAAATTGGATAAACAACATTTTGCATGAACATGATCAACTAGTCATCTTAAGATAAACCAAGCCCTTGATTTCCTCAGTTGCAAAAAATATCTCTTTAGAATGAGACCAATATTTGAAGAGTACAATACAGTGCACTTCTAGTATGATGAGAAGTTAAGACTTCCTCTTTCAGATGAGATATTTCTCTGGTGCTCAAATGGTGTAGCATCTCCCATATTTTTCCCCATTGAAGTACTGATCTATCCATGGCAGATCACACAACTCCTGCATAGTTTTGGCCACATTTGGCTCAAAGAGTTTCAATTCTTGCCTGACTCAGCATAAATTGTTCAGTATTTGTAAGATGAAAAGATAGTAGAATTTATCGGGTTGGAAAAAATCCAACATATTAATACTTGGTGCAGTGGCAGCCAAACGTATAGCAGAGCTGCTTTCTGCTAGAGGAGACAGTTCAGAAGACTGACTGTGGAATTCAGTTGGATAGAGTTTTTTTGTATAGAGTGGGGGAAAAAAAAATTAAAAAATGGTGTGTGTGTGTGTATATATATACATATATATATATATATAAAATCTTGAAGCGTCACCTTGAAACATCTTCACTGAGCAATTAGATATCAATTTTTAATTCATCCATCTCTCATGACTCAGGGTATGTGGTGTTTATTCCTCAACTTCTCCAAAAGAGACTGAAGTCTTCTGTTAATCTTCAAGGAAAGTGCAATAATGTAATGGCAGGCAGCAAACATTTGTCAGTTAGGCCTATAGCAAAAGCGCAAAAAAGCATTCTCTGTTTTTGATAGCTGCTGAACACAAAGAAAGAGAACAGTTTGGTGTGGGAAGAACTGAAATACTTCATACCAAGAAAGGAAATGGTTTCCATTCCACCAACAAGTTACTTGTAGTTTCCTCACAGCCAGTACAAACGTCCAAACCTACACCTTGCTCACTGAAGTGAGATTCTGCCTACTTCAGAATTTTCAATCTCTATGTATACCGTGTCTATAGTCAGAATTCAAGTAACATAAGTGAGGTGTCTTTTTTTCATGCATGCTGAGGCTTTTATCGGGATGTGAGCATAAGTTGGTTGAGCACCACTTGAAATGGAAAACAATGTTGACCCAGTGTCGGTGCGCTGCTATTCAGGCTGAGAGGAAAAGCAAACCAACTGTAGAATTAGAATCTGTGAAGTTTATTTAAAATTCAGATTCAACAGTTAATGTGTGGCTAGAAATGAAAGAAAGATTAGACAAAATATTTTTGTATGTTTTGAATATCATTTCAAAACCATGGTGAAAAAAACACTCAGAATGGCTGATCTTGGGAGTTCGTTCCTGCAGAAAGTACCCATGGATGGGGCAGCATTGCTATACTTGCTACATCCAGTGTTTTGCATGCAGTGGGAGGTTTGTGGATCCCTGCTTGGGGATCAGGTTACCTGTAACTTCTCAGCTCCCTCGTGTTTCTGGGTCGCACAGAATCTGCAGAGGTGGCAAATTTTTAGGCATTTTGGTCTGATCTCTGCTTCTGCAACATGAGATCCCTCGTGGCTCTGCTTTCTCTCATGTTTGAGTCATAAATATATTGCAGCCACAGCAGATCAACCTGGAAAATGGGAGAACGCAGCTGCAGGCAGTCTCAATCCATTGCATTCTGTTATTATTCCATTTCTAGCCTGCATTTCCCAGTGCAGAAATAGAACCTGAATTGGCCAGAATAGAACCTACTCCACATTTATTAATATGTTTTATTCTGATTAGTCCTTCACTGAGAACATGCCTTAAGCCACTGGTGCCATTAGGAACATTATGGGGCTAATGATTCTGAAGTGAGCAGCTTCTTGTTGATTAACAAAAAACAGTTGCAGGAAATTGCACTGGCTACAGAGAATTTTTAGCAGGTGCCAGTGACAGGGCAATGTTGATGGATATTTCTGCAGGGCACCTAGCACGTTCAAAAATGCACTTCAGCAAGAGCTTAGTAATAAATATGATAAAAGTTACATTCAAAAACTGGTTCCCAGCTAATTATAAATACTCCAAGAGCATTCTTTTAGCATAAATAGGAAGTAGGAAGCTCATTATTTGTAGTCTAAGTAGCACTGTTTGGTTTATTTTCTCAAGTGGTCAGAGCAATTACACTTTCTTGCTATACAAATGATTCTGGCTTTATTGTTTGTACAAACAAAATAATTAGCATTCATTACATCAGTGGTCAGCTAATTGCTTCTTTTGAGATTCTGCTAAGAATAATCTCCTATAACAGGAACAGAAGGAGCGTGTAATTTAATCTTATTTAGAAACATAATTGATCTGGAGTCAATCACATTACAGCAGCCATTCAGGAAGCTCTGTAGAGCAGGAGTTGCCACAGCTTGCCAGGAAGAAAGCAGTTCTGTTTTGTCCAAGCACAGAGGTGACAAGAATTCTTCAAGTCAGAAAGCTGTATTACAGAATGCACAACATATTTGTGTTAGTGGTGCATTTATGCTGAAATGTGTGGCCCATTTCTTTTCCTGAAATCCTGCTGGTGTATCAACACAGGGACTTTTCATGTGTCTCTTACCTGCTGTGTTTTGTTGATGCTCTGCCTCTAAAGCAATGCTGTTGCAAGATGGAGAAGATATCTTGCTTCTCAGAACACGTTGTCCTTACCTGCAGTTAACATCTCAGATATACTGACTAAAGGCATCTGGTTTACTAGCTTCCAGTGGCTCTTCTGAGTGAAGTGGTAGAGCATTGCTTTTAAATACAAAGTGTGTTTGGATACGGTCTATTTCTTACGAGTGTATTTAAAACTAGTAACGTGTGTGTTTTCATTTGTTCTTATTTCCCTTCATTATTTGTTTGACACAAATCATTTATTCAACTACTTCTACTGAACCACTGCTTACAATTTTCTAACATCTTTATATGTCAAAATTAAAATCTGGTTGCATATATGTATTACATAGACACATTTCATTGCCAATAAATTTATCATGTAGGTTAGTAATCACTAAGAATCAGTGTTATTTAGCAAAATGGGAGTAACTTGCCATAAAAATTTTAAATTGAGTACCTGAAGTGTCTTGTTAGCTGATTTTAAAAACAGTTACCTTAGCTGAGATTTTTAACAGCAAGCTAAAAGCCTTTATTTAAATATCCTTCAAATATCATTGTTCTACAATGTATTTATATCAGGGATTGAAATCAAAGAACTGCTATCCTTTGATTCTGACTGGATTTCCAGAGTACATATTTAAATAGTACCGATTTTAAAACTTCTTACTCTGTTCTGAAACTTTTCCAAATACTTCATTTATGATGTTTAAGGGGGAAAACGTAACTCACTCCATTGCTGTTGTGTGTGAAGAAATCTTTCAAAATTACCATTCTGGCAGTTTGCCCTTCCATATTCTTATAACATTGAACTAAGAACGTTTTAGTGACCCATCCTACCTTCTGCCTTATCAGTATTCCACAGTGCTTTCTAACTTTTATCCCACATCAAGCACTTTATGGATAAAGAGAAATCAGTTTCCACTTCAATTCACGTGCAGAAGGTGGGAAAAAGTGGGATTTTTTTGTGTTTGCCTGGAAAATTACAGAAATGAGTGCTGTTTTAAAGGATCAGGCTGTTGCTCTTGTCCTTATCCTAAAAGCATGTCATGTTGTTTATGCACGCAGAAGCTAACCTTTATAAATCCGTTTGTGTCACAGTAGCATATGGCACAGTACTTAGTTTTAAGAGACTTTGCAGCAGAAAATCTGAAATATCCGCCATATGTGGCTGCTGTAACCTCAGATACAAACTGCTGGCTTTTCCATGTTTTCCATTTCTTTTAAATCAACCCTTCATCAAAGATTCTAGTTCATCATCTGGCTGTGTTGAGGTACTCCAGGATCTCCCTAAGGGAGAAAACAAAGCTTGCAATTTGCCTGTACACTTACTTATTTATATATATACATTTATTCTTTTTAAAATTTTAAAGAACATTAAGGTTGTAAAGTCAAGCAATCGGAGGATAGAAAATGTCAGAGCTAAAATTGCTTGTGAGACCTCAGTTAACCTCCTTTTCAGCACATAGATTCTTGTAGCCCTCTATTAGATGGAGAAAGATAAGCGCAGGACTCAGCCATCTTCACTTATTCCTCACTGCTGGTTACCTAACCTGTGCAGTGTTTGCATTTAAGCAAGTATGGTTCTGAACTGAGTGGCTCATTTTCCTTTTGCAGAGGCCAGAAAACCTCTGATCAATGGTATCCAACTCTTAGTTTCTGCTGTGGTGTATGGGAATGAGCCACTGCTTTGTCCCAGAGCATGCTGGTTGCTCAGCTCTGTTGGGTCAGTGGCATCCACCTCCTCCAATTAGGACATCAGTAAGTAAAAAATTCCTCCACTTTTGAAAATACCAGTTGTGATTTGCAATATGTTGTGCATCTGTGAGGGATGCTCATGGCTCCTTCCTGGGAACTACTGAGGAGTTCCAACAAGTCTCACAGAGGTAAAAGTCCAACTCACTTCATTTTGTGAGAGCAGCCTCTGCTCCTGCAGGGAGCTGGTCTTCGCTGATTGTCAGTACTGCCCTAATTCAGCAGCAGCTGAATTAGTTTCTAGTTGCATTTCAAGTGGCAGAAACCCAGGGCCTCTCAGAGGCAAAATATTACTGATAAAGGCAACTGTTTGACCATAAAAAGGTTATGGTACATAACAGTGGCATACTTCTATTTAGAAGAATGATAAACTGCTGTTATTGCCTTCTTGGCAGCTCTGTTTATTCTCAGAGGAATAATGAAGTAGTAAAATTCACACCCATGTAGGTGATCCCTTCCAAGGTCCCTTCCAAATGTTTTTCCTCTCTCTTGCTGTAGTCTAAGCCCATTATATTATGATTTGCCCACTGGGAAGATACAGGCCAGGATTCATCCTGTCTAAGCATTTAACTCAAGAGTTATCATGAATAGTGCAGAGTACAGTTAGGGATAGACTTTCCACAAGAACTAGGGGTTAGGTTCAAGGCTAACACAAGGAGTTTTCTTCTTCATGCTAACATTAGTTGACCTGTAGAACTCCTTGCTAAAGGATATTAAGGACTTATGCATAGACTGAGGTTTGCATAGATTCAAGGGGAAACTGGATAAGTACAAAGAAGAAAGATTTATTGAGTGTTAACTAGATAGACAAGCTGCATCAGGCTGAGGACATACTCAGAGCTGAAAGCAGCTGCAGGCTGAGAATATTAAGGAGTAATCCCCCTTATGCATGGGAAGAGCAGGAGTTTTAAGACAGCAGTGCTCTTCCTGGGATAGTCAGTGAAATGCTCTAAGATAAAATGAATTAATCCAGATGTGATCTTTTTTCTCTACTGAATCATTGATTCAGTGGTACAGGTATGACTTCTGTCAGACATGTTGGTGACATACAAAAACATAAAAGAACCATTAATGAGAATGATATTAGATGCTATACTCCCCTGATTCCTCACATAGTTAGATTAACAATTTTTCACACATCCAGAAATATGGTCAACAGCAAACCAGGGGGTGCGCTGATTTTTAGAAAGCACTTCAACAAAATACACAGGAATATTAGTCAGTGAATTCTAAAGTCCTTTTCTGCTGTTCCCTGTCCAAGTGATTTTCACAGTGCATTGGGTAAGGAGTTATTAACTGCAAACAGATTTAAGTAACCAAGGACTCTTAGGTCTAAACCAATGCTTGTCATTCAAACTCCCCAACATGAATCAAGTACAAATATGAATGTTCACAGCCAATACAATTCATTTGGTAACAAGCGTGCATTTAGCATTACACAAAACAGCTGTCTACCTCTTGACAATCCATGCCTCTCCTGGTACTTTGAGGGACAAAGGGTAGGGAACAGACATTTATCCTTGATGGTGAACTTTAAATGTATATTTTCATTTTAAATATCAATCTATTCTTTTTCTGTGTGTGTTTCGAAAATGTCTCTGACACTTTGGCTCAATACCCAAGTATTCCAACTGTTATTCTAAGATGGTGGAAATTAAAGTTCTGTTGACTTCGGTGGAGCATTGCCAGTTTTCCTCAGAGAAGGATCTAGTTTCAGAGTATTTTGTGAAGCCTGGATCTGACACACACTGCAGACACCGTGGGTGATGGGTAGTAGCTGTACTGGTGCCAGTAGCTGCAGTGATTGGAAAAAGGGAATTCCGCCGTGTAGTGAGGTTTGTGGTTCCCACCTTTGATCTCACATGGAAATGGAATGTACAAACTCTTTTGCAAAGGTGGAACCATGTCAGACTGTCCTTTTCTAACCCAGAATGATGTGCTAAATTGTTGGGAGTGTGGTCCTGAATCCCAGTACACTTGTACAGCCTTGATCACCTCTAGCCCAGCACAGCAGAGGTTTTAACCTTGGCCTCGGGAATTCCCTGTTGGTCTGTATTCACAAGTCACCGCAGCCTGAAAGTATCTCTCTTGCAGTACAGAAAAAATATCTTGATGTATTCTTAGTAAAACTGATGTGCTTCTTTGTTCATACTTGTCCCAAAACTTTCATGCTTTTCCAGCTGCATAACTCACCTATTTTCTACCCTTAAACTGTTGCACCTCTAGCAGTGCTAGCACATGCACACACAAAATCCTTCACAAATTGTTCCAGACAGCTCAAAACAACAAAATTAATATAGGATTTATGTACACAAGACTACCAGAACTACATGTAAGTAATGAATTCATTTGTAAGGGTATCAGTTGAACTCCATGAATAAGTATTTCTCTATACAGACTTTATTTAGTTGTCTCTCTGCATAATCCTGCTGCAAACACTGTAGTTATTGGTAAATCTCCCATGGATTTCAGTGTGTGCAGGTTGGGGCCTTCATATAATAAGGACTTATCATTGCAAATTTGCTGAAAGCACCAAACTCTCACAGCTCTTGTGTGCCTCATCTTCCATCCTGCAGAGATATCATAATGCTGCGGTTGTGATAGGAGAGTCATTTCCATGGCAACAAATGGATTCAAAAATGTAAGATTCTGACCTTGCTGTGTGGTCAAACAAAACAGAGAAGCTGGGCAGCAAAGACAGAAGTTCATCAAACACAAATGCCTATAACCTAGCAAGACAGCAGGAGAGAAGCAGCAGATAAAAACAAAATATTTATCCTTCTCTGAAATTCTACCCCCAAGCAAAATTTCCTCAACAGATTATTCTAATGCTAGGATCTTCTGTGGTTAGTCTCAGCATCTTACCCTACAGAAAGCTCCAAGAAGCGAAAATGATAGCTTGTTGATGAGGGCCATTTCTAATTAATTCTTGCTGGTGAATTAGATTTAAAAGGTAGTCCCTTTTACAGCTCCTTCCTGTAGATCTAAAAAGAATGCACCTGATGAACAACGTTTGAATCTCATCTTATTTCTTAGAGTTGCATTAATAGTCTTTGCTTTAGAGTCAGTGATCTGCTCTGAATGAAATGTTGAATCACTATTGATTTGGGGTAGAAACAATGTGTGTTTGACATTGGCAGTGTGGTCGTAATAGGAAACCAAAGACAAACCTGAGTGACCAAAGGACACCTGCTTCCTGGGTTGTAACAGGAGCAGGGATGAGGCACAACTGAAAAAGCCCACTATTTCCTACTAGGCAGTAGGATGGGTGTTGCAGCTGATTTAGGTAGCTTTCAAATTCAACACTGAAGGATGTATAGTTATAAATCATGTTTTAGGTGATGCTGCAAAGTCTGGCAGTCGAGTGTCCACAGCCGAGTGTCAAAGACAGATGGACTTCTAATTCCCATCTGGAGTTTATAAGGAACATCTTGAGACTCTCAGCCATAATGAACTGTTGAGCAGTTAATTGCATGTCAGGATCCTTGCCTTTAAAAACATCAGCAGTAAACCCTATCACATCTCAGTGGTAGAAGGAACATGGTTTGAATTGTCCCAGTGCAGAGGTAACTCCAATCTGCTCTTCCATCACTAAAACTACACTCATTAATAAATAAACCTACTCATGTCTTCTGGAACCTGACCAAGGCCTTTTTCCTCATAGATGGCACACTATAATAAATGTACATCATATTGCTGCATATCATGGATTTAATGGAGAATTAAAAACAAGTAATGGTCAGTGAAAATGGAAGCTGTCAGCAACAATAGACAGTAGGCAGAGATGACTCCTCTGATTCAGCCAGGGTAGTGAAGCTTTGATTTGGTGGGTAAATGCTAGCTGTAACCAGGAAAGTTCCCAAGGGTGCTTAAAGTCAGAGCAGCCTTGCACCCTGACACACACATAGCCTTCTGACAGTGCCAGTGTCCAGGGACATGAGCTTTTGTTACAGCTGAGATACTGCAAGCTGGAATGACAGACTAAGCAGGTCTGCTGCCTCTTCATCTGCCCAATGTCGTAACCAAATCTCATCAATCCCCTGAAATAATGAAAGCAAACCCACTACAGGAGAAGGAGGATTTCATAGCACAACTGTCACATCTGTAACTGCAGCTATGTATTTGCCTTCATAATTAAATCTGTAAACATTTATATAGTACTAGAGGAGAATGGGAAATTTAGAAAGCAGTAGAAAAGACCCTTAAAAATTAACAGACAGTAACTACTTCCCTCCAACATCATTCTGCTGCTTATCTTCTCTGCTATTTCCTATGGACTGTTCATGATCTAGCGGGACAAAGGCACTGCCCGTTAAACCATACATCCAGCCAGAAGTCCTCCTTTTGTTATAGTACTGACACTCCTCGTGGCTTGAATACAACCCAAGCTCATCTGAGTTAACTTCCTTCTGTGAAAAACATGGATCTCACTTCAGTGGATATTGTGAGTGGATATTCATGATGTAGGTTGATACCTACTACTGTAGCAGCATTAAGCATTAATTCTACTTTCTGAGTATAAATCCATGTTTGATGAAATTAAAAATGGATTACTGAGCCCTGTTTTTCTGGAGGCCCTTACAGGTTGCTGATATTTAATGAAGTTTGCACAGTTCAGTCCATTGGCAGGAAATATGCAAGAATGCTGCCAGTGAAAATCTCACTTCTTAGTTTTTCCTGATTTTTTTTAGCTCCAAATATGTTCTCTCCTGGTTGTGCTCATCCAGATTGAATTCATGAGGTTAAGAGAGCTGCTCTGAGTTTGCACCAGCATAAGGAGAAATAACATGACTTCTGTGTACCTCTTCTGTAGCTACTCAGCAATAAATGTGACCTTAATGTCCTTCCCAAGGTCAGTGTATTGTTATCTCTCATTCTTTCACATCCGATGAAAGTGTAAGAGGAACTGAGGCAGACTGCAGTACAGGGCCCTTTTTCTTGCCACCAGCCTCTTATACCCGCAAGTCAGGATTCAAGGAGCACATGGCAGCTGGAGAGAGGATAACCAGCTGCACATGTTGCAAATGAGGCTCCATCTGCTGTCAGAGATCAGAAGGCTGGGTCCCCTCTTCTAGGCACCAGCACCTGTATTTTACTGACATGAGATACTGATGCTGACCTGTTGTGCCTTATGCTGACCGTGAGCAGACCAATTGACAGCTTTGGTGTGAGCATTCGTAACCTCCACTTTCTGATTTGGAAAAGGACTTGGAGGCGATTGTTTTCTTCTCTTATAAAGTCAGCAGTGTTTTCTGCTAGAACAAAATTTTCAGCAGTGAATTCTTTAAAATAGTGACATAGTCACTAAAAGAAATGGTTGAAGCACCAGTGTCAGTCAGCTGAACACTATCTGTTTTGCTGTGGACAGTGTGGGTTGTTCTGCCCTGCTATCTTGCAGTTTGATATACTTGACATGTACCTCCTCAGTTCTTTATTTTTCTGAGTTGCTCCTTGATTTGTGTCTTTCAGAAGCGCTCTGGAGGCATGTGCTCTTTCTTGCATCGAGTATGCTGGGCATCGCTACCCTTGCAACTGCTCCTCTTGTTCCTCCTGCTCCTGGCCTTCCTCCTGCCCCTGGCAGAGAAGACGCACAGCTGCACACTGGCCAACAACTTTGCCCGGTCCTTCAACCTGATGCTGAGATACGAGGGTCCACCTCCAACCTAACTGCTTGGCACGGCAAGAGGTGACTCACAGAACTACAGACTCACTTTTTTAATAATTGCAAGTATTGTAGATCTTAGAGCTTCTAATAAGGCTGTTTTATCAACTGGATATATCACAAAAATGCGTCATAAAAATAGTCCACACTGTTCAAGCATATGAGCAAAATTAATATTTTTACAGTATTTTGTTATTATATTTATAATGTGTATATAGAGATTGTGTATGAGTGTGTATATATATAGATACATATAAATATATATATAAATGCACATCTGTGGCCCTACAAACATTCACCATCCACTCATCCACTGTTTGGGAGCAATCCTGCAGTATTTCTCTTTTTACTGTCTTTCAGCAAGGGCCACTGAATGATGGTTTTGCTGTTGTTATTTTGGGTGTTACTTAAAATCAGCTTTTTGTTATTTACAAAAAAGTCATCATGTATGCAAAGATCTGGGCATGCACCAGAGTGCAAATAGGAGAACGAACCATTTACAGAGGCTGACATTTAGCCGAGGAAAAATGGGACAATCCTATTTAAAATCTTGATCTGTTTTTTCAGTATTCAGATGCAGGTACTGCAGAAGGTAATGGAAATTTTTCTGCTGAGTTCAATAGGTGTGGGGGTGGGCATTCTCTTGTTCTCGTTTTTTACCAATTACTGTGTTCTCCAACCCACCTGAATCAGGAGAGGTAGAATACAGTGGGAGGAAAGCTGGAAAAAAAAAAATGACTTTTTATGATACATCTCTGCAGAGAACCTTTAAAATAAGGTCATAATTTTCTGAACAAATTCCTGAGCACTGAACAGAACTTTATATCAGTGATTTTGTCTCCAAAAAGCAGTGGAGTTTTTTGTTTTGTTTTGTTTGTTTTGTTTTGTTTTTTACTTTATGCAGAGGCATTCAGGAATGGATCATAAAGCCTGAACAGTGTGATACAGCCTGCTTCAATGTCAGCATTACAAAAGTCAGAAGTACTTTAATAATACCATCCTGGAAACAAGATTCATTCCTAGGGTGTTTTTACATAATGGTTTGTTAAACTGGTGTAAACTTAATGTATCAAAATATAGATTTCTCTACATTCTAAAGGCTTGAGATGATGACAATTTGCCATTTATGTTCTAGCTTCATGCCTGATTTATAAAATTTTTAAATGTACATTTTAACATGGCGTTTTAATGTAAAAGCAAACCTCAGCTTTACTGTGATGAAACCATTCTTGACGGTGCTTTACCTCATTGGTTCATTGATTCCTGAGAGAAAAGGAAATTCTAAATTTCTGAAATTTTTTATCATTTCTGAGAGCTACATCTAAATTTCCTTGCATTTGAACCAGGAGGAAAATAAATAGAAGAAAAAGAGAAAAATTTAACAGAAGAAACAGTTATTTTTCCCATCCTGGCTTTCTTGTAGGAGAAGCTTGTCTTGTCAGTACCAGCAGGTGGTATTTGGTGTTTTCCAAATAAGCTTCCAAATAATATCAAATCTTGTACAGGTAAATTATTTAGTAGCTGGGGGACTAAAGAAGGGAGTTGTTTTTCTTTAACAAAATCATGAAAGTTTTGCTAAATTAAAAATAATAAAATCAGCAAAATATGACTAGAACTGGAAGGCATAGCAGCAAGCAGCTCATAGGCATGGAGAGAAGGAGAAAAAGCAGATGTGAAAAATAGATAAAGACAGAGAAGGAGGAATTTATAAAGCCTAGAAAGTCTCTTGAAAAATAATAAGGCTCTAAGCAGGAAAGGTTTCTAAGTGTTTTTGATTCCCTCTCCCTGCAAAAGTACCGAAACTACCACATATTAAACACCTTTTCTTCAGTAAGAGTTGTCAACAGGGCTTTTCCTCAGTGTTCTGGGGAGACTCTTCTGCCATCAGCTCTCTTTTGCTGCTTCCCCATACTGCTTCCAACTGCACTGCTTTTTCTGGAATTGCATAAAAATGTCAAATTTCTGCAAAGAGAGTAAATGAGACTATATAACAAAGAGAAAAGATAGCAAGAAAGATATTTGGGTAGAGTACAAGGGGAATGTGAAGAGGATCTGAACTGGTGCAAGTGTCAGGAGGCAGCAGGAGAGATGCAGATGTGGACTGAAGCAGGGAGGTGAGGAGCAATGCTGAGTGATAACTAAATGCATTCCGATCTAAGCAGAGAGTGAGGAAAGGCAGAGTCTGATTTCGGCCACGGAGGAGCCAGATGGAGAGCTATAAGTCATCAGAGAGTGGAGTGAATGAATTCCTTCTTTGCAAATGTTCCTTCTGGAGGCGGAGGACATGCCTCCTTCTCTCCCCTCATTAGCTGTTCAAGAATCATGCACATTACTGCAATGCTTCTCTAAAAATTGCTGCCAGCCCCAGGGGAAGAACCCTGTAGCTCTGTAGCGAGGAACTAATCATCATCCACATCTCCATTTCAAATTAAACACTGACAAAAGAGAAGTGTGGGGGAAGAGGGGCAGTAACAGAACCTGCGCTATGTGGTTCCGTGTATGTGTGCACTGTTCTCTGGCATAGTCACATTGCCTTCCCTTTTCTTTTTTTTTTTCTTATTTTTTTGTCTTTCCATATGAGGAAACTAAAAGTGATGAAAAAGAAATTAAAAATAATGAGGAAAAGTATAGCTACAGGGGAAACCAGCAGGGAGATGCACAAGTTTTCCACAAACTCTCACATCAGATTTCTTTTCGCCCTGCCTTTCTAATCTGGATGACTTTTATAGGTTGACAAATGAATTTGATACCCCAGGAGTATGCCACTGGGTAAAAATATTTTGAAGAAAGGACCGTAACAGAACAAGTGCATCACAACCTTGATGTTTCAGTGTTGTGACAGTTGGAAAAAAAAAAATAATAATTGTGACAAAAGCTCTGTTGCTGCTGGTTTTGCATTCTGTAAATCCTCTGTCTATAATCTTGGAATTTTTACTTTAAATCTCAGTAAATCTATTCTCATTAACTTGAGTAATCTCACGTAAGTGATGAATCTTTCTACATCTTTGCAATGGAAACTATTCAAAGCACAGGACTTTGATTTTCATAGCATTTATAACAAATTCACTTCTTCATAATGCCATTGGCCTCACTTTCCAATGTGGGTGTGAGATGAAAATTAGGCCCTTTGTTTTTCTAAGAGGAAATTCTAGATATCACAAAAGTAAACTTGAGATGTAAATCCAAGTTTGTCTTCTTTTTTATTCCCCCCCTTTTTTTTTTTCTGAAAAGTTAAAGGTACTGATAGCTGGAAGTGTGCATAAATATTGATCAAGTCAATAGAAAGAACTATGAAAACAAAAGGCACTTCAACTTCCAGGAAACTGAGCTCAGCTCAGATTCCCAAAAGCACAAACTAACTCATATTATTTCCAAATCCATCCTTGAAGTCTTGAGCACTGTTCTTAACGTCTGAATCTTTGCTCACAGGTTATTTGGGGATTACACCCTTGCTTTTGTGCCTATAAAACCCTCAGCTCATGGATCTCTGACATCTGTACGTAACTGAGATGTTTTGTAACTCAGCTTCAGATTGGGGCCCCTGTCTTAAAACGTCCCTTACCAAGATCTAGGATGTACAAAACAGATAAGCATCTATACTTGAATGCTTCCACTACTTTAACATGGATTTTGCCAGTCAGAGTGCCAAAGCCCTATAAGATAGATTATGTTCAAAATTATAAACTGTTTGTGCATCTGGCTCAGGCTACATAGCCCACATTGTGTGTAGATACCCAGCCTGTTCACAGAGCAGATTTCTCATGTTTCTGTCCAAGCTCTCTTGCCTGCCCTATTGGATCCGGCAGTTGATTGACCACATTAATGACTCTTCAGTGTTGAAGGCAAAATCCTATACTCTGGTGCCAATGCATTAAAGTAAGACTTCTGCACAGCCCCAAGGGCACAGTTCGAACTCAGCCTTTGGAGTGAAAGCAAGCCTACTTTATAAATTGTAATTGATTTTGTAGCCAGATGCTTTCAACTGAATTTTCCATGACTGCAATACTGTGAGGTAGAAAATTGTTATTGTGCCACGTGGCCCCTTCTCTAATTCCTACTAGCAATTTAGATTGTATTAAATATTATTTATATATGCACTCTCCAAAAATCTTTTTATGAAAAACATGTTCAGTTCTTCACATGCATTAAAAACATCATATTGCCGTGTAAGCACAGAATGCATTTCCAGAATGATAATCATTTATTCCAAAATACCGGCTTGTTTGTCCTGAATGAGACAATAACCTAATAGAAACAGCTGATAATTGCTGGATAATTTGCAGAGCTTTACAATGAGTTTCCATTTCTCCATTGCTGTTTTTGCTGGGATAATCAAAGGCCTCAGAAATAACAAATGTCTCCAAGAAAAATGCCATCACAAGATGGTCGTATGGTAGTTTCTAACACGTCAGTGTTGTGTTCTTTTAAACTACTTCACGGCCTCAGGAGTTTGCTCCGTCTGATCTTTTCTTCAATATCAAATAGGAAATGTTTTACTTCGATGTGTGTGCATACACATCTCATTAACGCTAAGGAGGTTTGAAGATTTCATAGATGGGAATTCCTTTAACTTGTATTGACAGGAAAGTGCATTGTCTCCTTTATAACAAAGATTCCCAGAGCAAAAAGAGTTTTTTAGAATAACTGAAGGTTACAGATAAAATAATTATTGCCTATATGAGTTTACAGAAGAAATAGCTTTGCCTTTAAAAAAATACCACTGTAAGTTGCCCAGCAAATATATTTGCTAGGCGTCATAGTTGTCTCTCAGGTCACAGGTTATGTACCCAGCTGGTTGTAAGAGATGCTTTTGGAGACTTTACTGTCTATTGATTAGTATTATTTGCTTATCTGCAGCTGAAAACACATATGACCAATGGACTATATCGTCTTCTTCCAGAGTTGCTGGGGGCTATCAGGGATATTCTCAGTAGTTCTCAGATCACTGACCTGCTCTGAGCCAGTACAGATCTAGTGCATTAATCCAGTGTCAGTGGTTGGCAGCTCTGAGAAGCCAGTTTATTAAAATACTAAAGATAACATTGTTGGTACAGACATCATGATTCATTCAGAAACCAATCGTACTGTTTTTGCCATATTTAAACATAATTATAGATAGGTTATGGTGGGTTAAAATCAAATTAGTCATACATGTTGGAAAACTGTGTGGCATGTTTTAGTCACTTTTTGACTGGCACAAATATGTCTAAGAATTACTGGTTTATCTTGCACTTCCTCAAAGGTAAAACAAAGCAAAGATGCATGAATATAGCATTTTTTAAAAATTAATAATCTCTTATCTATGCAATTTAAAATATGAATGTCTACCAGAGAGTTATCACTAGATATGGAAAACAAAGAAATATGTGTTAGAAATATACCAAATCAAGCAGTAGCCTGAATGACACCTGTTACCTAACCTACCTCAGAAATTGCCAGATGTTAGATAGTAGCATCAGTGAGCCATCCGCCCTCCTATTAAACTGTGTGAGAGATCAAACTGCACTACTGAAGGTATAATATCTCAGTGGCAGGAGACATCAAAAGGCAACCTGGTATCTCGATGCCAGAGATGAACATGTAGGATTGACTTAACAAAAGCTACCCAGATCTAATGGCACAAGAACAAGCTTTGGCCATCTTGCCTGCCTGACAAAATTTTCACCATGGCCATCGACATCGTCCAGTTTCACCTTGCTGACTGTGCAAAGAGGTTTCCTTAGGCAGTTTCACTATAGGTGAAATATGAGCTTCAAGGATTTTTTTCTCTTAAAAATGCAGAATAAACTGCTAATTCAAACACCTCAGTGACAGATTAATTGTAGGTGGTAGGCGCTGATGCTCCAGGAAAAGAGACAGGAAATGCTATTGTAGATAGAAAGATAATCATAGAGATCTCTCTTCAATTGATAGGAATTAGAGGTTCATTATGGAACTGAAATAGGAATTCATTTCCAAGTAAATGCTAAATGTGGCCTCCAGTCTTTTGGACTTGGGGGTTGAGCTTATTTGATACCTTATTAAATGCTAGTGGCTTTCTGGCTCCTAAGCAATGATTTCCACATCCTCCCTACAAGCTGTGTGGAAGAGGTATTCCAATGAACTGACTTTGCATTGGTGGGAATTGTTTGACTTTCTTTTTCTGGCCCCTGAGTGTTGAATCCAAGGAAACAGGAAGACAGACCAGTGTTACTGTCTCCACATCATTTGTCCTCTTTCTTTTATCACATCACCTCTACTTTGTTTCCTTATTAAAGTGAACCCAGTCTTCTCTGCCACTTATTATGTTGAAAGTCACCATGCACTTGACCATTTCTGTCACCATTCTCTTACACAGCACAGATTAGCCTACCCTTTGAATGTGTATTGTGGCTTTTCTCAACAGAGACCCACAAAACAAATCCCAGCTAATGCCTTTCCTTGCCCACACCCAGTCCTGTCTCCTGTGTTCTCTCCCAGCTGAACATCCTAATCCAAGCCTGGTGGCCTGCCCTGTCTTCTCCCCCACTTGCAGTTCTTCCTGCAGATGCTCTGCCCTTTCCCATTTCCACCTGTACCAGAACAGTCTTTGGAGCCATCAAAGGGGCTCTGGTCCCTGCCACCATCTCTCCTGAGCCTCCTGACCAGGTCTTGCCTTCTGTGGTAGCTCAGAGACTGTCCTCAATATTCACATCTGCAGCTTGGCGTCCAAAGAACTGCTAATAAACCATTATTGGTAATGAAAGCCCTGCCCTTAGTATTGTTCATAGCCTGCCTAAGTGCTTTTTCTCTTCTCTCTAAGCAGATTTTGATTGCTAATCCAATCATTGCACAAAGAAAATTGCCCATTATTTGGCAAGGAGGGACAGAGTTTCAGTTTCAGCTTTTATTACCCTTGGTTGTTGCTGCCACTACCATGTGCCACTGAGCTGGACTGTCTCCTCAGTGCACTGTGCCCTTGAGCTGCCTGGAATGGCTGAATGTCCTGTTACACATCATCATAAGCCAGGATCTCTTTTTTTATTTTCTGTTTTGTTAGAAAGAAAAGTTGTCAATTTTGTCAAGGTGGTTTAATTAAGCTCCCTAACAAACTATTTTATCAATTTTATTTGATTGAAAGATATATGTTAAAAAAGAGAGGGGAGTTTGGGGCAGCTGAAAACCAAAGGAAGGCTGCAGCCTGCCGGCTGACACCCATGCTTTGCATGAGGCCTTCAGTCACAGCCTGGAATTGTTACTGCTCCTAAATGCCCCTGCTTTCAAAACGAAATTGGTTTTTGTTTGTTTTTTTTTTTTGTTGTCGAGTATAATAAGCATTGAACACCACAAGCTTGGTTTCACTACAGATATTAATACTCTGTATGGTACTTTCCATGGTTAAGAAATATATATGTGTGTATATATGAGGGCTACTCTGAAATTAATGCCTCCTATGTTATTATGTTGGCCCATGATGTCAGAGGCAGATGTTGGTGGTATGGCAGTAGCGGCTGAACCTTCCCACCAATATTCTGTTCCATTTTGTTGCTGTGTGACAGACGACAGAAGAGGTACACTCTGACAAATTGACATCTGACATGGAAGCACAGATGAAGCAAAGGCTTGTCATTGAATTCCTCCATGTGGAAAAAATGGCACCCATTGACATCCACTGATGCTTGGAGGATGTCCTGGGAGACAAAGTGGTGGATGTGAGTCCACTGAGGGAATGGGTGGTGCATTTCAGCAGTGGTGACAGCAACGGTGGATCACCTCCACTGGTGTAGATTTTTACCAGCATGGCACATAGGTTCTTATTCATTGCTGGCAAAAATACAGAGCTAATGCTGGTGACTATGTTGAAAAATAGAGTTTTGTAGCTGAAAATTTGCTCCATCAAATACTGCTACTGTGCTTTTTGCATCTGCGATAATTTCCATGGAAAGAAATAGGAGGCATTACTTTTGGAGCTACCTACGTACATGTAATGGGGTGTGTGATTATTGTTCTACTTAAAGAAAGATGACATTCCACTTCAGTGTAACTTTCAAGTGCAGCTTTTAGAAGAAACTATGTCTTAAAAGGAAGCTGAGGATGTTTAGAGGTATGTGTTTAATGAGCTTTAGAAGCTTTAAGTCAGGGCTTCAGCCTCTAAGGTGAAAAGCATCCAGGATTATTTCCCATTACCTTCCCAGATCAGATCCTGTAAGAGTTTAACCTGGGAAGCACAGGCTGAGCACCGGCTATTTCTGAAGGTATTTGGATGCTGCATGTTTTCAGTGTGTGTCCATTCTCAAACAGCAGTTCCTGCTCTGTACACTTGGTTGACTGGAAGTCAGCAATGCTTCTTTGAAACCTTGACTGGTTTTGTCTCAGTGAATGCCTTGCTTTTGATCATTGTCATTATTTCCATTTCTTCCTTCTAATTTGTGTTAACCCAGTTTATCACTGATTCCAGGAGAGTGTCCTCTACCTGCCCAGCCTCCAGGCTGCCTTCTTACCTTCTCATCTCTTGCGGCGTGCTGGACCACTGTGAAACAATTTTATGAGCAATATCACTGGTGTTGCATTCTTCTGTCACTGTCTGTTGTAATACGTAATACGCTGCACTGATGTTAAATGTAGTAGGAGACCCAGAAATGGCATTATTGTTTGCTAGCAATATAACTGACTTGCAGTGCTTCTGCACAGGACTTGTCCTCACTTCTCAAAACAGCTGGCTGTCTCGGGCCCAATTTAATGAACAAGGCTGGATTATAAACAACCTTGGGTCCCCTCACCAGCACGCCATCAATCTTACTTCCACCCATTTTTGTACTTTTGTTTAGAAGCTAGAAGAAAATTTAAAGAAATGTGCTGAGAATCCCTTCTAGGATGCATAGATATCACATATGGTTCACCAAAAAAATAGAAGGAATCTACTCCTGTTTTGAACAAAATTAATAAGAGCTTCTAAATAATGTATTTAAAAGTTATCAAGATCAAACCAAGGTGAAGTTTTCTATAATCAATCCACTCTCTACTTTTAATATTTAAGTCAGCAAATATCAAGCTATTCTTTTATAAGTGGCATTGAATGAAAATGAGAACGCTGCAGAATTAGAGGTTTATTGATACAGTTCTCAATTCCACCTGTGTGCCACATGTTAGATCACCTGTTTCTGGGCACCAAGAAAACCCAAGGCTGTTCACAACAAGAGCACACGTTGTGAACAGTTTTAATTCTTCAGAGCTCCTCTGAGGGCCCAGGGCTGGCAGTGGGGAGGAGCAGAACCCCATGCCCTCTGCATATTGAAACCCTTCCTTGAGTTCTGCCCCCCTCCCCACCAGCCCAGCTTCTCCTGAATGCTAATACTTAAGTAGAACAGAAATGTTAGGAGCAATTACAGCGTGAACATCTCTTCTTGTTTATGTATAGTAGCTGATAGGAGAGTCTGTAATAATAATCAGTGTTTATACATGTGCTGTTCAATGTAACCGCTGGGTACAAAATACTTTTCAAGTGTCACAATAACTGGATTGATGTCACTTTTTGCTTGTATGAATAATTATTTGCATTGCAGGGACCAGTGCCACTTTTGTCATGTTATTTATGATTTTAAAATACATTTGTGATAAATTAGGCTCGTTCCTAAGGTAAACAATACCAGAGCCAAGCAGCTGCCTCTGTACATGTGCATGTTATCACAGCTGATATCAAGACCAAGGCAGACTCCTTGTCTTGCCCAGACCTTTCCTTAACCTTTCCGGCTTATTCAGGGAAATGTGGACCAGTCTATTTTCTTATAAAAGTGGCTTTTTGAAAAGATAAACTTATTTTTTAAAACCTTTCTTTGTATGAGTATTGATTCAGAAGGACTGTAACACTCATATTTTTCTAAACTGCCTATTGCCTGTTGGAAAACGATATATAAATATATATTTTATTCTACAGATTTCCATGTAGTTTTGAAGATCTTTGTTTTCATATATGTCCTCCTGTTTGCTAGAATTATCTCCAGGAGCTGTAAGCTTCTGTAAAATGTCTCTATGAAAGCATGTAAAAATAGAACTGCATAGAAAGACTGACTTTATTTTTCATTTAAATTGCCGAAACTAAGTTGTCCTTAGTGTTATTTTACACAAGATGTACGGAAAGAAATCAGGTCATTTTTTTGCAAGTCTGGGCTGTGTTATGTAGCACTTACTAAAAAGTCTTGACTGAAAATCAAGAGAGTTTATGCTGGAAATGGTGCCAGCTTGGGGCCTGATTCTGGAATTATTCACACTGTTTAAGAACTTATTTCACAAACAGTCCCGTGAAATTTCACAGGACAAATTACAAATAAGACCCTCTGATAGATGAATAGCAGTGCCAGGCTCGGGCCCTTTTACAATAAAGAATGAGACTTTTTAGCTGGGGAAGAGGTTATATTCTCAGTGCCTCAGGACAGCATTTTCATTCCCTTCTGCGCTGCGAACCTGCTCCTTCTGCAGCTGAAACAGTGGATTAAGCACCCACTGCAATAGATATTTGCAGAGCAATCTTGTGGAAATGGCCTGATTTCATTCTTCAGAGCAGCAGCAGGGGCACCTGGGCAGTGGAGACCGACAGTGTGTGCTGTGATCGTGGTGGAGCATGGCAGGAATTCTACTGTCTGCCTTCAAAATTACTGCTTGTTCATCAGCATTGCCAAAAGTGTATTTTCTCAAGTAAAAGAATCTGATTCCGTATGACTTTTCCAGGAGTAAAGGGCAGCTGGGTTGTTCTGTGATCAGGCCACATTATTCTGAAAGTTTATCCTTTAATGACAAATGAAATATGATGTGGCTTTGCTGTTGGCAAGCAGGATAAAGAGACTGGAAGTTCCTAACCCTTAGCCCCAGCCTTGTGTCTGTGCTGATGCTCCACTCTTACCAATGAACTGTGTTGCCTCAAGTTACAAAGTCAGAATATTTCACTGCATGTACCCTTTTCTGTAATGAAAAAAATATGTATTTGGTGTTGCAGTTATAATGCAGTAAATAAACACATACATAGTTCTTTTTAAAGACTTTTAAATCGTTCTGGGGGGGGTGATTCACATTTTCACTGTGTTTATTTCTCATCATCAGAGCATTTGGGCTGACCTGGAAACACCCAGAGCAAGTGAAGCAAAGATAAAATTGCTGCTACTGGAGGAAGGTTGTGCAGAATGTACGTGCTCCATTCTAACCCTGTGAGATTCAAAAGAAAATGCCAGCTTTTCTGTAACACCGCGCCACTGTTCGAATAGAATTCTTTGCAACGCACAAAAAAAAGTGTATTTGCTAAATCACATTACAATTCAATATCATTTATTGCGGTTAGGCTCTAACACCACCTCTTTCTGTTGCTTCCCTCAGTCCTAAACTTACTGAAACAAAGGCGGATTTTGTCAGATGCTCAGACCTGAGGTTGCCTCCAGCCCCGTGCAGTAAGTGAGCAGTGTGCTGCTGTAGCCGCTGCTGGCATCTCTAAAGACTGATGATCACAGCACACGTGTGGGGATGCACAGCTCTCATTAGCAGCCAAGTCGTTGCTGTTTTCTTTCCTGAGTTGTTATGAGACACAGCCTGCCAAGGTCTCTGGCATGAAAGGGCTTTGCAGGCAGCTTCTTCTGGAGGAGTGGGAAACCACTGCGATTTTAGGTTAACCCACAGGTCGGGTTCCCTGTTGCCTTTATGAACATGCTGGTCTTTAGCCAGGCCTTTGTGACTTCTCTCAAAATGCGTGTGATGTGGCTCTGTGCCTGCCCATAAGCTGTCTCCTGCTAAGGCCCCAGAAGCACAAATGCAAATACTTTGGCTGACCATAGCTGTGTCAAGATCAGAACAGCAGCTCAAATCCCTCCCAGAAGAGAACAGTGTAAAACAAGTGAAAGCTATGAAGGGAGGCAGATGTATTGCTCTGAGGGCTGCAGCCAGTGCATGAAAGAAATCTACTTTATTTTTTTTTACTTTTGAAAAAACATATTTTCATCTTGTAGTTTATTCTTTTTGTGCAGCCAGAGGCCAGGTCCTCTGGAACAAGTGAGAAAATTTGGGATTACTCATTTTATCTCAGACATAGTATGTAGACTAGAGAAGGCTGTCTTCTAGCAGGGAGGGAAGAAATGGGCCTGGAAGTAGATTAGACAGCTCACATTTTTCTGGTGGATGAGCATTTTGTTGATCAAGTATAGACTGCAAACAACTCCGCAAACAACTCAGTGGGACCAGTGCAGCCAATGAGAATTACTATAAACATTTCAGAACACCAAAATACTCTTGAGCAGGTTTAAATCTCGTAAGTCATATATTACTGGGCTACCTGCTTCGGGCTGCAACGCCACTCGGAGGATGGAAGTATCTGTTCAGGTTGCAGCAGCAAACAGTGGCAAGTTCAATAAATACAAATATTAGGAAAGACCTTGAAGTGGAGTAAATCAGCCCAGCTGCATTGAAACTGTTGGAAATAAATCAATTTGCAGGAGTAAGAACCTGGCTTTTAGTCAGTGAGAATCCTACTGAATGCTTAAAACCTCTTCATTTAGAGAGTTCTCCTCTGCTGTACGCCTGTGCCCTAAATTGTATGCACACGAAAGTCTTTGCCAGAGTAATGAGGTCATGTTGGATGTGAGCATTCATTATGAGATTAGGTAAATTAAGGGAAAAAATACATCATTAACAAAGTCTTAAATAAAGGAGGATGGAGGAAGGTTACTGAATGAGAAGTATTTAAATAAAATCAATCTCAGCCCTGGAAAGCTAACGGAGAGTGGCTTTCCATGGACAAGGGCTGATCGCGTGCCAAAGCCAAGCTTTGTGGCCATGAGAGATTAAAAGCAGTGCTGGGGTTTCCCAGGTTAATATTTCAGTTCTTCTAAGTTTCATTCCCTGACATGCCACGAACGCAGCCTCTGCTTCCAACTGCAGAAGAACTCCCCGATAAACGCATGTTGCTGGAGCAAATGAAACTGAAGTTTCATCCGGTTTTACTGTAGCACTCGTGGTATTAAGAAGGATTGTAATATAATCCTCTTCAATGAATAACCCTAACAGATGTTACCGGGGTTGCTCTGTATGAGCTGCGGACCTCTCGCTAGAACTCCCTCTGTGGCGGTCCTGTTCATAAATTGTCCTAATGGGCTGCCTGCACCATCCGCCGCTGCAGCAGCATGAAAGGGGTGGCTATAGGCAGCTTTGAAAGCCCGCATTATTCCCATCTGGTTTGCATTACAATGCTGCTAAATATTTCATGCTTTTTGTTTTACAAACAAATAAGAGCAGAACTAATCTTTTTGTTTAATGTTCCTTGATCAATGTTTGAGTGGGGAAAAAAGTTGGAGTTTTGTGTATTTTGTTGTGTTTGGGGTGGGTTTTCTTTTTTCACTTTGGATCTTAATCTGGCTCTGCAAAAGCTTTTAGTGGAAAATAGAGCAGATCACCCTCTGCTTTTTTGGTGGGCTTTTTATGGAACCATTAATGCTTAAAGAGATACTGGGGCAATCCAGATGATGAACGTGCTGCTCAATCAGCTGGGAGTTCTTCCCTTGCAAGGAGATAACTCGATGAAGTGCAAACAGAGACAGGGAGCAGACGCTGACTGCTGTCAGCTGCACAATGATGGGGCTGCTGAAAGCACAGCAGCAATCTGCACCCCTGCCCTCCCACAGCACCCTGCCCAGGTCGCCATGCACATATCCGGAATGATGCGCTGAGCTGCATGGCCATAGGCTTAACTCACTCAGCTTTATGTGAGAGTTACCAGAGCATCATAACCTCAAGCTGCAGGACTAATTGTGAGCAACGTGAGAGTAATGTGTGCTCATGCAGCCACATTTCTGCCCTGGCACAGGGTCTGCAGGGGCATAGAACCCTCCCTGGGGTCACAGTCATGTATAAAAATGCTAAAGGCTTCAGGTGGTTTTTTTTTGGATCCCAAGTAAGCCCCATCACAGAGTGGGGCCTCTCAGCTACTTCTCAGCATCAGCTGCTGTGTCTGAGGTTGGGAAAAAAACCTTCTTCACTCAGTTTCCCACAGCTGCCCATCAGCCTGTGCTGTCCATCAGGCCCAATCATAGGATGCAGTGTAAGGTAAGAAAAGTCACTCTGAAAAGGCTAACTGTTCAGAAAAAGTATTGCCTCTCTCAATCAGGCTGTGCAAGAGGGTGACAGTTTGTCAGTGTGGACAGTTAAACACACTACATTTTACTCTGTAGTAATTTATATATCACTGCATAAACAAAAAGAGGTTTGTCATATTCACTTGGGAGCTGAATGCTCTGTGATGGTTTCAGGAGGAAGGTTTCCCCATTGCCTGATGCATCAGACATTCCATTCCTTCCTCCATTCAGAGGCAAAGTGATTACTGACCCCTGTGCTGGCTTGCAAGGAGCCTTCATGGCTACACTGAACAAGGTACACAAGCAGTAAAATTATATATTGTATTTTTTTTCTTATTTTTCTAGCATTTTCTTCCACTTGAGGTGGTCTGAGAATCTGACTAATTCTCAACAGTCCTCTGTGAATTAAGTCCCTTCTGATAATTGCTACTGCCCAAACAGAACATTGCCGTTCTTGAGCATCTCTCTACAATAGCACACAATAGTTTCACTCAGGTCTGTAAAAACAAATCCTGATTTATAAATGCTGCAGTCCCTTGCATTCAATCATTTTCATTCTGGAGTTTGACTTTCCATTTAAAAAATTTCAAATCCAGGAATAGCAAATGCAGAGTCATAAAAGCTTAGGAAATGGGGAGAATCCAGAGTGCAAGGCAGCATTACGGCGTCTGATCTGCTGTCTCTGATAATACCCTCACAAGACAGGGTCTTTTTTTTTCCATTCCTGACAAATGAATTGCAGCATGTATGAAATCTCCAGGGGCCATCTGTGACTGTAATTCATTTACTGACCGTATTATGGAACAGATTTTCCAGTGAGTTCAAAACTTGAGTCTGAGGGGAGGACGGGACCAATATGTAGAGATGGATCTGCGATCCATATCTAAAAATAAAAATATTATTCAATTGTCATAGTTGATGGATAAAGTGTCTGACGCATCAGGCAAAACCATAGCAACCAGATAAATATGTTTAAACATTTAATTTTGATACATTAAGAATGAGTTGAAGCAGGAGCTTATCGAAGCTGAAACTAAACAGACATTTCTAAGTTCCTAAAAGCCCCTGATTTTGTTTAGCTTGGAAGAAATGCTGCTGGAGATAAGCTGGAAGAGAAGGAGAAGCTGGGCCCTGTGCACGTGGAGAGGTTCTGGCAATCAGAACTAGTGGACCCTGCCTGTTTGTATTGACTATATTGTTGGTACCCATTGAAAAGCTTCATGCTTTGCAGTGGGTAGTGGGGCAGTGGGGTTCTTCAAAAAATGTCTTTCTTCCAAGTCAGCACAACCACTTCCTCCTTCTTCCTCCTCTTCCGAAGGCTGCAAGCCTACTTGCCGCATCTTGCTCATGAAGCGCCAAGGGGCATCAGCTTCATGAGCATCACCTCATCAAGAGGTGGGGTGGGAATGCCAAGAACAAGTCCAGCAGCCCAGTCCAAAGCTCGTGAGGGGATCCTGTGCTCTCCATCAGTATACAGAGAGGCCCAGAGGGCTGGTGAGGCTGACATTGCCTAATGCCGCTACTACCACTGCATGGCTGCTTTCAGCACAAGCATAGCAGCCCATAAAGGATGGAGGAGGGTCAGGTTGGATGTTAGAAAAAGATTCTTCTCCAGAGGGTGGTCAGGCTGTGTCCCAGCCAGCATGATGCCACAGACACAATTGCTTTATTTATTTCTTTGAGGCCTTAGCTAGTCAGACCTCCTTGGAGGGGCCCACGTGCTGACTTTGCATGTAGTCAGGCTCCCTGTTTGCACCTCTAGCTTGTACCATTGCTACAGGGAACTCTTTAGGACACATGTGTGGGTACACAAAAGGTTGTTCATGCTCCCCCAAAGAACAGAGCAGGCTCCACTTCCACTGCTTCTCTGCTGAGGCCTGTGACACTTGTGTTTAAATTCCATCACATCCTGTAAAACCTCTACTGATTCAGCCAGCCAAAACCAGCTGCTACTTCATCTCTTGTTTGAAATAGCAGTATTTACTTAAATTCTTGGGAGTGTCACAGATAATCTGTGGGATGGACTCCTCATTTTCCATGCACTCCAAAGCCGCGCAGTGTCACGCACAGCTGTGGTGCTGCAGAAGAGTGAAATCAATATGCTTGGCTCAAATAGAAAGAGATAAAGGTTTGATGTGCACTTTCCATGTAGGAAAAAAGGAGGAAGGGATGAGAAGAATCTTAATATAACAGAAATGTGAGGATTTTGGAGACTCACAGGAGGATAAAGGAATCTGAAATCTGTCAAGTAAAGAGGGATCTGTTGCCTTCCTGATGCAGGGGGATCTAATTACTGTGGGGTTTTTTTTGCCTTTCATTATAAAGCAACTATTGCAGGACATAAATGACCTTGTAGACGCACATGATACTGCTGCCAAAAACATATCCATTATCAAGTAATACATTTTGTGCTTGTATAGTTCCAGTGTTCTCTTTTGAAAAGCAGTAAGTTCTCTTCTGACTGCCTTATCACGTTTCAGGATGCCTTTAGTCATGGGACTCTGCCTATTCAGTAGTTCATGTCAAATGTATTTCAGTAAGCAATACTTTGGGTTCTTTCAGCATCGCCTTCCTGTTCCCCAGGGATGGAAGTGTCGGACTTGCTACTTCTCCCACTAAAATACATCTGAGGTTCGCCATTGATTTCATGGAGGTCACAAAGGCACAAAATAATAGATCTTGAGACCAAGGCTCTCCAGTGCTAGGCTAATTCACACCACCTGAAGTGTCTTTTTCAAGAAATCAGGAGTTACAAGAAAATCAGACTTTGGGAAAAGCAAAAAGTTGGAAGTAGTTATCAAAGTGGGCCTGTAGAATTTTAAGGTAGTCAAATGGATGCATTACCTATATATCACAAAACCTTGGTATCTGACAGGGAGTAAGTTTAGACTTAAGTCATACAACGATAGTTCTTGACAAACAACAATGGAAACAAACACTAGAAGCCATCTTTTCCAAAAGGAATTATGCTTGTATTTCAAAGTTGAACATGCTCAGCATTTTGACTGTGTCTATACAATTAAATTAAATGTCTGCAAAACAAATCCCTAGAACTAAGAGGAATGCTATGACCTAGTGTGAAACCAGGTGGCTGCAACTCAGTGCCTGTGGGGTCATTCCTGGCTAGCTCTCACTCCTGGGCTGTTCCTAGCAGTTGCTTGGGGCTGTGTTACTCAGCACCCAGGCTGTGGGCCATCTCAACAGTCTCCTCAAGTGGACAACCAAGCAGCAGGAATGGGTGCTGCAGAAAGAAGTACTGTACACACAGTTTAGAATCCCAGGTCCAGGTATGTACTTTGGTCTCTGATAACTAAACCTGGATTTGAGTGCTTTGCTTTGAGATACAATAGGTACCACAGTAAGAAAAGATAATAATTTTGTTAAGGGCAGAAAAAAATATCCACTATTTCTGGTACAGAGAGAGTGAGCCTTTTGTTTAGTCAAAATAACTCATAAATGGGAGTTGTGCCCTTAAGAATATAGCCACCTGCTTTCATTTAAGATTAAAACTGCTATTGTTATTTTGTCCCACATTTTAGACAAAGATAATAACACAGGTAGTGGTGATGGTTATTCTTATTGTAAAACATTCAGAAATTTCAGTCCCTTAGGAGATGAAACAGCACCAAGATGTGTGATACAACTTTCAACTGCACGTTTGCAGCAAAAGAATAAGGGAGAAAAAGGGTTTGCAACAAGAAGTCTCAGAAATACAGAAAGTAGTTTTGATATTTTCAAGAATATGTTTCTTGTTAGAGCCTGTCAGTTAGGATAACCTTCCCAGCTGTGCTGATATATTCAGTATCCCACATTCACACCAGGCCTTTGCAACCTGAAGGAAGGCACATTATCCTTGTCACTTTGTTTTTCCCAAACTCTAGTGTCCTGCATGTACAACTTTAGATACTTCAGATTTTCTTGGCCTAAGAAAGAAGCCTAATGTCACCAAGCTCATGTTCATGGCTCTTTTCTCCCACCCGTCCTCTTGGCACATAGATGAGGGCAGCATCTGAGCATGCTTTAAAAGAATTCCAAGCTGTTCTCAAGACATAGACAAATAAAGCTTGTCCACTCCAATAGCAAATACTTTGGCTTTGGCATGATCAAGGTCCCTTTATCTTCTGGTTGCAGATGAGACCAGATAATTCTTTTACAAGAACTGAGATGACCTATACCTAGCTCACTGTGATGCAGGAAATAAGAAATAAATAAGAGAAGATCTCCTTCAAGGTTCATCCTACCTCACAGAGGTACAAAGAGTGATCTCGTGCCTTGCCTGGAATTACCCAGCAGCTCAGAGCCTTGTGATAACAAAGATGTCATGAGGAGTCCTTCATGAAAAATTCAGTTGTGGGGATGGGAGAGACATTCTTGGGCCCAGAAAATCATTCTTGGACCTGCCTTGCCCTGGGGAGATGTGCAGCTCATGCTAAAGGGAAAAAGGCACATGGGGGCCAGTAGTTTTGTCTGGAGGCTGTGATTCCTGTGACCATTCGAGTCTTGCTTTTGACATGGATAAGGCTCAGTCAGGTCACCTGGAAACTCCTGGCAGATCCTTCCTTTATTCTTTCCGGTGTATTTGTATTGACATTGGTTTTGTTGTCTTTTCTTTTCTTTTTTTTCTTTTTTTTTCTTTTCTTTTCTTAACTGAGTTAGACTGAAGCTGCAGTATGCGTTTCTGAGAGGTGAGAGAGGGCTTTATGAATGCCCTTAGCCCAGAAAACGCTCAATTGGAATTACCTTTTATTGCACACAGGATATGTACTTCGTTTAGCAAATACAACTTGAATGATGGGTGGATTTTTATGTCTAATAAAGCATTAACCACGATCTAAACTTTTCCTGTAGCTAGAGATTTTAGAGTGTCTCCTTCCTGTGTGGATTCTCTGATGTCTTTCATAGTTGACCTCATGCTGTGTGATTTCCCTTCCTGGGCTGTTAATAGCATCTCTCCTCTACCTGTCTGCTTCTTTAACACAGAAATTGTAGGAGCTTTGATTGTTGTGATTCTCACTCCTCCATTGGATTTGATTGAAACTGGTCCATTTGTTCCAAAGGGAAGAGCAGACAGACATGCAAACGCACACAGAAACACAGTGTTATCCCATAAGCCTTTTTATCCAAGATAAAAATAGAAAACCAATGAAATATCCAAAAATGACTTTAAGAGATCAGGATTAGGCTGGAGACAGGCTTGTTCTCATCTGCAGCATTAAGCATCAGCTTCTTGCTGACTGCCCTCTGCATGCCCACAGGGCGCTGGGCAGTGCAGTGGCTCAGCAGTAGGTGTGGGCACGAAGGCATTCAACCATCACCCTGTTGTATGAAGACTTGTTCATAGGTGCAAGTGTTGTATTTGGGGAGGAGAAAGGAACTGCAAACCTGAAGCATCAGTACCAGCCGATGCGCCTCTAACGTCACACCATGGCTTCCCCAGGTAACTCTCCCCAGGATGACAATCTCATTGGTCTGTGAGACACTGAGTCCATCTCTCTTCATTCCCCGTCTATCCCAGTGGAGCACGGCCAATCCCAAGTAAAAAAACAATTTATTGAGGAACAACTTTTTACAGGCCCATGATCTGCTTTTCTCTGTCTAGCTAAAACCATGGATTTTTTGGTTTTGCAGAGGATCCTGAGCCTTTTCCATTCCGCCTGCCACTTGCCACAAAGGTTTGGTTGTGCTACCAAGCCAAATGGAGCCAGATGAAGAAAAGCACCCAGACTGACTCCACAAAAGGTCCTGAAGGTGAGGGAAACATCAAAAAAAGCAGGAGGTGTAACTCAGCCAATGCAAACATGTAAGAAACCGTGCAAGGGCTCAGAAGAGAAACCAGATTGCTGTTGAAATAGCTGGTTAACGTTTTGTCTGGAACCACAGCTTCAATAAAATAGGTAAGGAAACCAGCTAAGGACCCCCAATGGCAAACATATATATTGAGAATCCAATAAAAGTCTCAGAACAAATAGCCTGAAGGACCTGTAGGCACAGCCTCTGCTGTAATAAAAACGCAATACAAGGCAATAGGGAAATGGTAAGGGAAAAGGGCTGCTCCATGAGAAAACCAAACAGGAATCCCAGAGCATAAGGCCTGGAGACACAGGCTGGGATGTAATAAAGTCATTGCCATTAGGGAAAAAGAAAGAAAAACAAAACATCCAACAAAGGCACAAAGCAGCCCCAGATACCCTAGCTAGTCTAGAAAATCAGCACAAGTTGCCATAAAAACACATGGGAAAATAAGAAAGGAATAATGGCTGCAAAGCAATTGATGCTGGCAGGTACTGCAAGCCCACAGGAAGCAAAGTCAGAGGCAGTAAAGATTGAGGGTGCCTAGGAGAGGAATCTGTAAAAGGTGACAAAATGGAGGCCTCAGAGGAACTCAATCTCCACGTCAGAGAGAGGTTTGCATTAAATGCTAACCCACACCTTGCACTGAGCAGCAATCTGTGTTTTATTTACTGTGGTCACAAAACATCTCAGGAGATGCAAAAATAGGTTAGAGGATTCCTAGGGTATAAAGACAAGAAAAGTAGCTTCAGAGACATCTGGTGGCTCCAAGGGTTTGACCTGTACCAGCATACTGTGAGATTTTGTGAACTGTAAGAGCAGACAGAAAAATGGGCAATTATTTAATGTCAAGTTTATTGTGATGTTCAGAACTGGTGATGAAAATGACAAGTAGGAATTCACAGAAATACATGCGTTTTTTTGCTACATCATTAAGGAAAACAAGCAAGTTGAGAAGAAAGGTGGTTTTCACTTTCTGTCATTGTGTGCTGCAGGTCATGGCCACAAAAACACTATCATGAGGTGAATCCTCAGGCTGTATGCTGTGCATTGGAAAAGGTAAAGTGTTGCCAGGAAGAGTGTACAGGAAGGAGAAGTCCGTGCTGGCATCTCAGCAGCATGTCCTAACAGCTGCGGGCAGCTCAGAAAACTCCCTGCACAGAATAACAGCGGTAGCCTCCAGGAACCAGCTGAAGCCTGTCATAATGCACACTGATTGTTTAGATGGTGAAAAATATTTCTTAATGTGCTGAGATTTTGAGTCTCATCAAAAATATCATTCTACTCATGCAAAGAGGTTTTTTGTTTTTTTTTTATACTTCTGGAACAAACTCATTTAACTACCTTAGAAACATGTTAGAAGTCACTATCAAGAAAGCATCTCTTTGCTTACAAGCCTCTTAATTAGGAAACCTAGCTTTGATACCACTGAGCGATGCCTCTGAAACCTCCTGTCATGTTTTATTTGGAACTGCTGGCAAAGATGTGTTTTTTCAGCAGCTCTGCTACCACCTGTTCCTTAGCTCTATTTCTTGCACCAGTCCATCTAAACTGCCTACATTCCTGAAATCTGATGTCCTGAACCAGACTTCCTAGGCTGCAACAGTCCTGGAATTTGCTTGGCACACAGCTCAATGGTCAAGAACGGTGTTTTTAAGATTTCTGAGATATTCTTTAGCCCAGCAGGCTGTTGCTCGTAGATCCCTCCAACTCCCTTCAGTAACTTGGGGTAGATCTGCTCTCCTCGAGTTATTCACAGCATCGCTCTTTGCCAAGGAAACTGCAACTTCCAGCCACCTTTTCCAGCTGTCGCACCATCTGATGCGTATTCATCCATCACTGCCCGCACAGTTTCCATTTGCTGCTATGCCACGAAGTGCTCTGAGGACATGGTGTCTGCAGTTTGCAAAGCCATGCATGTAGGGGTGCTCTCATCACACGCAGGTCTGGGAAGAGGAAAACCTGAAAAGACCCATTACAGCAAAAAGGTTAAGCTGTTATGTCTGTGGTCCAAAGGAGTGGTGAGCTGAGCTCATTCCACTGAGTCTCTTGCTAATCTGGAGCTCTCATGGGTGTGAAATATTATCAGCTGTTAGAGTTATTAACCAGTGTTAACCAGGTAATGCATGCACTGGGCTATGTTTAAGGTTAACTGTGCCATTAAGGGCTTACAAACTCAATTAAAGATTTTAGTGCTCAACAGTTAATGGTTAATTTCTGCAGATGTCCTGTTTCCAATTACTATTCATATATAATGGAAGCAGCATGGCATCACACTTCTACTCAAGACAGACCTATTTTTTTTAATATACTTTATACCAGCAGAAGGTTTCACTTAATTGTGTAATACCCAATATTTAGTATTCCTGGAGTGTCTTTGAAATCCCTCTTAAATCCCAAGTCTTTTCACCTTTCTTTTTCTATTATTATCACCAATGCCTGTGTCACTTGTGCTCATCAAACCCTGCCAGGACAGAGACACGTTCTCTGTGTCATGCTGAAACCTTGTTGCTCAATGGAGAAGAAGACACGTCGAGAGATGTGCTTGTACCTTTCTGCACCTCACAGTCGTGTAACTTCACTTTTTTCTATCTCACTGGAAATAATGTGAGGATCTCACCCCTGAAATGTATCAGAATCATAGAATCGTTTGAGTTGGAAGAGACCAAAGGATCTCAAAGACAGAGTCTAAATCTGAGTCTGCTGAATTTCAAATATTTTAAGCACATCGATCTCTTTGTAAAACCAACTCTGATAAGGAAGGGCTTAGCTAAAACTGCAGTCTGAGTTAGCTGGAGAGATCTGAGTCCTGGAGTTACATCAGGTGGGAGGAAACCTGCTACTGTGAGTAATGAGAAAGGACTAATAAATCACCTCTCAACTAATAGGCAAATAAATTCATAACTGGAAGCTGCATTCTTATCCACTCACCCATTAGGAAAAATCAATTCCTTTCTATACATGCAATTATGATATTCCTCATGAGAAATATTCTCATTTCAGCAAAGAACGTGAACACATACCTAACCTTGCACACGCAAGTAAATCTACGCTTATCATTAAATTTAAGTCAAAAACATAATTAAATTGAAATTAAATATGAATTACCCTGGAAAGTATGAGCTCAAAATTCAGTCATTTAAATGCCATGCTGAAGTGAGACCTCGGGGAAAAAAGTATGCAGGGAGATGCACACAATACTAGGCTTGCAGAACCCTCTGAGCTGGTTTCACAAGCACTTTCAGCCATCTGATTACTGTGCTGTTATTCAAAAGGCACGTCCCACCTCTTGCCCCTGCCATGCTTTCCCAACACAGCAGTCATCTGGCTGTTGGACCAGACAAGAACCAACAAACTGATCTGGATGAAAAATAATCCTACAAAAATAAGCTGATGGTTTTCGGATGGGTGCATTTCTCTGATTAGTACAACTCTACAGCCACACATAAGACAGTGTGGGGACAGAAGTGTTCCCACTTCCAGTGATCACAGAGCCTTCATCAGTCAAGCTGCTAAGGAGACCCCGTATGCACTGATGTCCCCAATGTTACAAAGTTCAACTCACTGAAAAGGTTTCTCACTCCAACAGTCATTTCTGATGAGTTGCATTTTATATGAAATTATGGATCTTTGAGTCATTCCTTCAGGTAGAGGAAAATTTCTGGAGAATATTTGAGGAGATGATGTTCTTTGAGATTCACTGCATCACTGCTTCCCTATGGCTATGTAAGCTGCAGTTAATCTCTGCAGAAAAGATGTGAGCCACTCGATGGTAGAGATCTCCTACTTTTTCCCAAGAAAAAAATCAACTGGAACCATTAAATCCACTAGCATAAGTGTGCTCAACCACTGCAAACTGGGAAAAGACAAGAAATTAACAGAAGAGAGATTCATCTTCAGCTGTTAATTCCAAAAGAGACGGTACCAAGTTCGTATGATGGTATTTCTGAGAATTATAACAGATAGAAGAAATGGTTGGGGCCCAGAGCTCACCAAGACATCTCTGTAGTTTTGGGCTGAGAGCCGTCCATTTCAGGCAAATAGAGTTTTTAGTCTGTGGGTGGTGCTGCTCCCAACACTGGTGATTGTCCAGGAACTCTGGGAGAAACTCCACGATGATGTAAGGTCCTTCCTAATGCTTCTTGCTCCAAATATAAGGGACACATTTTTACCTTGCCGTCTCCCACAGAATTATGGACTATTGGGCAACTTGAAATGCCCTACATGTCCCCCAAAGGGGTGGCAGCAGTACACACAAGTCTGCCAATGAAAAGCAGATGAGAGGAGGAATGAAGCATGCATGACAGGCATCAGTCATGTCCCTCATGACATCAGTGGATGAGATTCACAGAGGTGGTGCAAGCGCAAACAGTGCAGGACAGACTCAAAATCTGAATGTTTATCTATTAGGGGACTAAATGACTGGTTGACTTTCTCATTCATTTAAGCTAGTGGAAATGGGGCAACAGATAATCCTGCCTGAGGTCCTGTTTCCACTTAGTGTTGAGGACCTCACTGAAGACATCTACTTTTATCAGGCATTTATTTTACAATAGGGGTGACACCTTTAACCAAGACCAGGCCACCCGAGTAGAAAATAACTCCAACTCCCTACAAAGAGATAAAATCAATTGAAAAGACCTAAGACCTTGTAGGACTTTTTTTTTTCTTTCCTGGGTGGAAACTCAGAAAAGCACTCAAGTGAGTGGCAAAGTGTCTCACAAATATCTTGTATACTTTGGCAACCGCTATGTTCCACATCTAATTTCATTGCTGTACACTGAATGCTTAATGCTTTTTTTTTTTTTTTACAATGGTTTTGCACCTTTAACAACATGTTGATTATTGCATTTTGAAACAACTCGCTTACTTCTTTCAGAAAAACCCAAGTGAAAATTTCATTTAGAATGGCAACACCTGGAGAAAATCAACATCATGTGACTTGTAGGCACTTCTAAACAGGAAATACTCCATTTATTTTTTTAGCTGTGTTTGTGTAATAAAGTCTAGCATCCAAGTGTGAGCAACACATTTTCTTGTTTTATTAAACAGCATGAAAGGATTTATTACTTCTCCACTGAATGCACTTCTGGCACCAAATGGAGCTGGACAATAATTGTCGGCACTGAGTTTAACATTACGAGAAAACACCTTTGGTGGAGTTCAGAGTTTATTGTATAATGAAAAATACACCTAGATGGTGAGGTTTCCTTTGAGAGTTCGCTCAGTGAGGGTAATCTCAGGTATTGCTGCCTAATAAATTGGATTCTTTGAAACAGAAATTAAAGCCCTGGAATCATACCTAAGAAGGCTATTTTTCTTTTCCTCCTCCAGCCACGTGAAGGAGAATAAAAACACAGAGAAAGGTGAACATTCATTTCGCCATTCAATTTGTCAGGGCTGCGGGATGCTCTCACAGAGCAGCGTGCCACGCTCAGGGATTTTCTCCACCTGATGCACTGTCCCTGCAGTCTCACTTTCCCCAGAGCTGAGTGAAAATGATTTTCCTTTCTCTGTGTTTTATTCTCCACTTTGGAAGGTAAAGGTGCCCTGGGCAGGAGCCGTGAGGATGGATGTGGCTGAAAAACTGAACTTGTCTGGCTTTTTGTGGATATGTGACATTCCCACATCCTCACGAGCCCCCTGAAAGCAGGATATGGTTAAAACCAGAACTCTGCTTCAGAAGCTGAAGAGGAGGGGGTCCAGCGCGGTGCCGGCAAGTTCCCCACCGCTCATACAGACGGCAGCAGAGCTTTGTGCTGTATCACGCCCTCACAAGCGCTGCTCAGTGCAGGAACAAGGCCCTGTGTGTGCCTCCACGCTCCTGGGCTGACCGTTCTCCCCAGGGTCTCAGCAGAGCACTGCAGCGCACAGCACACGATTAGTTTTCTGCCGAGAGTGGCAGTGCATGTGTCAGGGCTTTCGGGTTAACTATAGAAATGAGAAAACGCTTTACGTCATCCCCAAATTACAAGTTCTGACTAATGACAGAGCTCTCCCATTAAGCGCGCTCCTCAGAGAGGGGAGGAGGGCTCCGGGTGCCACGGCACGTCCGGGCTGCACCCGTGGGGAGGAAGGAGGTGAGAGGAGGTGGGGGCCCCAGGTAGGTGTGAGCCCCGAGTACCCCCGTGGGGAGCTTTCATTCGGCCCCGTTCTGCCCACGCAGGCCGCAGCGGGAGCGCAGTTCGCGGCGCCGCCAGCAGAGGGCAGCGCCGCGCCGGCCTCACGGCGTTGGGCACAGCCGGGCCGGGCCTCAAATGGCGGCGGGAGGATTTGCAAAAGGTTTGGGAAGGCCACTGCGATCATTCGGTCCAGTCGTCAGGCCACCACCGCCATGCCCGCTAATCACGTCCCTCAGTGCCACATCTCCACATTTCTTGAAAGCCACCAGGGGCAGTGACTCCACCACCTCCCTGAGCCGCCTGTGCCTATACATGACGGTATCTTCAAGATAATGCATCAACTTCTACACCAACTCTGTGTAACAGCCAGGAAATCATCCAACACAGGGTCAGACTTAAGCACATCAGTTTAGCAAGACGTTCATGGGCCTTTTGATTCTCTTGGTGCTGATCTGAGCTCCGGGAGAGGATGCTGGACAATGTGCCTTCTTGATGAACCCAATCTGAAAGACTCCAACTTCCCATTTTCCTCAGGGAAAAAAAGCTGCCATCTATACTTTCTTAAAATAATGTTTATTGTTTCTTTCAGCTGCTTTTTGTGAGTTTAGGTGATCCCTTTAATTTTGCTGCACCGCAGATGTCATAAGAACCACAAACAAAAGTGCAAACAAAAGAAGAACCTATTAGCCCATCCTTCCTTCATTTACTAAAGAAGGAAAAAAAACCAAACCAAAACAAACAAACAAACAAAAAACACAAAATCACAGCTGATAAGTGTAGTTTTTACACACTAGTATCTTGATCCTGGTAATTACCATCATGATAATCACATCATGGTACATCTTCTGTAGGTATTTGAAAAGCAATAGAACCAGAAGATATTTCAGTTCTACCTCCACTATGCAAGCTACAGGATATTATATCCTAATAAATGTGTGGATAAATGACATTTTGATGGAAATTATCTTAAGTAATAGATACTATAGGATCAAGACCTGTTTATAAATAACAATTTCACTGCTAAAATGAGGATGCTTTCCAACAGCGTTTAACATTTGTTTTGCAAATGTAGATCAGGCCACCCAAAATGGCATTAGCAGTCTGGTTCCAGGTGGTTCTGAAATAAGTTCAAGGGAACAGATTTAAAACTAGTATGAGATGTATCATATAAAGTACAGTCTCTGGGAGCTCAGGTCATATTTATGTGACTGCTCTGAGCATGAATTTTTAGTTTCAAAAAGCAGAATAGTAACTGAACCTAAGAAATCAAATATGAAAACGACAGAAAATGTCCTGGAAACAGTCTTCCTAGTGATTTATTTGACATATGCAGAGAATACAAATGGTGAACTTTCAAGGCAGTTCTCAGGGCCATCCTCATTACCTTCATAATCCTCCCTTCTCACAGATCATAAATGTCTCCTTGCAATCGGACCCTGGGGTCACTGGTCCAGGGCACCAGCCCATCATTTGGCTGCGAAATGACTCCTTCTGAGTACTGCAGTTGCAAACACAGAGGTACACATGATATGAAGGCTTGCTTCAATGAAAAATATGCAGCTGGGTTTTGAGCCATTGTTTATATTTATGCTTAGTCTATTTTTCCTAAAAGGTCTATCCTGTGTGATACTGATGATAATTCTTGAGTGATTGGACAGCCCTGTGCCTGGAGACTGTTTCCAGAGACAGAAAAACCTAGCATGATCATTCATACCGGTGAAACTGAAATCTACTAGGAATAAAAATGATTACTAGTATTTTTAAAACTGACTCTATTTTCAGCTTTCTACTCAAAAAAATCTAGAGCTGGCACTCTTGTCTCATTTATCAGACTGGACATTGTTCCTGTTTGACAATTCAGCACAGCAGCTATGCATGTTCTCAGATATGAATGATAGCAGGGAATGAGGGAGAAAAGCATATTCAAAAGTAAGATCTTTCTAAATGGGCCAAAACGTGGAAGAGACTTGTGATGGTGGCAATTAGAAACCAGGTAATTGCATGAGGATTAGCCAGAAAGAAACCACCTCTCTGGAGGAGAGAGAATTGGAAAGACCCACAAGGCATTGGCAAAAAGTGTGATGGTCTAAGACTGTCTAACCCAAGGCAGTAAATATGTAGCCATCCTCCAGATCAAGTCCTCTCCAGCACTGTCCCCATGAAGTAAATATGCATCACAGTGATCCCATCATCCTTGTTCTGGTTCTGTACAGGACAGGGTTAATTCCCTCCCAGCTTATGTGGCACAAAGTTAAAGCTCTTGTTATTTTGGTTTGTTGGTTTATTAGGTTTTTTTTTTTTTTTTTTTTTTTTAATTGTATGCAGAAAGAGGCAGGCTTCAAATATTTGTGTGGGCTGCTTGGCAACAAATTACATGTGATCTTTATAAAAACAATGAGTTCTTCTAGAATTTACATTGGATGCTAGTGGCTCCTAATCAATGCTCAATGGCTGTTTTGTGGGCAGAAAAACAGTGTAAGCTGTGTTGTGTTGTGCATTGTCAGCTGCTGCCCAACTCCTTGAAAAAAGACTGAGCTGTCAGAAGCTGAGTGCCAGGGCCTGAATAAAGCCATGGCTTTCATGGAACATAAAATGGACAGGTGAGACTTGACCCTGGCTGTGGGATACATGGCCACGACTACAGGCTGTAATCTGCACACACAGCATCATACCCCTTTGTGTAACTAATGGCTGCAGGCTGTTCCTCTCCAGCATCAGGAAGCTGGCTGAACACCCCAGGTTTTTTTGTTTAGAAATGATGTGTACTGTTAAAAAGATTATATCCTTTCCCCATCAGCTGAGAACTGACTTTGCTCAGCCATGCAGGGAGGACAGAACATAAGCACACTTTCAGCTTCTCAAAAATCATTGAAATCAGCTCAGATATTCTTAACAGTAAGCATTACATCCTTTTCCTTTTCCATTTTCTTTTTCATTTTCTTTTCCTCTTCCTTTCTCTTTCTCTTCTTTTTTCCTTTTCCTTTTCCTTTTTCCAACCCTCCAAAATTGAATACATTTGGAACTCTTTTCCTGGCAGGAACTGGACTTTGAAGAGGACAACATTTACAACAAGAAGAAAACATTTACAGCAAGAAGAAAATCAAGAGTTTCTGATGCTGCAGAGGTTACCCCATTCCCTGAAATGATGACCCTATGTTAGGATCTTTTTAATCATTCCTGGTGAGGGTTAAGAACATGCAGTACCGCCTGGGTTGCTTTAATAGAGAATCTAAGAGTTGAATAGGGATGTGTGCGATACTCTACTTTAAAATGTGCATGAAGAAAAACTTCTGATTGCTGTCTCTGCTTTCATAAGTCAAAATCCATTAGTTTCTATTTACAGAGGTAATAATCAAACCACATGGCTCTTCTGAAATTTCCTCCCATGTGAAAATGTGAGTATGTGAGAGCTAGGAGAAGCTGGGCTTGGTCAGCAATAGCATCCGTCTGTAGGTAAATATGAATTCAGAGAAATGATTTATACATGATCATGTAATGACCCAAAGGAAAACTAATGTCCAGATCTTCCAAATTCAGGTGCTCTAAATTCAGTGAATAACTGTAATATCCTGAAGGTCTGTATAGCTATTGCATTTTTCCTCTCAGAACAAATGGAGGAAAAGAGCTTTCTAAAGGTGTCATCTAGTGGCAGGGCACCCTCTATCTGCTTTTCTAAGTCTCTTTCTGCAGATATGTTAAGTGATGAGTCTTTTAGAGGCTGCATGAGGGGAGCACAGGGCAGTGGCTCCTTGGACATGGATGCTCTTGAATGCAGATGTGTGCACACATTCATGTTCTATTTATTCTTATCTTCATTAATTCCATATATACTTGCATGCAAATGTACATATGCATAGAATTTAATACACATATACAACAGAGAGGATATGTGCATTATGGACATACAGAGGTAGGAACTGTGCTGTAACAAATGTCTAGCAACATGTGTTTTCAAATGTTGTGCCTATGCATTTGCTTTTAACTGCAAGATAACCTTGAAAAAAATGAACTGTGTGTTTCAGCAACTGTCTTACTGTATTGGTAACAGAGGATTAAATTATGACTATCAAACCATTCACCTTTGTCAATGGATCTGAGCACAATCTGTTTGATAGTGACAAAAAAATTTCGCCTGACGGCAGCTTTGCAGTTTGTGAATGAGTGCATTAGTTCCCAGTGGCTGAGCACTAACTGCACACTGTTATCACTTCTCAGTTGGTGTCACTACTTTTTCTTTACTCACTGGCTTCATTTTCCAAGGTAGAAATCTGTAAGGAGTGGAATTGAAACTCTTGGACCTAGCCCATGTAAGAGCTAAAAAAAAATATGAAAAGAATAAGAAATACCCATTTAAGATAAACCTCACTAAACTGAAGACAAAGGATCATTAGGCATATCCTTTATCCTCTGATCTGGCTTTTGTATTACAGACCATTACACTTCACACAGTAAACCCACTTTTGCATAATCTTTGCTGTGTTTTACTAGGGCACGTTTTCTAGAAAGGCCCACGCTCTCTCTAAAGATACCAAGAGCTGGCAAATCATCATGGCTCTGCATGACTGACTTGCTATTACAATCTCCTCATTTGGATTTGTCTTGGCTTTAGCTTTCAGTTGTTGGTTTCTGTATTTCTTGTGCCCACTGCATTTAAAAACCCTTGATGGCTGGTGTTTTCTTCTTAAAAAGAAAATGAACTATACATGTGAAGAGCCCTGATCACTTTTGCCTCTATATTAAATGCTTCAATGGTATTTCAGAAAGAGCTCTTGGACAGATAAATATTTTTGTAATCAACTGTGCAATAAAATGCCATGGGTTGTGTAAAACAGGTAAAAAGCACTGAAGATAAAAGGCAAAATTCTCCAGTGTGATGGCACGTGGTCATGCTTTTACCACATTTTGAAATCTCAAAGACCTCTTACAAAGGTTTATTTGAATTTAATGTGATAGTCCATCGGTTTGTTTAAAAACACAAGAGATGTGAAAAATTAAATTACCGAATTTTAAAGCTCTGTGCAATTGGGCAGCCTGCCAGATCTTCCCAAATCTGAAAATGTCCCTTTGGCAAATTTGTACCCTGACACTTCTACGGTCTTGGAAACACTTACTGCTGGATGGGACAACCATTCAAATTTGTCTCTACTGGGTTGATTTGCAGAGATAGGAGATGTACAAAACGTATTTATTTTTAACAGTTCTTCAAAGGGTAGAGTTGCAGGGTGTTTCCCATTCGCAGTTTTCCCCCAAATTCAACACCAATTGCATTTTGCACTATGACTTCATCTTCCAGCTCAAATGAGTGGAGTTATAGCATAAATGTATGTATTCTTGAGTCTTTCTCAGAAGCAGAGTGACAAACATTTCCATCAAAGCTGAGCTGAGAACATTTGCCAAGTGATGGTGCCTCATATTCTTGTCTTCTTCCTTAACTGCTGTTCATTTTTGCAAAGAACTTATTAAACCAGGGAAAACAAAGCATAGATACATACAAATAATTAATTTCTTAGCCCTTTGACTTTCATCTAGGATCCAGGTTGGTAAAAAGGACTGTAATTTCTGATGGATTATTGCAGTGTTGCTGAGGTATCACTGACCATGACTTCTAAACCATCATCTACAGCAACCGCAAGGACATATCTGACAGCATTCCTCAAGGTCATGCTTTGAAATACAATAAAGGAAAACTTTCAAAATCATCAACCTCCTTCTGCTGAGAAACAGCTGCTGGGTTTTAATTCTCCCTATTTTCAGAGACTTCTGGCAGAACTGTTACATTAAATATTCAGTGAAATACAAGTAAGGTTTGAAAATGACTGCTCCTGAAGAGCTTGGAACCATTAGTGCATCTTATACTGCAAAAATCTCATCCTGGAAGAGGAGGGATTCAGAGTCATGAACCTTTTAACTCAAAAAAAAATGATCAGCTTATTCATCAGCTGCAGGGAACTACCCCTCAATTGGAAAGGCTTACGTATTTCTGTTACTTTCAAGCCAATGTGATCTAGGGAGGACAGCAAAAGAGTCTCGTCTACATCTCTTTCACAGTCAAGCTGAGTTGACACTGGTTGTACAACAGAAACCATTTCTTTGAATAGAAACAAATAGAAGGAAGGCTGAATTACTTCTGAAGGGAGCTGCATTGGCAGGCAGTTTAGCTGAATGTTGCATTTGGAGAATATTTGATATCTTCAATGCTGTGAAAGAGGTCAGGCAGTTTAAAAGGAGCATTCTTGCTTGCTTGCTTATAAGAAAATAATTTGTTTTGTTATTATGATGAAGTAAGCAGAATAGATCGCACATAATTAATTCTTCTACAAACATTTTATTGCAAAAATATGCAGGTTCTTTTCTATAAAGTGAAATATTATTTCAGAGTTTGTCGATTTTGTTTCAGGCAGGTTAAGTCAGGAAATTGCACAAAATTGCAATATACAAAAGATTTGAGATCTACAGATGGAAAGTTGTGTATAAAAACCAGCAACGTTACCATCATTTTTTATAGCATCTCCAGCTACAGTACTTAAGCACTGTAATGACAACCTTCTGCCCTGTTTTCAATGCTGGTATACATAGGGTAAAAAATAGACTGTGCAATCTCCATTTTTCCACTTGAAGCATTCATTTCTGGTTGGTATTTGAGGCAGCTGATTTGTTGTTTACACCATATTATATGTTTATAGTTATGTCAAGAAACAGTATTTGCTAGTGAATATTGTTTTAGAGCCCTTGACTTCTATTTATTGTGTATACGGTAAAAGTACCTCAAATTTATCTAATCAAAGTAATTCAAGCAAAAGAAAGTAACTTGGCCAGCTGGTCAGGGTCACCTAAAGCTGAACATTGTGAGGCAGAGTGAGTTGTCCTGCCCAGAGCAACATCCAGATGTGGTTTGGATCACTTCTACCTGCACAGTTTTATCAGCTGTTGGTACCTACAGAAATATTCATCATCTCAAAATACAGTAAACCCTGGCATGATGCTGACTCTTCCATTTCTTGGGTCATTTTTAAGCCATGGCTAGCACCAAGCTGACATCGCTGCCTCTTTCACTGAGATCAGAAATGATGAAACTGATGTTATGGAAATAAGATGTTGAAGAGCTGAGAATTCCTAGGACACACTCAGGGGCTCTGAAGATGAAAGTTTTATTTCATGGGTCTTTTTTGTGGTCTTTAAGGTGATAAACAACATCTTTACCTGGAAAACCCGTCTCTTTAATGGCTACACATTGCAATCTTGGTTCATTATCTGCTGGGGCAACAAAACTTCATAACATGCTGGAACATACAGAAGGAAATCTCAAGGTCGTGAGATCAGTTGATCACATACAGAGCTGAGAACAAATGAATCCCAAAGAGGAAGAATTGCACTATACTATCACAGGGATGAGATCAACTGCATCCTGCCTCCTGCATCCACCAGAAAAAGGGAAAAATAATAGGAAGAGAAAAAAATGAAAAATAAGGAACAAGTTTCCAAAGACTATATGGAGCTTTTGCTATCAATCTGAATCAAGGGAGGGTTTTGTTCTAGTGAAAGGGAAGATTTTGAACAAAAGGGCCATGGCAACAGAAACAAATCAGTTCTGCAAGTGCATAATTTTCAAATGAGTTTTACATAACTACCCTCCTTTTCTTCCAGTCTTCAGACTGCCTGAAAGAATGGCAGAAAACCAAACTGACTGTAAGAAAACTAGCCTGCAGGCCAGGAAAGGACCTCGCCTATTGCCTCTGTCAAGTAGAGATACATGTTCTCAATAAATCCTACCTTAAAATAGACCACATTCACCAAGGAAAAAAGAAAAAAAAAAAAGCAGCAGAAGAGAAAGGAGTGACCCATACAGCCCCAATTCTACCTTACTAGCTACTCCAGTGCAGTATTACAAGGACCTCACCTCCACAGCTCCACAGTGTGCCTGATAGGACACCACCACTCCAAAAGACCAAGCCTTGAAATAATATTGCTTGCTGGAAAGTGCATTTTGCTCCTAGATTGGTACATACAAACCTTGCCTTTGCAGCAAGCAAATAATGTAAATTCAGCTGAACCCACGCAAGTTACCAGTGTGTAGCAAAACTTATTTGAAGCACATAGAGACCTTTTAGAAGATCTTGTAATCTGCTTATTACCATTAGGTTGCAGCTGTTCATGTGAACCAGTGTGGCTCATCTGTGTAGCCTAAGGGATTTCTAGAAGTTGAGAAAAGAGGAGACACACCAAAGTTTGTTCATATTCTCAGCAGTACATTGAGACAGGGCCAACAGCCACCGCACCTCGTCCTCTGTTAGCAGCTGAAAGGCATCAAGATTGGCACTGGTTTAGTGGGTCACTGCTCTCCTCTTTCAAAGCTGGTATTCATTTTATTGATTATATCAATTTTGCTAATGAATTCATTGTTTGCTACCAAACTTTGTTGGAGGAGTAGAACACACATTTTACTGCAGCCTTTCTTACCTTCAAAGACTCCTAAGGCATTTACATTTTATAGCTTTTTTTTTTTTTTTTTTTTGTGCATAACCTCACTCCATTTGCTTAATCTTCCTAATACAGTCTCTCTCATTCCTTTTGCACCCTTTCTTGAGCGTCTTCTACCTACTTTGCTAAATTTGACTGTCTTTTTTCTCCGGACTTTTCTTGTGTTTTGCTTTGAAAGTCTACTTTACATGGTACCCCTCCCAGTGTTTACATGTGTGTGGGTAGCAGAGCCAGGCTGAGGGTTGCTGTTGGACAGGGTAATAAAAGCAAAATCTTTGCTTAGCAATTCATCTGGTACAGTTAATGAATCTTTTCTCATGGTTGGCACTCCTTGGTGTTTCAGATACGGGCTAAACAAGAAAAATGAAGTGTTGATGAGATCTATGATGGCATACTTATTGCTTTGAAATGGAGTCACCATTCAGGTCAGGTTGTACTGTAAGTGTAAAATGTGAGAGTTAAATAGTTTGGATTACTTTTGGTTGAAGGTTTCAGGCTCTAACTTTCCTGCCGTTTCCTCATTGAGCAATAGGGTAAGAAAGCCTCTGGGTTCACTCTTCGTCCAGGAAGACTTTGGAAAAGCTTAATAGATTAAGAACTGAGCAAGATCCTCACCTTCTCTGTAGCCCTGCTAAGGAGCTATAAGGGCTGTGCCAGTGGGACCCAAATGCCCACTGTGTTCCCACGCCGTATTTGTCTCAGGCAGAGGAGCTCCTTGCAGGCCTGCAGAGTACAAGAAGGACATTGAGGAGTGTGGCCAGAAGGAGGTCTAGCAGGGATAGTTATGGACATACTCTTTAGCTATTTGACAAGGGCAGTGACTGATAGCTAGGGCATGCTTGTCTGGGAAGTTACGCTCCTTTGAGGCCTGGGGTAAGTATATGGCCACACATGGAAGTGTCTTTTCCAAGAAAGGCAACATCTTTTTTTGGTTATCATTGGCCTGGAACAGGTTTACACAGAGCTGGAAAATAATCCATTCATGAACTGAGTATTCATATAGGAACTCTGTTTATAAACCAAGGCAGTTTAGCTACAATCACATAAATATATCTATAGTTCCCTTTGTGAAGGCACCTTCACTTGTCATTTTAGCAGGAACTGCAAAGCACTCTTGTTCTGGACAGGCACAAAACCTAGCTGTAGGATTTGAAGGTTTTGTTGCTACTATCAGATAATCTTCAAGTATAACTTTTTCTCTCAAGCCAAGAATTCAACTCATTAAATCACTCACAAGTAAGATATGCAAAGGATATGCAGATGGTAAACAAAGTTTTTTAATATTTTCCTTCTGCATACACTAAAAATAAAAAAAAATGGAAGTGATGTAGAAGAGTGATAAGTTGCCCATGAACTTCTTGTATATTCCCTGCCTTCTCATATGTGACCGAGATCTTGTTTTAATAAACCTGTTCTTATAGTTCAGTCCCTGCCAAGTGTTTACAGTGTTGCCCTGAGTAACGAGTCTGAGCCAGGGGACTTAATTAAATGTAACCTGCTTTTTCAGTTATAGGATGGTCCTTAAACATCAAAAGGCAGGCGAACTTTAATAACAAAATCTGAGATCACTTTTTGTTTAAGAGAAGTTCTTTACTCCTCACTGTATATAATCAGTTACTCTTTAGTAGGCGTATAATGTTTTCACAGATAATTTCCCACAAGCATTTACAGATTTTAGAACAAGTAGCATAAGTAACATAATGTTTGGAGATCTATCTTTATGTGAGAATCTCAGAGTTCATACTTTCTTCCGGAGCTGATTCACAGACCACATGTTTACAGGGAAGAACTTAAATTAAAAAAAAAAAAAAAGCTTAAGGAAAAAACATATTACAAAGAATGCCCCTTTTCACCTCACAGATGTTAGCGTCCTTACAATTTCAGAGGTTAGTTTTTCATTTTGGAGTACTTGGTTCTGCAAATACTGCATTATTTATTTTTTTTTACAGCCATCTCAGTGGAGGTTCTACCAGTGAAGGTTTCAAGCTGGTCTGGGGAAATTGCTGGGGAGCTGTCTGGCAGGGTGGGATGGGCAAAGTCAGGCTGCTGACTTCCCAAACAGAGCTGCACTCTTCTGGGTGAAACTTTTCAATGTCAGTGTCTCGAACTCACGTAAGATGGAGTTGATGTAGCTTATATGAATGTGCTGATGAGTGGGCAGCCCAGGCAGTGCTACCTGCCAGACAACTCTAACTGCTGCCATTTGGCTGTGTTCTTCTCTGTCGGAGGACAACAGTGCACAGAGCAGGTGCTTTCCTGCATAAAAAATGTTTTAACAGCCTTTTTCTTCCCCCTCACCAGGAATTTAAACTTCCTTGTGCCGTGTTGTTAGTCATTTACAACACCTTAAACAAAGCCTGACCCTGAGATGTAACTGTGCAAGTCATAGCCAGCTGCTAACTGGCCTGAGGATGGCAGAGCACTGGGATTGCCATCAGCCATACTGCAGAGCGGGCTGAAGGCAGCAATGTGTCAAGCAGACCCAGAAAGAGGTGTGGAAAGCAGTGAATCAGAGCCATAACATCACGCACCGGGCAGAGCTGGCAGTGAATGTGTGCTTTAGTGCTTCATCTTGCCCTTTACTCCTTCTGCTGCACCTCCATGAGGGTCTTTCACTGCCGAATGTTTTTGACCTTTCCATTTCTCCTCATCCATTTATCTCCACGCCAGCTGCATTTCTGCAGCTGCCCAACTGCCTGCAGCAAGTGGAACATGGCTTAGTGGGCATGATGATGAGGGGCTGATGGTTGAACTAGATGATCTTAGAGGTCTTTTGCAAACTTAATGACTCTAAATGGAAACTTTGAAAACACATGGGGCTCCCGAAGGCTGGGATGGACTATCCAGAGGGCTCCCGGAACACCAGCTCCCACTGTGTGCCCATATGCAGTGACACCAAGTCTGGGCCACCCATCCCACACTGGTAGCAGTTCTGGGGAACTTGGCAACACCATGTCCTGGTGCAGTGTAAAGCCATAGCCTGGCACTGTGATTCGTGCAAATATGTCTGAGTCAGCTGCACTTTCCCTTTCACACGATGTTTTGGGCTTGTAAACTCTTCAGCATGGCACTCATACCTCTTTACATTTGTGTGAAACTTTAGGGCTTGGATGTGTAAACAGTAATAAAGCTGAGGGCCACCCCAGTCAGTGCTTGTAGGCTGGGCTGTGGGATGACTGACTGGTGCCAGTTACAGCAGTAATAAACAGTTCCCCTATCTCTGGATGACTTTGTATTTACCGTCTCCACCTTACTTGGAAGGGTGACGGAAAATCCGCCTGATGGGGCTATGGGAAGAGCACCATGTGTCCGAATGGTTGTGTGGGGATACACAAAAACACTTCTAGCTTGAGAGAGCCCCAGTCTCAGCTCCTAGTTTGTTTATATTTAACTTCATAGATCTCAGCTGTGTGTTTTGGTAATCTAACTGGTGGTAATACACCAGTCCGACTGGATTGTGTCAAGTTGTTCTGTTCACATTAAACAATCTTCATGGTTTGAAAAGAGAAAGGCGCAGAATTACAGATGTTTACATGCTGTAACAAAATGCTGTGTATGTAAAGAGGTGCTCGTGCTGCTCGGGAAGTTTGTAGACCATATCTTAGTGTTGCTGAGAAACCTCGATAACTACCACTTGGATGAAGAATGGTGTGAATGGAGTGAAAATTCAAAGGAAATTCAGCAGCGTAGCAGGCTAAAGGCATACACAAGCAGCAAATCTGTGCTTTTAAATGACAGCGGCGCTTATTTCACCTTCTTTATCGGACCCCTCCGCCGTTCCGAGTTCTTTCTTCCCATTCTGACGAGGGCGCAGGACAAGCGTTCGGGGGACGATCCTCCTCGCGTCCCCAGGCGCAGCAGCTGTGGCAAAAAACCTCTCTTTGTTCGGGCCGCAGGGGGGGCGGAGTGGCCCTGCGGTGCCCCAAGGAGGCGGCTCCAGGGGACGAAGGTGGGGGCCGGCGGGAGAGAGGGAGGAGTGCCGCGGGGCGGGGCACAGCGCCGAGAGGAGCCGCCCCCCCTCCCCGCCCTCCCGCTCCGCTCCGCTCCGCGCCCGCCGACGGTGCCGGTGCCGGTGGCGGTGCCGCCCGCTCCCGCCTCCCCCTGCCCGGAGCGGGCCGGCTCGGCGGCACCATGGCCGGGCAGGAGTGGGATTGGTTCCAGCGCGAGGAGCTGATCGGGCACATCAGCGACATCCGAGTGCAGAACCTCCAAGGTAAACAAACACCCCCGAGACCCCTCCCACGCCGCCCCGCTCCTCTTCCTCCTAGTCTCCTTTTTTCCCCCCGTCTTTCCCCGTGCTCGGGGCTCCGCAGCCCACCCCACGGCCGCCGGCTGCGGGAAGGAGGAGGGGGCCGGCGGCTTCCCGCGGCGAGGGTGCGGGGCCAGCGTGTGGAAGGGGAGCAAACTTTCCCTTGAGCGCTGCGGCCGTCCCGCGGGCCTAGGGGGGCTCGGAGGGGCGCGGCCGAGCCCGGCCCCACCGCACCTGAGGGGCCGTCGAGGAACGGGCTCCGGGCTCCGCGCTCCGGCTGCCCTCGCTGCCGAGCAGGCGGTGCCGGGCTCGCCCTGCCTCGCCGCTAACGGGAGTTTCGGCTTCCGCGGGTGGGAAGAAAGCCGGGGGCAGAGCGGAGGAGCAGCCGGGGCCGCGCAGACCCTGTTGGCCCTGGGTCTCCACAGCCGGAGGTGAAGGTGGTGGCTGTCCCGGCGTACGGTTGAATAAACGTGGGCAGAGCTCTGGGATAAGTCATCTCCGAGATACTCTCCTGTTCTGCCACAGGCTGTGCTGGCGGAAAGGATGCAAATACCTGGGCTTGGATGCCGTTGGTATCAGTCCCTCCAAAGTTATCTTTGCCCATCACCAGCAATCTCTTTGTGATTAGCAGAAACTGATGGGAGAATTAAAAGCGTCTTTGGTTTATAGGCATGGGAGAACGCTCAGATTGGTGTGTTACATCAAACATAGTTAACAGCTGGCATTATGCTGTCATGCATCTTCATGTCCCATAGAAATAATAGACTTGAATTATGGGTCATTATCTCTTCCTGTTTCTGCATAATGACATTAGAGCTCTGTCTTCGGGCGGAGGCAGTGCAGTTGTTGGAAATTAGTTTTTGGTTGGATTTGACATTGAGTATGTATAATTTATCAGGGGAGGAAAAAAAAAAAAAAAAAAAGACCCAAATTAGCCATTCTTTCAGCTCTGCAGCTAAGTGTGGATGGGGTGTGACCTGCATCTTTATAACTTCTGAAATACCAATTTCCAGTTGCCGGGGCTGGCAATTCTGGGTTGAAATCCCCTTGGGTTTTGACAGTCTTTCCTTGTAATATAATCCTACATTTCTGACTCATGGTTCTGTCTCTTCTGATTCTCTGTGTTAGCATGGATGGCCTGCATTTGATATCTTGCGGTCAACTCTAGTGATTAAAATAGGTTTAATCCTTAACTCATGGCAATTTGGAGAGTGAATAGAAATCTTTTCTTAAAACAAATAATAATAAAAAAAAAATAAAAATCAAACCCGCCATGTTTTTCCTGTTGCCTCTCCAATAATTTATGTAAGGAGGAGTTTAATTCGTTTTCCTCTCTGGAACTTAGAATGCATTTATACAGATGCACGCAGCCATCTCTAGAACTTCTATAGTCCTGTAGGAGAAACATCATCCTACAGGGCAAATTCCTTTGAATAACATTATGCTAATAAAAAGAACTCCTGTCCCTCTTTTACCATATAAGAGGAATTCCCAGAGATACTTTAGTTGACACTTTGCGTGCAAAACTGAACAGGATTTTTAAAAAGTTGCCTACTGTGGGCTATTACAGGAGAGAAAAGGCATTTGTTCTAGGGTGCCGCTTCAAAGCAAGTGATAATATATATCACTTACAGCAAATATGATTTGTAACACGTAGCTCTCACATTAACTTCTAGAAATGGAAAATGTTACAGATGGTGAGTCTGATACTCAGGAGTGTGTGATTTTTGTCATGCTGGAGCCCAGTGGCAAAGCATGGTGCTTCTCTTCAGCATGCTTTCTTGTAAAATGGCAGCATATGCTTTATGTTCATATGTGGTAATTAAACTTTTTCATGCGTTGTAATTCAAAATGCATACTCCCAAAAGAATATGATCTGAATCACCACGAGTATCGTTGTCAGCTGCAGAATCAATAACAGTTTTGATGTGCTAGAAAGTCATGAGTTTCAGATGAGAAGCCAGCTGGGGCTGGTGCAGTTTGCAGCAGCATTGCAGAGCTCCTGTGGGACCACATGAGATGGCTAGAGCTGATGGTTTGTCTTATTCCTGAATGCATCCTTTCAGTGGACGCTGTTGCATTTGTGGAGATGCTTTACGGTCTCTGGGGACCTCTTGGTGTGTCAATAGATCCAAGATGCCTCCATGATGCACAAGGAGGATGTTGTAAGGGGAGAATGGCAGGCAGGAGCAAGATATTTCCAGATATGAACAGCACATGATAACACTGAGACATGTACTGCAGGGATATAAGCTGACCTCTGACCATCTCCTGCTGATGCAAGGAGCTAGGCTAACAGGGGCTCTTTTAGGTCTACGAGACAGATGGAGACATTTCTGTCCCGCTGTGCTTGAGCTATCCTCTCCAGTAGCTGATGGAAGAATCCAGGGGACAGTGGCAATGGCATGAGAGCAGTACCACCAGTACCTCAGGAACCTGCCTAGTATTCAAGTTTCTGCAGGCATCATACAACCATCTGCCATAACAGTTTACCATATTCTTTCTGTCTCCTTTTTTGAAAGCTATGAAAGTATTAATTTCTCTTGAAAAATTCTTCACCATGTCTTAGCTAAGCTGTAGTGCGCTGCTAATTTGAAATGCTATCTGAAGACAGCATATGTGGTTTCAGTCTGCTGCGTGTTCCCTCTCCATGCGATAGCTCCACAGAATGCTGCTGAAGGATTCAGGATATCAGTTGCTGGGATATGCTGTAGTGGGGATGCTTTGCAGCATTATGATCCTGCTGAACTCAGGAATGCCCTAGGTGCATGTGCAGAGGAGCACAAGTCTCAGGAGCTATATATTTTGGCATAAAACAGATTGCTGAAAGTATAATATGGATGTTTTTCTTAGCTTTTTTTAACAGGAAAGCCAAAATTAACAGTGGTGAAATTTGCTAAACTGAGTGGACGTAGAGGGAAAAAAAGCAGTTTGTGTAAATGGAGTTATGGCTGGATATTCAGCCATGGGCATATGCTGATGGTCTTTTTCCATCATGACCTAAGATTTTCAGGTTTTTGTTTTGTTTTGTTTTTTGCTGTTTGTTTTCAGTGAAGGAAGTGGTAGTTCTGACCTGTCACAGGTAAGTGATGCTAAATTCAGGAGCATCTCTTCCATTTTGAACAGAGGTAATCTCACAGAACAAAGAGGCAATCTGATGGAGAAGAGGTGAATATAAAAAGGGAGTAAGCACCATGTGTGGTCATGTGCAAACTGGGCTCCTTGCTCCAGCTCTGTTTGGCTTGCTAAATGCATTTAATAAACTGATACTCTTTACCCCTTTGTTCTGTTTGTATATTCTCTGTAGTGAATTTCTCCACATACTGAGAGAGAAAAAATGGAAAGTCTGCACAGAATGTAGGAGTGCATTATCAAGCAGTGGAATGCTCAATAATTAATTTCCTGCCAGGAGATGGGCTTTTTCTTTCTTTCTTTCTTTCTTTCATTACACCACCAGTGGGAACATTTTGTTACAAAACAAGAATATTTTAAAAATCTTCCTTATTGGAAACTTGATTTAGGATCATCAAAAATATACTTGCCTATGTGGTGAATTGTGCTCACTGGAAAGAGGTAACATCCTCAGCATGAATTATTTTCTTTTAGATGATATTTTGGTCCTGAATTCAGTACTTTTCAATAGTCCAAATGTATATGTAATCATATTTCTTTCCTTATATTCCTTGGAATGAAGTATGTAGAGGTGAGTACTTGTATAGTCAGAAGTTTTTCTCATCTCTGAAAAATGAGCACTGTTATCACCATTTAAAAATAACTGTGATTTGAATGCTCTTTTTTTTTGTATTGGTCTGGGATGGTAGGAGTCTATCAGCACAAAGCCCTGCTACTTGTCATTTTGGAGATTACTCAGAGTTTGATCCAGATCCCACAGAAATCCATTGATGTATGTTCCGGAATTCCCCTGGATTTGAATACTTTTCCATGTGTCTTTTCCATCTCTTGCTGAGATGGTTAAGTGGCCTTGAAATGTATTTGGAGGGCTGCACAGGAGCATATTGTAGTGTTGTCAAAAATGATGCCAAAATAATGGTAAAAGGCTGAAAGAAATGAAATGAGCAATACCAGACCCATAAGCTCCCTATCCTTGCCCTGGTTTGTAACTTTGCTTGCATTACTTTGTCATAAACTCACAGCACTCCCAGATTTTGCTTGCCTTCCCATTTGGATACATAAGATCTAGGCTTTTAATAAGCTTTGAACAATAATAAGTTCAGTTGATATTGAAATGGACCTCAGCTTCCTTTGAGATAGCCCATCCCAAGGCCTGTTTTTTAAGAGTTATTACAGGTGCCCAACTCATAGCAGCTAACTCTCTTTATGAGTGAACATATCTCTGTCTCTGCTTTTGGAGGCTTGTGCACCTCCAGTGGACATCAGAAGGCAAATGCTGATAGTCAGGAATTCCTGACTATATTTTTCTCTATATATTTTTCTTTATGTATGAAACACAATGATTATGACCATTACACTTATCTACAGAGCATGTTGTTTTTTTGTTTTGTTTTGTTTTTGCTTACAAGATATCAGCAGCATTTGACCTGTTTGCTATAGTTTGAAACCCATGGAAATTTTAAAAATGGAAGGAAATGTTTTATTTTGAAATGAATCCCTTTGTTCTGACAAAAGTAAAGTGTTGTAGCTGTTCTTTGCTTTAACTCTTCTGTAACTTGACCTCATATTCAGCAGTATTTAATTCTGCTCGTAGACATGTTACTTTCAGTGGAGTTCCTTGTAGATTGAGGTGACATTTGTAGAAATAAAACTGCCTGGAGAACCTTAGATGAAGGAAGGTGAACAAAGTGATGTTATTCTGTATATATTCTGTTCAATAGACCTGGGAGTTATAAATGCAAAGCCCCAAAATGCAGATTCAGATCCAAATATAAGAAACTAAAGATAAATGCTGGAAACAAAATCATTCTGATGGAGATAGCTTCTGTAATGGCACTTTCATGGCTTACAGTGTTTGTCAGCAATGACAGGAGGACTCCCTTCTCTAAATGCAGGCAGCACTTGCAATGAAATAAAAGAGCAGTGAGAGGTAAGAGAAAGCACAGATTGCACGTTTCAGTGTGCAGTTTTAACAAGGTCAGTGCCTAATTTCTCTAACAAATTAAAGGTCTGGGTTCTCTGTCCCATTGCATGCATGAAGTTACGTCAAATTCAAATCATGCCCAGTAGCTCTACAGCCAAATGAACCCATGCATTAGCACATCGTCATAAGAGACACTGTTCTTGTTTGGCCTCTAAGCACCACACCTGACTGGAGGCAGGGGACTGATGCTTTCACACACCACCACATCATCTCTTCCCTCTTTCTTGCCTTGGAGAGCTGCTGTTCAGCACAAAGTGTTACCCGGGACAGCTGATCACATCTCTGACCCTAGCAAGTTGAATGGCATTAGTTTAAAAATGGCAGTACTCAAAATACTGTATTCAAATTAATGCTGATTAAAAAATATTACATGCTTGTCATAGCTTCTCCTGTTTATTTTTTCTTTTGTCCACTAAGCTTGGACAGAAATTCAAACAATTTTCTTTCTCCAAGCTAATTTCAATGTTATATCACTTGTATCCTGACATGTTTATAGCATTTACTTAGAAAATATTTCAAATGAATGACTGTTTCCTTTTTTTGTTTGAAAGATTGCTTTCTATTGGACTAAAACAACCTTAGGTATTTTAGCTTGTCACTGTCCATTTAAGGCACTATTTTTTTCTGTACTATTTAAACTTGTTGTTTTTGCAGAATAATTGCTAAGGGCATACGTCTAAAGGAGAAGAGCCAAATTTTACCTTTATTTCCAAGCAGAAGTAAAAAAAAAAAAAAAAAAAAAAATCTCAAAATGATGTATTCATGGGAAGAAATCAGCAGATAAGGAGTTGCGTCTCCGTCAGTTCTTGTGTGGGGAAGGCTATCACAGCACCTTTTAAGAAATAACCATCTTTTTCTACAAATATCTTTACCTACTGCTCTATTTTTATCTCTCCCCACCCTTTAAGTGCAGGGACTGTAGGTGGAGGATTTGTGAGATGGATTTTACTTCATTGTAATTGCTGCATGTTTCTGTGCAAATAACTGAGCCGTATTTTATCTGCAGTTTGAGGCTTCATAGCCACAAACAGAAGTTGAAATTTACATCTTCTAAGGATGTTCGTGGTAGCAACAGCCTGCTTGTCTCCAGAACAAATACCTGCAGACATGTAACCTGCAAACAGCATGGATTTATTTCTAAAACCAGAAATCCCATTGAATCTGAAAAGATGTTATCAAAGATACTTAAAAGATAACTCTCATCTCTGTACCAATTACTCAGTTTGACAGCATGATTCAAGAATTAATTGTTAAAATAAATTACTTGGAGGGATTCTGTTAATTATTTCCACTAATTCTGACATATGAAATAAGTATCTTTTGTACTGCAGTATCTTGAAATTTACTCCTGATGTATATCAATGTAATTGAGACCCAGTGAGTCTACTGACTATGAGTTACTTTGTTTTTTATACCTTTTGTGTTATTATCTTTTACTATTCTTAGTCAGAGATGAAATCTTTCTTGATCAGTGTTGTTGATTTGCTTCATTATGGCAATCAGTTTTCATGTTTTTATGTTTTCAAAATATAATTCCAGTTATTGCTTACTAAATAATGTTCCACAGAACTAATTTCAAATAGAAATATTTATATCCCAGCCTTTTTTTTTTTTTTTAATGCATGTATCCCACTGGATTTTCTTCCTCTTCTAATTAGCGCTGGTGATGAGTGCGTTTTTTTTCAAGTCCCCAGCAGAAAGTCTCTGCTCTTGGGCAGTGCCCATGACCAGGGGCATGACTGGTGCTCTGTGAGTCAGACTGACTCGCTCTCTCAGTGCATCTCTGATAATGCTGCATATTCGTGAGTCCACAGTGAGCCTTCTGAGGTCAGGGATGCTTTACCAGGAATGCTCCAGGTAGATCAGATCACAACACAGGCTTTTTAAGCATGGGGACAAACCTTATCTGATGGCAATAAATCATACTTGTGTGTACTGAAAATTTGTGACTTTCAGGGCAACTGGACTTCTGACTTTTCTATATTTTATGTTTGCATTGGAGACCTTGTATTGGTTGTGAAACAAATCTCAAGTGTCCATTTAGCCTTCATCATGGTGGATGCCATAGAGCCTTGTCTCATTCAGTGGGACTGGCAGAGTAGGTTCTCCATGCTTTAGCCATGCATAAGGGATGCTTAGGTTTAGGTCTTGCACCCCTGATTCTCCTCAACAGGTCCTGAAGTAGCACATATGATTTCTGTTTATTGTTTCTTCCAGCCTGTTTTTTCTGTTTTCTTCAAGAAATTCAAAAAAATAAGCAGTACAGTAGATACCTTGATAGTCAGTCCTTTATGTGTTATTTCTATGTTGTGAGACATGTTCTGCTCCATCGATTCTACCTCTTTGACGAGGCCCTCAGTAGGGCTTGTTACAAGTGACTTCAGCAGCTAACACTTAGAATCACTGGGGAGATGTTTTTGGTCCCTGTCCTTGTTCTCTGGTTCCATGTTGTGTAGGGGACTTCTCATCCCTGATGATTAATGCCACTGAACAACATTTAGTTCCCATTGCTCACAATTTTATTATTTTTTCTTCTAAAGATCTCCCTGGAGACAGGACAAGGCATGATTTAAAGTTACAGGGACTCATACATTCTTTCATTTCTGCTTATTATAAAGTAAAAGTTTCAAAGGGATGTAATACTAGTTAAAAAAAAAAAAAAAAAAAACAACCCACAAAACAACTTCTACTCAACCATCTTTTAGAAGTTAATGTATTTATTGACATTGGCTGAAAGAAGACAGAGATAGTTTAAGCTGCATTTCTTCTCTTGAAAGTAGGTCTTTTTGATGTACTCAATGTTGGCCTTTCAGAACTTTAAAACATTGCCTGTTTATTAAAAGGATCAAAAAAGAATAGGATATTTGTTTTCAGAAACCTTAAGAGGAAGCACCTTGTTTTGGTCACTAATACTAAGGAGTTACATAAAAACCTTCACCCTGTAGTTGACAGTATCACTCATCATGTGCTTATTTAAGAATTTGGAGGTCACAGCAACGTGCCATCCCTAAAGTCAGGAAATGGTGGTGACTCTGGAGATCACAGGAGAAGGGCAGAGTGTGCTTCACCATGGTCCTGGGAGTGAGCAGGGGGCTGTTCTCAGTTGATGAGAGATCTGTAGCCACTGAGGTGTGGAGAGCTGGTACTCACGCGTCTCTCTCCAGGCTGATTTCGAACTAATTAATAGCCAGTTATATTCAGCTTTTATTTCAACCAGTCAGTTCTTGAGTGCCTTTCAAGTCCTTAACTTTAATTTGGTGGGGGTGTCTAAACGTTGCCCACAGCTGGCTCTAGAGCAATTTTTTTTCATGCATCTTTAGTCCTTCATTTTTATGCTGAGAATGATGAAAGCCACCTGCAGAGGTGGTCTGCATGCCTACAGCAAGCTCTGATGAGACCTCCATGTTGCGTCACTCAAGCCAGCAGACAGCTTTGTCATTCAGGCTTTTAATTATGAGCCAAATGTTCACTTGACCTCTCATACTCTCATTTCATCAATGAACCAAAACTTAGGGCAGTGACTGACAACAGAGCTGCTGCAGTTTGGGCTCTGTGAGCAGGAGTTTCCGCTCATTTCATTTATTACACTAATGATGAGATTTGGAACCCAAACCCTGTGAGGTTAAGCACAGCATAATGTGCTAATGTGGTGTCCACGTGACAGAAAGGTTTGCGGGGCTGCCCACTTCATTGTGCCTCAGCAGTCCTGCTGGGTGTGTGTGTTCCTGCACATTGCATTCCTAGAGATGGATGGGACTGTTGCAGAGGTGGGAGTAGCATTCAGGAGTCATGGTTTTACAGAGAGGATCACAGCTTGAATTCCTGTACTCAGATGGTATTGATACCTATAGGCTTTTTTCCCTACTGCTTTGTATTTGTCTTGACTAAAACTGAAATGTGCCCTAAATACACAGTAACAAGGAATTATTTTTATTTTTTTAGTAGTTGTGTCTTGTGTTTTTGATGTATTTGTCTGACTGGCTTCCCTGTTTCTGGGTTGGGGAACAAAGGCACATGAAAGCCAGAGGATTTATTTTAAAGTTATCCAGGTAGTGTAATGATGCTTTTCTGTATATGAACCTTGGAAAGCTTTGGTGCAGCAGGCTTTGAGTCTTGATCTTCTCTCTCCAGGATGCCTATTATAATGGTCTGACCAGTTTCCTTCTTTCACACCTTCTTTGCCTTTCCTTCACCATCTGACCGCAATACATAATGTCACCCAACCATTTGTCTGAATTGTAACCAGTGTATTGTCTTTAGTGAAATTGTGCAACTCACTAGCATGATTCTACTTACCCAGCTCTCCTCCCACCACGTGGTGTTGCCCAGTCTGGCAGCAGGTGCTTTCTGTCTGGGTTTGCTCATGCTTGTTGTGTTCTATCCAATGCACGCCAGTTGGAGGGTCAGGACTAACTGAGTGCAAGCAGACATCGTTTTGGCTTGGCTCAGGTTTTTATAGTGTAAATAGAACAAAATGCTTGTGGAATGGAGTCAGCATGCTTTATTCTACTTCATCCTTTCTGTGTTTCTATTTTATCATCTTCAGGTAAACTTTTCCTCCGAATGCTCTGGAATTACCTCAGTGAACATCCGAGTTAGCTGTGTTCCCTTGGCCTCTTCATACTGTACTTCCAGTTCCCTCAGTTTATTCCGGGAGTTCTGTTTGCTTTGTTTTGAGAGTGTGTTGTTAGAAAAGAGATAAAGTGGAGCTGGGGAAGGAAGGAAACTTGTCACTAGAAGCCAGAAGAATATCCATCATGGTGAACATTCCAGAAATTATTATTTCTTTTTCTTGAGGAATGTGTGCTAATAAAAGCTTTCCGTTTGCATGCATAAATGAATCAGATCGAATTTTATCCCAGGCTGAACTTGCTGTCACACTGTACTTGTAATTTCAGTTCTTAGAAATATCTAAAAGTTTTTTTAACAGAGAACAGTGCTGTATCTACTGGCAGGAAAATGTGTCTCCCTTGTGCTGGGGTCTGAATGAGCTCAGGAATGGGTAGAGAGAAAGAGCAAGGGAGAGTTTGCTTAGGGCATGGATGAGGTATTAATCTTGCCTGTGGAGAGAGATCTGTCGAAAGATGTCTGTTTGCCCTGGATGATTACAAGTGTATGTTCTGTAAGAGGAAGAAATGAGAGAGTTAACAGAAAATTAGAAATAGGAGAGCAATCAAAATTGTTTTTCCTTTCTGTAAAGGTCAGAGAGGGATGAGAGAATTAAGTGCCTCACCTTGAAATGTGGTTTATAATGGCTTATAATGTGATACCTGAGAGTGTAAGCTGCCTTGACTCGAAGCCAGTTGAAGCCGGCGTCCTGTGGAGTTGCAGCTTGATAAATAAGCCATTCTGATCTGCTTCAGGAAGATTTCTTTTCTTCTTTGTTTTCTTTTCCTGGTTTCTCAGGCTCTTTGATTTTCATCTGGTGATCTACATTTAGGCTTGGCTTCATGGTGAGAAGAGGGGAAAGCATTACTCTACAGTCTCATGACTATTAGAGACAAGTTATTAATATATAAGCAAACAAACGACAGGTGTTTTGCTGAGACCTTTCCCCCCTACTTTTTCAATCTATCCTCCCACTGCAGCATGAGAAGTGTTGGGACCTGGCCGCTTCTGAAGTCTTCCTGAGCAGGGCTTCTCCTGTGCTGCCTGCCCACTGCACACCAGTGCTGACTGCGATCAGCATGTGCGTAGGAGCTGATCCATTGCTAAAGGCTTCTTTGGGAACCCCAGAGAACAATAATATCCTGTTGACTAGGATTTTACTATTTATATCCATCAGCTGAGCAGCCACCTCCTCTGCCTGCTCCCTGGTTACCAGTGTGTAAATCTGTCTTTGTACCATGTTGTCTGCTGCATAGGTGACAAAACAATCTTTAATTTCAAGAGGAATTTGTTAGAAAAGCAAATGCATGGATGAAAAAGGCTGAAGCTTTTTTTGCTTTGTTAACCTGTTAGTGCTTTGGACATCAAGACCTGTAGGAAACTAACCTAAAAATAAGACACATCATTAGAAAGCAGTACAAATCTATAGCAGTGCAAAGAAGAATCCCTGATAGGTATGTTTGTGGAGAAGAGCTGGTATATACCTTTCAGATTAAAAACCAAACCCTGCCACCCACATACTCTCCCAGCAGTTCATTCCTTTATCTTCCTCTTGCCCGCCCTCTTTCTTTCTCCCTTTTCTGCAGTAGATTTTCAAACTACTTGAGTAGAAAATGTCATCATCTTCCAGAAAAACCCTTCTTCTGCTTTGAAACAGGGAAAATACTTCAAATTTTGACTGGTATTTTCTAGGCACCTTTTTTAAAAGGTGAACTTTTAAGAGAGGCTGCACAATTTACTTAAAAGAAAGAAAATACAGTCAAATCTGTGGGAGTCTGCTAGAGTGAAGTGAAAGGAAAGTAATTATCTAACTGGGAGTTCTTTATAAAGGTTTTTGAGGCTCCTGTCAGAAACAAAATTGTGTTAATAGCGGAACTTAGAATTGGATCAAGTCCAGTTGCTTTGGCTCGGAAATGGGTAATGCCCATTGTGGGGGTAGAAGGTTAAACGTGATCTGAATGAAGCAGGAGCAGCCACTGCTCCTAGTTTTAAGGTATTTTTAAGCTCTGTGTATGTGGATTGTGTAGTTTCTAAGTTCTGCTTTGGTACCATCCAATATGCAGCTCTATGGACATGTCTTCCAGAGTCTAGGCCTTCTTTGAAGACCTCACTGGCATACCAGCCAGGGAAACACCATTAAGCTCTTAGCCTGTTCCTTCTCTTCTGCACTTTAGGAATATGGTGGCTCTGCACAGCTCCCTTCCCCTGTGCTAGTACTCACCACTGCTGCATTCTGAGGTTTTCTAATGCATGTACGTGCTCTTGTAAAACCACTGCAAGCAAAATACAGAACATGTTCAGCAGTTAAGAGCAAACTGGGAATACTTGAAGAAACCAGTATGTTTTCTGAAACAATTTTTTAAGTTGTAATGAAAGCTTTGTGCATGTAGGAAGTTTGGAGTACTTTTGATACCATCTGGATACCTAAGCTAGAACAACAAATCACTTGTGACATGACGACAACATATGATACTGTGTTCTTGTAACCTGTGTCTCATTAATGTGGAAGCAACATGGATTTTCCTGCAAAATGTTGATTCACCATCTGTGCTAGTATTATTTGTATGGAGTTAAAGACTGCCCTTTGTGTTACAGTTGTAATGGACCCATTCTGTTCCTAATGACTCGTTTCTCTTGAACCAAAGGAGTAGGTCACAGAAGAAAATAAAACTACACAAAACTGTGCTTACTGCTAGTGATTATTTACCTTACTTCCTATGTGGGAACTGTTAAAATTAATTAAGGGTGGAACTCACAATATTAAGGAATGTTCTTCTGTTGCCATCATTTTCCCTTTCCCATATTTTGCCTTTAATTTGCTTATTTGGGTTGTAAACCCCTGGTCTTGGGAAAACTGAATTCTGTGTATGCCCCTTGTAGATGTCAAAATCTGAATTGGTGAGTTTGTAAAGAACAGTAACATTGCCAGAACTAAAATGGCATTGGTAGGAGTTGTACATGGAATAGTTTACAGCTTTGTTTGAATCATGTTGCTCCAATTCTGAAGTAGCTAAGATATTATTTACTTTCAGAACTAGGAATTGGCATTTTGAGTCTAGTCTTCAGCTGGGGAGTCCTCAGCTTCATTGCATTTCTCTGCTAATTACTGGACTGCCTTCATTGGTGGGCCCATTGCATTTACTGATAATTAACTAAAATTTTTATACAGAAGATGTTGCAAAGCAGTTTCTCTCTTTAATGTGATTTGAAGTACTCAAAGGATGTTTTACTTGCTGTGAAATTTTATTTCTCTGTAATATAACTGATAGCTTCATTCATGCTGCTGAGTTTTACACCATAAGACTGATGGTTTCCAGATGAAATATGTCTAAACGAGGACTCTTTGCCCACCTTCTGTTTTATTCACATCTGTAGAGTCCTTTTGCTTTTTCATATTCTTGACCCTGAGAAGTAAATGGAACATCTTGAAGAAAATAAGTATATAATCAGTAAAAATTTAATCTGATTCATTGTCTTCATGAAGGGAGTATGATTTGACACAGTACAATTAAGGCACAGATTCTGTATTCTTGCTCTTCCAGTAGCTTTAAAGAAGTAAATCTCAAACTTGTTGGAGATAAGCTGCTTTATGGAAGATATTGATTTACATTTTATTAATGAGTTTTTAAGGTAATTTTGATGCATCAGTAAATAATACCAAAAGAGAAGGATAGGGCTTTAAAAAAAGATTTATTCTGATGCTCTCTACCCCTTTTCACAACACATCAACTGAGACTTCTAAGGAAACAGTAGAGGAAGATGGTTACAACAGTTTATCAAGAATGTTGCTTCAGAGTTTTCAAAAGGGCTGGAGTGTGAGAAGCTGATGGAACAGAAAGGGAACAGATGCCTGCTTTAGAGGTGAGTTTATCTCTCTTAAGATTCAGAGAGCAGCTCTGACTGGATAATGTAACAAATTAGAAACACCAATAGAGAAGCCTCCCTTAGGTCCTTGAAGTTAACTTCTGCTGGGGTTGAATAGTGAAGAAGCAACAGTGGGTAGGGGGTGCTTGCTAGGATGTTATCAGAGAATTGGCTGCAGTAGCATATTTTTGCAGCTAGAGAATGTGAATAGAAGGGACTTGTTGATAGATAAAAGCCTACAGTTTTTGCCTATTGGGATGAGAATATTCAAGGATGTTCAGTGGGGACAAAGGAGAAGGAGGTGGTTATGGCATAGGAAATGAGAAAATATCTTGATGGTTTGTTCGTGACTTATATTCACCAAATTATGCATATATACAAGCCTCTGTAATTGTATAAACTGTTATGCTTGCCTTTGTCCTCCCTTTCTGTCACATTAATATCCTTGACTGCAACTGGGATCTGATCTTGCACCCACTCAATTTTTTGCCTCTGAGCTCAGTTGAACTAAATAAGGCTGCTGTAGTTGAGGAGCCGTTCCGTTCTACTGATCTCACGTGCACAGAGCTTGTGACATACAAAAGCTCAAGGCACACAGTAAGTCCTCCATGGGCCACAATATAAATAAATGTACCTGTTTGCAGTCCAAAAACTGCAGTATGCAGGAATACACACCAAAATTAGGTCCATACACTTAGATCAGCCTGATATCCTCAGTTGGCATATTGTCAGGTGGGCAACAACACATCTGCAGCAGGGCTGATAATGGAAGCCCCTAGATGAATGTTACTACAGCTTTCTATGTGCATTTGCCTACTTGTAGGAGGCACTGTTATGGCTTTTGAACTACTTCTCAGAAGAGCAATTAGCAAGTCCAAAAGGTCTTGCCTTAAGGCTCTCACAAGTTATGAATTATACATTTAATTCTGTTTCCTGCCTTCCATTTCTCTAACACACTCTTTCAGATGCTTGCATAATGTTTTATTTTCCTCTTTACATAAAAATTTAATAGCCTAGTGCTCAGAGTAGGGGTATGGGAAAGCCTTTTCATCATCTCTCCACAACATACAACTTCTGTATTTTTAAGGTGCTGTTTAGGAAAGAAAACATTTGTTGCCAGGCCATAATATCTTAAGGCTTTTGAGTACCTTCACTGATGAAAGTCTTCAGAGCAATAGTAGCTGGGCAGTCAGCAGTTACAGCTGCTGCCTGCTTGATGCTATTAAAACACAGATTTAAATTTATTTACTGTGCCACAGAGCAGTGGACCTGGCCACAGCCACCATGATGTAACGTAGTTAATGAAAAATAAAAAGTGTATCTTACAAGAATACGCTCTAAGAGAAACCAAATTAACTTTCCTGAAAGTTGACAAACTAAACCACTGTGGATGCTAACATGATGTTCCTCTGCAGAATGAAGGTAGCTCTAGAATGAAGAAAGCTTTAGCTTTCTTTGGCTGAATTTAAACTGAACAAAGGATGCTTTTTCCAGGTGGGGAGTACTTCTACTGATGTTTTTCTGGAAATGAGCTCCTAACAGTTGGCATTGCCCATCTAAAGCCAACCAAAGTCACAGCAGAGGAAGTGGAAGCCTGGCAAGCAGTGATGTCCCCTTGCCTGGAGGCTAGCAGTGCATTAGCTGGAGCATTACCAGCTGGAAAGGGCCAAGGTAGTCACCTGGGATCAAGCTGAGCATGCACTAGGATGCATGTCTTTGGAGCTGGGCTGAACCCCAGAGGCAGGGATTGGAGGCTGTTGCCAGGAGATGCTGGCAGGGAGGTGTTGTGGCTGGGAAGGCCCCAGTGGTGGAACTGAAGCTATGTGTGTGTAATCCTGGCTCTTGCTTTTGTTATTGCCTTGAGGTAGTGAAGAGGAGCTACGTGGCTCCTCTAAACATAGGCTGGGCAAGAAATAGAAGAGTATTTCCCTGTGTTTCTGTCTCAGCAAAAAAGTTACTGAGGAATGCCTGAGCTCCGCTTAATGACGATGGTGCTCATTAAGGCCCATGTCTGTGTGTAGGGGTATAGTTACTGTGCAGTTGACAAGGCAGTGAGATTTACCTTAATGTGCTTTTCCCCTGGAAGCTATCTATTAGTCCTCTCTGGACTTGGGGATGCTCCAGAGAAACCTCCTGTTCCCTAAAAATTGCTGGGTATCCCTACATTTCCTTGTGGCTACACCTTACCTGTTAGCCTGGTGATCCGTGTTATACAGTTATTCTTCCAACCTCACAAAAAATGCTGTCCCAATTCAGCGTTTTGCCAGGGCGCATGGGATAGGAAATAGCTTTCACTGCTGTCTCACAGGGTACCCAAGGAGACCTGCATACCTACCAGGAGCTGCTTGCACCCCAGATCAGCCATGTGTGACACAGACCCACCTACACTACTGATGGTAATTTTGGGCAGCGTCAGCTGTGTGGTAATTTGCTCCCAGGGCCCATGACTTTGCTGCTGAGGGTTCTCTACAGATGCTGGCTCTGCATGTGGGTGGAGGAACTTGCAGATCCAGTGCCCACACTAGCAAAATTGTATCGGCTGTGTTTTCAGTACTGGTGTTCCTCTGCTTTTTTTTTTTTCCTCTCTGCGCTGCACGTTGTTTAGTTACAAAAGTAAATTATAAACTGAGGCTGCTCTCTGACTTCTGGTAAATGCAGAATTTAATTGTTAGGGTGATAAATACTTGAGCAGTGAGGTTGCTGCTGTGTTATAAGCTAGGCAAGGTTTGTAGGGGAAGGTAATGTCTTTTATTAGGCTGAATGATAAGTTGCTCTGTTGTTTTTCCAGCTTCTGCTTGTTGACCAAATAACAGCTACTGCCTCACTTCAGACTTCTTTTTGTGGCGAGCTTATCTGTGTAATAGGAATCAGTGAAGTTAGCCTGTTGGATTGCTCACATTTTCAGACTGCAAACTATGAAACAAACAAATACATTCAAGTTTAATTTGTATAAATCTGAATTATGTATTGTTATATTGCGTATGTTGTTCTTCCATTTGTTAAATAACATTTTTCTTCAACTTTCACTTACACGTGAAAATCTTTGGAAAATACAATATGGCTTTGATACCGTGACTACAAATAAATGTAATTTCAGCATTAATTGACAGAACTACAGTTGGAGTATCACAGTCAGGACCTGCACTGACTAGCAAAGGCAGTGTGATTGCAAAATGTAGATTTTTGGCCTTGATAGGTAGCAAATGGATGGATTAAATTAAACCATAGACAGGAGAGTGGTGTCTACTGGTGCTGCCGTAAGCTAAGTTTTCTGGTGCCTGAGCAAAGTTGCAGAGAAGTGTTTCATGACAAAAAGCAACGTATAAAATGTGCCTATGCAGTCTGCAGTCTCATTAGCATTCAGCCGTATATAATGCATCCAAACAAGAAGTTTCACTGCTTCAAATGTAAATACTGCAAATCACAACCACGTTTTCCTGGCTCAATTGGCTGTGCAGGGCAAGGTCCTGTTGGAGCTCAGTTACCTGGATTTCCCTGTGCAGGGCAAAACTGGATGTATTCCAAGAGGGAAGTGGTGAGGCCGGGGAGGTAAGGACATCCCTCGGCCTCACCGGGCTGCAGGCCTTGTGACAGGAGCAGCATGGCATTGAATTCACCTTTCCTGCTCCTGCCGAGGCCAGGAGAGCTGCCAAAGTGGAAATATGCCTGAGTTGACTGGAGTGAGATTCAATTTACTAATGAGAGAGTCACATTTGGGAGTGCTTCGGTGTAAATAGCAGGAGGGTTGTTTGGACAGCTCACTGGGAAACTATTTTGGCAAGTGTTGCCTTATGTAAATGCAGTTTACTTGTATCTGCTGTCACTGTAACTGCTTGTCTGACGTGCCTGGAAGGTCCCTCCTGTTATCTTCATACCCATTTAAGATTTTTTTTTTTAATCTGCAACTTTTCATGGCAAGCACCTTGAAGTTGTGGTGCTTTCCAGTGGCTGGGTGTGATTTCTGTAGCTCTCTGCCATGGCTCATGAAACCTCCAGGGCTCTCTGCAACTTAGTCTTAATGGGCTGTGTTTCTCCCTTTCAATTCCAAGCTGTCTAGGAGTTGAATGTCCTAGGCTAGTCACCTAGACTTCCTCTGGAGCTGTAATTTTTCACTGCCTTCAGTTAATGACAAAATTGTTCTGCAGATACATTAAAACAAACAAACAAACCAACCAGATTTTAACCTATTGCTATTCTCCTGGCTGTATTACCAGTTACAAATCCTTTAGAATTGTACCAATATGGACTTTGAGTTGAAAATTGCTGTTTTCAACGTGAATGAGAGTGAGTGGGAGCCGTGTCCCTTGCTTGCCATTGCTGCCTGACTGCCGGTTAGCTTGGACACTTGTCCTTGTCATACCAGGTCACACAGAGCCTGAATCACCTGATGGCTGGCTGTAAAATGGAGCCCTCTTCTTTTTCTCAAATTGACTTGCACACAAAGAAGTGAGTTTCCTTGTCCCTGGTGTTATTGCCTTACATCTTGAGAATGAGGAGAGGCAGAAGTTGCTCTGATTTCTTTTTGGCAAAGTCAGCAAACAAGCAAACACTAAAAGCCTTTTCTGCCAAATGAGAGCTGCTCTGCTTGGGGGGAGCCCATGGTCCCATCAGCCCATGCTTTTACACCACACACACTGGCAGAGCAAGTCACAGGGCAGAGTGTTGTCTGCTATGCCTCCTTCATTGGAAATAAGTGCTGTCCTGTTTAGACACCGTGGCAATTTATTTTTATTTCACTTTGCCAGCATAAACTCCTTTCCTTTTTTTCCTGTGGTGTTTATAGAATATTGTGGTCCTATTGATCACATGAGGTCCTTGCTCATTGCATCTGCCTTGGAAACCTCCAGATTTACCCGTTTGCATTCTCCTGGGTGCAGGCTGATGTGACTGGCAAGAGCTGGTTCTCACCCACCGCTGTGTTACTCTGAATTCAGCCATCCCTGCCTGCCTGCTTTAGAGTTCCTTGTTTACTTTCCTGATGCAGGTTGAATATCAAGCATTATGTACAGGTAAAACTGTATTTGTTAGTGTTGAAGCAGTCGGGTTAATGCTGAACTTCTCTCAAAGGGAGCAGGGCAATTGAATGAAAATGGCTTGAGTATGTCTGTGGGACAAGAGAAAATTCTCTGACTTCTTTGGCAGAAGTTCATTGGTGCTTCACATAGAAAGTCCAGAAAACATTTTCCTGTGGAAAAGAACAACTATATCAAATCTGTTTCCTTTAATTCAAAAAATCAGTTGCCAGGTGACTTTAATTTTTTTGGTCTTTTTTCCCTTTTTTTTTCTTTTTTTACTTTTCCCACTTGTTTTTTTCTTCCCCATTTCACCAGGCTGAAAACATAAAATATCACTGAAAAAATTCTTAACAAAATCAGACACATGGCTCCTGCACACCTATCCCTGAAGGACTCATTGGTTTTTGCAGTGAAGCATGAAAGCATGGAGCAGGAGCCAGCTCTAGTCCTTCCTCTGAAAAAAAATCCTTCCCAACTCAAAGAGAGAATTTACTTATATAGAGCTTAATTATTACTCAAAAGTAACTTCATTCTAGTGATACTACCAGTTTTTAAACTGCTGTTCAGTAGTATTACAAAAAGCAAACAAGCGAAAAAACCAATAGTGGAACGCAGAAACAACACCCACTCAGCAAAGGTGCTGTTTTCAAGAACAGCCTGCCTGTGTTCTCTGTTACCTCTACCATAGCATGACATGCCACCTTGTATGTCTAAACCATGCTGAACGTGTCTGGAAGCAGACTGGAAGTGCTTCAGGGTAGCGGCTTCCTGTGTGTGTGGCTATGCAGTCTGGATCAAGCACCGTTTTATTTTCAGCTCTGTTAATAATTAACCTTCAGCTTGTAATAACTATCCAGCATAATGATAACCACACCACTGGCTCTTATCCACAGAGTTATTAGGTACACAATAGCAAATCCATATTACTGTTTGAGCTGATGTCTGTGAAAGTGAATGAATGTTAAATTGTCAAAATTTGAGGCACTTACCAGTATCTTTTTCCACATTCTGTTACTTTCTAGACAGATCTCAGTTTATCTGTATTTTGATCTGTTACGCCAGCCCTAGAGAGCTTTCTTCTTGCAGAGACTTCATTAAAGCTCTTGAGCACACATTGTGGCTATGCTGTAATGTTTGCATTAGTGATGGTGCTTTTTCATGTTAAACAGGTTTGACCATGAACTGCATGAGATTAAGTCCAAATCTGTTTTATCTGGATGGCTATTTCCTACTTCATGTTACGTGAAGGCGGTTAAGCAAAGCAGCAGTTGGACTTCTGTGTTTTAAATCAGTCTTTCTTTCAGACTCTTTAAGGTATGTAACACACAGCCAGGCAGCAGGCATCTGTAATGCTGTCGATCACCAGTGCTGTTGCTGCTCACGTAGGAAACATTAGTAAGAGGCACAGAATTTATCATCTGCTGTAAACATCAGCTGCTCATTCTTGCTTCTTTTACCCTCACTGCATTCCCTCAACTGATTGCCACGAGAGATGAAGTGCTGGCACATTAAACTCATCTGCAGAGCTGCTCGCTTGAGATTCCTCCTGGCTGCTAAAACTGAGCAAGGAGAAACTTCTCACTGCATATCAAAGGCAGCTTCACAGACAGGGAAAGCAGAGCACAAAACTCTTCTTTCCCTCTGCCTGCTGTTGGCTGGAGCAGTGACTCTGGGTCTCACTTTGCAGATGGTCTATCCCGAGTCTCCTAAGCAGCCAATTTATGGCCTCTCTGTAAGTGCATGTGTGAAGGAAGGAGGAAAACCAAGCTGTTTTTAATCTCATGTTTCTAGGCAACCAGGTAATTCTCTGCAGTCTATTCCCAATGGGAAATTCCTCTTTCCCTGCACCTCTGCTCAGCTGCTGCAGGGGATGCCTTCCTCTGCTTTCTCCTGCTCCTGGGGGTCCTGCTGCAGTCAACTCAGAGGAGCTTTTGTTTTTCCAAATGTCGGGGGAGAGAGCAAGAAAACCATAAGCCTTGTTCAGGGTAGCCACACACTGTGTAGCAGGTAAAGGGAGGCAAAGGAGCGTTCACTGCAAGATTGGGGATTGTTAAATAATACACTTTTTATTAATAAGGTTTCCTTAACTTGAGATTTTAAAGATAAGAGTTGGAGGAATTAGAGAGCAATTGAAATCTCTCAGCTTCTCTATCATTCACAGAATGGAGGTGCCTAGTTAGAGCTCCAGAAGAGCAATTGCCAGATATATTAAAGACTCTTCTTTAAGGAAGCCACATAGATCATACACAGGCAGTTGGTCTACAGGGGCCAAAATCTGCTCAGCACCACTAGTAAAGATTCTGAGTTTGATGAACGTTTAGGTCTGGTCCAGTCTGCTGACTGTCCAGGTAAACACATGGTAAACCATATTGCATTGGGGCTTTACGGTTTGACCAAATGTTGAGAGCCAGTTTATTTAGAATAAGTCTACAAGCCTGATGCATGTAATAGGCATGTGCTTTCACAGAGTGGAGTGTGGAAAGAGGTTAACTCTGATAATATAATTTCACTCTGTATTATGAATTGCAGTCTGTGGGAAGGGTAGTTGTGAGAGAGCTGAGGTGCTGACCAGGCAGAGGGCTTATCCAGTGCACCTCCTCACTGACCTCATGAAAGCCATGGAAGTCACACTTCCCTAATGCCAAAGAGGTTTTTCCTTTTATCGCCCTAACACTTCACTGTTTTCCCTGCTTGTAGCAACTGGAAGCTCCACTAAGACACCAGCAATTGGCTTTCCTGTCTGTGGTGCAGCCTATGTGGAGTTGCCTTGTGCAGGGAAGGGCAGCCAGGGCTTCACAGAGCTGAGTGAATGTTGTTTCAAGGCAGGAAACATTGTCAGGGTAGATTACATGAAATTGCCAAGAAATCTTCCAGCAAAGTCATTTTACTCTTGATCTAGGTACGTTTATCTATTCTCAGGTAGCGTAGCAGTGTACACATCACAGGGAGGTTTGATTCACAGGCTTTCGCTCCGAGTCTGCCTATGTAATTAATGTCAGTGCAGTAGGTCTATGTCATTACGTGAAGGTATGTGGAGTTAGCAAGGGGTGGTGTCTGGCTGAGGTCTGGCAGTGTGTCTAGTAATAGTAACACAATGAATTTCTTCCCTTCTCACACCTTTCTGAGGATCTGTCCATGGGCAAAGAGAAAGATTAATGGGCAGGAAGTGCCTGAGAAGACAGAAGGATTGAAGCTTTTTTTAAAAAAATAATTTTTTTAAAAAGCTTTAAAGTAATTTTGGGAATATGGTAGAAATACTCTAGCTGTCACCACCAAACTTGCATATGAGGTAGCTGTTTTGTGTCAGACATGTCTCTTCTCAGCACCAACATTGGGTTTCATCTGTCCTTAAATTAGCCTTAATTATATATCATTAATTTTTTAAAGCAGGAAAATGCAGCTGAAAGCAATTACTCCTAATTGCTGATTTGTGTATGTACACCCAAAATGGTGATCTCTTCATCTGAAACCTCGTTCTAGCTGCAGTCACTCCATGTGTTTCTACCATCATTTTTAATTCAAGTTTGGATTGCATGCTAGTGATTATTTTAGTGGCTTTCTCTGAAAGCTGTAGGAAATCTTTTCTTACGTGTGCTGTGATCTTTTTGAAAGAGTGACCTTGTTAACAAGGCCAGAGTAAAGAGAAGATGTTTGGTTTTGGAAGTAAGACTAAAGTGACCGTTGTTCACATAAGGAGTAACTCAATTCTTGGAATCTGTGCTTAAATAGGCACTTGAAATTCTGCTGGATATTGATTTCATATCTGAATGCTGGCATTATTTTTCACTAAGCTAAAGAACAAAAGAACTGCTGGTCTTCAGTTAATAAGTTGATGGTACTGTTCAATGCTGACCCCTGCATTCCTATGGCTCAACTGTTTGGGGCTTCAAAAATGTAATTCAGAGATATCATGGCTTCTCATTCTATCTGAGTATTTTAAGCCTTTCCTGTCTAGGAAAGATTCAAAGCTGTCAAATCTTGCCAGTGGAAAATGACCTTTTTGATACTGCAGACACAGTCTGGATCAGTAGATTGCTAGGTGGATTGAAAACTGGAGGATCACTTCTGACTGGATTCCAGGAGACCAAAGGATTGATAACAATCTGGCATCAGCTAGTGAGCAGAGCTCCCAGGGCATGATGTGAGGTGCCATGTTGCTTGACATTTTCATTGGAAAACTGGTGAAGTCACTATGTGCATTCTACAAATTAAGTGAAAAAAGTGATATGTATGGTAGGAGAGCCTGAATCCAGAGGAATAAACATAGGATAAACTTGAATCTCATGGAGTTCCGTAAGAAAAACTGTAACATTCTGCACCTTGTACAGAATAACTCCTTGCATTGGTAGAGGATGGGAAGTGACTGATTGATCTGTAGCCCTGCTGATAAGGATGTGGGTGTTGGAGTGGATGCCAGATGACAACAGTAGATCCAGACATTGCAAACAAGCCAGCAGTGCACCCAGTGCACCAGACTGCAAATAACACAAACCCTCTACCGTACTACATTCCCAATGGATCCTGGCCTGCAGAATGTAGGAAATTATTGTGCCTTGCTACCTGTAATGGTGAGGCAGCAGCTGGAATGCTATTTCCAGTTGCGGGGCCCCTGGGTCAAGAGGGACATGGAGAAGGTCCAGAGAAAGACTACAAAGATGGTAAGGTTGTTGGAGCACATCTTGGGAAAATACATTGTGGACTATAAACTTGTTTAGTCTGGAAAGTGTGAGCTAAGAGAAGAATTGAGTAGCTCAAGATCTTCAAGGGATTTCTTGAGTAGCTCAAGAAATCTTGTTAATATTTGAAGTGCAGGTACAGAGAGCCAGGTTCCTCCCAGCAGTGCCAGACAATGCAACACAGAAAGCTGGATGCTTGGCTGAGCATTGAGAAGACCTTTCTCACCAGGAGACTGGACGTGGAAATGGCTCTTAAGAGAGGCCACAAGAACTCTCTCTCTGGAAATCTTGAAGGCTTGGCAAGCTGCAGTCTCGTGTTGGCAATAATCCTGCTTTGAGCAGGAGATTTGGCCAGGGACTTCTGTAGGTCCCTTCTCTCTAGTGTGCTTGTGAGTGAATGAGAGGACTGATGTGATGTGCATTTGTGTCTATGTTTTCAAATTACTGCTCTTGAATCCTGCCTCTCCACAGTTCCAAAGGAGACCTGAGAAAATATTAATAAGCTAAGGCAGGAAAAATGTTACTGTGTAATTACCAGTTGCTAAAACAGTGGCTTTTCTTTGTCTAAAATAGCTCAGCTTTTAAAAAGAGCTTGGGGTGGAAATGCAAGTGATTTTTATGCCACCTAACCCTACTTATGTAACAGTTCTGCCCACCCTGTTTTGAAGAAATGCAGTGCTGCAAGTGCTTAGGATTTTGTTTCCAGAGGCAAAGAACTGCACATGATCACCATGCTCTCACCCTTGTCTGACCTCTGGGCTGCCATTCCCACACCTGGCAAATCCTCACCGCAGTGTGGTCTTGGAGATTCACCTTGGAGAGTATTGGTTGTGACTGATGCTGAAAGGCTGCATCCTAAAGCAGTGAGGTTTCATTGGTAAGTGGGAGGCAGAGGCTCTTCCGTGGTCTGTCTTCAGTTCAGCTTAGTAAACTGAGTATTCAAAGAAGCTTTGTCTTCAGAAGCTCTTCTCTGATTTCTTTATGTCCCGGCCTCAAATGATAGATTCACCTCTTAGTCTGAGGTAAGTTTGTACTCCTTTTCCTCTCACTAATAAGTGGAGTTCTGATCATGCCATGGCACCTGGAAGCTGTTGGACTACGAAGCAGGGAGCCGCAGCTGTCAGCTCTATTGTGGACCTTGCATGTGCGTGTGGGCTGCACAGCTTCTTCTCATTGCTGGGCTGTAAAACGAAGATTTCTGGAGCGAAGAAGCATTTGTTACACCTGTTGTCCTGCCTGCATAAGTGTCAGTGAACCCAGCAGAGCTGAGCACGGGGAGACTGACAACATCAAGCCCATTGTCCAGGCCTGCTGTGAGCAGCTAGCCTGGCATCTTCAGCATGGATAGGGCTTTCAATAGGCTCGTGGAGAGGAACTTTTCAGGCATGGTCTGTATTTAGCCAACTTCTGTTTGTGCAGCATTAAGACACTGAAACAAGATAAGATTATTGTTTATTTTCCACTAGTGTGGCATCTTGCAGTTAATGAAAGTCAAATCTGGCAGCCACTCTCTCTCATTTGACCATGTGTGGCAAGTTTTCTCCTGGAGTGCTTGTGAAATTAAGCTGAAAGAGAGAGAATCTTCATCTTGTTATGGCATCAAGAAGACAGGACAGCTATGAGCTCTGTGCCTGCATGACAGACGCATTACCCAACTCAGAGTCGAGGTGTTTTGAGACCAGCAGGTGTGCATTGTGTCCACTGGGCCTCCAGTGCCAGCCTGCTCTGCATAAGTCTGAGTGATTGATCTTTAACTCTTCTAAGCTATTTTTCATATGCATAAATCTTGATCTGTTAAATGCCATTCTGTTCCTAACTAAAGATGTAGTTCTTGCACAGAATATGCAGTGTCTTTAATTATTCATTCCTTAAGATTTGAGATAACCAATATAGAGGATCCTTTTATGGTTAGCTGGATTTAAAAGGCAGCCCCTTGATACTCTGATATTTAATGCATGAGCAGGGACTAAATCCTGCTATCTGGCCTCCTGAGACGATGAATCAGCTGCCTTTGGGCATGTAATGCATGGATGCCTGAGGGGCATTTTGTTCATTTTGTCCTGACCTGAAATATTACAACTGGAGTGACTTGCTATGTGTAATGCTCCTCTAACCACAGCTATCTCAGAGCAGCTCCAGGAATGTGTTATGAGTAGCTCTACCTCTCTAACTTGTTGTCTGGTAAGGGAATTACCTCTGCGGGTTGGTGCTAGTTAATCTCCTGGGAGAAGGAAAGAAAGGAAGAGGTACAGATGAACTATGTGCCCAGATTACAGACCAGATCAAAGCCTAGATGGGGAAATAAGCACTAGGAAAACAGTGTGGAGAAGATGAGTGCAAAGAAGGCAAGGTGGAAGGTGGCTCTTAATCCTTATGTCTTCAGCCACTTGTGAAAAATACGGTTGTATTTCATCAAGAGTGAAACTGGGATGAGGTGCTAACAAACTGCATAATTTAACTGTTCTAAATCAACCATATGTATACAATATTCGGAGGCTAATCACAGGATAGGTAAAGGTAAACAGGATGAAGAGAAAAAACGAAGAAACACTTAGATGAAGACCTCTCTTGTAATACAGGCAGGTGTCTCTCAGCAGCTCTGTAAATTCACAGATTAACATTCATTAAACTTATTTGTTTCATATCACAATTATATGTTACATGTTTAGATCTTTTAAGAATCTCAAGAATCTTAACGTTTCATCAGTTATTTTTTGTGCACATGCAGTCAAAACGTTAGCTCTTCTCCTGAGATCTTACAAAGTGATCTTATGCAAGGTAGCGACAGAGGAGCACAAAGACAAATTCATTTGTTTGCTTCTCTCCTGTTGAGGCGTACCTTGGCAATCCTTTGCTCTTACTTCTGAACTACAAATATTTCTAAAAATACCACCATTAGAGACAGCCATTGAATATTTAATTAAACATATCATAGTTTTCAGTCTTGTGTGAAGACTCATGCTTTGCTTATTGAGTGTCTCCAGTCTGGACAGCAGCAAAAATTTCTGTGATATATGTGACTCAGGAGACTAAATAAAATGGCTCAAGGGCTATTAAGACATAGTTTTACATACAGTTTAAATAGAAATAAGCCAGCGCTGCTGCCAAGAGAGGCAGAGCTGTAGCATACCCTTTTCTCCCTTGGCTCATACAAGCTCAAGTGTTTGTGTGACTGCGCAGTGAATTGGATCGAGTGACTGAGTTAAAATAAACCCTTTTGTTCACCGGGTTAATTTTAGCTGGAATCAAATCCTGCACCTGGTTTCCCATGGCATCACAGACAGGTTTAGACCGTTCTTCCCTATCTCTCACTTTGCTTAGGCTATTTGAGTTTGCACTGGAGAACATTAAGCAAATCTTTGTGCAAGGACTATTTGCATGTCCTTGTAGGGTATGTAAACTGAATCTGAGATAGAGGTAGGAGAAAACAGATGTGGCACTATACATCAAGTTTAGTCTTATAATACTAAGGAACAAAAATAGAAGGCAAGTTGTTCTGTTTGGTCTCTTCTTCCTGAAGAGATCCAGACTGGTATTGCAGTTGTGAAATGAAATACATTTTATGTGGCTGATGAAGCCTGCTGTAGGCAGTTAGTTGTCCATTTATACATTTCTGCTTTTGACTGCTTTTCAGGATGAAGATTTGAATTTACCCACATAATCACTTCTAAATCATAGCAATGGTTTGGTGCTTTAGTTGCTGTATGCTGTTTACAAGACCAGGTAATACTGAATGACTTGTGATTAAGTTAGAAACCTATTCAAATACGATACTCCTATTGAAAGTTGTAGATCCAAGTTATTTGCTTTTAAAGAGTCTCTCTCACTACCTTCCTTTGAGATACTACTTTCTTTGAGAATAAGCTCTGATCCAGGCTCTTCCCAGGCAGGATATGTATAAGGCTTTAGCTTTGCTTCCAGACCTTCTTCTTCAAGGAATTCTGGGCAAAATGGTACATGCAGAATCTGCTTTTCTCATTCTTCTTTCTGGTATTTGTGATAGATATGAAAGCAAGTATGAGGCTGTTTTGGGTTGGATAGCAGCTATCTATGCTAAAATACAATGTCTGTTCTTGGTTCAGCTTTTATTAGGCTTTTCCATCATGCTTGGTGTCAGAACATGGTATTCTGAATAATTGGCAATAGCCTAACTCATGCGGCAGGCATTTCAAGATGTCCCAAGCCATTAAAACTAAGGGGGATTTTAATTCTACCTACCTAGCTTATTGCTGTTAATATTCAATGTAGGTTGTTATTGTATGATAAAGCAACACAGAGGTGACCCATATCACATGTGGGCTCACAATACTTCTTCGATAAATTCACTGGAATGTGGAGGTGATGTTTGGTTTATCCTTACATGCCACTTGCCAGAGACCTAGCAATAACTGATGTGGTCTAAAACTTGGTGATACAAAGTTAATTTGCAACTTGTTTTAAATAATAAAGCAGGTAGGATAGATTTACACTAGTTCAGCATTTTCTGTGATGTGGCTTTTGAAAAAAAATCTGGTTCTTCAAGCTTTAGGATGGATTTACTGTACTGTTGAACTACACATAGTGTTGTTATTTGCTGCTTGTGCTATTAAGTTACTATTTATCTCTGAAGATAATGAAAATTAACTGAAAATTGACTTTGTTTTCCAAAGCTTTTAGAAAGCAAACTCTTGTCTAGGGATTCAACTCGTTAGGAATACCTGTCTGAATGTTTGCTTGGGAGAATTTTGGACAAAGATTACTGTGGGAAATACAGAAATTGAAAGCATGTGGAGAAAAACCACACTGTCCCTAATTGGTTTTCTTGTTTTGGGTCTTGGAAACATCAATAATTGTCAAAATACATGGCATGTTTTTGGTAAGTGTAGAAGTGGTTTTTTTTCCATTGGAAAACATTAATCAAATACTTCAGATATTTCAGAGTGTGGCATGAAAACTGAGCTGGCAAAAGGATAAAAGAGGATGGGAACGATCAGATTAAAAAATCTAACAGAAAACTCTGGCAGATTACTAAAGAAAAATCCAGCGAGTCATTTCAACAGTTTCTTAAACAACAAGTATTTTGTTTGGGCTTCTAATGTGTAGGTGACCCCGAAGTCTCTAAATACTGCTCCAGGCTCAGGAGGTGCACTAGGAATCTATCCTGTCCCAGGAGCTCCGTAACTTTCCCTGTGGCAGCTTCTTATCTCCTTTTCCTGTTTGTGTGCCAGGAGAGGAGTCTAAGGCCTCTGTCTGCAAATATGGCTGCGGGGCTTATATCCTATTTGCAGTATAGAATATTTTGCAACTAGCAGGATTGGTTTTCTTTTTTTTTTTTCTTTCTTTTAATTAAAAAAAAAAAGTTCCTTCTGACAGGTAGAGAGAATAAAATGGTTAAAAATTCAACAGGCTTCTTCATTTCTTATAATTGAAATGCAGTATACTTTGTAGTTCAATGATCAGTAATGTAATGTTTCAGTTGGGTTGGACTTCAACTTCTTTCTTCAGTTGGATTGGACTCCAACTTCTTTGGAGTTACAAAATTAGCTGTTGGTACTGACATGGAGAGAAAATCTAGAAATTGATAATATTTAATATTGTGAATTAGTATTTAATAATGTGAATAGATCCTTTCTTCTCTCTCATCCTCCTTCCCATCCAGAATCCTTTTGGCATGGAAAGTAATTTTCTATCATTTCACAATTGCATGGCCCTTTTTAATGCATACTTCAATGCAATTATACTTTCCTCATATGGGGACAGAAGCTCCCAAACTGTTAGAACTGCTGATAATGGTATTAAGGAGTCGTACCCAAATTTTTACAACAGGAGTCAGTGCACCTTTTGAAAATTTCAATAAACAGCATTTAGTTGAGTAATGCACAAACTGATGACAGTGCATCTTTTAAAATGAAATGGCAGACATAGCAGTTTGCTAATTGTTGAAATGTTTAGTTAAAAAGTTTAAAATGTAATGCTGCTTCTGTAGATGTTCCTGTACAGAAACTCTTCATGTCCCTGACTTATTTACAGCACTGGTCTGCTGTGCTTGCTTTTCTACCCAGTTTTCACACGTATGCAGAAAAAAATGAAGTTTAAATGCTTATTGTTTTCATTTTTTCCTTCAGCTTGAATAAAAGAAGACGATTTTTGTCACAATGTTGTGAAAAAATGTTCTTGGTGGAAGTCAAATTATCAAAGCTGGAAAAAGAGTCAGAGAAGTACTACGTCAGTGTAAAAGCACAAGAAGTGCTGAACTTACATTCAGCTTCGAGGAAGAAATACAAATTAGAGTGGAGGAGTTTGGAGGAGCCACTGATGTGAGATACAATGGATCCTTGCAATGCTTCCTCACTCTGGTCTTCCAAAATCTAAGCCTGGATCTCTGTGAAACTAGGCTTTGCTCATCTTTTCTGAAACTTGGTATTTTTTTGGTACTTGGTTTGCAGTATTGAAGTTGTCTGTTAAGGAAATTAAGAGTAGGAATGGAAAAGCAAAGTAACAATTTGTAGAAAGAGTACATATGCAGCATAATGGATGGGAAAAAATGGGCTTTTGGGGCAAAAAATGCTTGTGGGTAGGTGGAAGCAGGAATGGAGTACAAAGAGGAGGATGCAAATCTGGTGCAATGACTTCTGACCTGATTGTAGAAACAGAAGAGAGATGGGTGGTGGGATAATTTGTGGAACATGTGACTTTGTATTCCAGGAAAAATTGATAGGAATAGTTTCAACCCTTGAGAAATGCCTTTAAATGGCAAAGGCAGTTGAAATCTTCAGGGAACGAGTAAAATAATACCAGCCACTGGTGTGGAAGAAGCTTCCAGGCTGCAATTAAAGCAGCTCAAGGAGATTAACAAAGAGAAAATGTAGCATCTTATCCAAAGTGCATACTTTAGACAATGACACACAAAGTTCAAAGTAAAAATCCTCATTGCGTGTCAGGGCAAGGGAGCATGGGAGGGCAGGAGGACAGCACTACACATGTCCCAGTCCCACAGAAATCCCCACTGGGGGCAGTACTGGTTTTCTGAGGCTGCCGATGGGGCACACTGCTGCCCTGCTGTCCCTGTGGGGCCTCCTGCAGTTGTGCAGGTGAGTGGTTCAGTGAGGAGGAACTGCTTCAACAGACCTGCATCAGGAGTGAGTTTGGCTACAGCACTGAGGAGAATCAGCAAGAGGATGCAAATATGGGACAGTGATCTGGGACACTGATGATAGTGAAATGGAGCACATGGTCATATGTCTAAAAATGGGCACCTAGGGGATATGTGGATGTTTGAATTAGACCTTGGTGGTCTGTAAGGTTTGGAAGAAAATTCTTTTTCCATCTAAAATTACTTACTGAATAGGGGACAGAAATTACCTCTTTCCAAGGACTGATATGCCTGATGCCCCTTCTAATGCCAGCTTTATTTGGTGCAGAAGGTTTTGCTGGATTAAACCAGGCCAGTACATGCTGGCTACCAAAGCTAGTCAAACCACCTGATAACACTTATGATCCTCTTGAATATAAACAGCTACAGACATTAGCTTGGTTTCATGGGTATTTTGGTACAACTTGAAGCAGGCACTGGAAGGGTGTCTAAACAAAGTGTGAGTTGGTGATTCCCTCCTTGAGGGAGACAGCACCCCATGGCCACACTGCTGAACAGGCCAAAGTGAAGCCCTGTGGTAAATGCTGCCACACTGATGGTGAAAATTCAGATATGCCACAATGGTCATTGGCTCCTATTGATCTGAAAAACTATAAGCTACTCAAGAAATGCCTTCTTCAGAATCTGTGTTTTGCTGGCTGTGTTCCTTGGTGTGGAACAATTCTGCCTCCTCACTTCTAGGTGCAGATAAGGAGTGTAAAAGCCCTGGCAAACTGCTGATGAGCATGTTTTCAGGCAGTACAGATGATGAAAGGTTTAAGGACTGCACTGTTAGAAGTTCCTGGCAAGAAACTGCAAGTGGTGACAGATGAACTGAAGGATCTGTGTCCTTGAGTGTGCAGCATAGGTGGTAACTTTGTGGAAAAAATTCTTGAACGTGTACCTTATGTGCTTGTCATGAGATACATCTCATAGGAACTGAACTGGTCTCTCAGTAAGAACCTAGATCCCTTTTAGATTCCCTGATCCCTTCCAGGTTTAATTCCTTTAAAAATTAACAGTTAAGAAGTGTTTTTTTTTTTTTTTTTTTTCTCCAGATAAGAACAGCAACAATAATAAGATGCCGTGTATTAAGTAAGTGTTCTCATATAGCACCACACTGGGGGAATTTATCAGTGTTATTAGCTCAGTATTTAACTGATAACTTCACTGCTCAGATTTTATCCCAAAGTTCCAGGATGCTGTTATGGACCACGGGCAGTTATGTTGGGCATTAAGTGCTGACACTACTGGAAGCTGCTGCACTGCTATAAATACATTCAGTTGATATATTTCCACTTAAAAGCGAGTAAATATAATTGTGGTCTTCCTTGTCAAGGAAATACGATGTCAGGAAACAGCATGGTCCTTACCCCTAGCTGTTCAGCAAACCTATGCTGTAGTATAGGAGTCTCTCTTTGAAGAAGGAAGGGGAAAAAGAAGGGTGTTCATGCACTCTCTTAAGCCCAAGGCAAAGCAGTGACCTAAAATGAGCAAGTATGGCATTTTTCTGATTTCTGTGGGGCAATTATTAGCATCAGTGAACTAGTACTCACTCTGTGGCTAGGAAAAACTGTGCTTTGAATTCTGGTTCACATCAAGCAGACTGTTTTTAGTCTAAAAATATTCTCCATGGTGACCTATCTGAGGATAACTTTTTGTCACTTTCCTGACTTTTTTTTTCTTCTGTCTTTTGCTTTCGTATAGAGAGATCTGTGGCCTGATGGCTTAGACTTGTTTCTGGGAGTAATTGTGGCAGTACTTTCTCAGCAAGGAAGGGCTCTGAATCTGGAATGTGCTTTCCCTGGCAAGTGCTGGGTGGTGGCAACCTTCAGGGTGTGACGGCAGACCTATTTGTTTAGTTCTTGTAATTACCGTAGGGGTTTTTCCACTGTGTGTCCAGCTTTGGATGCCAATACTTTTCTCCCACCCATGGGTTCCATGATAGCTACACCCTGTAAAATATACATTGCTGAAATTTTTCAAGGCTGTTTTATTGACAGACAAGTGCTTTAACAAGGCTAGCTGTTTTATAAATGGGTTAAGACATTTTAAATTAATAAAGTAATTGGCTTTAACAAGGGCTGTTATGTTTTACCGTCAAAAATGAGTGAAAAACTCTTCGGGTAGGTAACCAAAAGGGTTGTTTCATCCAGGTGGTCCTTCCCCTCTTCTCTTTTTAAAATGTTTCTATCTGTCGAAGGGTTAGATATTCAAAAACAGTTATAAGTTGATGGCTCTGTATGGGAACAGTCAACTCACTATCTCTTGGGGTGGATGTCCTGCTGTGAATTGGACAGAGAGGGCAACAGTAGAGAAGAAAATGAAACCTAAACTTCCCGCCTTCCCTTAAATTTATATTATATATACATAGTCAATGTGGATGGATTTCCCTTCTGTGAGTTTTTTTCCACCTAGGCCCTCACTAAATGTGTTGAGTACTCAGTGACTGGCTGTGAAGTCTTCCACTGATTGACTATACTGTGCATGAAGTGAGACTTCCCTTAGTTTTGTTTTTAAGCTTGACTCCTGATAATTCTCGATTCATACCGCTTAGTTCTTTTGCTGGGAGGGACAACAACCAATTAGTTTCTCAGTGCCATTTCTGATCCTACAGACCTTGCATAAACAGAGGAAAATATATATGTCAAATCCTGTCTTTCTTCAGATCAAATAATATTGTATGATAGGAATTGTTTATAACTGAAAAAATCCATCTGCCAGGTAGGTAATCACAGAGATCAGCGTGATGTCTTCCAGCACCTTTGTTCTGGTAAAGCATAAAGAAGACAGGCAAAGGCTGGTATCATCCACCCACCTTTTTTCAGAGCTGATTCTTCTTAGGCTAAGACATGAAATAGCAAACACTCTGCCAAACACACTGCAACTTGGAGATCATGTTAGGAAACATGCCAGGACCAGTGCTGCCTCATACCTATAGTGGGTATTGGCAAGAAGTTCAATGCAGGGTAATCAGAAATGGTGCTAGAAATCTGCAGCTTCTTCTTGTGCTCTCACAGTGAAGAATTCATCAGCATTCATGTTTTTTTTTATGTTTTTGTTTTTATTTTTTTCTTGAAGAAACTAGGAGATAGACAATGCTGACACCACTGCCTGAGGAAAGAGAAAACCCATCTCCAGAATCCAGGTGTTATAGTGGCTTTACAGATGTGCTCTATTAGTTCCTAAGAGCTTCTCAGAACTCCTTCAAAGCTCCAGGTCCTTCTGTAATAAGTAATTGATGCTACAGTGTGCCAGAGATGGTGCAAAGTCAGGGTACAGTTCTGTTCCTGGAGCACCAGTAGTGCTGGCTCAAGCACCAGCTGCCTGAGATTTGAAGGCTGTTTAACAGTACTGCATCTACTTTCCTGTACCAGAGGACAAAGACGCCTTAGGGCTCCTCCTAAGGACTATTTTGGACCATGGGTGACTGTTGTTGCTCTCTCGGTTATTAAAAATAGATGGGTCCTGAGAAATTGTGAGATTTGACTAGAGCAAGCAAGTTTCAGAGCAAACTCAGCAGCGATTAGCCTGTCTCTGTACTTGAAGAACAAACTGTTAGTAGGAGAGATGGGTAGAGCAACTGCATTTAGAAACATGTTTCCAGGGAAACATTAGTTTCTCTAGAAGACAACCCTGAGACATGAAATTTTATATGACTCTTGGGACAAATGTAAGTTTGAAGACTTTTTTTTTTTTCCCCTACTTTTTATAGCAAGTACATTCTGCTCCAGATTTATCTGTTTCAGGCCTGTATGGTAAAACCTATTTTAACTGTGGAGTCCGGTATCTCAGCGGATTTGATTAGGAAAAGGGCCCACACAAGCTGCAGTTTAAAGATCTGTTACTTGCATAGCAACCGCACTCAAATGTGCGCTTTCTAAGCATGTCCTTATTCACAATACAAAGTGGGACTTCAAGAACAAGACTCGAGATATGACTTGGCTTCATGTGCGTCATTAGGCAAATCAATTAAGAGTAGCTTGTATGTAAATTCAATATAATGATAATTTCTTACTTTTGTTCCTAAAATTGCAACGATTGATTTATGAAGCTTATCCAGAAATCCAGAGTGAAAGGGCCAGTTTGTACTGCCCAATATGTTTCCTTTGACTAGCCCTGCCTCTTGAAACCACAGTTTCATCTTTTAGCCTGTTGACAGCTTCCTTACAGGACAAGTGGACTGGAAGACGAGTCATACTAAGTTAGTGAGCAAAGTCTACATTCTTTACAATGGGGATTTCTGTTGAAATCACAGAGACTGTGAACTTCCATTTTTGTTATTATTTTGAAAATTGTAATTAACTTATTTAGAAACTCCATTTTTTTTCTTGGTTGCACATTGCCAGTGACAAAAATAAGCTTCTTGCTATGCAACTGTATTTCTATACTAAATTTTATCAGTTTAATTTTCTTTAATGGAAAGAGTGGTCTGAAGGTATTATATAGAAAAAAATATATGTAATTAAGCTATAAGAATCCTATATTCAGTGAACACAGAAGTAAATAAATTGGATGCTTTTCCAGGACAGGCATATGAGCCAATAGGGGTATTTGAGAAATCTCGCATTTTTAGTTTTCTGGATGAGGTAGGAGGGAGGCTAATAAACTTTGTCTAGAGGATTTGAAAGGCCCAGATTCCTTGCTGCTTATCTATTAATGCTAAAGCCTTTGTTTGCTTACATGTGTGAGGTTTAATGTGAATGTCCATGAAACAGCTTTAAATTTAAACCTTGTCAGTTGTGAAAGAACTGAAAGAACACAGTAGCTATTATTTATGTCATAATAAAATTGACTTATAGGTTAAGTCTTCTTGTTTTACAGACAAGTAAGAGCTAAATGCTGATGCCTATCTTTAGCTGTGGGTATTGTCACAAGGAGTCTCTGAGATGCAGCTGTGCCCAGGGCACTGTGGGATGTGAAGTGAGTGGATGATAGAGGTTCTCCAGACGTTGCGTGAGCTGTGCAGCATGTTATGGTGTCATTGCATCAAATTCTGATTAAATTATGTGCTTAGGGATTTTTGACAAGCTTTTCTTACTTAAATTCTACCCTCATGTTTCATCTGGCATATCTCCTTGTAAATAATTATACTGCTGTCTTTGGTTCATGCTTGCTTTCTTTGCTTTTCCTTTAATCACCAGTGTTATTTGCAGATCTCCAGAAAAGCAGGAAAAACCATTTTCAGACAACCTGTCTCCAGTCAGGCTATTCCTGCCTACTCTGTACACACCACGAAAATGAGGAGTGTGCATGTTATTGGTACTGCTATTGCTGACCCTTTGGAAATAAACAAAAAGTGAAACAACTGGTCGGGTGGCCAGACACAGCTGTGGTCAATATTGTGAGCTGAGTGGCAGTAAAACAACATGCAGTGAAGTTATTTTTCAATCAAGTTAGGATTTACCATTCTAATCCACTGAAACTGCAAAGGCTGTTTTCAGTAAGCTTGTCACTTTATTAAATAGGAGCCAAAGCCGAAGGAAATCCACTTAAGAAAGAAAAGTTAAACAATTTAATTCTGCAGCTGTAGAAATAAATTGAAACAGTGGAATTATATTTTCAAAGCCATTCTTACAGCTAAGTTGCAACCATTATTATGAATGGAAAATTAAAATAAAAGATAATGATGAAAAATTTAGCTTTCTTTTTCCAAGTGAAGTTACATGAAATAAAAATTTCATCCTGACTCTTCCAGTGACTTGCTTATAAAAATAACGTTTAAGAGTAAAGGAAGAAGGGGCTGCTGTGATGGAGTTCACTTACACCTCAGTTACTTCCAGTATCATAATGTGAATAATTAAAAGGTGTTGCTGTCTTTACAATTTTACTATGTTGAGACTGAATATTAAACAAACAAACTCATTTAGGAGTGGCACACTTTTATCAGGTTTCTCGACAGCGTAAATAATCTTACTGATCAGTAGTTGTGACAATCGTGGGTGAATGCATCACCAGAATTGTCCTATGAGTAGTTTGTTTTCTACACATCAGGGCTTGGCTACATGATTCTGACTGAAATGCCTGAGTGCCTTTGTAATCAGTATGTGCGTGTTTCATTTACAGATCCTTTCAAAGCCTGGATGATTCTTGTGTTAAAGATGATAAATATAGGCAGCATGGAGAGGAATTCCTTCATCCTTTTAAGACTTTGGTTGAGCTCTTCTCATCTTTTGAGCTCACACTCTTGTATACATGACCTTCTTAGCAATATGTCATAGTGCAGTCTAAATACAGTTTGGCATTAGGAGTCCTTTTATTTTTTATAATGATACCTCACTTTCAAGATAGCTTCTTTGCTTGAAGACTTAGTGTTTCTCGTTTGCCATGCAAGAGGCTGCAATCAAGTAGTAATGTTCCTGTTGTGTTTTTTTTTTCTCTGTGAAGATTTCATTGTGTTTCTAATCCTGAGGGGAAGTGTATGATTATATTATCATGTTTTACTCATAATTACTCAATTCTCTGATTTGACTTCACTTGTACCATATGTTTGGTGAGTGCTTTGATGAAGCTTATTGCCATGCATACCTCAGACCTATGTAGTCCCTGGAATACTTAATAATGTCTTTTCTGTGAGCCCAGAAAACAGACACTGGGAAATGTATGGACTCAAACTTTCAAAACCCATGAGTCAGGTCTCAGATTTCTGAAATGTGAGGTTTGCTGTAGGTAATTTCGTGACCTAATCACATAGCTGTGAAGATTAGAAACTGTTCCTAAGAATTAAGCCTCTCCTCATCAGACCGTGCTTTCATAGCTAGGAAGTCACCGAATGATGTGAGCAGGGCGAGGTACTGATTGCTAAGCATAAGCCTTTACCATCTACAAAAGCTCCTCAACTTGAAGCACCATGTGAAGGCAAAATGTCTCTGATATAGTTCTTCTATTGCTATGTGAGATTTGGGGATAAAAGCTTTTTTGAGTAAGAGTCTTATACAAGTAGATAAATCATAGAACTAAAGCAGCTTTGAAGTCTCTACCTCTAAACATAGTCATGACCTTAGTTAAGACATCTCATCATCCTCTGCCACCCCAAACTAATTGTCCATGCTCATGTTAGTCCAACCGATCTTAGTGTTGTTGATAGGAGGATGCTGCTAACTTGTCCACTCCTGCCAGAGGCTGCATGCAGGGCAGCCTTCCTGCTGCTGCTCTTGTCTTTTCATATTCTTACTGGATTGCAAAGCTAAGTTGGCTTTTCCTTAAGGAACTCAAGGGTTTAGATCTGAAAACAGTGATGTACTCGCTGCCCTCTTCCATTGCTCCTCCATCCATCTCACATCACAAGGATGAAGGAAAATGGAGGATGAATAATGATTTTTCTTTTAGAGAACATGTATATTCCAGTTCTGTACATAGCTGCAATTCTAAAGGAGGTGGCTATATTAAGTATTAACTGTATCCAGTGGCAGATGTGCCACTTACAGCAGGAAAAATAGGCAGAATGGATGCATATTGATGCAAGCTCTTCTGACTCCTACAGCAGTAGGAATGTTGTCAGTCTTCATGCTCTATGTTGTTCCCATTGCACAACCTTCATGGTTTGATGGCAATGGATAAGAAGTATAAGGAACATACAGTGAGCAGAATCCTGTTCTGGCTGGAGGCAAGAAATGCAAGGCAGTATAGAAGCAGTATCAACAAGACAGGGACCTCATCTGATGGTGTTTAGACAATAAGTGCCCCCAAGTGAAGGATTCATGTACACAGTAGGCCAATCCTGCTGCCAGAAAGCTGCTTTGATGCCCTCCCTTGCGCTGCCCAAAATGTTTGCTAAGCTTCTTACTGACAGTGCTGATCTGAACTGAATTAAAGGGTATGTGAAACAACAGTTCTGTACCATGCAGCTGGCAGTGAAGCGGCATTGAGCAGGCTGTGCCTGAACTGTTCCTTCTCATGCACTGATAGCCTCAGGGAGTGGCTGAGAGCACCAGGAAGCTGGCAGTAAACTGTTGGAATTGGCATTAAAAGAAAAATAAAAGAAGACATGATTCAAAGGGCTGCAGAAACTCTGTGGACCCTCTGACAGAAGCTCTCTCTCTTTTCAAAGTATTTTAAATCCTCTTGTGCTATAGAGTATGACATAAATTTGAAGGCCTGCCTTTATTTGGAGTGTCTAATTACCTCTCTTCTGAGTACAGCCTAGCAAAGCAAATAAAATGGCCTACTTTCCATTTTGAAGTATATCGCTTAAATCCATCTCAGGAGGGAACGTTATGCATGTTGAACATAGTTCAAAGCAACAAAATACATGTTCTTTCCATAAGCTTTTTTTCCCCTTGCCTCTTGGAAAGGTGTGATGCACCACTAGATGTATTAAAGGAAGGGTTTGATGCATGTGTGATAAGTAGCTGACACTCCTCTGGTAGTGCCCTGTTCCCTGCTCATGTTCCATCACAGTCCACTGTGAGCCTCCACCTTTTGGTATTCAACACCTGCAAATTAAGCTAGACCTGTCCTGACCATTCTGTACTTGCTCAATTTATTTCTTCCTTAGGGAAAAAATGTTTGTCCCTGATGTTCTTTGTGCTCTCATTTTCTCCTTGGTAATGGGAAATGGTGCTATGTCTTGTCCCCAAGGATGTGAAACTCTGATAAGGAGGATCACAGGTTGGATTGAAGATACTGTGCAAACAGAGAGAGTATAGCAGAGTAGCAACTGTGTTTTCTTTGTAACAAGTTTGTCCTGCAGTGAGTAATACTGTGCATCCGGAGTGCCTGTCTGTTAAATTCTAAATCTGGAAACATCTGGAAGTGTCTGTGAATATAACATAAACATATGGTTGGAAATTAATGCTAAATTATTTTAAATGTTTTCATTTTCTTTTCTGTGGTTGTTTCCTGGGGAGCATGAAGGAGAAGGTATGAGTTTTCATAGTTTCTGTGGTGTTGTCATTGAATTTTGGAAAAAGAGTTGCAAAAAATAAAGAATTACAAATGTTATTTTTGCCATCCTTGACCAAGTTCTGCAGTAAGCACCCTTCCCCTGGAAATGCAGGTATATTTCTCTTGAACCATACCTCGCCTTTTGGATCTGCAGTGCATCTCAAAAAGGACCTCTTCTGCAGTTTGTCTTTTTAGTCATTTTAATATAATTTTAGCAGCTCACACTCTACCTTCATCCATTTTTAAGTGATCGTTGCTTGCTCTGCAAGACAGCACATTACAGTGCACCTCCAATCTCTTACGTGATATTTTTGGTTTCATTTTTCTCTCCATTTCTCCAAGAGCTGTTCCATTCCTCTCCTTCAGATTGTGTGTCTGGCCCACGATGGACAAAGCATCTGCTTATTCCTCTAAAGCCACAGGATTTGGTGCTAGTTAATATTAATCTCCATAAATCTCTTCAAGCCTTTGATCTTAGAGCTGCATGTTTTTCTGTTTGTTTCTAATATTCATCTGACCGCCATTCTCCTCACTCTGTTTCTGCTGTGTTGCTTAGTAGCTTTGATGGCAAACATCAACAGGATGAAAAAGTGGAAGGCAGGATGCAGTGTGATTAATTCACATTTTTCGCTATGGAGATCCATCCAAAGCCTCTCCTTTTCTTGAGGATAGCAATGTTTTGGTGGCATGTGCAGTGGATTACTCTTCCTAGCTTTAAATTCTGTTTTGCAGTACTGCACAGAAGTAATTAAGTTTTGCTTCTGAAACTCTTTTAGTGCTGGATCCTATTGAGAAGACATCATCAGCATTTCTTGGTTTGGATATATGCTGGCTGCTTAATGTCCCCAGATTGTTTGGGTGCAGTGGGGGAAGCAGAAAAGGTAGAACCAGAAGTCACAAGCACCCAACAGGCAGTTCCTTATGATTTCATGGCATCTGCAAAATTGTTGTGTGTCAAACCCTGTTTGCAGTTTCCTTACCCAATTTTAGAAAATGAAACTGCAGTCTTCTAAGGACAGATTACCCACAGTTACAAGCAAATTCCAGACACAATTAGATGTCTCTGCCATTGTCTCCTCAGTCCTTCTGTTCCAAACTATAGTTCTTTGAAGGTCCTGGCCATTAATTGCATGATTTGAAATTCTGTGTTGGACTGACTCTTGTGAAGCACCTTGGAAAGCTGCCCTGGGCTCCTGTTTGAAACTGGATATATTGCTGGTCTCCTGTGTTTGTTCCTTCTGCTCACAAGTGCAAATACTATATTCTCAAATGCACACAAGTAGTTAATTAACCTCTTACTGCTATCTGATGAGTGTAGGAAGGGGTGGGAATCTGGGCACTCTGGTGCTAGTTTGACTCTGAATGCCAGCAAGCAACCCTGACTCACAGTGTGGGTTTTGTTGGGCTTTGCTCATCTCAAATTATTCAGGCTTTAGCACTGCTGTTGAAGCTAATGTAAAGCAGAATATCTTATTGCTTTTGATGTCTTAACAAAATCAAGAGCCAAAAGAATATTTTTTTCCTCTCTGGAATGAAAAAAGCATAAATAATAAGGAATGTTTTACCATCTAGACTTTTTAGATTTGCCGCAAAAAGTAATGCAGAGCAGTGGAGATGCAGCAGGACTGGACTTTGTGACTAGCTCATACTTGGTTGAGATACGATGGTTTCTGGAAGCTACTGTTATTTTCTTCCTAGGCGCTGTGGGATGAGCACTGAGATCTTTGATTTAGCATGTTATCTAGTTGCTAGCTCTGCTGGTGCAGATATTGATGTGGATAATGAGTGATCTTTTCCATGTCAGCAGGAGGGAAACAGTTGTGCCAGTGCTGCTAAAACCACGTTGGTAAGAATTTGATTCAAGAGTTGTTCCTTTAAGTTAACTGGTACCAGGCTGAGTGCAGTGATGCCAGTTATGTCCCTTTCAAGAGGATGCTCCTGATATTTCTTTGAGCAGGTGAAGAGAATCAGACCTGGTATTCTTAAGTAGGTAGAAATGTTGTAAAAAGAGGTTGAAACTGAAGTTAACCGTTTCCTTTCAAAACAGAGCTCAGCATGCTGGCAGTGGCAGAGGGTTGGAGATTCTGCCCGCTATGGAGATGGGAGCCTAAATACTTCCAAGAAACATTAATAGTCTCAGGAGGTGAAATATTTGTAAAACCTGATTCTAGTATATAGAATCATAGAATCACAAGGTTGGAAACGACCTATAAGATCATCTAGTCCAACCGTCTTCTCATTATCACTGCTACCACAAGCTACTAAACCATATCTCGCAGCTCCTCATCCAGACGCCTCTTGAACACTGCCAGGGACGGTGACTGCATGACCTCTCTGGGCAGCCATTCCAGTGCCTGACCACTCTCTGAGAGAAAAAGATTTTCCTCGTGTCTAACCTAAACCTCTGATACAACTTGTGGCCATTTCCCCGGGTCCTGTCCGTTGCCTGGGAGAAGAGGCCATACCCCTCTTCACCCCAGCCTCCCTTCAGGAAGTTGTAGAGTGCAATGAGGTCTCCCCTGAGCCTCCTCTTCTCCAGACTAAACAATCCCAACTCCCTCAGCCACTCCTCATAAGACTTGTGCTCCAGACCCCTCACCAGTTTCGTTGCCCTTCTCTGGTCACACTCTAGGGCCTCAACATCTTTCCTGTAGTGAGGGGCCCAAAACTGAACACAATACTCAAAGTGCAGCCTCACCAGTGCTGAGTAGAGGGGGATGATCACCTCCCTGCTCCTGCTGGCCATACTATTTCTAATGCAGGCCAGGATGCCTTTGGCCCTCTTGGCCACCTGGGCACACTGTCGGCTCATGTTCAGCCGAGCATCAACCGGCACCCCCAGATCTCTTTCTTCTTCACAATCATCTAGCCACTCATCCCCAAGCCTATAACGCTGCTTGGGGTTATTGCAGCCAAAGTGCAGGACCCGACACTTGGCCTTGTTGAACCTCATCCCATTTATCTCAGCCCGGTGATCCAGCTTATCTAGATCCCTCTGTAGGGCCTCCCTACCCTCAGGCAGATCCACACCACCTCCCAGCTTGGTGTCATCTGCAAACATACTGAGGGTGCACTCAATCCGCTCATCTAGGTCGTCAATAAATATATTAAACAAGATGGGCCCCAGTACTGACCCCTGGGGGATACCGCTCATAACGGGTCGCCAGCTGGACTTAACTCCATTAACCACTACCAGTTGGGCACGGCCCTCTAGCCAGTTTCTTATCCAAAGAAGTGTGTATCTGTCCAGACCACGGGCAGCCGGTTTCCTCAGAAGAAGCCTGTGAGAGACCGTGTCAAAGGCTTTGCTGAAATCTAGGTAGACTACATCAACAGCCCTTCCCTCGTCCACCAGACTGGTCACCCAGTTATAGAAGGAGATGAGGTTGGTCAAGCACAACCTGCCCTTCATGAACCTGTGCTCGCTGGGCCTGATCCCCTGGATACTACATACGTGCCGTGCGATCTCACCTGTGATGGTTTACTCCATTACTTTCCCCAATATCGAGGTCAAGCTAACAGGCCTATAGTTCCCCGGATCTTCCTTACGGCCCTTCTTGAAGATGCGAGTCACATCAGCAAGCCTCCAATCCTCTGGGACCTCTCCAGTTAACCAGGAGTACTGATAGATGGCTGAGAGGGGCACAGCAATCACCCCCACCAGCTCCCTCAGCACCCAAGGGTGTAGCCCATCTGGTCCCATGTACTTGTGACAGTCCAGCTGGAGAAGAAGCTCTCTGACTGTCTCCACCTGAATCGCCGGGGGTGTGTTCTGAGTAGGGTCCCAGACTTCCAGATCAGGGCATAAAATGCCCAGCAGATGACTGGTCTGGCTATTGAAGGCACTTGTAAAGAAGGCATTGAGGACCTCAGCCTTCTCCTTGTCCTCAATGGCCACATTCCCTGCTGCATCAAGTATAGGATGAGAAATATCCTTGGTTCTTTTGCCGTTGATATATTTATAAAATGATTTTTTATTGTCTTTTACTGCAGTGGCCAATCTGAGTTCAAGTTGGGCTTTTGCCTTCCTCCCTGCATACCTTAGCTACTCCCTTGTAATCCCCCCAAGTAGCCTGCCCCTTCTTCCAGAGGACGTAGACTCTCTTTTTCTCCCTGAGTCCCAACAATAGTTCCCGGATCATCCACACCGGTCATCTTCCCCTACGGCTCGCCTTACGGCACTCAGGGACAGCCTGTTCTTGCGCCTTTAAGATTTCCATCTTGAGGAGCATCCAGGCTTCCTGGACCCCTTTACCCTTGAGAAGTGACTCCCAAGGGACCCGTGCTACAAGCACCCTGAACAGGTCAAAGTCCGCCTTCTGGAAGTTCAAGGAAGTAGTTTTACTGGTCACTCTTTTGACTTCTCCAAGAATAGAGAATTCTACAATTCCATGGTTGCTCTGCCCAAGACAGTCCCCAACCTTCACTTCTCCCACCAGTCCTTCTCTGTTAGCAAAAACCAGGTCTAGCAGGGCACCACCCCTGGTAGGTTCTCCTACCAATTGCATAAGGAAGCTATCTTCCACGCAGTCTAGAAATCTCCTGGACTGCTTCCTCTGTGCTGTATTATATTTCCAACATATATCAGGGAAGTTAAAGTCTCCCATGAGAACAAGTGCTGGCGATCGTGCGACTTCCACAAGCTGCTCATAGAATGCCTCATCCAACTCTTCATCCTGATTAGGCAGTCTATAACAGACCCCACCAAGATGTCGCCCTTACAGGCCTTCCCCCTGATCCTTACCCATAGACACTCCACTCTGTCATTCCCAACCCCAAGCTCTTCAGCATCAAAACAGTCCTTAATATAAAGGGCCACATCAGCACCCTTCTCGCCTCGTCTATCCCTTCTGAAGAGCTTGTAGCCATCTATCACAGCACTCCAGTCATGGGAGTGGTCCCACCACATCCAATGCAGGAGGATACAGTGAACTCTAAGCCAGAAGAAACACTCAAATCAAGTTGTTGTAAATGTGCATTTTTCCTTATGGCCATTGCTGGTAATAGCAAATCCTGTTTATTTTCATGTACAGAAGGAGGCACTAAGCTCCTTGTACAGCATATAGTATAACAGAACAGGTGGTGTGCACAGTATGAGAAGTGATCAATGATTAAATCACTTGTTAGATCAATTCCAAAGCCATTGAATTTAGCTTTATTACTACTTAGTGGGGTCCAGTAACATTTCCAGTAAACACTGATGTTTATTTTACTCAGAATGTTCAGAACAGAACTGTATCTTTTCCATTTTTTTTTTTTTTGAAAAAATGTCAAATTTTGTTTGATAAGAATATTCCTAGTAAGTAAATGAAAAATTCTGTAATCTGCTCAATAACATTTTCCATGTATATCAGAAGTCATCAGAACAAAGATGTTTACTTTGTGGCTAAAGGATGCGGGGAGAGGAATCTTTACCATCTGCTGCCATCAAATTACTTTTCATGAGAGAAAAATAAATCCCTCTCATTGGAAGCCATTTTATCAGCTCTGATAGTAATATTTTATGTAGGATTTCTCTTTCAGAACCTAGTAGAATTTACTAGTAAATTCAGCTATCCAGTGCTTTGGTAAGAGGAACATCTGTCTCAGACACTGGAAGGATTGAACTACTAAGAGTTTTTTAGAAGTCTATTCATCCTGCAGTATTTGTTTGGTGTATGTAATCCTGATACACCGACTGCAGCAGTAAATATTTTGCTGTAACCAGAAATTGAACTCCAAAAGAAACCCTTTTAGCTGCAGCTAATGAAAACGTCATGCCTGTGACCATGTGAGGTTTGTATTCTGCAGCTCTAACCTGAGTTTTAAAGAACTTTGAACCAGTAAGGTGGGACTTTGCAACTTTGATGGAAGAAAAAGCCTCAAGCTTTCAATGCCTGCCATAGAAATTTAATAAGGATCCTAATAAATGGGTCAGTTTCAACAAACAATTAACTTAACAACTTCATCTGGAAGGCTTGGAGGCCCTGTTTCATAGGAGGTAACTTGAGAGCAGTTTTATAGTATAGTTAATGTTTCCCTTAGAAAACCAGAATTTTTAAGATTTAATATTTCATGTGCTCCAAATTACGTCAAATTGGCATATGGTACACACAAAGCCTTCAACCCCTATATAGATCAAAAAGAAAAAAAAAATTAATCCTCTAAGCTGTTTGGGGGATTCATAAGCGCAAGGAAAATATACAATTCTCAGGAATTCAGAAGCTTATAAAATGAATTTTGTGGGCAATTTGGATAAAATTATTCCTTATGCTTTGATTATGCCATTAAAATTTGCACTTCTACAAATACGGAGATTTCCTTGTAAGTATTGAGTGCTTACAGGGCAGCGTAACTGCATTTTATAGACCTAAGAGGAATGTTTTTCCTGCATGTTGTGTTAAGTCACGTTGTGAGCTATTTTTTTTCATTCTCTTGTAAAAATACATAATGGAGATTAAGTGGTTTAATGTGTTTATTGTAACTCTGAGGTTGGATAAACCAGTCACAGGTAGAAAATCTAATTGCACTTCTCCTTGCCCTACATCATGCAGCTCTGCGACATCCTGTATCTAACATCATCATCCTGTATGCAATGTCTGACTGCTTATTGTAAATAATGCCACAGCCCTTATGAAGCATGCAATTCCTTGCAAAACGTAGAATGCCATGCTAGGTAGGATTCATGTGTCTCAGATGTTTGTTGTACAGAAACTTACTGAGGCAGATCTTGGTTGGACATCGCAGTGGATTTGGTGATTTGGCAGAAGTTCAACCTGGCTACTCAGTGCTATCAGTCTGCATTTCCACAACAATCAAGGCACCAAATTGAAACAAAAACCCAGGAAATTCTCTTTAGCTAATGCTGTTGCTAGCAGCCTCATCATTATGTGTAAAAACAACACAGGCTTTCATGTCTGGAAGCACTCATCAGTGTTCAAGGCCGGGTAGTAGTACAAGAAGGTATCACACATTGTTGGCAGCAAATGAGAAGTTGTAGGTAAAATGCATTTTTGAAGATGTCAGTCTGGTTTCCTTCTTGAACACTACATTTGCAGAGAAAACATGAATACTGGTTCACCTCGATAGTGTGATGATTAGTAATCAGCAATACCTAGGCTGAGTCACTGTATAGGAACACCATGAAGCCCAGTTTAAAATCCAGCTCTCATTTTATTTGGAGGCCTAGAGTTTGGGTGGTTCAAAAGTAGATTGTTCTAAATGTGTTTTTTAGAGGCTTATTGATTGCTTGGCTGTGTGTGCTGGATTTTGGGGGTGGGGAAGGTGGAAGGAAAGGAATTGGTATTCTATTTCCCAAGGCCCAGAGTATCTGAGCCACGTGTTTCATTTGGAGTGTGGTATTTAAATATCGTATATTTGCCCTTTTTGTTGTTGTTGTGTAATGAGAAGTGCTACTTTCTCCTAATTTGTGGTGCTGGCAGATAACTCTGTTAGGTCCAGAACCATAAAGGTTAAGAGCTGGCTGTGTGGTATTGGTTGTTGGTAAGGTGGACGTGGGATGACTTTCCCAGAAAGTTATTGCATCTGAAGCCAAGGGCAGTCAGCATCCTCCTTTACAGTTATGTGACCAGCACCACCATTTCCCTCTTGAAAATTTGCCTAATATTAATAACAGCTAGATCTTGTTTCTGTAGTGGTTATAACCTCAGGTCGGAAGGAGAAAAAAGGCTTCTGTATGTGTTATAACACTAGTAGTTAACAAGATATCTTCTAGGTAAGCAGCAAGTAAATCTAAAAGCCAGCTTGTTATGCAGGTTTGAATGTCATCTGCTGACGATATCCTGAATTAAATGCTAATAGCTTTGAAAACAAATTTAAGTGACCTGCTGCTTTGCTTTGGGAGTAATATCCATATATGCAAATCAAGCAATTTTCTGAAGCTATGTAACTACACACTGATAAGAGTTGCACTCGAATCAGTTTCCACATTTCTTGGTTCCTTTGTGTGCCCAGCCCTCTGGTGGTGTGCCTCCAAGGATTGTTCATAACTGGTTATACAAGATCATAATAAATAGTATTTAAAAGCAAATCAGTGTTTGCTATCTCCAATTTGCTGTTGAACATAGTGACTGGGATTGGCTTCTTTTAGGTATTGCAACAGCAGTGGCCTTTGAGGAGATTTGAAGGAGGAAGAAATGACATTAGCAGTATATGCCTGAGGAATTCTCAGGCTAGTAGGAAATAGTGCCACAAAGAGAACCAGCCTAACTCTCTTGTCCGTATCAGCTTAGCCTTGAATTTGCTCAAGAGGTCTTTTAAGAGCTTGGTTTTGCTCTGTGACAAATTAATAATGTTTTCCATTTGATTTGACAACCAGAATACGTATTTTTGTGTTTATTTATTTGCAAACTCATTAGGGTGAGCATGTTGTACTGATGCTCTAGTATCTGTTAAATCATAAAGGATGTGAGCTGGCTCTGCTGTGGCTACTGCTTACTGATGTGGTTGTGGGACAATTCATTTATTGCATCTGTCCCAGAGCCTGTGTCCTTCAGTAAAATCACATGCCTCTGCAAAACCTTAGACTCTACTGTGAAAGCATGCTGCATTTGGGCTTATTGGAAGAGTATGGAAGGCCTACTTTCTGTGTGGTGGTCAAAATTCCTGTTTATATCTTTGTCTCTTGTGTCAAGATCTGAGCAGAGCATAACTGAAATAGCAGTTCTTAACTTTTTACTGCCTTCTAGCATTACATCCTTGCCTCCTTCACAGTAGGCATCCTCCTTTTCCAGCATAATGCACTGGATTTGCGTGCAGACCAGCCATATGGTGTGTGTAATTATTGTTTTATAATGGTGTTATTGCTCTCTAGCTGCCCAGTAAACCCAGTGCAGTTTCAGTAGACTGTATACCACAGCATACGAACTTCAGACTTGAATGATTTTCTTCACTTTTATACAAAAGTAGGTGTGAAGGAGAAAAAAATGATTCCGTTTAATTTATAGAAACTATATAAAGTTTATAGAGTCTCCACAATCCTCACAAATGAAAAGGCCACAGAGAGGAGGGGCTGCATCAGAACTGGGAGGTCTGCAGAGCTGGAGAAGAATAGCACTTAAAGGAACGCATCAGTAAATACCTGCACTGAACTTTTTCCATTTTTACTCCATGGGCAAGCAGATGGCCTGCATTAGGGGTTTGTCTGCCTTAGGGATTTTAGAAACAAGTTTTCTCCCCTTTCCTCCTCCCCATTCAGTTACTATTCCTTTAGAGTAGTATAGAACCAATGTCTGTTCTGGAGTCATCATTCTTATTGGAAGCAGCCTGTTTGCTTTTGAAAGGTTTGCTGAGTGGTTTCAGGAATCTGTATATATACATAAGTGCTCTCCTGTGTGTGCCTGGTTTATTTTTTGGTGTGTGAACTTCCTGAAGCAGTAATACCAGTTTGGCTCACCCATCCTTTCAGGCATATTTGCAGCTCTGATTTACACTGATGGCAGAATTTCTGCAGCAAAATTAGGAGCCACAGTGTCCTCTGTCGTACAGACAATCTAAATAAACACGGCTCTCACTTGCACCCTTATGTACCCTGAAAATGAAAATTGTCAAAGCGTTTGGTGAAAATAGGACCTGGCTGAAACCAAGCCTCTGTAGAAAATAGAAAATGCTTTAGAAAACATATTTTTGCTTTGTGTACCCTTCTGTCTTTCCTTTTCAATTTTGGTGGACATTGAACATCTGTCTAGCCATCCCATTTGGTAAGGCAACCAGTCTTCCCTGACACCCAGGAGTCCCAAACGCAGCCCCATTTCCTGCTGCGCTGCCTGCCTCTTTTCACCAACAATGTATTTAAACAAAAAGCAACGTATCTGGGGACAGATCTGGCTTAACTTTAACCTCTATTGACCCTCCAAAGTTAATTTTAACAGGTCAGTTTTTGAAGTTACGCCCTTGACTCTGCATGACACGTGGCACTTCTGAACAGACGTGGGTGTGTGTGAGTACATGGAGAGGCAGCTCGGGGGTTGAGGTGCTGAAGGGAGAGAAGCCCAAGAAGGATATGACCTGTCTCATGGTTTATTGTATTGTGAGATTTGTAGGTAGTAAATGCTGTGGGTATTTTTACAGATATTCTAGAACCCTAATATAATTTACAGTTGAATTTGTAGAGAACTGTTTCAAATCTGTGCAGATTCTTCTAAGTTATTTTAAAAGAGAAGCCAACAGCAATAATTAGTTTGGCATTTTCCATGTTTTCTAAAGCACTTAAAGGGTAATGACTTTTTTAAACCATCTTACATAAAATCAGGTTTTACAGGAATAAGAGGACCTAGAAGGCCCGAGTGGCCATCAGTGATAGACGTAATTCATGATGAAAGCTCTATTCCAATTCATCAAAAAAAGGAAAACAATTATATATATGATTAGAGGCTGCTGACCCTTCAGTTAAAATGATCAAAAAGAACAAGATTAAAATTTGATTTACAGAAGCTGCTACTTAGCCTATAATTAGGCTGACCAATAAAAACAAACCAGACTTCTACAGAATGTGACTTCTCAGTAGATGGGTTAGCTATTCTTGCATGGCTGAGGAAACACGAAAAGATTGTAGAATATATTCAATATGCTCTATGTGTAGATTGAAATACAGCATATAACTAGTTTTAATGTTTCTTGTTTATAAATTGCCAGATTTCCTTAATTCTAGTGAAATTGGAGAACCACTTGAGAATAATTGTCTCTAAAATGAAATATCACTTTCTCAGTCTACTTCATTTATTTAAAATTTATGCTTAACTCTTTTATTTTAGAAGATTAGTCAGAAATATGATTCCCCTTGCACTTTTGCTGTAGTTTGCTATGGAAATGGATTCAGGAAATGGCACATGTGATTAAAAACTCTTCAGCTGGCACTAGAGCTATTTGTACAGCTCCCAGCGTACAGCACTTCTGGCAAGTCACAAGTGCTTCTCATCTTATTGCAATACAAATAAAACGATTAATCAGTGTAGAGACTTTTGATTCTGATTTTTTTTTTTTTTTTTAATTTGAAATTCACTAGATGGAAGATTGGGGAAGATGAGTTTTTAGGCAACTTTTCCATTCCTAAGATTGAAGACCAAATTGTTGTGTTAACTAACGTGGTCCAGTTTCCTTGTGCTTGCAAGTTAAGCACATTGGAATCCACATCAGCCCAATTTGCATGTGGGTGTCAGGACATAATCCCATAAATTGAAGGGTCAAACCACCGGCTCAGAGTCTAACATCACTGGAGAGCTGTGCACAACAAGTTAAAACTCAGTTCTCAAAAGCTACATTGAAAACTAAGAGAACCTTTTTCCTACGTAGTTTAGAATGCGTCTACAAGTGCATAGCTCATGCTTGGATGAAGACCTTATGTCTCCTGTTAGGGGATATATTTGTTTTATTTGCCTCCAGTGAATTCTGGCTTCTTTTGTGTGTAAGTTTTTGAAGTTTCCTGTGAGCGTGCTGTGTTCTGGAAACTTAAGTGCTGTGTTTTGTTTCTGATATTTGTAGTGGAACGGGAAAATGTACAGAAGAGGACCTTTACAAGATGGATAAACCTACATTTGGGAAAGGTAAGACTGGCTGTCTTGATATTGAGATACAAGGACACAGTAGGAAGCAGACTACATTTATATATTTTAAAATAGTTACAATTTGTCATCAAAGAAGACTTCTGTGTGTCTGGAGAGATTTGTAGAAGAATGAGGGAAGCTGGAAACCTGTTTCCGTATAAATGAAAATTCCTTTTCAGGTTCAATGAATGCTTGGCTGGCTTTAGGTCATCTCAGATACCTTTGTGTCTTCCTTGCTACTGATTGCATGTTCCTATAGAACCCCACATAGCCACATAAAATCAATTGTGGTTTAGGCTGTTCTGAAGGGATGGTTGCTATGTATTCCCCACGACTGGAAGTTTGAGTATCTGAGGCACAGTGGCCAAAGACAGATCAGTCCTCAGAACCTGGCTTTGTCCCAGATCTCCAGATGGGAAACATTAATTACTTGTTGTTCGCTTTCCAAAAGCCTGTATGTTGTGATCTTAACATATCCAATTACGTTAGAGAACTAATTCTTGGACATCCCATATTTTTGAAGTATAATTATTTCTTAATCAGACGGTAGGTAATATGACTATTGAAGCCAATTTGTTGTTCCTGTTGGTAGTAGATAAGTACTAACTCTCACGAGCAGTTAGACATCCAGAGAAGGGTTTTCCTGTTGTTGAGAATGAGAAGAGAAAAAAAAAAAAAAGTTTTTGAATTACTGAGGCAGCAGCAGCAATTCTTTGTGCAGTCATGGAATGAGACAGACCAACAATCCTAACTTGGACTGAAGTTTGGGCTTCACAGTGCTGTTAGTACCTGTGGCTAAATTTCATAAAGTGCAGATAGGAACTAAGTTTGGGCTGTGAGTTAAACTATAGTCTGGATTGTGTGCTTCTTATGAAGAGACTGCACATCAAACATAGTAAAGCAAAAAGGTTTTGTAGAAGAAAAGCATCGCATGAAGAGTTGCTTAAGTCCACTATTATGCAGTGAATGTTACTGAAGGAATAAAAGGATCTTCAGTCTCTCTAGAAAATCAGAATAAGGCCAGTTGGTAATGTTTGAACTATCAGTTGCTCCCAAAGGTTTCTCAACTTGAAGACAATGCTTTGTGAGTGATTTCTTTGGGAATCAGGCTCTGGAGCTTTCAGTTTGAAAGTTGTCAGAAAGGTTTGTCAAGTATGTAACTGTGGAAAAGATCTTTCATTTACAAAAGGAATTAGATCATGAAACGGCTGTAGGGAGCTGTTAATTCGTCTGTGCCAAACATATGAAGTCTTAGAAATGTTGTGGGTAGGTGAATTGTTTTCTCTGGAGCACATACAATTTTTTTTCCTCTCTGATTCAATAAAGAAAAGTGCTTCTCTGAAGAAAGAGCAAAAGTTTACTGCTACATTATTATTTTTTTTCTGGAACTAGCATAACAAATGCATCCATGTAAATAATGAGAACATTGCTAAAGCTATTTCTAATTACTGGTGATTCCATAGGGACACCTTCTGAGGGAGGGGAGATGGCTTCTGCCTTTATCCTCAAAGAAACAGTTCTGTATGCGGGAGATTCACTTCTTTTATAAGCAGCATTGAAGGCCTCCTCGTGTACATTTTTGGGAAACTTGTGGCATGGTGTGTGCCCTCTTAGAGCATGCCATCCCATTTGGGTCATCTTTTGAGAGGAGATGGCTCTGGTAATGGGATAGTTGGGGGCAGTCTACATCCTACGAGTTCTGGAGGTTCTTGTTTTTGTTAGGAGTGAATGAGAAATCTGAAAGTTTCAAACCCAAAGCTTTTTAAATCTTGAAATGAATGTTACTTTTCTTTCTTTCAGTATGGAGCATTGACTTGAGTTTAGTATTCTTGGCTAGATTAAAGACTAGTAATAAAAATGTACAGCCTCATTTTACCAGAAGCAGCATTTAATGAAACAGTAGTGCATTGCCCAATCAGAAATAAAATGACTTGGTTCTTAAGGGACACAGCTGCAAGTGACATCTGAATGAAGCATCGCTGCTGCAGCTGAGACTGCCCCTAAGGGCAGTGTTGACTTCGTTGTATGCCTCACAGCACACAGCATGACACCTCAGTGGAGTGGAGAGATGGCTCTTTTTGGAGGAGTTTACCAAGAAGAAAGACACAATACATTGCTATTTAAAGTGCTTAGAAAATAGCGGGATATAGAATGGCACCACCAGAAACATTACAGAGGAGACAGGAATGAGATCTGGGATAAGTCCTTGTCTGATCTCAGTTAGGTGGGTACTATATCTCAGTTTTATCTTATTCTTTCTATAGGCAGAATTGCCAGTGATGTGAAGAAGATTCGTCAGTTTCTTCCTGCAGGCTGAGATTTATTTCTAGTATCTCTGTCTTGTAAAATTCTCCTTCCAGTTCTCTGTAGTAACAGTGACTCACCAAGTAGGGCTGTTTTAAAGCTACCTCATTTCTTTACTTCACAGTGCAAACCTCCTCTGAAAGTGAGAGATTTGTTTATGGATATACAAGATGGCAAAATCTTGATGGCACTACTGGAAGTCCTGTCAGGACAAAAACTGGTATGTATGCAAGGGAGAGAAACCTATGTATCTATGGAGCTCCACACATTGGAAGTAACGCTATATTGACATTCAAATAATTAGTGAGAATTTGGTCCCGTGACTTGCATACAATAAGAAGTATTTCAGCAATTATGTCATTATTTCTTTTTGTTACAAGCTGGTCCTGAGCTGTAATTTAAATCTGAAGGAAATCTGTAACCATGAGATATGAGTGGTGTGCAATCATTGTAAATGTTCCTTCCCCCCCAGGTTTTTTAAGGCTTAGATGTGTTAATGTTCACATACTCTGTTTTGAGTTTGCTCAAGCCATGTTATGAAGAAAAGATAAATTTGCTGGAGAAAATTGTATTATTTTTTTAGTCCATGAATTCTCTTTCTATTTTGTCTGAAGACATTATGACACTGAGTAAGCCTGGTGATGCTGCATGCTTTTTTGTGTTGTTCTGAGTTTAGTTCTGGCTCAGATTTCTTTGGTTTTACTGGTATGGTCTGAATCCGAATGATGTAGTTTTACTTATCAGAATCTGTTTTTTCTTTCACTGTAAGAACTATTTAAAATTCCATGTACCAGAAATGGAAATACGTAATGCAAACAGAAATGACCAATTACAATTGACTTCAATTTTTTCTTTCAGCTTAAGCCTTGTCAGTAAGTACTCTCTTCTGTGGGTATACTACTCCTACTTCTGAATGAGAGGAGGGACCAGCTCTGCAGCCACATTGCTGCATGTGCTCTTATAACTACCTTGTGATGCTTCATACTGCAGAGTGAATGCTCATTGTTGTCATATGTTCAGAACCACCTATTTTTTAATATTCATGCAGTTTGGGCTGTAGCAGAAGCAGTACTGTCTGTGTCTGCAATCACATAGAAAGCTTTGAGAGCAACATGGAAAGGAATTGGAGGGGAGACACATGACAATCACTGGTCTGTGTGCTGGAAGGTCAGGGAGGGAGGCCAGACTTGTGTTGGCAGCTGGGTCTTCCTGCATACATGATAAAAGCAGTGTGCCAACATGAAATTGCAGGGAGGCAGCCATGCAACAAATCTGTTTCATCTCTGCCAAAATGAAGGTTGTTGCTCCCACCTGCCTGTGCCTGCTAGCAAAACTGCTCATGCTTCCTAAATAGAATGATACAATTTAATTTAAGACAAAAAAAAATGTATGTATTATGATTTTTTTCAGGTAAATCAGGTCCTGTTATTGAACGTGTTTAGGGCTGATTACATAAATAATCAACCTCCTGATTGAGGAGAGATGTAATATCTAGAGAGCAGGAAAATGGGTTGCTAACTGCATTTTGCAGCAGCTGGGGCCAGTCACATAGTTGAAGCACTCTCTGATCAGAGAAGATGGCAATATTTTTACTTCCTCAGTTTGATTTGCCTCTGTGTTTGCTGTTTTTTTAATGCTTTATGTGAAGGGGTGAATAATTCCACCATTTTTAAAAACTTTTTGGCTTATTTTTCCTAGATGCATGAATACAAATCTTCAACCCATCGCATTTTTCGTTTGAACAACATAGCCAAAGCACTTAAGTTCCTGGAGGACAGTAATGTGAGTATTTCTAAAGACAGCTTTTAGTCTCTTCCCTGGATGTATGTCACAAATTGTAGTTGTAATTGCAACTAGGGTGATGCATGGCATATACATAAGAAGAACGTACTGCTTTTTTTTTCACACTGCGATTTACCTTAGCAGCAAGGCTGAGAAGCCACATAAAAATGCACAAAGAGAACACCTACAGAGTCTAACACAAGGATTATTTGTTCATTTCATAATGTAAAGGTTCAGTAGGATTAAAGGACCAGGAATCCAATATTAAAAGGAAATTAGAAGAAATGCAAGTAGTCTTTATGAAGTGAGTATTAGAGGCGTTATTTCAATTATTTTGAAGGTAGATGGCTTTCTTTCCTTTTATCAGAAATACTTTCAGTATTACAAATAATGTATTTATCTGGTAAACTGCTGCAGCAGCTGATCATGAGTCAAAGGCAAGAGAAAATTAAATCTCGGAACATGAGATAAACGCATAATTCCAGGAATCAAAACCTTGTAAGGATATAACTTTCTTCTTAGTTTAGTAGTACTGCAACATCACTTCCTAAAAACTGACACAGCTGGAAGGAAACAAGCAAGATCAGACCCTGTAGCTCGGAATGATTCAGTCCTTTTTGGATCTCTCCCATTAGAGCTTTCTTCCAAAGCGTTCTCAGTGTGACCTGTGTCTTAAAAGCTGTCTGCTCTTGCAAAGCTATGTAATGGTGTCAAGAGAAGTCCTCAGCCATATGGTAGCTTGTTTTATATGGTATACTCAGATCTTTCAGAATGAGGAAGAGAAAAATGGACCATACCCACAAAGAATTACAGCCTTCTTGTTGTACTGAAAGATCTTTCGTCTAATAGCTGAAATAAGCTTCTGCAACTTCTCCACAATATTGTTTAGGATAAAATGTAATGATCCTATTAACTCCAGGGTATAAATAAAGGAGAGTTAAGCTTCATAGGCAAGAAGAGATCTGATATATGTGTGTGTGTAGGGACAAAACCCTGTCTCACAGAGAATGCCATATCAGTGACTAATACCACCTTGCTGCTTTCTTGTAATGAACTTAATTCTTGCTCCAGAGATCCTGTAGTAGTACTCATCAGAGCAGAGGGTCACTGGAGCACCAATGCAGGAATGAGTACAATGCGAAACATTAGTGACTATCTTTCGGCTTCATAGATTTTGAAGGTTTCATCCAGTTCCTCAGAAGAGGATGTGAAAGGTCAGAAAGTCGTCTTATGTCTTCCAGATGTTGCAGTCCTCCAGTGGGGGCTGATCTGGCCCTAAATGTGTAGGTCTACATGGCCTGCTATAGAATTGCTAAGAAATATCTTACAAGTTCTTAAATTTCTCAACAGTCTGCAAGATTATGCTTTTCATACAAAGCCAACTAAGGCCTGCTAGCAGATGAGATTTTTTCTTTCTGTTGATGTCAACACATTGCAGAGCTGCAGCTGAAGCAGGTCTGATTGCCAGGACCTCACAAGGTGACAATCCAGAACTTCACTGAACAAAGCCAGGCAGGCAAAACCTTGGATGCAGGCAGCCTTTGAATTGGCTCTGCCGAAACAACTACTTTTCTATTTATTTCTTGTTTCCTTAAGAGTAAGCAGCTGGTAGCTTGTAGCAATTAGCTCAGCTGGAACAGGTGACAAGCATAAGCAGTAATAAGACAACAGAACCATCACAGAACAGTCTAAGGATGAATGCTCATTTTGGACAATTACTAAAATGCACCAAGTTTTTTTAAAACTTTAAACTTTTAATGCTTTTAAAGCTTTCCTGTGCCAATTACTTTGCAGCTGGTAAGAAAATCTGAGCCTTGAAATATGGCAACCAGAGGTGTCTTCTTTCTGGGATCGAAAACTGTTGTGCAAACCACTAGATAAAAAGCTATTCTGCTCCCCGTTTTTCAGCTTAACCAAACTTAGTGAGAGGTAGTGATGAAAGTGCTGGCAAAAAGCCTCAGCTGCAAGACCTTCAGGATTAGATATTAAACCGGAGTGGGTGGAACCCATCAGTGTATGCTTCTGTGGAACTGGGGCAGCAAGGTAAAGCTCTGCAAAGTGATTCATCATGTGTGGAATTTCTAAATAAACGATAAATGGGCTGTATGCTGGGCTCTGAGTGCCATGTACAGTACTGACAGCTTCCTTGTTTCCTCTTTCCTTCGTGAGCTTTGCCAAAAACAAGTTTGTTTTGTCTAAGAGCATAACATTCTGTTGTTATTATGTGGAAGAAACTTCAATGTAGGAAACACTAGACTGTGCTTGGATTATGCAAACCTATCTCCTGCTACGTGATTTCATCAGAGCTCTTTGACAAGCAGCGTGAAGTGATATAAGCAAGGAGAAGGGAGATGCATAGCAAAACAGAAGTGAGCAGTTCTTACTATGATTTCAATTTTTTTAAGAGATGTGACCTCAGTCCTATCCCTTTCCTCAGGTTTTATGTGCATTCCAGCCAATCTGTCACAATTTAGAGAGAGGAAGGCAGGGAGGTATGTGCCTGCCCTCTGCTTGTTAAGAATTAGATCTACCAGCGAGGACACTATCTTTTTCCATATTTGTACAGATGAAATATATTTATAATCTTAAATGTACTAATGAGCTCACTGCTGTTCTGCAGACTTTGCTAGAGGTTTGGAAGGCATGAGCTGAGAGCTCTGTGAGCAGAGTGGCGGTGATCAAGGCACATTATCATTAAAAGAGATTTTAATCTTACAGTTGGCTGGTTGGCCAATGGTGGAAGTGTTCTGGGTATATCCAATGGTCTCAGTCTAAGCCAGTATATATTTTTGTATTTACGTTGTTTCATCTGAATTTGTCTCTGAATTTATGATCTCTTCTACAGGTAAAGCTTGTTAGCATTGATGCAGCAGAAATAGCAGATGGAAATTCCTCTCTGGTACTTGGACTAATATGGAATATAATACTGTTTTTTCAGGTAATAAAACTCGAATATTTTAATCATAAGTCAACAGCCTTCGTGTTATCAATCTATTCCAGCCAAATACTATTCTTTTAAAATTGATTTTTAATCCTAAAAAACATAATTAAGCTTGCTAAACATGACCTTTTCCCTCCCAAGATATGCTAATTTTATACCTGCAGCTGTTTTCATTTTATTGGATCTGTTCTGGTGTGAATAGAAGGCAATTTAAGCCCTGATTTGACTTGGACCAGAATTAGCTTCAGATTATTCCTGTCCCTTCTCCCCTGGGACTTCTCAGGACTCTGCTCCAGATTCCCTGGACCTGCACCAATGTCTCAGGTTTGGTTCCAGGTTACAGTTCATTTTCAGTAACCTTATCTGGATCCAGTCTAATATGGTGGTAAATTCCATGCAGAATCAGTGATTTCTGGAGACTTTTTCACCATGGCAGAAGTTCGCAACTGATGCAGAGAGCCAAATGAAATATCTCGAAGAGCCTGAAGTTTCAGTCCTGATAAAACTGAGTTAAACCTGAAATTTAATTTAGCCCCAGGCTTAGATTCAAACTGCTTCAATCTACATGTATTTTGAAAATGACCTTCTAGACAATACAAATTTTAATGAACAGAGAGTGATGGAGGGAAGGTTTCTGCAGTTCTTGTAAGACTATGAGGCTCTAATGCTCTTTGATTTCCTTGGGCTCATTTCTAAAACAGCTATTTTGAAGTGGCACGGGGGTTTCTCTGTGTGGCTGAGCAGTTCAAACCAAACATCACAGCACAGCACCAGTTTGGCCAGATAGACTTGGCAACAGACAGCATGGAGGCACATGAAAACAGCGTAGTGAGTACTTTGGACTCAGCTATCCATGCTGACCAAGGGTAGGATAAGAATGCTGTTGTAGGTCACCATTTCTTAACATAAAATATTTCACTCAGTGAGCCCTGTGAAAAGAGAATGATTTCAGTTCAGCTAACTGCTTTTTCAGGACATGGTTCTTTGATTTTTGTTTAGCATGAATTTGTTCTGTTCAACATTAACCAATTCCTTGCCCTTCCCATTTCCTGGGGTTGTGAGTTGGCCTGCTGCAGCTGTCATGTCTGTGCAGTACAATTTGAGAGTTGTTCAGCAATGGCCCTGTTATCTTAAAAGTATGCTGGTTTGCCTGAAAACAAACATTCACAGTTTTCCATTCACTCAGTATTAAATCGATGTTCTGTGTGTTTCACTTTTTATCACAGATTAAAGAGCTGACAGGCAACCTCAACAGGAACTCCTCCTCGTCCAGCCTCTCTTCTGGGCCCAGCGGGCCGGAGTCAGACACATCATACCCCAGCACTCCTAACATAGAAAGAAGCATGTCTGTCACAGTGAAGGATCAGCGAAAAGCCATCAGAGCCCTTTTATTCTGGGTTCAGAGGAAAACCAGAAAGTAAGCAAACAAGCTGTCATAAAAAACTGTGTCCCGCCTGTCCTGTTCAAGCAGAAGCTCATTTCTCTTTCCTAATGTGCCACCCTGGCAGTGGGTTCTTCTGGCTTTTAAAGTCTGCAGGCATAAGAGAGCTGCAGGTAGACGTATCATTGTACATGTGTCTAAAGCAACCATCTGACCTTGAAGCGGGCTGTGTTGTTTCATGGCTTGATGTTAAATGTTAACTTGCACCATTTAAAACAGGATTGTTCCCTCTTCCCCCTCCCTGCAACCTCTGTACAGTCTATTAGATATCTTTTACTAATTAAAGGGTAGGCATAAATAAAGGTTGAAATGTAGAAGGGGAAAAAACCCATAGTGAAAGACTTGAACAACAAACAGCCTTTTAAATTAAGCAGCAGTCCTGAGGGAGTTTCTCTGTGTACTGTAGAGTGCCTAGAATAGAATTTGTATTAGAAGTTTTGTTTCTTCTAAATCAAATATGAAAACTGGTCAAATCTTAAATTGTTTCCTGAGAACACATTAAATTTGGGGTCCATTTCCATTGATCAACACATCTCTCTCCTCTTTAATAAAAAAGCAATTCTTTCACCAAAACATTTTGATCATTAATGCCAGGCAGAATTGCTGTCAAGTTTTTCAGTGTAAGATATCCAGTGCACATATAAATGCTTGGCATATATTTTACATATGATATTATCAGAAAAGACGATTGCCAGAGATAAAAGAGGGCATGGGTCAAACTTGCTAATAAATGTAGGATAGCTGTATATTCGTCATTTTTGTCTGTTGATAGATGTGTTTGTCCAAATCTACATGTGAGCACGGATGTTCCATATAGAGAACTGAAGATACAAATTTACATCTTAAGTGTTTGGTCCTGTGGACCGCATCCCTTGATTATCTCCAGTGGAGGTAGTTGTGCTTGTTGTGCAGATAAACTTGCTCCATTGAGATCTGTAGTTAATTGCTGCTAATGCAGACCACATAGGAAGCACAGTTTTACTCTGAAGGTAATGCTGATAATGACATTAACAAGGAGGAGGCACAAAGAGAATGAGAAAAATTAAGGTCTTAGACTTCTTATCCTAGTCAAGGAGTACAAATTGGAACATTTAATGGAGAAAATCGCTCTTGCAACTGAGCTATTAGAAGTGTAATAGCATCATTATAGTTGTCTTCACCAATGACTTGTGCAGTATTTTCTATTCTGGGGCAGCATTTTGTTGCAAATCTGTGTTTTTTTCCTAACACACCTGTGATCTATACGTATACTGGTGCTATTTGCATTAGGCAAAGTACAATTTTCTGCTATCAAAGGCCAAATACACAGGAAAGTGACTCATTTATGCTTCTGTTTTTTAAGTACTTAGGTGTTGGCAGTCATCCGAAGCTATGGCGTGAGAGTGCTGGAAAACAGCAGAAACAGGAATCGCACAGGCTTTGTGAATGTTAAATGTGGTTGCAGAGTACTTGAGGGCTTTGTTTTCACTAGCTGTTTCCTATGAACAGGTTGATATCGGTTCTTGACTGCACTGACCCAGTCTACGAATACTTGTGTTTCATTGAAGTATTTTGTACCTTTTGATGGATGTTGTGACTTGTGCAACTTTCAAGAATCTTTGAAAATGGTGATGCTGTACTTTGGATTTTTAACACAACTGCCATGTAAACTGTATGTAATTCTGTTTAGATACGGTGTTGCAGTTCAGGACTTTGCCAGCAGCTGGAGGAGCGGCCTTGCCTTCTTAGCTATCATAAAAGCAATAGACTCCACTTTGGTAGACATGAAGCATGCATTGGGAAAACCAGCTCGAGAAAACTTGGAGGATGCTTTTAGCATTGCACAAAACAAGCTGGGTGTTCCTAGGCTTCTAGAGCCAGAAGGTAAAACATTTACATCAGCATTATTAGGTAACGTTCAGACTACCATGAGTACATTAATATTGCATTGACATACCTACCGCAAGCCTCCCAGAGATTGGATTATTGATGTGATTGGTGTGTGGAACTCATTGATATGAAAGAAGATTTGGTCACTGGCTGGTAGTCACGTGGTTCCAGTCACGCATGTCCAGATACCTTACCAAAATTTTAGCTACGTGCATTGGTCCTGGTTAGTGATTAGATGCTGCGTGACATCAATATTGCTAGTGGACATTAGACACTGTCCTGCTGAGTGGAGAGATGTCTCAATGCAGTAACAGCATTTCATAATGCCTGCAGTCCATGGAGGCAGAATGTCACTTCAGGATGAAGTGTGTGATTCACCACACCAGGAAAATGGGTAGAGACTTATTCACGTGTGTTTGCATTTCCCGGTTACTCTTCTATGATTCATGTATATAGTATGTCTATAAATACATGTATGCAAGCATATATAAGTGTACAGATAAACATATGCTTACAAGTGGAGCTGATTCTTACCATGCTTTCTGCTGAACTCTATTACACAGGTGTTAAGCCTTGACTTTATGATTGAAAGCACAAACAACCAAACTGTGCTTTATGTGTCACCTGTTAGAAGAATAGGGTCTGCTAAAAATAAGTCTCTGTGCTGTCACTCAACAAGATCACTGTCAAGCGATAGCAACATATATATGCTGTAAATTACACTTTCCAGGTGGATGAAAAGTGACCTTGGTCAGGGTTCAATATGTGTTTGGAAACAGGAAAAAAAAATAATGTGAATAAGATGTTGAGAATTCTTTATACTGTAAACAATGAAAAGGATTCTACCATCTCTAATCTGTCAGCAAAAGAAAAGTGTTTGTAGCTGCTCATCGTAAAGGCAGATAACTGTCTGGCAGTCTGTGCCTCTGCCAAACTGCTTTCAGGCCACATATGCTGACATGCTGTACGCCTTCCCCCACAGATATAATGGTGGAATCCCCCGATGAGCAGTCCATTGTGACCTACGTGGCTCAGTTCCTTGAACACTTCCCAGAGCTGGAGGGAGTAAGTGTTTACTCTTATGCCATGTCCCTTTTTTATTTGCTTTGGTGTAATTAATAAGGACAGGTGTTGTATTTATCTTCTAGGTTTCTTTCTGAACTGTTTAAAATAAGCCGCAAACTCTGTTGTAATTTTTCTCATCCTTGTTAAGTCCAGTCAAGTGAGATTTCACTGCAGATTGCTCAGCTGCTTCAGGTAGAACTCTGCATTTAAACGTTTACATCCAGTTATAGCTTTCAAAGGTTAGAAATATTTACATAGGCTCTGCTACTTTGCCATAATTATTTCAGAACAAAGTGAAGTTTATCCATTCATCTATGATAATTTATTTGACCTTCAATTTGATTTTGAATTCAAGCTTCTCAAGTATGAGAGTCACAATCCATTTGAATTTAGCAGTATTGTATCAGATACAAGACATTACAGGCTGAATCTTGTCAATAAAACTGTCAAAGGCCCTCATTTGTAAGCATAATATACATTACAGCTTAAAGGCCGGGGCTTTAAGGAAAACCTTATCAAAAGCAAAGAATTGAGGAGCAGACCTCAGCAGGGACTGACAAAGGTCCTTTGGACAAAAATAAGATAAATTTAAAATGCAGCTAGGCAATAAGAGACTTTAAACTGGAGGGGAAATGAGAAGTCCTAGGAGCTTGGGAAAAGACCTGCCTAAGATGAAAAAGGGTTCTTGACAAACCTGGCTTAGCACAATCTTTTTGATCTGAAAGAGTTTCCAAGGGATTTAGTGACCCTTGAGTATGTAGGTAATTTTTTTGTGCTTGATTGCATGCACGTAACTCATGATTCCTACGTGAGAGCCATTCCTTCTCATTTAGTGACTGAAAGTTCTAAGTGTTATTTTGTTTCATAGCTTATAATATCGGTGGAAATTACTAAAATCATTGGAATTAAAATTGTTATAATAATCTAATCATGATTATTAAATTAAATTGCCATTAATATTTGTCAGTCTTAAGACTTTTGGACATTTTAATGGCAAAAAAAGAGCCTACCTATTTATTTATTTTTAATACAGTCCATCGGAACTGAATAATCTAGTAGATTACTATGTTTCATGGTAGATTTAGTGCACTTGTTAGGTTTACTTTACTGCCAGGTTTTGGGATTGAGTCAAAAAACCCAAGTCAATTGTTTCCACAAATGCAGCACGGAGAGACGAAAATATTAAGAACTGAGCAGCAGGCTTGTCTCCATTCTAATCTTCCTGTACAAGTGGCTTTGTTCAACTCACTTTACTTGCCAGATTGATTTGCCTCCTTTTAAAATATGTGAGTAATTAATTGGCCATTCAGAAATTAAAGGGGCAGTGGGTTGGTTTCTGTATCACTTGGGAGAAGTAAAATGATATGTGAGACACAATTTGTTTTTTAATGGTGTATTGTTACTTATAGGAAGACTTTACAGATCCTGAGAAGGAGCTTCCAATTGAATCTACGTATGTTCACATTAAAGACACGCCTTCAGAAAAGGAAAGCAAAATCTTGATTTTAAGGGAAAGTGACAAAAATATGTACACTGTTAATCATGAAAGGAGTCACCCTGCTCCTCCAAAGGTTCATATTCATGATACCCCTGAGAGAATTCTGTCAGAAACCGTTCCTGAAGCATGTAATGGCAAATTGAGTCAAGTGTCAGGTGATTCTCAGGAAATCTCTGAAAATGAGCCACAAAGACCTACTTCACTGGAAATTACAGGATCTGTCAGTTATGAATCAAATTCCTCCTGGGAAGTTCTTAGTGATAAGTTGATGCCAGGTGATGGTGGCATAGCTGATGATCCTCTGAAACAGAGCGATGACCTTTCTCCGGCTGTTCTGACAGATCAGAAAAATTCCGTTGACTCTTTTGAAGACTATTCTGAAGAATTAACAAAAGAAACCTATACTGAATATGACAATGAAACAAAGAGCCTTTCAGCCAATACTTCTTCTTTAAGTCCATTGTCTTGGACTTCAGGTATACTTACAGATGAATCTATAAATAAAGTAGAAGAGAGCAATTCCCAAAATTCAATTATTTTACCACAAGTTACCTCTAAACAAGAAGATACACATAAGTATGTTCTTCACCTTCTAAATGAGGAAGTACTGAAACAGCCAGAAAATGAACATACAAAGCAATCGCCTGTTTTGGAGACAACAGAAAATAACCATTGTTCATTGAATGGTTCTAATCTCAAAAGCCAAGAAATATCTACACTGCTAGAAACGCCTGATGACTCTCTCTCAGATGGACCCAATAATGGAGAAGACTCAGACAGCTGTGATGGAGATGAGTCTTCTGCAGAAGTGCTACTCAGTTCTTCAAAAGTGTCTGTAATACCCCATGATCTCTTCTATTATCCACATTATAACGTTCCCATATCAGCAGTTTTGGATGCTTATGTTGAGCCTTGTCTTGAAAGATATGATACTGAAAATGACAAATTTTTTTCTGAAACAGTAACAGATATTTTACATGAGAAAGGGATACTGGCACAGGGCTACAAGGAGGATGCTCCAGAACCAGGCTTAGGGAATAATCATGGTGTCCCTTCATTGGAAATGGGTACTGAGAATGGAGAGGAGGAAACAATAGATATAAACAGTCATAGCAGTTCTTTCTATGAAAAAGAAGTGCCATTACTAATAGGAGAGATAGAAATTGAAATAGACAGCCAAAAAGCCACTGGCAATGAAGATTCCATGATTCTACAGCATCCTGAGGTATTTAATTTTTTATTCACTGTGTTTCTTTATGTATGTATGGGGGGTTAGTGCCTGAACTCAAGGATTTCCTTTCACTTTGCATGCCATTTAGAGAAATGCATAAAATGTACTTGGTTTTCTGCCTTGTTAACACTGTTTGCCACAGCCCTCTACTGGAAAGAATGGAATTGCAGTTCCCTGAAAAGATCTGGCATTAACAAGAGAGACTGAGCAGTAATAACACTGCAGAAATTTGAATTTTACTCATGTTTTAAAGTATTTTGAAGCCCCTTTGTGGCTCTAGGCAGAGAAGATTATGACAGAGAGTGTTTAAAATAAGTTTTAATGAAATGAACAGGAAGCAATATTATTGATATAGAAAGGATACAGGTAAAGGAATTTTTGTTGTCCGAATCTAGACAAGTTTGTCTGTGAAAACAAACCAATTTGAGTAGGTTAAGTCATGTGAGTAAAGTGCAGGCTTATCTAAACTGGAGGAGAAAGAAGGGCAATTTCTGGTAATAATTCTGTGGTTTGGATTTAGGCAAAATTGTTTATCTTCTTGGAAACACTGATTTTGAATTGCCTTACACATTTTCTAGCATAGTAGGGACAGTGTTTTCTGGAATGAATATCCATTTAAGTACTTGAACATTACTCTGTTGCTTAAACTTGGTTTGGTCCTAACATTTATTAGGACAATGAAGTCAAATTGCTGTTATCTCCAACAGGCTAATTGGAAATAGATTAAAAAAAAAAAAAAAGAAAATCATAGAGCATTACTTGAAAGAGCTCAGTCATGTCATAATTTCTTACATTTAAAGAACTACCAACTAATTGCATGTAAGCTGAACTGATGATACTTTACAGCTCAAGTTATCCGAAATTATTTTCAAAATTTGTGTTTTTTTCTCTTTAGTAACACCCTCAATCTCATACTACATGTAATATAGCATCTGAGTAAGTTGCACCTCTGAGGTATTTAAGAGGTTGGGGAACCAGTCTTGTCTGATGCAAAACATTTCTTATTTTCAACAGGCCATAGGAGACGATCTAGATGACTTTGCAACGGCGGGAATAAGACTGGAAGATAGTAGTAATGGGGAGGAAAAAAAGGAAAATACGATGGAAGCAGAAGACTTGCAGATCTCAGAAGTTGGGCATACTACGCTGTTAGATGATGAACTGGAAGAAATTGCTAATAGCCAGGAGTTGACCAGGTATTTCACATTGACTTTGTCTGAAATGCATCTAACTGATAGGAATGATGCACTTCTAAAGTATGTCATTACCATTGAATATTTCTTGTGGACTTCTTCTAGGACTCATTGGCTTCTTTCTGTGTTTCTCTTAAATGTATCAAGTGATTTGGTGCAAGTGGGACAAGATGTGACTTTGCTGTACAAACTTTGCTACACAAAACCAATTGGAATCCCAATGCATTTTAACTTGAGGTGAAAGCATTACCTCCTTTGTCAAGCTTGTGTTCCCTGTCATTTATCAATTCTTTTTTAACTACACAACCATAAAATCTCACCTAGCTATAAGACTTGCTTAAATCTAGATGATGTAAAAGGTGCAAAAAATGTATCAGATAATGTTTTCAAAGGAAAAAAAAGATTCAGATTTGAGCATTTGGATTTTTTATTTAAAAAACAACAACAATTTAAAGTTTCCCAAAGTTATTGCTTGTAATGTTAACAATAAATTCAAATCCATATACTAAAACACACAACGACACGTTTGTATTTCTGTGTAACCTAAAACTAGTTTGCATAATTGCAGTGAATTCAAAGCAAAACTTCATGAATTAAAACACTTTGCTTTTATGTACGTTCCAGAACTTGTGGCAATGCTTCCAACATTTCTCTCCGAAAAAGGTTTCCTGATACTTCTGAGATGGTAAGTTTGTAGAAATTGACCTTTCTATCACTTTTTCACGATTTCTCCCGAACTCCAAAAGTTCAAATACTGCAAAAAGTCTCTATAAAAGTTCTGTGTTAACGCAAAAGCCCAATGTTTTCTAAGAATTTTAGTGCTTTAACCTGTAACAGTTTAAGCTATTCTTGAACTCTTCCATACAAGTGAAATGGCATCTTACCGATCCTTCAAAAAGCCCACAAAGTACTACTTAATATTTCAATTAAATACACTCTAACTTTGAGGTTTACTTTGTCACCACTGTATAGCTGAAACACTTCACTTCTTTGAAGCTTCCTTTATTTGCAAATGCAATTTATTTTAGTTTACGCATTTTGTGTATGTGAGCATCCCAGTCAGAGCCTTGCAAAAATGTGGAGTGTCTTTTGGATGCACTTTTTACCAAAGAGGCTCTTTGCCTCTTCTTTTGTAGTAGTGATGTAATATGTTCTCTGAATAACAGCAGCTAGCCCTTGAGGACATTTAATTGTAATGTGAAACTGCATCCTTTATCGCAGATGTAATTCATATTGATTTCTTGCAAGCACACTATACAACTGAGCTCTGAATGCTTTTTCTTTTTTAACTCACAAGGGACAGCAACATCAGTTTGGGTCTGCTAAGCAAGAGTAGGAATATGGCTTTTCAGCACAAAATAAAATGTGGGCCTTCTTCGATCTGTAAAGAAAAGTTGCTGACAATATTCAGGGTAACTAATGTTTCACACAGGTGCTCTGGTTTTGCAATGCTGTCAAAACCAATAGAAAGTTGTGTGAATGAGGAAAGTTCTTTGCTTTTCTGATTATGTACCAGACTGCAATGGGGGATGCACGGGTGTGGGATAAATTTAGGAGCACACTTTCATTTTATTTGAGTAAACACTAGACATACTTGGCAAAGAATGCACACAACTACCAGTGTATGAGAGACTGAATTTTATTTTCTTTTTATATCATCTATTTTTTGTTACTTGTTTGTTTAAGGAAACCTCTGGTAAAAAGGATCAGATGATGACAGAAATGGGTGAAAATCTATTGATCACTGGGTGAGTAGTTCTTCAGACAAAATCTTATGCAAGGAATCTATAACTTCTAGGTAATTTTGTCAGTGTTACAAAGGGAAATAAAAATTAACTGTAGTAGTAGACCAATGGTACATCTTATGTACTAGCTCAGGGTCAGTATTTCCCATAGGCGTGAGACACGAAACTTCTTTGTTGCTCGATCTCTCTCTTTAACTAGAAATGTCTTTTCTTGACTTGAGAGGAAAGGCTTCGCTGTCTAAGCAGGACTGTGAACTCTTTCCCTACGTGGTGGGTATTTCAAACCAAGAAAAGAGTGGGAGGACTTCCTGTGTGAGGCCTCTGGCATTGCTGGCTCTTTCCAAGTTTAGAAGCCAGTCAAGACAGTGCTTAGCACCATCAGTGCTAGGAAAAGACAGTGCTCAACAGAACTCTTACCTCTCCTGGAGCACTTGTGAGTTTCTACAACTTGTGTGTGTGCGTTTAGTTTGGGCTTACGGTGCTGTGGTGGATCCTGAACTCAAAATGTGTATCCCTTTGGTATGAGTTTCTACATATCTATTTAAGAAATAAACATTACTTCACTTGATTACTTTACATTTTCCCTCTTGATTGGTACTGAATTAGTACCACCTTGAATTTCTAGTTAAAATGTGGCAAAAAGCACACAGAATAGCAAGATCTACTGCTGTGGTCTCAATTTTGCTTCCCTTAAAATATATATGTGAATAGCTGTCACAGCAATCTATAACCACTGTTTGCTTGCAGACTGCTGCTATTGAACACATTCTGTGTAATATTCATACATACATATTCAGTACATTAGTTGAGGGAGCAGGACGCCCAAGCCAGAAAAAAAAAATTGTGGTTGTAATCTGGAGTTATCATGCAAACTAACAACCTGAGTTGTTAGTGTGTTTCCTGAAGTCTAGGGCTGCTTGCTTTTCCTTCTGTGTATCTGACATGAGAAACTCTAAGAGAAGCTGGTTTGGAGACAGTATGTCAAGTCTGATACGCTGTATAAGTAAAATGTGATACACTTGTTGCTCAAAGCCATGTTTATTGCTCCGAAAGTTAAAAAATAAAAAAGTATCTTTTTGACCAATGAAAATCAGCTTATGTCAAATGAACTGTTTCTGCATGTATTTTAACTACCTGAGATCCTGTCCAAGTCTTCAGAGTACTAATTGCTGTTTTTAGAGTCCTTAGGAAACACCTGCTAAAGCTCATTAGGCATCCTATAGTGTAGCTTGGGTTGCAACCAAGTAGGTTGAAAGAGCTGATTAAATTGCTGTCTGTTAGAATGCTCTCTGATCTTTAATGTAAATGTTAGCAGTTTTTCCAGCCTCTTAACAAATTCTCTCTTATTTTTTAGGATGAAAAAGGATGTGGAAACACATAAGACTGCAGCACCTCCTTGCCAGACTCCAAGTGTTGAGCAATCAGAGTTATTCTACTACATCGTTTTCCTCTGGGTGCTTGTCTACTGCCTTTTAGTCCTTCCACAGCTTTTTAGCTTCAAAGTGTGATCTCTGTGAGGTGTGTAAAAATAAAAGACGGTGGCTTGATTGCTTTGTGTATCTACATATAAGTATGTTATTTCAGGTGAAGCACAAGCAGAAATATAGGACCTGGTATTTGTATTTACTATCAGGTTCTCCTCGGTTCCTCTACTGTTGTGCTATGACAATGTCTAAGCACATTTTATAATATGACACTTGTGTAAATATATATAAAAATGACCTGATTCAGTAGCTGCAATTTTGTACATTTGTGCCTTGCTTTATAAGATGCTAAATAAAAATGGATAATTATCAGTAGAACTATGAACAATTCAGAGCTCTAGTCATCAAAAATTATTCTTCTGGCTTCATTTACCTGTGAAGGGCCCAACAGCAGTGGAAGACTTGTTGTTGGCTTGTCCATGAATCTGGCCCTCCTGCAAGAGCAAGGCTTGAAATGCTCTTTTTCCATGGAGTTCTTTGAGAGAGGTAGAGGTAGAGCAGAGTTGGAGCTGAGACATTCTCGCTGCAGGAATTTAACTATAATCCTAGAGGCAGTCCAGTGGAGCAGCAAAATCAGGTGGAGGGTTATTTGTGGAGGGAAGATTGTTTTTTTTAGGATGTAAATTCATTTTTATTCAAAACCTGTTATGTTTAAATTGCAGGAACAAATTGGGTGTGGAGCAGTGGGGGATCATGTGAGAAATCTTAATCCAGAAATTTCTGTGCAGAGTACCTGAAGAAATACACTTTGTATTTACTGATGGTGGCCATCTTTGAGAAAGATCAGGATCAGATAGGTGGTTTTTGTTTGTTTTTAATACTGTACCTCACTGCTTGTGAGACAGCATCTGATTTGGTTTTTCTGATGCTTTTATTTACCAGATCATGTGATCATTTCTGTCTTTTAAAGATACAAAATATGGTAGGTAGTCTAACTTCTAAGGCTACCGTTGAAGCACAAGTGCATTGCTATGAAAGGGTTAGCAATATTCTTTAAGTGTATAAATCAATGACAAGAGTAAAACTCAATATAGATAAATACTGACAGCCTTTGTTTATTCTCTAGTTTAACTGGATAGACTTCTGTGCACAGACATAGTTAAGCCATTTCTACCTCTTAACTTTTAGCCACATCAGTGATCACTTTAGGGTATTTGATTTAGGTTTTTAGCCAGAGGAAGGGTACCAGTGCACTACAGGGTGAAAGAGAAGTCTTCAAATTCAGTTCAATTGCAATAATTTCTTAGTTGTCAATGGAGATTATCTGGAGTTCAATTACAGTCTTTTTGGAGAATTTTACCACTATCAGAGTTCAGTCAAAGAGAATCATTTCCATTTTGTCTTCTCTCTCCTAAGAAAATGAATTGGAAGGAGAAGATCTTTGGATGTCTCACCTAACCCACTGACATCCATAAAGAATGGAAGAGTAGGCTATTAACTTCCAAGAAGGAGAAAACTCATCATTTTTTTTCTTCCCTCTTGCTAATAGTCAGTGGCTCAGGCAGCAAAACGAGCAGTTTAAATCTCAGAGAGCATGCAGCAATTGTCTTGATCATTTCATCCATCTTTAAGCTAATATATACTTTCCAGCCTGGCGTGAGAAAAGATGGAGATTGCAGCTTCTTTCTAAAGTTGGTGAAAATAATACTAAATAAATCCATGATACTTGGTATTTGGCTGCTTTCCATTTGGATTTGCCTGGGTTTTTTTTTGTTTGTTTTTGTTTTTTGGTTTTGTTTTTATTTGTTTGTTTGTTTGTTCTTTACTATAACAGAAGCAGTCTACCTTATTCAGCCATTTTGTGGGTTAGAATGTCCAGAGTAATAGAGTTACAAATAGTACTGCTGTGGCCAGCTGATTGTGGAAACGGACTGAACTCTCAAAGAGTTCTGCCTTTATCTAGAACTGAAAAAGAAGGAAGGAAAGAAAGAAAATATACAAACAAACAAACAAACAAATAAATAAAAGACAACTGCATGAGCAGCAGCTCCTCCTACTTAAAATGTCGTGTAAGCCTGCATCATTCTTCCACAGTTCAGAATCTAATCCCTCAAGTGCCCTCCTTGTTCTGTAAATGTTGCTCCTTGTTGGTCTTTGTGTGCCATTCTTAGCTTACAGTCTAAAAGCCTGACTGTGAAGCGTTCATTGCAGCAAAGGGTTTTCTAATGTGCTGACTTGAAGACTGTGACTGTCTTGAGGCATCTGAGATTTTAAAGGCTAGTGGGCCATCTTTTGTCTCACCAACAGATATGTGCATGGTCTGAATAAGGAGGTTTTTCCTGAAAAAAAGGCTTGGGTTTTTGAAAAGTGCGAAGCTTGAAGTGACCTCATTTGGTACTTTGATTTAGTAGTGGAATTCAGATATATATGGGTACTGATCTGTTAAGACCATTTATAAAATCAGTTCTTGTTGAGCAAGTGTATGCATAGTAAGGTACTGTGAAGTGTAAGTGTTGGGAAGTGCTTGTAGATTACTGGATAAAAGGGTGTTTGGTGTTCAGAGAAGCACCATTACAGGCTGCAAAACAGCTGTAACAGGATGTTTCAATGTTACTGCTGTTGTGTAGCTTAACTGCGAAGTGTTTCATTGCAATTTTATAGAAAGTGAGAGAAATGGTTTAGTATTAAAGACAAAAGCCTGCTAAACGTTTATGAGGCAGATGTCTTACAGCTGAAGAAATGAGTTAAGCAATCACTTCATCTACAAACTGAAAAGAATGCAGCCTGTGCCAGGTTGTAGGAAATGATCAGGGCAAGTACAGATTGCAGTTAGAAAAGAAAAATAAAAGAAAAAAAAGACAATCGCTTTTTCAACGCCATGAATGTTTTTGATAGATTGAGCTCTAAAATGTATTTTAACTGAGTTTCTAGATTATAATGAATGTGTCTACAGAATTTTATGCAAAGCTTCAGAGTTCAGCTGTTTTAAAAAGATGTTTTTTTTATATAGCGGTGATTATTTTATCTATATATTTAATAGAATTGTAAAACCATTTTAAGAATACCTGTAAAACTATGTGTATGTGATATGATTATTTATTAATTATGACTCACAAGAATGAACATTGAGCTATGCATCAGTTGGATCATCCATTTGGAAAGTGGAAACTGCAAACAGAGGAAGAGCTGAACTGTAGACTTGAAAGACGTGGGAAATGATTTGAATACAACTGCGTGATTCTTAGAGCTGCATAGCTATATATCATTTTGTGATGTTAATTTTCATAGGTTGCAAATTATATTGAGTGATCAAGCTTCTTTCTTCCATTAAAACTTCCTGAGGCTGAAATTTCAACATGTTAATATTTGGTGTTTAACTCACTTATTTCCTTTACATCTTCTGATGATAGACAGTATGATTTCTTTATCCAAGTAGTGAGCCACTGAATTTACTGGGGCCCAGGGTTTTTTATTTTTTAATTTTATTTTATTTTTCAGAGCTTTTGGTACCCATCCTCACATAATCAGAGCTTTTAGAAGAGGAATTTGGCCAGTGTATGTGCTCTCATATTCAACCATCCAAGAAGATAATTAGTGCATTATCACTTACATGTAGCTTTAAGTACTTGGGAGTCCCTTCTCACCAAGCACAAAAATGAATGCATCCAGTGATGTGTTCAGTTCTCGACTTCTGTGAAAGTCAGTGTGACACATCTGTGTGCTAAGCACACGCTACAGGATCTGGCCCTGAGGGGACTTAACTTCCATCACATAGGCCAGAAGTAGCCAAAGCCTACGCATTGCCTTAGGGCTAGGTCCACAAACAATGCCACAGACTTCAGTTAACCCCTTTAAATGCATTGCATTTGTTGCACAAATTATGTAGGACCAATCCCCTACTTCTAGGAAGTTACCATCCCCTACCAGTTTTGATTAAGAAGACAGCAGCAGGGAACAAGTGGCTGGAACGCAGAGTAAGGTCACAGGTTAGAATGTGCCTGTGAAAATTCCCAAATCTCCACAGCCAAAAGCTCTGACCTGACAAAAGTCACCTCCTGATTTCCACTGGGCTAGTAGATGGTGAACCTGAAAGAAGGAAAAAAATCCCTAGGTGTTTGTATTTCCATGTTGTGCAATTTTTTTGTCAAGTAAATAACATCAAATTCTTCCCCACTGCATACCACTGATGATGCTAATTTATAGACGCCTGGCTGATGAGCATTTATACTCCAGTTTTGTACATAAGCAGGGCGTGCACGAGTGCAAGCTGCTACCCCACACCCTGCCACGGTGGAGCTATGCATGGCAGAGGACAGGATTTATATGCACATTTAAAGGATATCAGAAAAGACATATTTTGAATGGAAAGCTTGCTTACTCTGTCCGTCTCTTGACACACTATTCTATAGCTCACAAAAGGCAAAAAAAATTAACCTTTTATTCTCAAGTGCCGTGTCTGTTTCAGGGTTATCTTAACTGAAATGAATAGCAAAGCATTTCTTTCTTCCTCTGAATATGAGAAGTGGAAAGCTCACTTCCACCTCAGTGGCACTTTTGATGACTCGTTTTCAGACAGCTGCTACTGCTGATAATGGAAAATGAGAACGGTGTTATTTTCTCACCATGAGGGGAATGTCTAAGTTTATGTCTCTGGAACATAAAATTGGCCCCTGGGTGATTAATATAATTCTTTCCTCATGAAAAGGTTAGAAGGGGCAATAAAAATAATTAATTCGACCTCAGTGAGAAATAGTAAAAAATAACATTCCAAGAAAGGCTGTGTTCAAGTCAGGTAATATTTTACTGCCAAAGTAGTTTCATTACTTTCATTGGGCCTTCCTGGAATCTCTTTGATTCACGGAATTCATTTGCTCTGTGCCCAAGGAACCATTCATACAGTGCAGCTCTGATCCACAGCTGTCACTAGACTATAACAGATAATCACCAGTGTTCACTTAGAAATGACTGGTCTAATTTAATTCAATTAACTTTCAACTTATGTGCTGTTCATTTTGTGGAGAAACAACTTTTTTGTTGTTGTTTTGTTTTTTGTTTTTTGTTTTTTTAATGCTGAATAACTTACAATTAAATATTGTAAATCAAAGACATCTTTTTATTACAGTCAAAAGAATTCAACCTCTGCTTTTGTATTGAATGAAACATGTTTTAGTTTCCATACCACTTCATGCTATTTTATTCTTCTGTTTAAAAAGCCAAAAAAAAAAACCACAACAACAAAAAACCACAACCAACCAAACAAAAAACCCAACAACCCTGTTTTACCCTGATCAATTTTACCGTTCTTACTAAAGTTCTTCAATTTAAAACAATCTAGTTTGCTAAGGAGTTAACTAGAGACATTTATAAGTAAGGGATGTCATATTTATAAAACGTTACCCTTTGGCAAGTGGTAAGGAGTGAAGGTTGTTTAAATGAGAACAAATGCAAGGAGGACTTGGTATCAAAAGGCTGAAGGAGATGCATCTTTGTGTATTTTAAAATACATTTCTTCTAAATGCTTTCAATCAGTGGTATGTATCGAACATTTGCACTTGTTGCTCAAAGCTAATTTTTGTGAGAAAGAAATGTATTCTTGTGTATAGTTGGTACAATAGCAAAGAAAATGTTTTTAGAAACTGCTACTCTGTAATAAGATTAGTATTTACTAGTGAATAGTTCCACTTTATTTTATAAAATCTCCAGTTTTGAAATAAATGGACAGGCTTCCTGTACATAAACTTACCTGTGAGTTTGTCCTTTTCCTCTCTGTATATTGACAGACACCAAATGTCAGCACAGATTACCATTTTGTTCTTATTTTGCATTTAACGCCCAGAAACTGTACTCACTTTTTGGTAGAGAAAATCTCATCAAACAGAGCAAATTCATAAAGAGCACTTTTCTCACCTACCTAAAGAGTGGCTTTTAATTTTGGAGGAGGAAGCCAAACTTTTATTCCAGTCAACAAACAATAAACTTAAAATTTTCATGTTGGTTATTTATTACTTAATTTCATAATGTGTGAAAACAGGTATTACAAAGGTAAGCTTTCAAAACCAGTTGTGCTGAATTATATATTATTCTTAATATTCAATTTATCTGGCCTATTTCTATGTAAGATGCTAGGTGTTAGACCAGTGAATTAGTAACTTACTGGGTGCAGAGCTGATTCATATTTACTATGCTCCTCTCCCTACACCTCAATTCCCTTAGCAGTGTACGAGCAAAGTGCATGAGCAAAAATCAAAGTGCAACAGAGAAAAAATACAGTTGAGAATCAGACAAGTAATCCGTCGTCCAGAAATACAGAACTAAACATCATGAAACTGTATGGGGAATGGAATAGAAGCACTTATTTTCTAACAAAACTTAAAGGCTAATAGGTATCATGCTTTCTGGTGAATAAGTCTGTTCCACGGCAAGACTGTACTGTTGGCACTTCTCTGTGCTCCCCAAACCGTACGCTTTACCTTGGAATGGGATGTAACACATGATCAAAGCAAAATGTATAGCACCCTCTGCTGCAAATACTTTGAACTGATTATTTTTTTTTTTGCATTACTTTTATGGCTGATCTGTACCCTGGGGAACTGATTTATCATTTTGCTGATATGTATTCTCTGCATGTTAGCAAGAATCATCGTAACTGTAGTCGCTAGGTACGTTTATATTTTACAAAGTATTATTTCCTGATTCTCAGGCAAAAGAGCATAAAAATGTATATTTCAAGGCTATTAAGAACCATTGTTAATTATGGTATGATAGATCTTTTGTGCAGCAACTGCATGTGAAATGCAGGAATTACATGAGTTGCTTAAAGTAACTTCAAGTCAGTGATAAATGGGAGGAGAAATGACACTACAACAGTTAAAAATATTTAAATCCCACTTGCACTGGGGGAAACATCCTTATTTAGAGTTACGAAGTCTGAAAGCACTGTGAGATTTTTTTTAACCTGTATCCTAGAGGGGAAACCAAAAGTTTGCACAACCTGACACCCCTCAGCTCCAGTTTTAAGAATGGATTCTGCTCAAATAGAGGTTCTTTCTTTCTTCCAGCTTCCTCCTTCATACTCATACCTGCAGCTTTTTCTCATAATATGTTGCGGATGTTGTTAATTAGCGCCGTGGCTTCAAGTGTTTGTAACTGCTTTTTTCTGTAGTGATTCACAACAATGAACAGAAAAAACTGTAGCCAGAATAGGAGCTGTTTGAGAGGGAAGTCTCAATTTAAATTTTCTGAAGTGAGGCGAAGAACAGACACACTCTTTACAGAAACTTGCTCACAACACACTGGCCTATATTTTCTCAGTGCCGGTTTGTTTCAAAGTGCACTACTGAAATAGTGTGATGCAAAGACAAAACAGCATCGTGGCTGGTATCAGCAGCAGGGAACAACAGAGGTCACCATTGACTCACAGGAAGGAATCTCTTCAGAATCCATTTTGGAACCCAATTAGTTATGTAGAGCCAAAAGCAAAGCTTCTGGTGGCTTAATTTCAAAGTTCTGTAGCATGAATGAAGACAATTACTTGTCTATGACTTTTTTAAAATTGCATTTTCTCTCCATTCCAACTCACACCCATTTTTTCACTGCTACCCAGCAGGAATAACTAGAAACAAAATCTAGTATCATTTATTGATATGATTTTATAGAAAGGGGGAGATAAATATCTCTGTTTGTTGTTGCTGCTGCTGCAGTCTTGCTGCAATTATTGCATAGAGTAAAAGCATCAGTGTTTCCAGCACCAGAGATATTGTGAAAGCTGTGATTTGGTGCATGATCATTTTTTCTGTTCTGGATTTTAATTAGTTGGGTTTTCTATTCCTTTCACCCAATGTCCTGTTCATGGTTTTTTTTGTTTGTTTGTTTGTTTTTTTTAATAGTTATGAGTTGTTTATTTTTTCTTACGAAACATTGAATTCCAAGGCCTTTGAAGTATGTGGAATTTTTTAGAGCTTTGTATTGATGACTTCCTTTTACTTTAAAAAATTTTGTAAGAAATTTGTGAAATTAACGTAGAGTTTAATTTTTGATTTGGGCTTAAAAATCTGAAGATTAGCTGTTATAATGTAAGCTGGTGACAAGAAATATTCAAATATTCAAATATTACAAAGGAGTGTGTAGCCAATACAGTATAGTACAAGTTTTATCCCAACTCTGCTTTTAAATCAAAAACTCCTGTCAGCTAGCAGGCTCAAGGAGGAAGTAGCTGTGGAGAAAGACACCCTTTTCTTTATATGAAAATAACTTCCAGAATTCTCCTGGCATTAGTGTGTTTTGGTTTTTTTTATGTTTTAAGTATTCTGCTTGTCTTCTCTTTGAACCTACTTGAAATGGATAAAATTCATTATTTAATCCTGGCCTGCAGATGATTAAGGAGGATTTTTTTCTGCTTTATTTTATGTTAGAAATAATCAAGTATGCCAATTTCCTTCAGTACTTCAGTTAAATTGGAAAAATAGACCCATATGTCTGACAGCTCCCACTGGATAAGACTGAGCAGCTGCTCCTCTTCCTAAGGTTTTGTCACGGGATATAATTATTCTTCCAACCATAAAAAAACAGAAGGGTGTCCCCTCAATGCTATAAAAATACCTAATACGGTAATATTTAATAATACGGGCATTACAAAAGAAATGTGCTCTAAATAGCAACTAAGGTTGAGCTAAGTAAAGAAAACACTTACTTTGGTAATATCCTAGACTTCCCTATCACTTTTAATCTGAAATCATTTTACCCAGGTTTAAATTAAACTTAGGGTGCTCTGGTTACCCTTATTTCTTCATACAGATTTTGTAGGCACAAACTGTCCTAGGAAGGAAGGTGGAATGCAGATGGAATGAAGAAAGCTGGATCTCCAGTGACAGATCTGCAGCTGCATATGCATCACATTCAGCACAACTTAAAAGAGCAGCAGCTGGCAAGAAATGGCTTTATATTACATTTACAATTTTCTTCTTTATTAGGCAAGAAGGACGATCTCCAGTCCCTTTGTAAGTAACTGTGATCTTAGGATGGTCCTAACTTGCTTACCTGGACTAGCAAAAGCATGACTAGTGCCATACCTGCATGCCTGAAATATCTTGCAGTGCTCTTTGCAGCAGGGCAAACAGGATCGGCAAAATGCAGCATGCACTAAATGCATCCACTGTGGAAAGGAGAAGTCAGGAGAAGACAGAATGAAGCCAGGTGCATATATTTACATTATTTGGCCCACGTGTGGATAGATCTTTACAGTATTTGTATACTGATTTATATGGACAGTACACACATCTGACCACTCACTAGCACCATAGATTAAGCTGTTCTGAATTTTAAGTGTGAATATCCCACCACTGTTGTGAAGTATGGTAAAATATGCATCTTGTTCTTTCACAAAGAGTGAGAAAACTATAGAAAATTAAGAGCTTTTGGACATATACGAGTGAAGGATGAAGGAAAGTTAAACAGAAAAATTAAACTTCGCAGTTAGCAGACAAAATGATACAAAACAACAACAAAAACTGTTGCCCCAACAGTAAGACTTTTGCTGTTTGCTTCCATTTTTTAGTACACTTCCTTTTAACACACTCAGGAGAAAAAACATCACCAAAAGCCACCAAAATTTCTCTTGTTGGTCAACAATTTAATTCGTTCATAGTGTAAATGAAGTGGGCACCAAGGCAAAAAGGATGAGCTGTTAAATCCATGGAGACTAACAGGACAATCTAAACTGCTGATGTGGACACTGATGAACATGGACCAAGTCAGCAAAAGGTGAGCACAATGTGTTGAAGAACAGGTAAGGCCTTGTGAATTGAGGCAGATGCAGCTTTTCATGGTTGCTTCCAGACACAGCTGTTCAAGACTGTAGCTGCAATTCTGTGCTCCAACACTGCTGTAATTGATAACTGGACATTAATAGCTCCACCAAACTGCCACGCACATGGGGATGGAACCAGACACAAACAGGATGTGATCACTTCACTTTAACTTCTTGATAATCCATCCCAGCTGACATTAGGCTTGAGGGACTTTTAAACTCAAAATATGAATCTATCAGAGTTATCCTTTTCCTTATTTGTCCGTATTTCCGTATTTGAAATTAAAATAAACTGTAAGATAACTCCTAACATGTTTGTTCTGCTCAACTGATTCATTTCAATCCTATGCCCTACCTTGGTGACCTTGTGCTTATAATCAGACATTATCCTATGTCATGTGCTATTTAGAAGTCATGTGGCACTGCAGACCAGTTTAGGTAAACTCAAGGCTTTTTGCTACTTTGCAGTTTCCTCCCAGTTTTTCCAAGGACTTTTAAATATTGATTTCAATTGTGTCATAAAAATAAAAGCTGGAAAACAGTAGCATGTGACATACAAGAGAAACTGTGCTCCTGTGTTTATGCACAACCCATTTGCCCCTCCTAAATGCTTCACCTGAAGGGTTTTGATGGTAGAAAAGTTACATCAGCTGAAAAGTTACATCCAAGAAATTTCTGGACACTTTTTGCTAAAATTTTGTTGTATCTCATAACGTAACTGAAGTGAGGGCTGGCAAGATACTCAGTGAGAACAACAGCCTAGCCTCCAGCAACTGCAAAAGAATGCTGGTGAGGCAGCACAGCCACCTCTGGCAATCTTTCCATCCTCCCTGCTCTGGCCCAACACAACTTTTCGGCTGTGGATGCCAGTTCCTAGGCAGAGGAGCAGGACTTTGCTCTTGGTAGAATGAACACTATGACCATGACTATGGACAAGTGGAATTTCCCCATGCAGAAACATGGGAGATCAAGCACTGCCATGCTCTAACCAGAGTCACTAAGCATTCTCGTTTGCTTCCAAACAGATCCTCTTTCTGTTTGGATACTACTGTCTCCCCAGGTGCACTCCCGACTCAGCGGGAAAAGCAGTGCCCCGCAGCCCTCACTCTCCTACCCACGGCCCCACCAAGATGGCGGTCGCCGCCCTTCCCTCAGCGCTGCCGCCCGAGCGCGTGCGCGAGTAAGGAGCGGAGGAGAACTGGAGGCCGCGAGCTTCGCCATGCTTTGGAGGGGGAGGCGCACACACGTGAGCTCTTGGACCACCCGGCAGCTTCCGAGCAGTTGTCGTGTCGCCTTGCCGCATTGGCTGATTTGTGAACCTTTCACCTTTCGTCTGGGTCTCGCCGCCAATCGCTCGGTTCCTTTCATGTCGCGGGGACGCGGAGCGTAAGCTGCGCAGGGTGGAATTCTCGGAGAGATCTTGCGTCGTAGGCGCTGGGCGGCCTCCGTCGGTACGGGTGGGAGGCGCTCCGTTTGCGTAGGGCCGGTAGCGCAGGGGGAAAGGTGGGGGGAGGAGAAGGAGGAGGAGGCCGTCGCGGGCCCAGGTGAATGGAGGAACCTGACAGTTGGGGGGAGCGAGGCGGCGGCAGCGGGGAAATGGCGGTGGCGGCGGCGGCACAATGAGACGCGGCCTGTAGTGGGGCGCAGCGCCGGGTCGGCTCCGTCCGAGCAGGTAGGAGATGGCGGCCGGGCGCGCCCGCCGCTCGCCCCGGGATCTGCGTGGCGGTAGCCCGCTCCGCGCGTCGCCGTGGTGGGTGGGATGGCGGCGGCCGCTCCCTCCCCGCCTCTCGCCGCCGGGTCCCGGTGAGCTGCGCCCCGCCTCTGTCCCAGCAGCCGTCCCCGTCCCTACGGGGCCTCGCCCGTCTCGGGGCCGGGCTCGGAGCCCCGCCGTCGGCCTCGGCGGCTCCCGGCGGCGTGAGGGCCGCGCTCGGCTTTGTCTGCTCGGGGCCCGCGGGGAAGGCCCGGTGTGAGGCTGCGGGGATCGGAGCCCCCCTGCCCCATCCCGACGGGCTGAGGGCGAAGAGCGGAGCATGGCGAAAGGTCTCGCTGCTGGTGCTCTCTCTCTCACCACTGCTAAAGGCGGTGTAGGAAACTCTCAGCTCTTCGCTGTGCTCCTTCTGTTCCAGTACAAACGAGTGAAGTAGCGGAGTGATCGAGGCTCACCTGGTGCTTTGTGAAAGAACAAAAGGTTAAAAGGCACGTTAGTACACCGAGATGTTAGGGAAAATCATAATAAAAACGTGGGCTGCGATATTGACATCTAGGAGAAAAAAAAAAGCTTGTTTTGTTTTTGCTTATTGTCATTCCCCGGAAATGATTATTTCCAAAAATAGTTTCCTATTGACTTCAGATGGAGGGGGTTTGGCACTTCAGATGATATCTTATGAGTATTCTTAATGATGAGATGTTGAACCCCAAGTTACGCAGTTGTGGTGGAAGCTGTGGTTTTGAAAGTGATGACCATTTTTAAAGAAACAAGACCAAACTGGAAAATAAAAAGAATTAACTGCAGGTACTCGGTTAACATTATGGTATATTATGCTTTATACTTTTTGTTTATGCTTTTTAAAATAAAGTACTTTTGATGCTGTATTGAAAGGCATACTGCATGTATAGCTTTGGTAAGTTGTGTTGTTGTTGTTTCCTCCCCACACACACAATTTGGCATAGAGACAAACTGAGATTTACTCCCTATATACCATAACTATTCTCCTAAATTTTCTTCTGAAGAGGGACATTCCCATTGTCTGTGTCTATAAGACTTGTAGTTATGAAGATTACACTACAAGGTTTGGAGATATTAATAGAAGCTTTCAACTGGAAGCTGCTAATAGGTGTACGATCAGAGGATTGTTACTTTTTAATGTATTAATCTGTAGGATTGAAATAAATATGCTTGTTCAGAAGTGCTGAGCTCTAAATTAGGTACAAAATCGTCTTAGTGGTAACATTTCTGTGAAAGTGGCAGCTCAGTACTCAGCAGTCAAAAAGCATTAGGACTGACAATAAGTGAAATAAATGGGTATCAGTATGCCAGCGTATAGATCCTTGCTGGGCCAACATATGTAATACTAATTGCAGTTTGGATATTTATGCTGTCTTTCTCCTCTTTCTCAAAAAGATGGTATTAGATTAAGAACAAAGGTAGGGAGAAAGTTTGTTAGGACTTCTTACACAGGGGAAGAGTTGAAAGAGGTAGGAAAAGAGATTGAAGTTTAAGTCATGAGCAGAGTAGATAGGAAGCAATAGCTTTTTTCACCTGTTCATGAAAGGTTCCTGTAGTTTACAAATCAAAAAAAAAAAGAAAACAACAATAGAACAATATATCATGTGTAACTACAATTCCTGGTGCAGCAGCATCTTAGGAATGCCGAAGTATTGCAGACTCAGTACACATCAAGATAACTGGTCAGTGGGAGAGCTTGCTCTTATACTCCTTCATGGTTGTCCTCCACTGGATACTGGTAGAGGGAAGCCAACAAGCTGGGGAGGGGGAAGTTTGTCTGACATAAGATTGTACAAATATTTTATAAAAGTTACTGTTATCTTGATGGTCTGTAGATTACGGGAAGAAAATAAGCAGAACAGTAGTTCTGTTCATTACATGATGTACACAAAATATATGACGTCCCATTTCAGAAATCTGTAAGATTCCTTTTCCTTGATGCAAAGGTGCTTTAGCACACCTTCTTATAGAGTCTGAGCATCTCTAGTTAATCTATGTTCTCTTTCACTGTGAATGGACCAAATGTGCATTGATCTGTAACTGAATGCAAATTGCTGGCAAGAAGAAAAGTGAAAAAGACTGTCCTTTTTAGAAGAGCAAGGAGATGCTTAGTAAAATGGATGTGGTATGTTTGGAGTTATCGTATTCTGTATAAGCTTGAACTCTCATTTACAGTCTACAGAAGAATTTGGAAAGGATTGAAGATGCTTTAGAAATACTGAGCATTATAGTAAGTGCTAGGATTACTGACAAGTTTTATTTCAGGGCATGATCTAGTCTCATTAAAACATTCTTCAGTTATAATGGGGTATGCCACGATTCCATAATTCTCGGTGAGAAAATCCAGTTTTCTTTTTCTCTCAAATAGTTGGTACAAACTGTGGATACTGATAGATACAGTTGGCAATGGAGAGATGTGGTTACAGTGTTCTCTTTCCTCATGTTGTAATGTATAGCTGGGTAAGCTCTGACCATCTGTGTCCCGTCATCTTCATGTGTTCAGTACTCATTTCTTCATATTCATAGCACAGAAGCTTGGTTTATTGTTTTCCCCAGGAAGTGGCTTTATTTAAAAAAGAAAGTAGAAGTATAATTTTAGTACTGTATAGAACAATAACCTCTGCGTAATTATGTGAAATGTGCTTTTAGAACATTCCACCCTGAAGGCCAAGAATGTTTAAAGACAAAATAGTGCTTTCTGCACTCCATCAAGATTTTTCTTCAATCTTTAGTCTTCCCTGACTTCCATGTGGGTTGTGATAGACCGGAAGAGACCTGATAGATAGTAATAACTAAAGGTTCGTTTTTTAGCTGGAGTTACTTTGGTTGGGATTTGAAGGTGGTTTTTCAAACTTTATTAGTTATTTGAGGGAGTAGGCAGTTGCAGGATTGTCATTAAGGAGCCATTCTAAAAGATTTAATCTACAGGGCAAAGCTGTGCCTACTATTTTAAAGTATGCCTTGATATTCTCTGAAAGCTTGGTCTTGGTAGTTCTGACTTGCTTTGCCTACTGATGTGAAGCATTTGAATGCTGAGCAGCTGGCTTCTGCTTCTTATTGGTTGAGGAAAATTTTCCTGATATGTTTTTTACTTTCAAATTGCTGCAAGTTCTCTGCTTCTCAGATTCAGAAGTGAAACTGGTATCAAGGAATTTACTTGCAAAGTTGCACATCTTTTACGAAGGAATGGTGAAATGCCCTTCTTTGGTGAGGAAAGAAAGAAGAGCAGTGCTCCAAATTCTTGCATCGTAGAGCCAGGGACTTTCGTACCTCTTTTATGTAAGTTTGTACACAGTTGTGAATCTGCTGGCTTGTGGTTGTTTTGTTTTTTAGTTTGGCATTGTGGATGCCTTTTGACCAAGAAAATGCAATCTTTTTTTTTTCTCAATACTTGCTAATATACAAGTCTTGTAGAAAACCTATTCTGCCATGCTTTCCCCCTCTCTCCCCTCTTGTATGTGCCCATGGCTTAATGCTTATGCTGCTGCCATGTGATATGCAATAACCAGTTTCTGCTCATGTTTTCTATCTTCTATTAATCTCTGTGAACAGTCAATTCCTTAATAGGTTCACTAGGTGTGTGTTTGTCTGAGTTGCAGTGGGATGGCTGCTGTGAACAGGGCAGCAGGTTGAGACTTTGTGCTGGCATTGTTTGTTTGTTTGTTTTCACTCTTCCACTTGTATGCAAAAAAAAACGTAGAAAATGCCCAAGGCCCACAGTCCTTACTGTTAATAGTTAAAACACTTGGTTCCCAGGGCCTGTCTCTTCTTTCAGAGTCTGATTCCTGATAGAATGTCAACCCTTCCTCAGCAGATTCCAAAAAGCAGCTGGGTAGCAGTAAATGTCCAGTTTTCTTGGAAATGAAAAAATGTAGGATTTATTTTAAAAAATAGTTTCTTCTTTCTGACAACTGGTCTGAAGGACTGCCCACTTGCTAATAGCACAACCTTCCTTTCTATAGGGAGCAAACATAGTTTGCTCTCGAGTAATTTGCTTGCCTCTATGGCTAACTTCACAATTCATGTTTCTCCCTTGTTTGCATCAGTCTTGCTTAGTCCGGATTTAGATCAAGGTTCTTGCAGCTTTCTTGCAACTGTTGCTATCGGTTTGATGTATTCTTGCTCCTGAGGAAATGAACAAAGTGAAGTTACTTTGTAGTTGATGTTTAAAAACAGGTAGAATTGATCTCCGGATGTCCAGGTTCAGAAAGCCCTTCTCTGAGATCTGGCAAGTTCATTCAGGTATCTCTCTTTTCAGACCCCCTACTTTCAACTGCTGAAATCTGGGACTGTTTCTAGGTGTTGATACAGACAGGTAATCTAAGCGGACTTACTAACTGTGGCCTTATGGAACGTTCATTGACTTCTGGCACTAATATTGTTACCATTAAAGATGACCAAGTGTAATCAATCTCAAGTGAGACTTCTGCTTCCTCATTTAAGTTTTGTATTTCCAAGTAGGCAAATGCATCTGCCTTGCTAACTTCATGCTCAGTGACTAATAGGTTTTCTTTTTTGGAAGAGGACATAAAGTAAAAGAAGGTGAATACTGAATACAGTGTAACAATGTTTTGACTTCTCTTTTTTTTTTTTTTTTTTTTTTTTGATCCATGACCTTTTAACATCTTTGTGCTGAAGTTAAATGCCCATGTTGCCAATCTACGTGAAGTTATTAATCAAGAAGTGATATGATCTCTATGAAAGGCTTGAGGTGGGGAAAGGCATGCTTCTCCATGCTACACCCCCTCCCCCACTGAAGGTCATTTTTAGTTACTATTGCTGTCTGACATGATACTGCCAAATTGATCTCTGAGACTTCAGAAACTGAATTACTACTGAAGGCGGATAATGGGCATGAAAAGGTACACTGCTTTGAAAATAAGACTTTATTTGAAGCCCTGTTTCTGGTGTATGTTCTATGAGTCTGTGGAATATGTGTTTATTTATTTATTTAAATTATTAATTATTCTTATTATGATGTACTAATGCTTTCCCGTTTCTGTGAGGCTAAACAAGGAGAATATTGACCCAAGGAAATGAATGGTTTCTAGCAGTTAAGTGGCCAGTGTCAGCCTGAATGGTAGATATTGCAAGAGGGAAGCGACACAGTTGTGTTACTGAGCCTAGTGATTATTCTTTTTTTTCTTCTCTCATTATTTCTACAGTTATTCTAAACAAGAGCTGCATTTTCTCTTAGCTTAAGACAATTAAACTGGATCCTGTGGACCTCATTTTAATACTTATAAAGAAAAATTTTTCTTTTCTTAGTTGGTCTAGAGAATATTTATCTCAGTAAACATCAGCCTCCTGAATTGAAGAGACAAAGGAAGCCGTAACTGGTACTTCAAAACCAAGCTTAGTGTATTATTTGTAGTTAAGAAATATATACCTAGGTATTGAAGTTCATAGGTTTATTTATATGCTGAATACATGAGTTGATTTTAGTGTTGTACTCTGATCAGACTACAATTTAGTGATATCTTCTGAAGAAGTGTAACCATGAATGTGTGGTGAAGAATATCTGTCCTGGGATTTGAGAGGAAAGAGCTTGAGCTATATGACACATGACAGAACTCTGGAGGAGGAGGTGTAGGTTTTATGAAGGTAATGCACAACATAGGCCTGCATTTTTACCTTGAAGTACTTCAATGCAAAAAGACTGGGAGAGTGCCAGAAACATTTATGAGCTCCCTGGGTCTTTCAAAGACATACAATCAACCTACAGGAGATGAGTAATTTTCCCTGTGGTAATCTTTGCATAGTTAATGTTCTGCTCTGTAGAGATTGAGACATAAAACCTGCCTTGATTAATACTGAACTTTCTGGAAAACGATCATCTTAAGTCACTGTGTTACTTAAATTGAATAGAAGATGAATTTTCAATAAAGCAATCCATGATTTGTTAAAGCTGTCTGCTGGCTGGCACTTACATCAGTGAATAAGGGTCTGCAAGGAGCTGCTGGATGGTTTTAGAGCATGTGGTGACTTGCAAAATGATGAAGCAGGTGCTGATTTCTGGCAGTATTTTGAGCAACATGCCAATAACACTATTGATATATATATTGACTGCCTGCTGTTAAATGTTTTTAAAGCCTTTTATGGTTCATTCCCATACTGGTGCTAATAAATGTTTTCTTTTGTTGCTTTCAATTAATTATTTTTGTACTACGTATCAAGAAGTTTTGTTTCTGGAACTTAAAGTTTCTTGTCACAGTGTAACACAGATCAGCAATAGCTGGCAACAGAGAAATTGCTGTCTGAGTTTGAGCGACAGTAAGAAGCCTCTTGAACCCAATTTGTTTGTTTCCTGTAAGGTAAGCCACCTAATGGCTGTCAAAATGGATGACAACCGTCTCCTCACACCAGCTCTACTACCCATCTGGCACCCTCCACCTCCCATACTTGATGCAGCTTGCTGATCTAGCAGAAAGCTTGCTCAGGCAAAGGAGAAAAGGGTTAGGGAGCTGAATTATTTTTTCCAGCATGTCAAACAAGTGTCAAAGCTACTTATAGACAGGAAGGAGCAGTGAGAAGGAGTGGAGTTGCTTCATCTAGCACTGAATTGCCATGGGACTAGGTTGGCAGTCTCATGAAACCTAATCCCAAAATATTGTGGGTACTTTCTACTTGATTGTCTTCTGTATGAAGTGAATACTGATGTCTCTTCTCACTTGTTAATTGAAATAACTCTTTCATGTTTTTCTCAACCTTCTACTTTCTCATTTATTACTAAGCAGTTGTTACAGAGAGGTTTATTATTGTAGTAATCTTATGGGTTTTGAGTATCAAGCTGGGATTCAATAACTTTGAAACAAAGATAATAACAGTCAGAAAGGGCAGTAACCATGATGGAGTACTTATGCTCTAGCTGCTAGATTGAGAAAATTCAGATCTCCTTTTATGCCCAGTTTAAAGCCTCCCATTTTTAATTAGTGGTCATCTGTAACCCTGGCTTCGTAATTAGGGAGGTGTTCATGAAAATGTTTTATCTTACAGCATCTTGTTTCTTCGTCAAATGTATTGATGTGTTCCATGATAGCAGTGTCATTAAATACAAATCAAAGCCTAAGTTTTTTCCCTTATCTAGTTTTACTACTTCTTTTTTTGTAATCCCTGTGGTTAGCCTTAAGAACTTCTTGAAGCAAAGTAGTTAGGTTTCAGTAAGGGAAGAGAAGGCATTGTCCTGATTGTTTAAAATAATAATAAAATCTAATCCAGATGTTTACCAGCAACATGATAAAGACTTGCAATCCTTAATTAGAAATCAGATCTTTAGGACCTCACAGTATTCACAACATAAGTCTTCGAATCATTATGTGGGAAGTTTGAAAGGAATAGGTTAAAGTAGCTGAAAGAGACAAGTCACCTTCATAAGTTGTTGTTGTTTTTTTTCTTCTCTCATTTGAATAAAGAACTGTTTTTTCCTACCCTATGCTTTTACTTTTAGAGTAAATCTGGGAAGGAATTGGAGACTTTGCTTGACAATTTAAACAGTCCTGCACTTGATTTTGTGAGGAATAATGACTGCAGTTTTTTTGATGTTCTTTTTCTTTTAAGTAATTGAATGGTGATAGCATCATTCAGATACATCAGTATCCAAAAAAAGTGTGAGCAGTCTGACTTCTGATGTATGGAGTCCCATTCATAAAGTGTTGTCTTAACATTTCTGTCCCACTGCATTTGAGATAAACAATATTTATCGGTTTCAGTAGCAGACATACAACTCAAAATATCACTTAGTGTATGTATAATTTGCTTATGAAATATTATCCAATGCTTGCAGTAGGTATTAGGATACCACGTAGAAGTTAACTAAAATAACTAAAAAAGAAAGCCTTTATGTAAAAAATACTCCTATTCTTTAAAAGTTTGCCTTCTACCTAGGAGTTATACGATCACAGATAATATTCAAAATGGTAAATCCTTTTCCTGTTGGGCACTTGAGGTGCAGAGGTCTATCTCTGGCTGTAGGTAAGTTGTGCATTTTAGCTAACGTTATTGCTTAGAAAGAAAACACCTGTACATCCCCTGACTTAGTGGTACTTGCTTTGAAGTTTTGAGTGCAGAATTTCTGAAGTTATGTGGTGGACTGGGGAAGCTGCTTCATCTAAGAAACAGCTTTCTTCTGTGTGACGTCTTTTATTACTGTTATGGCTAGTCTTCCTACCCGGCCACAAATTACCTAGAAGCAGTTGTACCAGCATAAGGCACAGTGGCAGGTGGCATGTGGGTTGAAGAGAAGAATCTAAGAGGGATGCTCATATGTTTGGCAGTGCCCTATGAAATGCATCTTACACTGTCATCAGGGGACCTTTAAAAGACGAGACAACGTTTTATGTAACTGCTGAGTGAAAATGGAGGAGGAGCGATAAAATACAAAGTGACTTTTCTGTGTTTTGTCTATACAGAGCTATCACGTTTCTTCTGCATTTATTCTGGAACATTTTGACTGTACACATAGATACAGATCTTTATGAGAATGTTTGAGAGCTATAATGAAATACCTCTTGTGACATTAAGATATGTTAAACTTCTGTATTTGCTCTGTGTTTAATTCTAATAGAGGACAAGTAGCAAGGCCACTCTTCCCAGTGACAGCTTGCCCATAGGAGTTTAATTCACTTTTCAAATTAACTTCATTGCCTCACTTGATTAGTCTCAGTTTCTCTAAGCTCTCGTCTATTTGATGACTGTAACTTTACAGTTTCGTTTCAAAATACTTCATGTGCTAAAGGCCTTGACTGCGTTCTTTTTTTCTGATCAGTTTTACTATATGTTTGAAAGATGCTTGAAGTGTAAACTATGAAAATGACCATCTATTGTATAAATTACGTGGAGCTAGGAGAGAATCGGAGTCAATATTTAATTCTAACTTCCACGATGCCTTTCTCATTAAGTGTCTAAGGCTATAAAAGCAAAACATGCTTTTTGTTTCTGAATAATATTACTTTTGATTTGTGTAATGCAAGAAAGGTGTTATAACTCATCTGTTAACTAAAGAGAAGTTAAAAACGTATCTACTCTTTCATAGTTGAGAAGCAATTCTGAGGAAGAAGTGGAAATCTCCAGTAGAAGTTAATCTATGTTAATCCTTCTGAAAGTCGTAGCACTCAATTATCCCTCAAGTTAGCTTGTTAGCTTTAACTAAGAAAATTAAATGATTACTCAGTGAAACTAAAGACAGTTGTATTTAAATATTTATTTTGCAGAATATAAATTTTAATAAATAAAAAATGAAATATTAATTTTAATTTGCATTTAATCAAGTTATAAATTCCTCCTAAATACACCATAACACACGACTGTCAGACAAGCAGGATGTTCTATATAATGGTTATTAGTAATGCTGATTAATAAGCTAAATGAAGTAACCAATAGTAGTTGTAACAGTACCTTCCTAATATCCCAAAGGCTCATATTCATAACTTGCAGATCAGGTAATTAATATCAAGTAATTGCTTAAAATTAAAACTAAACAACCATAATGAGTTTTCTTAACTGATAATTTAAAGTTTCCCAATAGAAATCAATATTGAGTTAAGGGCTGTTAATGCCTTGCATTTAATCAGATCTGCTGTACTGGGGCATTGTGGTGGAGTAATCACTTTTAAAATGCTGTTCCTTTCCCCTGCTTTTTAACCACTTTGTATCTTACGACTTTCAGTATCTATTTTTACTTGAGCAGGAGTATCTCTTCAGAGCTCCGTTTGCATTCATATTTTTCCTTTTTGCTTCTAGAAACCTATTTATTTCCGTTTATTCACTCTTACCTGGACTGAGTTTTCATTGTTCTTTGTCATTTAAATGCTGGCAGCGTTTCTTCTGATAGTGTTATGTATTCATTACAGCTGCTGTTCCTTCCATCCCCTTCGTGCTGCATCATGGATCTTCTTGGAGAGTCTGGATTTAATTGTCCCCTGGAGGATTATGTACTCATCAATCTGATCTGTTGGAATCGGTCGTCTGCAGGGCATTGTGAGAATAAGCGAAAGCAAGGAAATATTCCTAACCCAGTGTGTTCATTGTTAGTGAAAGTATTGAATTATTTGCAGAACCACCCAAGGGTCAGATAACAAAAAGGTGTCAAGGAATGTTTCCACAGTGTGTCTGCCCTCAAATGAGTCATAAAATGTGAAACGTGGAATTTTCTCAAGTTAATCCAGGTTGGAGGGATCGTATGGTGATATCTGCGAAAGATCATGTGCAAATCTGTTTGTTTTTTTTTTTCCTCCAGATTCAAAATAGAGAAGTTGTGTTCCAGTTCTTATCTGAATCTTTTGAATTTCCCTCCTCTCTTTCTCATATAAATCACCAAGATTTCTGTAGTGAATGTACCTGCTAAAATACCACTTTTTTTTTTTTTCGTAGGTCCTTGTATATCTGCATTAGAAGCTTAGGACATAAGTAGAGAAGAGAGGTGGTCCAGGCTGTGCTGATAGAGCTGCCAGGTAGACATTACAGAACTTGGCTCTTCTTTCTGAGAACTCAGAACTGACAAAATCACAAAAAATCTGAAATGTTTATTAATGACTGCCTGCTGCTTGCTGCTCCATGTTGCTGGGATCAAGCAACCTCTAAGGTGCTTGCTATTTTGCTGCTGGCAATTAGATGATACTAAACATAATTATAAGTGATTTGACAACTTCAAGCTGCAGCTGATGTGGTAATAACAAGACCACATCAGCTTTTTCTTTTGCTTAAACTTGTTTTATTTTTCAAAACTGCTTTTATTTGATAACTGGTGCTCTGGAACTGGAATTCTGGGTGGAGCAAAATCTACAATGATGTTCTTTTAGCAACGAAGCTCTACCGAAGCCAATAAGCCAATATCTTTATATTCTGTTCTGAAAACACAATTCTCCACTTCTCAACTGATTGAGTTGTGAGACTGCACTTTAGCATTACAAAAGAGAGGAATTCCCTTGAACTGATGAATGTGGACCAGAATCCTGTGGGTATGCCTGTCTTTCCAGTGCCAGGCTATTCAGAGTAGAACTGGAACAGAAGGAACTATGTGAATGCATTCTGAGTCAGGCTTGGCAGTTGGAGTACTATAGTAATTTATATTGCTTCCAGAACCAAAACTAACTCATTTACAGTGATTTAGCTGCTTCAAAATATTATTTCTTAGCCCTAAATGGCTTTTGATGAGAATATTAAAAAAACTGGAATTGTTAGCAAAATTCTGTTTTGTTTTGTTTTTCCTTATAGCTTGCCTTAGTAATCATTAAACAAGTTGATGCAATTTTCAGTAAACCATCATAGTTCTGATGTCTGGAACCATTCTTTTATTTTTGTAACAGGATAATGCTTTTTCTTACATGCAGAAATAGCTTCCATTCCAGTTTTGAGAAATAAAAGGGTGACTGTGCTCATCTTTCCCATTTTTCTTTAATGTGGAATATGGTTAATAGCAATGCAGCTTATTTCAGTTTATGAAGGGTTTTCTTTATTATTTAACAAGGACAAGCAACTTTTATTACTTTTTTAATAAGCTGCGTAAGAGTTTGTTACTGTATATGTTATATGCAGAGCTAATGTGAAAAATAAGGCTAATGTTGCACTGGATTATAAAGATACTTGTCTGTGAAGTATAGGCTTAACATTAGACAAAACACTTCCTAGTGGACACAAATATCTCAAGGATACCTGTTGTATTTGCAGTCATTCTTTGTCTCCTTGTCTTTATTCTGCTACTGTGGAAGATTCACAGATGGTTGACTCTGGGATGGGTCTGGTTTTTGAGTTGTTTGTCTGTACTGAGAGTGTTGCTGCTTAACAGCATCAACAGTGGAGATGAGGGACCCTTATGATGAACAGGACATTTCTCAGGTCTGCTGACATGGTAGGCTCTTTATCTATTTGACCTTCTCCTGTCTTTCATAGTTGATGGAAAAAGTGAAAGGCATTTAAAAGGGGGGGAGAGAGGGGAGGCGGGGGTGTGAGCTTTAAGTTTTAAAAAAAGCTTATTAATGTTAGACACCTGTGATCCCACACGTTGTGGAGAATGTGTTCCAGTTGTATTTTGTGAGTCTTAAATATTTTTCATTTCTCAGTTAATCATAAGGCATAAACTTCTGAGACTTCATTGGAGACATCTGTTAAAGACAAAGGTGTTTGTTTCCTACATTGGGAACCTGAAGTTACAGAACACAAGATTAGCTCTTCAAATATTTGCAAACCATTCTGATTTTCATTACCTTTGGTTCAGGACTAAAAATATGCAAGGCAAATGTCACTTGCTCTTATATGTATCTTGTCACTTTAACATCGGTATGGATGTTGCCACCTTTTCCCCCAAATTCTTTCAGATATCTGAATCGCTTTCATTATCTTGGTGCCAGTTATTTGAAAGCCAACAGCGCAACAAAGAACCTGTGTTGTGAAAACACCGTTTGAAACTTTCACCTTTAAAATGATAAAATGTAATTTTAAATTCTGACTAGCTCTGAACACTAGGAACTATACAAATTTTTCTACTTTACTGAACAGCATTGAAAAGTGAAGACTGATGCATTAAAATAGCTAATAATCACTAATTCATTATAACTTGCTTAAGTTTTACAATCTTAGTTCAAGTAATGTAAAAGAATGCTCAAGTTCTACTTTTAAATGCAAGTGTTTGTATAGAAAGAAGAGCAGTGCTTATAATATGCTGCTTCTTTTAGTGAGATGTTCATTGTACCCATCTAGGTATGTGTCATCGAAGTGGCTTTCTAGGCAGTGGTCTGGTACTTAAGAGGAGGTATTAAAGTCTCTGCCTTCAAAAGAGTTGTAGTTCTTTTCAATCTGACTCAGATAGAAAGCATTTAGTAACTGTTGTTAAGCTAAGTTATCTTAATTCTTATAGATTCCAGATATTTTGAATTTTCTTTGTGAAGTGCTTCATAATGTGCCAGGTTTTCTTGTGTTAATTCCATTAACGCTGCCAAACACACTGCAGTTGTTGATTTGATTCTTACTAATCAGATTAGTATTGCTAACCCAGATGATTCTCAGCTCTTCAGGCAAGAAGTGGCTCAATATAAAGGCCATTATTTTCTGATGCTGTGCACAGTAAGTCAGTCAGCCAGCTGTGTAGGTTAAAATATGAAGTATTTCCTTTTCAAATGATTTTTTTTTTTCCATTTTGGAATTAATTCAGATTGTTTTTATGAACAGACATGACTTTAACATGAAAAAGTCTGTTCTTTTTGTGAGGGCCCTTGAAACCCTGGTAGGATTCCACAGGGAATTTTCATCTACACCTTTAAATGTTATTACATAGGCTGTTTAATCCAAACAAATAAAGAAATTGGGCATATAGTTGTCTGACTGGGGCTTGGGTTCCCTGGCATCTGAAGCTTCGAATGTCTTTTGAATTTGGGAGCATTAGTAGGTGCTCCTTATATTACATATTTTTATGGACTTAAAATATTGCTTCTCTCCCACCTCCACATAAAAGAAAATTCCAGCACTGTGGCTGCAAGTTTGTGACCAGGAAGGAGTACTTACAGACATGCAAGTGATTAGAGAGAAGCCTTTATTTTTAGGAAAACAGACTAAAAAAATGCAAAGTCCAAAATGTAATTAAATAATGTGCTAATCAATATATAATACTTCTATATTTCAAGTGTTACATTAGGCATTAAAATGAGTTGATTTGCATTACAAATAATAATAATAATAATTATTATTTTTAATTAATCCTTCTGCCTGTGTGCTGAGTGATAGATGAATTAATAGCGTGACCAACATTAGATTTGAACTCTCATTTTAGACCGGTAACAATCCTAGAGAATGATGTAAAACCCAGATATCCATAGATACTACTAGATGCTACTTTATAAAACTAATGCCTTTAGAGAAGACCTCTTGTATCATAGGACTCTAGCTTTGGAATCTCTGACAGGGAGAACAGAGGACTGTCAAACACCTCTGTTTGTGGGAGCTTGGCTGCCACATGGAGAGGAAGGGTTTGTGTTGATGCAAATAACGAGCTTGAAAGCCCCACATGGGGTTATATTCTGAGGGCAGCTGCTGCTTTTATTTACCATAAGCAAGAATAATTGGTACTTTGGAACTGTACTTAGCTCACAGCTCCCCTTTGGATGGGGGAAAGGAGAAATCCCTGCCTTAATGCCTGCTTAATTGCCTTCCTTTCTTAAAGTTAACCTTTAGATAAACTAAATAATTATAAGAAAACAATTCGTTGCTAAATCAAAGGACCAAGTGATTAAACAAAACAAAACAAAACAAAAAAAAACATGAGTATGTTCAGCTACCCTTTCTGGTAATACAGATGTAGTAATAATACAGGTAACTACATAAATTAGGGTCTATAAGCTTAACTGTGGGTTTATTTTCAAATAGTAGCTTGGAAAAAAAAAATTAAGTATTGCATGGAATACATTTTAATTGCTAAATCTATTAAATGTTTGTGGCTTTTAGTTGACTTTAAATAAAGACGTCCTTAATATATTTTTTTTTTCCCTCTGACTTCCATGGAGAAGACTTCAGATTGTCAAGTTGAGAGTATTCTGTTTTGGAATGAGTTTGAGGTAGTATGAGGTTAGAAATCACAGTACAAACTTGTTTTATTGTTTGTAGCACAGGATAACGAAAGAAAAATATTAGGAATAACACATGGAAGAGAAGAGTGAGTCTCATTTTGTAATTGCTCTTTTGAAAATCCTGAAGCAGCTACAATTAAAGAGACATAGGATGGTGGCCCAGAAGGACTTTCTCCTAATCACAGCCACAAAGGCTGTTTCTACCTTATATCTTCTGATGCTGCAAGACTTCGATTTGCACTAAAATTTATTTGTTTGCTTGAAGATTGTTCGCTCCATCACTCTTGTGGGTTCAAAGTCCGATTGCATAGACCTTCTTGCAAAATAGCAGTTCATTTTCAGTCTTTTAGCAATTCATGAGTAATAGTTTAGTAATAGTAAAGTATTAACATCATTTTTAGAATGGGGAGAATAGTCATCATTTAATTTTAAAATGTAAATGATGGAGAAAACTTTGGTAATGTGAAGCCAAGTAACAGGTTGAACATGTGCTACTGCTGTCAACTTCATTCCCACTTCTTTCCGGCACTCATGTTGTTTTCCTTAATATCAGTGGTTAGCTATTGCATTAACCTGATTATTTCCTAACACCAAATTATGAAATGATGGTGAGAAGAAAATAAAAATCAAAACTGTTGATATATTCTTTTGCATACTTTCTGATATATTCATATACTTATTTTTCGGTGTTATCAAATGTCAAAGTAGCAAACAGCCACGGTATTCAAAGATCTTGTCTGAGGTTTGCAGGGGTGCCTGTTGGTTACTGGCAGATTGCCGGGGCACTGAGATCTGCAGAAGTCACGTTGTCCTTGCCTGCTTCTCTTGAGGTCCTTATAGGAATTGACTATTGGGTTTTTTATTTGTTTGTTTGAACAGTGCTGCTTTGTTCACTGAGAATTTAAGGTTTTGCAGTGTGGCTAGTTGGACAATCCAAATACTACGCTTGGAACTCTCCCCTTCCGTCATTATATAAAATATGTCAACGTTAAGCTCTTAATAGGAAGCTTTTTTTTAAAAAAAAAAAAAAAGTTACTGTTTTTTTAAAAGGTCACACTGCTTTTTTAAACAGGATCTTCAGTCTCTGTAAATACTGTACCTCTTGTCAGTTTTCTGGTTGACACCTCTATATATCTATATTTATCTATCTGCATATAAAGCATTTATGTGACTTTATTTTTTTGTAAAGTATTACCAGATCAGACACTGATGTTTGTTAAAATTCTCTGGTAAGCCCAAAGCGTTTCCTCAGTGGAGCTGCAGACAGGGCTGCTGCTCCGCGCACCGGGCTTTGTCTGGGTGCGGGCACCAGCGCCATTGAGATGCTAATGGCGGGAGCTGCTGTTTTGTAGGAGAACTTGACTGCATCTCAGGAATGTGGCCTGTCTGGTTATATGTTAGCTTCGGCATTAAAAGGGCTACTGTAATTCATGTCTGCGGATCGATTGAGGCTGCCGACTTCTGTGTTACGGCTTTGATGTGCCAAAGGAAATTGTTGGGGTTGGTGGGGAATTAAGTTCTCCTTTTGGTTCTCCCAAATCTGAACCTACCGATTTATTTGCTTTCTGCTTACCATTTTCTGCTTACGATTATGGAATAAAGTGTATTTGCTGTGTGAAGCAATACGTGATGACAAGCTTTCTTGACAAGTAATTGAGCTTTTTTTTTTTTCTGTTCGTGCCTGTTACACGGTAGGGTAACTAAATGCTGTAATAGGAAGAGAAGCTGAAAGAGATAATATGGAGTGTGGTGTATTTCTGGACCTCTACTTCAAAAGGGAAGACTTTCAGTTGTTAGGCTGATTTCTGGTTCATGTAGAGCCAACAGATAAACTATTAACCTGTACGTAACAGGAATGTATTGTTACAGATTTGTTCAACTCACTGCACCTTACTGGTAATTTTCTGTGTTTTGTGCAGAAAAAGGGTGCGTGTGTGCATTGCAAACATGAATTTGAAAAGTAACTGGGAATAAGATTTGAGTAGGTCTATTTTGTACATTAACACAGTACTCACCAGATTTTCTGCACTGCAGTTCCCACACGTTTGTTGTAAAATTAAAGCAAAAACAGTTTATTTTGCTCTTTCAAACTAAGTCAATTCTTTTGGCTATGTATTGGATGGTAAGTTTCTTTAAGACTTCATCACAGCATTAGGTGAAAGCTGTGTGGAGGGAGCACAGGAGAGGAAAATTGTAAATCTAGTTGTATTCAGTTGGCAATTACTTTAGCAGATAAAACAGAAAATATGCAAATATCTCCGGAGCACTTATGGCTTTCAGATGCTGACTGTCTGTATCCCCAGCCAAAAAAGGACAGATGATAATTAGATTTCGAAGGACCATGTGCTGTTGCTACAGAGCTAAATATTAAAATGCAAGAAAGCAGACTACCACATGGCACAATTGATTTTTATGGCAGTTCATGTTAAAATACTCTCTTTTTATGTTGCCTTCTAGGTTACCTAGGGTGAAACAAAATTACAGGCTTGGAAACTCTGGAAAAGCTCAGCATCAGTATTTGAGGTAAAAATGAACATACTGAAGTAATCTTGGGAGTGTCCTTCTTATTAACTTTATGGAATTGATTGGAGAAGAAATTTTTGTCAAGATTAATTTTGCATTTAAGTTTTCAGTATTGATTTAAACGAAAAAATGACTTCAAATCCTTTTAGATATAGCAAAACTAATACTTGAGATGAATATATCATGTTAATTTTATGCTTTCAAGCTTTGAGAATGCTGTAGATCTTTTGTAGGTCGACAACATTTGTGTTTTTATGTTGTAGTTCTGTTAACGTATGAAATTGTCTTGAATGACTGCTAGATTTATGTGAATAGTTAAATGCAGTTTTATAGGAATTAATATGAATTGCATGCTAATATTACTACTAATAAAATATACATATGCTGATGTGCTTAGAAAGCAATGTTTTTTCTTTGTGATCAGTTTACTGTATTATGACTTGAAAGTGCGATACTTTAGAAAACATTAAAAGCAATCTGAATGTCATTCTAACTCTTAAATGAATTGTGCATGGAAAAATCATTGTTTATTTGAAAAATGTTATAGAACATTACTAGTGTATTTCTCGTGAACCAATTACTAATATGAATAGGATTAGGGATGTATTAATTCCTTGCATATTTAATCTATCAAAAATTAGCTTTTAAATTGCTTGTAGTTTTGTTTCTACTACTAAATTAAAATAATATGTGTTCAGAGAGGATTTTGTTTTCTCTCAGCCAGTTATAGTGTGGTATTGACATGCCATAAAATGTTTATAAGCAAGTGAATTTCCACAATTAACCTCGATATCGTAGTTTCCTTTTAAAATAATTTTTATAGTTCAGAGGTCTTTTTTCTTCTTGCTTTTTAGAGCCGAAGCTTGCAAATTATGTGATTAACCTACAAGCTGATATCATGATGTCAAAATGCAGTTTGGAAAGCATAAGCACAGAGGCTGCAGAGATTAAAACGGTAAGTGTATGCTTTGGAGTATGGGAGAAACAGATTTTTACGTATCATTTTGCTATATTCTATCTGATACATAAAACTCCTTCAGGACCACCAAGTCACCATAAAGTGAGACTGTAGAAATTTACCCTGAATTTCTTTGGAAAGAATAATAATAATGAAAATAGCTAATTTATTTTATCCATAGATAGATAAAGCAGTGGCATAAAGAAAAAAGGTATTTGTTGTGAAATGCATGCCTTAATATTTCTTGTGAAATTGAATATAAATGTGTTCATTTTTTCTGACATTTTTAAAAAGTGAATGTTGTGTTTAAATATTTCTTGTGGATTTTGCAATGAAAAATGGTTTTATAGATGAAATAACGTCAATTTTTAAAAAGTGGGAAGAAGGAAGATGTGTAGCATTAGAATTAGAATTGAATTTGTTTTAGATAGAAGGAGATAAAAAGTTATTGTCTTGAAGTGAATGGCAGGTAAGTTGTTGTGGTCTTACTCTTAGTAATATACTTCTGTTTGAATTATGAGTCAAACAAAAATAGGAAAGGGGCTGCCTGATAAAATTTTGTACAGTAAAAATTGAGAGCTCTATCAAAGTGAGGACAGACATGTATCTAGTTTCATTGGTCCTCTCCTTCCCTTGCATTTTTAGATATCATATACTTGAAGTTTTTTTCTGTTACACTCTGTGTTAAGGGGTTGAAAGTGAAGGAATCAGCATCTCAGCAGTTCAGCACCTGCATAGTTAGACCTGCTGTACTGGGCTTTATACATTTCTTTATAAAAGATTAAATAGTTTGTTCCACTATCTGCATGTTTGTATTTGACAAAGAATAAGCATCTTCCTTCCATTTGTTTATTCTGAATGCCTTATGTACTGATGTGAGTATAGATGTGCTAGAAAATGTGTATTTTCATTTTCTCATTTTATTTCTGAACTGGCAAATAGCCTACATCCCAAGCATACTATGCTGATAAATAGAATAGAATAATTCTTCTGCTTTAAGGGTTATTTGCAATGTACAGCAGCATAATTTTGATATGAACAGTGTCGAGCTGATGCAGTTAGCTTAGCTCTGTCAGCAGCAACAGAAACTGTTTATTAGGCATTCACTTAAGGCCAACTTTGTCCATAACTGTGATGGAACGCTTGGAGGATTTTAGGGGTTGTGCATTTATCTGGATCTAAGTGTCATGTTATACTTCATTTCTATTCTACTGCCAGAAATTTAGGAGGAGTCTGGCAAGCATTCCAGCTGTTAACTGTACCGCATTGCACGGAGAAATGCTTCAGAAGCAGTTCCTTCTAATATAGAATCATAGAGCCTCAGTGTAATCCTCATCTTCGTAAGCTCTCTGCTGAAACTTCTCTGAACAACAAAAAGCAACGCTTCTCTCCCTTGTGCTGTTAGAAACCAAAGCTGTGGTTATACTGTTAGGTTATTTATAAAATTACAACAAATAGCATCTAATTGAAGATGAACATTCACAGTTAGTTGATTGTGCTAAGGAAACCAGAGAAACTGGTTCTTGGAGGAATTCTTGCAGCTAAGCTTTCTAAGTATTTATATATTCTGTTAGCACTTGAAAGAGAATGGATCTGAATTTATTTCCTTTCAAAGAATGTTGTAGGACAACACAACTTGTTAGACAATGCATCTGCTGAAGGTATTTGAAGGATAAGAGTTCTGTGCAGCTGCACTGCATGCATTAAAATATGTTAAAGGTAGCATGATGTAAAAATAAGTTGATTCATCCTCTTTAATACTATTGTTTGATGGTATTTTCTTAGTTTAGACCTCTGAGCTAAATTATATTCTTCAGAAACTTAGGAAAATATACTCTTAATGCTGTTTTACAAACCAGAAAATATGTGAATTGTATTTCTTTTTTTTTCTTTTTTTTCTTTTGCTTGAATGAAGGTAAATATACAATTCTTGGCACTGAATGCTTATAGTGTATGTAGAAGTCACTTTACTGCAAAAGTTTTCAGTAGCTGTGAAACACTCTCAGTTAATATTTTCCATTTTCTTTAAATAATGTTTACACTGATCTACTCTGTATTTGTACTTGAAAATTAGAAAATATTACTTCTTATTTGTATATCTGTTACCCAGGAAATAATTTTGTGTTAGTTCTTTGAACAGATTAATATTTCATGTAGTAGTTGACGTGACTCTTCGGGCATTCGTGTGGAAGAATGTTCAAGCAGCATGTTTTGATTCCTATTTTCATGAATGGATCATGGTTTGTTTACTTTCACGTAATTTTTCCATCTTTTCAGAGGCTAATTTCTCTCTTCTTACGCCAACAGGGATTTTAGAGAATAGGAAGAAATTCCTAGGCAAAGATTAGAACCTGCAGCATGAGAAATAGTTCTGGTATCATTAAGACTGTATCAGACAGAAACTCAGATATCACAGTTAGAGATCTTGAAGAAAGTAGAGGAAATATATTTGACAGTAATTTTTTTTCTTTTTCTTTTTTTTGTTGATAGGAGGTATAGTTTGCAGTAACTTGCTATGAATACAAAACACATTAAGCATGCAGGTAGCAGTTAAAAACCCAAAGATGTATTCCAAGAACTCTAGTTTCTTCTCTGCTTACTTTAGAGTATCATTCAACAAAAGTTTTTAACAGCCCTTGGAGCAGGGTTAGATCCAGGATGTCCTATTTCAGGTGAGTGCCCTACTTGATTTGGCTCATGTTCCTTAGTGCAGTGAAACCTGACATTTTTTTGTGCACCAAGGGACTATTTTAACTTAGATATAGTGCTGTGGCTGAAAAACCTGCACCACTCTTCCAGAATTATTCTAGTCGGAAAGAAACTTCTATTAAATTTTAATTCCCAACCTCGTACTTGTTTGAAATATATGTCTTTAAGAGATAGAGTAAGGCTTTAGGTTTAACTGAAGCTTGCAGTTCAATATGTGTTGACGTGAACAGGCATTAAAGTAAGATCATCAAGTTGTGGATTTTGCTGTTAAACGTTTTGAGTCAGTGGCCACAATTTGAACTTCTTACAGTTATTTTATTAGAACAGATAAGGCCCAGTGCTGTGCTGCTTTGTCCCCTTTCTCGTAACTCAGTGTAGGGCCACAGGAAGCAGGACTTCTGTTTCTTATACCTTCCTTCAAAATTTGTCTTCAACAAGTTTTCATTTTCTGACTATCAATATCCAAAATGACACAGTGGATAAAGGTGGAACATCATAGCAGATATCTTTGTTATTCACACTGGCAAAGCAGGACTATTTTTTTCTGCTTCCCACTTAGCTAGTTACAGGATTCAGTTAACTTCTGTCCACAAATTCTGAAAGTATGCACTTATATTTCAACTGTTTTCAATTTAAAACCTGTTCTTCAAGTAGATGTTTTTTTCCCCCCTTTTTATTTCTAGATGGTCTTGCACTACTTTTCTTTTGTTGCAGAACTTGATATTTTTTCTTATAATTGAAATAGAGACTTAAAATATATAATTACTTCATTATTGTGGCTTATACCGTAATAATGTTGACATTGATCTTGTCAAGTCTTACATACTTACAATGGAGATAACACAAATGAAGGCCAGGACTAAGGAACTCCTTAGCACAGCAGGAAGTAGCATTGAAAGTTTAGATAGGTGGACTTCTTACCTTGGTCATTACATATGGACAGGGAATCTAAGCTATTTCAACTGTCCTCTGCCTTATGAGAGTCTCATTGTGTTGTTTTGCTACTTAATTGTGCAGTTCATGAGAGCTAAATCCCATTGTTTTTTTTTGTCAGCTTGTTCCACAGTTAATAATAGTCTTACTGCCCTGCAGAATGCTGTTTTATTTCTCATTATGTTTCAAGATACCAAGTTTATTCCTCGCACTTCAAAAAAAAAAATTGCGAACTTTTCTTTGAGTATACTTCTTTTTTTTCTTTTTTTTTTTTTTTTTAACTCTGTGAGATGACCATACTTGATGGCAGGCTTTTCATGAAGATAAACAGAAAACAAATCTGTGGCTTAGTGTGTGTGATGTTTCACAGGCTCTTCCAGAGCAAGCTGAACCTGTGTGTAAGTGTGAATCTCTGTGCTCCTTACGGTGAGGTAACTAAGCTTACTATCATTGTCATGGAGTCATATGTAGAAAAGAATGTGAATGTTAGGTCATGCGTTTGGTTGTGAGGGAGATGGTCTCTCAGAGTGAGCTTGTGTTTGTTCATGAAGTTGTGTTTATGGTTTGGGAAAGAAAAACTGAAGTGGAATAACAGAAAAGGCACTGCTGATCCAAAATGCTCTATAAAATTGAAGTGTCTGGGCGTAAATATACAAATGATTGGGTGGTTACCCTTAGAAATATAATACATATTATACTTTACCTGGTCTATCCCAGCCTTGGGCAACTATAATGGCTGTTACCAGGTTTCCTTTAAAAACAAACAAAAAAACCCCAGAACTATCCTTCCACACGAATTGCTGTATATAAGTAGGAAAAGTACTGAGGCAATTTCAATGAAATGTTGCAATTGTGATGAAGACTTCTATGATCTCCAAAATTCTTGAATCCCAAAATTTTCCAAATAGCATGGTACTGATTTGATTATAAAGAAGCTAGAGATATTAGAGCAGAACCTTGTCTATTACCTTGTGTGAGGGAGAGAAACTTTCAATAGTCTCTCTGACTGTCATGCACTTAAGCTGCCTGTTCATACAAAAGCTTTGTTAGTGCCCAGGTGCTTTCTGTCAGTGGCTGAAAACAATTATATCCCAATGCGGTCCTTCATGTGTGACTGATATAATTGTATTAATTACATAATGATTAACGTGAGTACATATGATGTGCAAACACATCAATGTCAAGAATTATCACCTTTACTACACACAACTATTTATAACACATGCACTTTTTTTTTACTACTTGTCTTGACATAGTGCTATGGAAACTTCAGTGAAAGAACAGCCACAGAGCTGCTTGTTCCAAATGTGGAATCAACCAAAACATTTTCAGGTCTGACTGGATTTAGACACCGTGTAGAGTTACTAGTCTGATTGTTAGAACAGAACCTATGTGTTCTTGTATGCAGTTTGAAATGCATAAAAGCAATTTTAGAATCTCCAGGACTCTTATATTACATCTGAAATGAAAAATGATGTATTTCTGATTTTATGATGTGAGTAGCCTATGTTGTTTTGTATTTGCAACTAAACAAAGCAATATGTCTTTTTTTTTCTTTCTTTTGATTTAAAGCATCTAAAGGAACTCAGACTGAAACAATAACTTAAGTTCCAGAATTGAGAAAGTAAATGAGAAATACTTGTAAGATTTGTATGAGTTTGGAGGTTCATCCAAAAGTAACTGGAGAGATTAGCAAGAATCTCAAAAGCATTCTTTAGTACATCCTTTAAAAACTACATGCTTTTTCTTAAACTTTTGAACATATTTCTTCTTTCTGGTATCTTCTTACCATGACAGTTTCTCTGTAGCTGAAATTAAAATATAAGACTATATTCCTGCAATATATTCCTGCACTCCTTTTGGTGAAGAATTTTTTTTAATGGAGAAGATAGTGATAATTGCTGAGCCAAAGGTGAAGTTTACCCTGTTTCACGTAGCATTTTTCTGAATGTTTGTCTTCAAAACAGTGATAGCTCCTTATAGAGGAATGGAACAGTGTTACTTCAACTAAACCATAATGTCCTTGAATAGTCTTCCGCCCTTCTGGGGAAAGAAGGGAAGGGGGAAAAAAAAAGCTTTTTACTCTGACTAATGTCCTAGGGAGTGATTGTGTAATTCTATGTAATGCTTTCTCTTTGTCTCAAGCAAGAGACAAAATATATTTGAAGTGGAAAACTGAGAGCTTCTTATAGTTATTTAATGTTAGTTAAATTAGCATATACATCAGTGTTTAAAGGTGGTTCAACTTGTAAAATTTAACTTGGAAATGTGAATATACAAGGAAGAGCCACAGTGTTATATTAATTGTTCTCATAAACAAAAGAGAACTTCATTTTGATTCAGAGAGAAATGAATACTTTTTCCCTTTTTACTTCAACTGCTTCCTACTTGCTAAGCAGTTCTCTTATAACATTCGCTGTTCAATAGTTTCTATTATATACCTTATCGTACTTGTCTCAAAATTCTTTCCCAGTGCACAATTGCAAAACTTAATTTTCCTATAGTATAGTACAGTAGGAACGTTTCTGTACAATAAGGTTATAATTCATTCAGTCCCATAGGAAAAAAATTGATTATACCTTGATAATTTCTGAAAAATATCAAGCATTTCTAAAATAGCCAATGATGAGGACTTCGTAGACCTCCATAGGGAGCTGTTTTCTAGTACATGATTGTCATCAAATTGTTACTTAAAGTATCTTTCTGGAATCTGGTGGTTTATCTAGCACGGGACCTATTTTCCATTAGCTCTTATCGTCATCATCTGTAATTATTTATTAAATTTCTGCTTATTCTTCTGCCAATTCTGATAAAGTTATCTGTTTCATTGACAACATGTTCTTACGAAGCTCCTGTTCTTTTTTTCCTTTTGGTTAGAATGAAGTCCCTGTTCTGTGTATTTATGCGTATGTAAATCTTTGGTTATAAGACTTACTTGAAAATGCAAAACGTGGTAGATTTGCTTGTTATCTCTGATCTTGAAAATCTCTTTTTTCTTTCCTGAAGTAAAGTTAAAGCAGTTCTATATTTTTAATTTGTTATTCAATAAACTTTAAAAGGAGGTTTGTTAGAATGCAAAGGGAACTTTATCCTGTAGCGTCCATGTGCCTAGAGTCAGCTTTGCCCATAAAGCAGCTTTTTTTTTTTTTTTTTTTTGTTACTTTGTTAAATACACCTCTTGAAGTGGGAAAGTGTCTTTAAGTGCAAAATTGAAGTGTTCTACTGAAAGTAATGAGATTGTAGCTCTTACTGGAAGTAAAAATAAAGTAGAATTATGTATCCTTATATTCTTTTACTTTTTCCTTTATATTATAACTGTATCTAGTACCGTTTTGCTTTCTTCCATAGTAGGCTGTGCTGGAACAAAAACGCAATGACAGAAACACTGGATGAATGAATGAAAAGCCCTGCTTTGCAATCCCTCAGCATGGCGGGACTGCAGCTCATGACCCCTGCTTCCTCCCCAATGGGTCCATTTTTTGGACTACCGTGGCAACAAGAAGCAATTCATGATAACATTTACACGCCAAGAAAATATCAGGTACTGGTGATAATACATTTTTTTTCTTATAACATTACTATATTATTGAAAATAAATCTATGAATTTAATAGAAAAAAAAGTGGAGCAGATGGAAAAAGTCTACAGGTGTACATAGTCCAGGCATGTGTTTCTTACAGCTGCACCTGTTGGGACCTAGTTGTCCCTTTTTTCACTAGCTAGGATGTGTTCTGCTTTTGTGATAATTCCTATTCTCCCTTCTCAATTTGCTTTTATGAATCAAAATTTTAAGCTGAATATTCTCTTGCTTTCTGCAAGGTGTTATTAGGGATAAATACCCTAGTCTTTACATTGTGCAACTTGATTATATACTTACAGTTACATCTCCAAACTTGATTTTGATATGCACACTGGTCAAAGCAGTTTAGTAATGTTAGAAACTCTGTCAGAGTACTCTGACTTTTATTTTGTTACAGAAGCTATTCCTGAGTTCTGGAATTTCAGTTCTCTGTGTGCCCTGCAGAGATGCCTGAAAGCTAGAATTTGGTTAATATTACTGAAAAGATTGTATCATCTTGAACTAATGTACTTGTGTATTTGGCTGAACTGATACATAGAATTAGACTGAAAAGCTCTAGCATGTAGCTTCAAATAGTTTTGAGGAGAAATTTAGTTTTAGAAGCTAAACTGTATAGTGTGCATTAATATTTTTTGGGTGAGTGACTGTACCTTAGTTATGAAAGAATAGTGTTGGTTCTTTGGCATTGGAAAGAATTCTACAGGTCATATTGACCTGTCTGTAGTTTGTTTACCACTTGTATTGTTATTTCTGTCAACATTTTATCCACCTTGCTCCAAATAAGGGCGTTGTTGTTTTTAAACCTAGGTTGAACTGCTTGAAGCAGCTTTGGATCATAATACAATAGTCTGTTTAAACACTGGCTCAGGGAAGACTTTTATTGCAGTACTACTCACTAAAGAGCTGTCCTATCAGATCAGGGGGGATTTCAACAAAAATGGAAAAAGAACTGTGTTCTTGGTCAACTCAGGTAAGAGGAAAAATATACTAAGTTCCTGAATATGCTAGTTCTGTTGTCATGGGACAACTCCTTAATAGAAGTTGTGTGAAAGCAAATTTAGGAGAAAGTTTTGGCTGAAGCCCTTAACAGCAGGGATAATAAACTGATCAAAGAATGTGACACCTTTCACATTTTGCTGATTGTACACTCAATACTACCTCTTATCTCTGGTATCTTTTATTTCCTGATTTAAAATAAAAGCATTAAATCAGAATAGCTGTGCAGTTTATTTCCTAACTATAGTTTTATATGGAGGTAGGTTGCCATGTACCCCAGTTTAACATTAGCCTAACCTGAAGGTTGTACTATAAAGCATGGTACTAGTGATAGAGCAAACATCTTGAAAATTAATGTATGGAAACACCTTCATGAGATTGAGGATTTTTGTCTGTTTTTATTTTTAAGCAAATCAAGTTGCTCAGCAAGTATCAGCTGTCAGGACACATTCAGATCTTAAAGTGGGAGAGTATTCAAGTTTAGAGGTGACTGAATCATGGACAAAAGAGAAATGGAGTCAGGAATTCTCTAAGCATCAGGTAATGTATTAAGTATAAATGCAAACAGAGTCTGCAGTTAGACCAGATAAGAACTGGTAATTTTCAGTTATACATAAACTCTTCTAACAAATTCAGCATGCTAGTAATATGTATATATTAATTTTGAGGCAAAACATGTATAAGAGGTACTCAGGTTGTTGTAAAAAGCTGTCCTTTTAATCCTTTTTTTCAAGTCTTCCTGTCTTGTGATCAAAGATGATAACTGCAGATGAAATTTTTAGTGTACATATTGTACTTTAAACATCCCTAAAAATGTCATTCCTTGGCATGCTTTTTATGTCTGCCTTTTGGAGTAAGCTATAGTTCTGTAGTTCTTGGACCATTTTTTCTGCTTTTATTTTACTTTTAGCGAAACATTTAGTAATGGCCAATGAAGTATATCTAGAGAACTTAGACAGATAGATGAGTAGATGAAGTTAATATTTGTTAATACTGTCAATACTATCAAGCGTGACGTACAGAAGAGCTTTTTCACTTTACTGTGGCCTAAGACAATTTGTACTCTTTTTATATTGATGCTTTTTTTTTTTAAACTTAGGTTCTGGTTATGACATGTCATGTTGCTTTGACTGTTTTGAGAAATGGATATTTATCCCTGTCAAATATTAATCTACTAGTGTTTGATGAGTGCCATCTTGCAATCCAGGACCATCCATACCGTGAAATTATGAAGGTTAGTTTGTACATGTGAACAGTTTAATACTTGGTTGCAGAGCATGGGTGAGGCTGGAAGGGTTGAAGAAGTAGGAAACGAGTCAGTTTTTGCTACTGAAGAATAACATCAATGGAATCATGGTTTAGCATGCCTTGGCTGGATTTACTGTAATGAATTAATACTTAACTCATATCATGAGATATTATAGAAAAGTAGTGTATTTACTTTGTAGTGATAAAAGAAAAGTCCAGGCATTAACCTGGACTTAGCGAACTAAGGGAATTTTCAAAATGATTGTTAAAAATGTTTGGGAATGAGATGTAAAAATCGGTTTCTGTATTTCTTAAAATACTGATTTCTAAACATGTTTGTAGAGCTTTTGAAGGCATATTGTTAGCTTCATGAGATATTTGTTAGATGTCTTTACAGTTCTCTCTTCAGGTTTAACCAGATCATGCGCGCTTTTATTTTTTTTATATGACTTTAGTGTTTTCATGGTGTATAAGTATTATGATATGTGTTGTATTTTAAGTATGACAAAGCTATCTTGTGTATTACTAATTGTTTATTACTTTAAATATTTACTAGATGGAAATATTTATCTTGAAACATGGTTGCTGTTAAATGTTCTTCAGTTCTGTAGGTTTACTTCCGGGCAATAGAAGAAAGTATTTACTGAACATTTGATTCCCTTTCCAGTACATGCTATTCAATACCAGTTTTCAACTAAGCATAGAAACTTTGTCTGCTGGTTTGATAGTAGGCTTTCAAAATGGTGGGAACAACTATTTGAAGGTACTTCATTCTGGTTTGCTTCATAGATCTGTGAGGATTATCCATCTTGCCCTCGAATCTTGGGATTAACTGCTTCCATTTTAAATGGGAAGTGTGATCCTGCTGAGTTAGAAGAGAAGATAAAGAAACTGGAGAAAATACTAAAGAGCAATGCTGAAACTGCAACTGATTTGGTGGTCTTAGATAGGTATGTTGTTATGCAGTTATGGCTATTTAATTGGCTGCCTTTTTTGTTTAGTAAGGAACAAACCGTTATAAATATTTGCTGTTTTAAATCTTAGCAGAAGTTGTGTGTATGTGATACCATTAGTTTTATGTGAGGTGAGGACGGAGAGGTGAACGTATAAAATTGCTTTTTGAGTAATCAGTGTTGAAGTACATCTTAAAGTTAAGTAGAAAGTCTACATGACCCTAATATTCAGAGATTTTATGTTGTTGAAGAAATAAACAGAATTTTCATCACAACTGTTTTACTTGTTTGGCATGTAAAAAGAGGAAAAGCTAAAGTGAAAGTTGTGGTCAAGTGGATTCAGTTTGCTTTGGCTTAGATATTCCAATATTTGAAACGTAGGTAGTGATACTAACCTCATTTTTAGGAAATACATTAGACAGATTAGTATTTTTAGAATGAATCAATTTGGTATATATGGAGATTTTTATTTTTCTTTTTTTAAATATATATTTAACTTTGTAATCGTTCGTGGTGGGGATAGAAATGTACTTGATTATGCTTCATACTGCCCTTGCTATTTGCCATATAACTTTAACAGGCTGAAATAACCTGATCTTTGCCCTCAATTAAGATATACTTCTCAGCCATGTGAGATTGTTGTAGACTGTGGACCATATACTGACAAAAGTGGATTGTATGGAAGACTATTAAGGGAATTGGATGAAGCACTTCATTTTCTAAATGACTGCAACATATCTGTACATTCAAAGGAAAGAGATTCTACGTTAATTTCTAAACAGGTAAGGTTGTAAGCTGTGTGAAAAACCTACGGAATTGAAGTCTTACTATTTTTCTTTGCAGCATATATTATGTTACAGAAACTTTTTAAGTTAGTCAGCTTGGTATATCTGAGCAAAAAGACTTCTAATTTTCATGTTCTACTAACACTGCAGATCTTTTCATGAATTAATGGGGCTTGAATGTCAACTATTCATACATAGTGTTCATACCTAGATCAAAACTTTGTCTAGTTTGAGAATCCTGTATTCGGATTTGCTTAAGGCAGCAAAGCATCCTGCACCATGATTTCTGAAGTCAAGAGTCTTAGCATCTTTGAATAAGTCGGTAGAAAAAGGGAAGTTATGCCACAGGAATTACTAGGAAAAGCAGTGCACAGTTGTATTACAGAATGCTGAGTGGGAATTGAGGTGTGAAATCCAACTAGCTCTACAATATCCACAGTTTATTCTAGTGAGAACAATATGTGACTAGTGGAATGAAACTTCAGCCTCAAGCTTGCCCCTGTGTTTTTGTGCAGGATGGCAGAGTAGAATATAGGTGGCATGGTTTGAACAGAGACTTGTTGCACATGGGGTGTGGAGTCCAGAAACCTTTTTTTTTTTTTTTTTTTTCCCCACTGAGATTTGGGATTGCATCCTGAGATACGATTGTGCAGGTATTAAGTTAAAAGTAAATTATTTCTATAACCATCTGTGAGGAAGTTGGAGAATTTGTTTCTCTTTTCATCTAAAAGTACTTTAGTTTAGTATTTCTAGAAGCTCAGTATTCTGGCAGTTAAAGATTACTTTGGCCAGAGAGAGAGATAGTAAGTAACGCAGTCTATCTTTCTACTTCCCAGTTTATCACAATTGCTTGTGACTTTTGTTCTAGACTTAAAATGCAGTAGGGCAAAACTTTATAAGGAATGTTGGAACTAAGGGCAATCCCAAGTATTTGCATAATCCAGAATAGTGAATTAACTGCTATGCTTCTAATGTACATTGCACTCTGTACTTTTTTCCTGATGCAGTAGCTCTACAAGATGGAGGCACCTATATTGAGAAAAATAAGTTTTCCATTTGATGTGGGGAGAATCAACCCTCTGTATATAATTAGAATTTGTTTAGAAAATTTTTACCCTTAAGTCTCACAGATAATAAACTTCAGGGAATAAAGTATAAAGAAGGCAACTTGTTCTGTGTTCTCTTACAAGAATGGAATAAGGAAGAAAAATTAGGACAGCAACTGCAAACTAATATTCTGATTGTTTTGAGATACCTCCACTGTAATTAATACATAGAGTTGATAAGTGGTACTTGTATGTCGTTTGTGTATTTAATTAGCTGTTTACTACTGGACTACTTGATTCTGTGGGAAGAAAAAAACTTGTCATTAGCTATAATGCTGTTTGTACTCAAGTGTCTTTGTTATTTTTTCCAAGTAGTAAGTAGTTCCCTGTTTTTTTCTGTTCTGCCCACACATACCCTTTTTTCCTTTGAAAGGCTTACCTTAACACAACTGTGCAATTTCATGTTTAGGTATTTTTGAAAGCTTGGCAATTATCACTAATGAATGAAGTAAGAAGTACCTTTTAAAGCATTTATCTTGTTATTAGTTTTGTGTTAAACATAACAGATAATACTTTTGCTTTGCTTATTGAGCTGCCTCAAGAATTATTCCCCTTCTTAGCATAACTATCTGAAGCTAATTTCAAATACGAATTTCATCAAATTGCAAAATACTACTTAAACTTTTTTTGAGACTCAGAAATGTGCAAAGCTCAAAGTTGAGGTTTTGCGTTTTAGGAGGGGGGAAAAATGGCTCCATTAAATACCAGTGTTCCCAAGGTTGCCTTAATGACAAAAGCCAACTTTAAATACCTTTGTAATAGAACATATTGGAATATTCATAAGCGCTGTGACATGAGGAACCAGAGCTGTCTTATGTGAATAACTTATGAATGTATTCTTTTGAACTGATACTTGAATTCATCTGTTGTAGATATTGTCAGACTGTCGAGCTGTATTGGTTGTTTTGGGACCCTGGTGTGCAGATAAAGTAGCTGGGATGATGGTGAGAGAGCTACAGAAGTATATCAAACATGAGCAAGAGGAGCTGCACAGGAAATTTTTATTGTTTACAGACACTTTCTTAAGGAAAATACATGCACTCTGTGAAGAGCATTTCTCACCTGCCTCACTTGACCTGAAATTTGTAACTCCAAAAGTAATAAAGCTGCTTGAAATTTTGCGCAAATACAAACCATATGAACGGCAGCAGTTTGAAAGTGTTGAATGGTATAACAACAGAAATCAGGATAACTACGTATCGTGGAGTGATTCTGAAGATGATGATGAGGATGAAGAAATTGAGGAGAAAGAAAAGCCAGAGACTAATTTCCCATCTCCTTTTACGAATATTTTATGTGGAATTATTTTTGTGGAAAGAAGATACACAGCAGTTGTTCTAAATAGGTAAATCTTCTTTAAAAACAAAAAAAGGCATGTTCAGCTGCCAGCACGTGGATGTTTATATTGTGAATATGAAAGGGATTGTCTTTTCAGAACTCTATTTAAAGTTGCATTAGGAAATTATATTAAAGCTGTGTCAAGAAAGAATAGCAAAAAAAAAAAAAAAAAAAAAAAAAGGCTATGTGTGGATGGGGAAAGCAAATGTATTTGAAAATTGTACTCAAGGATTCATTCTGGACCTGAGTTTGCAATTTGATTTGTGTAGAAGGTGAAATATTGTACCCTAACTGTAAAATAAGAGTAAACTTATTTGTATTAATTGGTCTTTATATATTTGCAATGGACGCTGGAAATTTCTCTAATTTACTGAGTGCTAAATTTCTGGAAATTTTACCGTTAACTTACTAAATCATGTTAGTACATGATACAGGCCTGCAGAAAAGCAAATTTATGCTTGCCAAAATTCCTCTGAAAGTTTACCAGTACTACGCTAAGCACTTTCTTACAGTATTCACCAAGAAAAATAGGAATCCTGGACTTTTTGCCAAGATATACTTTGGAGTAATCTCATTCCTTATCAGTTCTTATTCCTGAGTATGATCAATAATAGATATAATTAATATTCTTAATTCTTAAACACCATTTGACACAAACTGAGTGACATTTGATTTATATCTTGGGGGGAAGGGAAGATGTAGGGGCCTTTCTTTTTTGATAGTGTGTTAAATGTACTTTGCAGTCTGCTTATTGAGTTCTGGATAACTCTGAATCTGATGCTTCTGTTATCTTTTACCTGACTGAGTAGTTTGAGTTGCATAATATAGTCTTTGATCTACAGACTTGCCTATGTGTTTTTTGTGCCCTCTTTTGTTAACCTTTCTACATTCTTATACATGCTTGTATAAATATGGAATGTAATGCAAATCATGTACTTCAGTGGAATTAATGCTCCTGAAGAAATAACTTCAAAAGATTATGACAAATTTTTTGCAAAGTTGAGATGAGTGTTTCACTACTGGACAAGAAGTGAACAGCATTGTTAAATTTCAGCTGTCTGTTAAACGACAAATCGACAAATCTTTTAATTTCCAGCTTTTTTCATCAGGTGTTCTTGTAGACAGACTTATGCACTATTAGTATATATTGAATGCTCTTGAAACCAACAGAGAATATGATATCCAGATAGAATAAATAGCCATTTTCTGCCATCTTTAAGCCTTAGGCACCTACACTCAGTCTCAGAATTCCTGGAAGATAAGCAGACTTGAGCTGGTTGACAGAAGCCTGTAGGCCTTCTATAGAGATGCTTAAGTTCAAGGGCCTCTGCTGACTGCAGCTGTATTGATGCTGTATGTACAGGAAGAGGTACTGTTTCCTGAATGAGGAAGCCATGAACGTTTGAATTTGTGTATCAAAACCTCTCAAGCTTCCAGTGGATCCAATATGGATCAGAACTAACTTGAAATACTATCAATTTAAACAAAAATCTATATTATGGTAAAACAAACTTCATAAAATAGTATTATAGTCTGTAATTCATGATTGAAGGAAGGGCAACTCTTGTGGAAAGCATTGGGCTTTGTAGGAGCAGTAGGTCATTTTGTTTCCCCCCCCCCCCGAAGCAGTAATTAAAGCTGATCTTTCTTTGGAGAACAGCAACAGCCACTACTCATGTTGTAAGTACTACAACAAACTAACGAACAGAAACAGAACCAACAAATCTCCCCTCAGAAACCAACATTTTTACTAATACGACACAGCTGATGAAGCTCTTTTGTTTTGTCTGTACAATTGAGTCCTGTTCAGAAAAGGAGCTTAGAGGAACTAGAAGTCACTTTCTAAAACTCAGTATTCATCCGTTTTCATTGAAGTGCCTCACAGCTTTCCTAGAGAAGGATCTGAAAGTAGAATTTCTTCTACATCTCTTTGGAAAATGGTGCCTGTTAGCTATCACAACTTATGTTTTCTATTAAATCATGAGGTTAAAGTCTTAAACATTTTTTGAGCTTTCCAAATATCTATACAGTGGCATGTTTATTCAGTTGCTTTTAATTTTTCTCAATTTCTGTAATGAGTAGGACACAAAGAACATTTCAGTTCAGTAGTAGTTGCTCTTGAAGCTATGCAGCTTGGTAGAAATGCCACACAGAAAAATTAAAAAAAAAAAAAAAAAAAAGTGTTAAAGTTGTAACTCCTACTTTCTTAGAATGTCTGTTGCAAGAGCCTAGACTGCATACAAAAAGTTAATCTGTTCAGCCTCAAGCTAATAAGAGCAAATTTCAGTACAAGAGGATCCTTCTAGTTTGTTTCTGTAAAGATACCAAGCTATTTGTGAGTTTTCCATTATCTTATTTATTCACCCTGTCCATTACAGTTTCAACACAATACAAAGGAAGGAAGTGTTCTAGGTTCACATAAACTATTAAAATGAGTGACTTGAGTAGTAAGTACTCCAGTGGGAGAGAGAGGAAGGAGAACGTAGCCATTTTCCATTTGATTGGCAGCAGCTAGCTGGCTATTCTGTCAGGCAGAACTTCTCAAGGTGCAACTGGGAGGGGTTGGAATTACTGTTGGAGGTATATGGAGGCAGGCTTTCCTTGGACAGGAGGAAAACCTCTAAATGAAAATGAGGGATGTACTGTAAGAACTGGTATTGGGATGGCTATACTGAGACATGTAAGAGATATAATTTTGTGTAAGAACCCTTGGTTTTATTGGTTCTGCTGTCATAAAACTGTACAGAAAACAAAACGTCATGAGTAGAGAGTTTGTTAATGGGAAGCTTTAGAGTAGTAGCATGGTTTTAAAAAATCTGGTTTTTAGCCATGGATTTTACCATGATGGTTCTAGAATGTATATGATATGTGCATTTGTATGCTGTGTATGGTCTGTCTTTTATTATCCTTGCAAAGGCTGTCAGTAGAATCTAGTGTTTTAAGGGAAAACTAAGGCTAGCTTATATTTTAGCACAGTGTTTAATTTTTGCACTTCCACATTTTTATTTGTTTTTAAATGAAGCTATTGCAATCAAAAGATTGTCTTCCACTGTCTGGCTTGTGTGACTTCTAAAAAGCACATGATATTTTTAGGTTGATAAAAGAAGCTGGCAAACAAGATCCAGAACTGGCTTACATCAGTAGCAATTTCATAACTGGACATGGCATTGGCAAGAATCAGCCTCGTAACAAGCAGATGGAAGTAGAATTCAGAAAACAGGAAGAGGTAACTTCAAGAAAAATAATTGAAGCTAGCAGTAACTTCAGTACTCTTCTTACAGGCAGAATCTGGAAACAGTCATTAGAATTTTGGGGAATACCTGTGGTTTTACAAATATGATTGCTAATTTGAGGTACAGATGTTCTTCATAAAAAATAACAGATGTTTAGATAAATTGTATGTCACATTGCACAAACAAAACTTCACGTAAAAGCTTTGTTTAAAGTGATGCTCATTTCTTGTCAGATCATTAGCCATCTATTTTTTTTTCTCCATTGCATTAATAGTATAGTAATACTATACAGCAAATTAAAGTTCCTAGCATTTTTAACAGTTCATAGGCTTTTGTTTATTTTTGCTAAAAGAGCATTTGTTAAATCTCTAAACTATATAAATGTAAAACTCTGTGGTTCGAGCATGTAAAGTTTTTGGAGATCAAAGCATTTTTCTCCCGCCTAGGCTGGATTGTCAACTTTCTGGCTTTTGTGATGATATTGTTATCTAGTATCTTTTTTGAAATCATTATATGCTTTTATATACAATTTGGCCTTTTACATGATTTGGCCTTTTACGTGGTGAGGAGAGAGTAATGTTAAAGTCAGACTTCAAAAAATGCACAGTAATGCAGCAACACCAAAATTTTAACGTAATAAAGCTCTTGAAATGTAGTAGGTCAGGAGTTTAACAGTGAATTTAACAGGAAAAAATCTTAAGTGTCTTATAAAGTAATGAAGTTAATCGTGCCTAATAAATCTCTAATAAAATCATATATTTTTTTCAATATAAGGGTGCAAAAAAGACACTTTTGTCATCCAGAATATAAAGTCTAAAAATATCACAAACTACCATGGGCTGAATCCACTAATGAAGGATGATCATTACACTGCTTGTATTAAAACTTAAAATCAGTGAATGTTGATGGCATCAATTCTTTAATAAATTTAAAATACACACTCTTTAGTATTATGGGAGCCTCTCTGTATATATTGTTGTGGGGTAGTCTGTAGAAACTTTTTAGGTTTCTTAAGATATTTACTTCTTTTCCTGAATTTCTGATCTAACTTGACACAGCTCCTAACGTTCCTGAAAATATTCTTTATGCTTCTTCTGACCTTTTTTCTTCCCTATTCTCCAGGGGAAAAAAAAAAAAAAATCCTTATTGGTTAGAAATATTAAAAATAGAAGTACCAGCTCTAGAATGCGTTGTTCTTTTATTTCCCTCCCAAAAGAGTATGTTTCAGCCGCAGAAATAATTTATAGGAAGAAAAATCACTCTCCCGAAGGCAGTATTTTATTATATTGTATTTTAAAAATTTAAATAAATAGGTGTGATGCTTTTGTTGCCTGACAGTAGATCCTTAGAGTTGCTTAATTCCACATATCAGATATAATTCCTAAAAATCTAACTAGTCTGATAAAATAGCCTTGCTGTGTCTCGTAAATACTAGTAACTTTATATCAGCATACTTAAACAAGTTTTTTGAATGTCTAATCAATTCCTCTTAGCTCTAATAGCTTGTTGATGAATTGAGTAATGCAAATGGTGAACAGATCAATCTCTGTTTGTTGTTGTCTCAAATTTGTCTTCCTTACTTTTACAGGTTCTTAGAAAATTTCGAGCACATGAGACCAATCTTCTTATTGCTACCAGTATTGTAGAAGAGGGTGTTGACATACCAAAATGCAATTTGGTGGTGCGTTTTGATTTGCCCACAGAATACCGTTCCTATGTGCAGTCAAAAGGAAGAGCTAGAGCACCAATTTCCAATTACATAATGTTAGCAGATACAGACAAAATTAAAAGTTTTGAGGAAGATCTTAAGACATATAAAGCAATTGAGAAGGTATGTGGTCAAAGGACTATGCCTACTTTTGTTAAATTTATTGCAACGTGTTTTAAAGGAAAAATCTCTTACCGTGTTCTGTTCTTGAAATGTTAAGATCCTGAGAAATAAATGCTCGAAATCTGTTGATACCAATGAAATGGAAACGGAACCCATTGTTGATGATGATGATGTGTTTCCACCCTATGTGCTGAGGACAGATGAGAACAGTCCAAGAGTTACTATCAACACAGCCATTGGACACATAAATAGGTATGAGGAATGTTCACTTTTACTATTTTTCTATGAATAGAAGTAAGTTCATTACTCTATTTTGCAACAGAAGAATATAGACTTGGGCACTGTGCACATTTCATCTTGGAAATCTTGACAGGGTGTTCCAAAGAAAATTGTTGTGGAAGTTTGAAGGTATAGTTTGCTTTTTTTTTCCTCTTTATTCTACATATATTCTAATTCTGATAATAAACATAATAATAGATTCTTGCTTAATTAAAATTGTCCTGTAGATAAAAGCTGCCCTGAAAACGTTTAGTTCTGAAACAGGTAGCAAGATTGTTTTTTCTCTTAATAAGCTAACTTTAAAAACTAATAAGTGGCTTACTAAAACTGTAGTAAAATTTCCAATTGTAAAATTCACTCTTACAAAGTCTACATGTTGTTGTTGTTGGGAAAAAAAAAAAAAAAAAAAAAAAAAAAAAACACAACCCAGTGCTTTAAGCTGAACGTAGTACCATTCTGCTAGACTGGAGAGTGTGTTTCCAAGGGAACTAGCCAATTTGTAAAGTCATGGCAGTTAGAAAAGGCCTTTAGAGACGGGATAAGGTGAATGTCATGACCCTCTTCCAAAAAGGCAAAAAGGAGGAGCCAGAGAAGTACATAACTGCTCAGCTGTTTAGTATGAATCCTTTTGGAACATGTTTCCATAAGTGCAAAAAAGTGGTGATTGGCAACAGCCAACAGTTTCATCAAAAGCAGCTTTTGCATGTCTGAACCTGTTGTTTCATGTGTGAGACGTGCTTGACTCTGTGAACAAGGGAAAAGCAGATAATGTAAAATCCTTCTATTAACTAAAGCTTTTGATGTAATTGCCATAGGATATCAGCAGACAAATTTACATGGATATAGATCATTTGGATGGGTTGCCTGGCAAATGAAATCCAGCAAAGCGGTCAGATTGAGAGAGAGTGTAATGGTAGACTACTCGAAGTGTATCTGACATGTGGTTATGTGTGGTATTGCTCTTGAGCCATGAGAAGGTCCAGTGCATGTCACTGTCATGGTTGCATTAAGTTCCTTGACACATTTGATCTTGACGTGTATTCGAGAAGCAGAGAATGTGATTACAATGGAGGAACGGTCTGGAGATAGAGAAAAAGATGAAAGGATGGAATAGTACATAGGATGGAATAGTGTCATGGAGTTATATCTCTAGATCTGTCTGTGTCCATGATGGGGACAGCCTGAAAGAAAGGGAGGCATGGGGGGAGGTTTCAAAGGTTTATGGGCTGGTTCAGCCCAGTTCTGTGACTAATGGGAAAGGGGGACCCACAAACCCGCACCCAAGGAAAGTGGGAAAAAGGGGAAGGGTAGAGAGATGAGTGATGGGCCTAAAAACAAAACAGCGGCAACAATCTGAAGAGGAAAGCTAATTTACTAAATACAATATTGGGATGCAAGATAATGCAATATAATTGGAATTGAGGCTTATAAATCAAATAAAATGAGTGAGAGTGTCCAAAACCGAAGGCCTTACTCTAAAGCTGAAAGAGAGATGGCATGGGAGCATACGCTGCCAAGACGAGCAGCAAAAAAAGGGGCAGTCTCGTGACTTGTGAGCAGTTTCAGCTTTCCCTCTGAATGGAAAATGCGGAGTCCTCTGGGGTATGTTGTTCTTCTCTCTGAGAACTGGGTACCTGGGAAACCAGCGGTCCATAGAACTGAAGCATTAACTCCCAATGCTTTACATGATGTTATGATGTGCAATACTGATAACAAAAATAATAAAACCATAACAAATAGTCATTTTTACAGTAGTCATCATTGCAGCCTTGCAACTACCTCCTTAAAAACCAGCTTTGTGGAAAAGGACTTGGAGGTCTCCTAATTGGCAGATAATTGAACATAAGTCAACGATGTACTCTTGCAGTGCTAAGCTAGTGTAAAATGGTCTCCTGTAGTGTTTGTGCCAGTAAGGTTCATAGAAAATGTCTTTAAGTTTCACTTTGCAAGTTTTGATTATTTGAAAAATCTCTTGTCAATTTAGGTACTGTGCTAGATTACCAAGTGATCCATTTACACACCTAGCTCCCAAGTGTAAAACCAGAGAACTACCTGATCATACATTCTACTCTACTCTCTACCTGCCAATCAACTCACCTCTTCGAGCGTCAATTGTTGTAGGTATTTGGGGACAGAAGAACATAAAAATAAGTGAATTTGTTGGTATAGATGTGGCATGCTCCATTTTTTAAATTGATATTTTTCAATATTAATGAAAGTCAGATGACTTTCTACATTGTGCTCTGTAACTGCGTTTATATCTATTTCTGTTATCTTTTTTGCAACAATTATTGTCTTTTCAGTGGGCAAAAATATTTAGAGATCCATCTCAGTGCATTTTTTGTTTGTTTTTTGCAAACATGCTTAATTGTTTTTCACCAGTGGTATTTTGAATTCAGAAGCTTGTAATTTTTATTCCTGTAGAAAAACAGTGTAAACTAGCATATCTACACAATCCTGTCATTATTAAGTTTTGTTTGCCTAATATTTTTGTTAAACTGTTTGTAATATATGTGCTAATCAACTAAAGACTTCAAGAAATATTTAAATGTTTGTAGGGTCCTCCAATGAGTTGTGCAAGATTGGCTGAGAGAGTTGTAGCTCTTATTTGCTGTGAAAAACTGCACAAAATTGGTAAGAACTTGAAAGTATTTATTTGGTAAATAGATTTTTTTACAATTAAATATTGAAGATTATCTAGACGTTATGTGTATACGTGAATTTCTGCTGAAGCTGTCTATTCTTACTTCCTTTCAACTTGTTTTTTATATCATCTAGTTTATAGTTTAGCTTACACCATGTAAGCTAAAGTCATTTTCCAGAAGAATCCTGTTATTTAACTTAATTTTGTCTTAAGCACCGAATGCAACTTTAATGAAAGCCAAAGAGATTTCAGTATTGAATATATTCAGTTTAGAAGGGAAAAGAATTTCATTCTCTAGAGGGTATTGGTTGTAGATCAGGATTTAGATACTGCAGCCAGAAAATAAATTGTTGGTTTTTAAAAGTGAATTTAAACAAAGTATTAAAAATCCAGAATCCCAGACTGTACTTTTTCTGCATCTTAAATCATGATCCAGAAATAATTTTGCAGGATTATTTCAACTGTCTTGAGTTTAGTAGGTTTAATGGAGCATATTCTTAATTACAAAATATTTTAGAGAATGTCATCAGTCCTCTTATGCAATATGGAAATATTTACATTTCTTTTAAATAAAAACTATGAGTTACACCTTTTGATGACTGAATCCATATCAGTGAATTTATCCCAGAATAATATTTCAATGGCCCAGTTCCATGTTGAGTGCATAGTCAACAGTATTATTTCCTATTTTAGAATGATACATGAATATCTGTTCCTTCTTTGTTGCTATAACTTAATGTGAGTGTTTTCTAGACAAGTATTTCAGTTACTGCTTGCTTTTTGTGGCCAAAGACAGTTGAATTTTCTTGGATATTTTCATAACAGAATTCAATTTGTCATTTGCTATTAACTTTATATTAAAACATTTGTTGTAATATTTTATATTTTAAAATAAATACTTAAGAAAAATAACCTTTGTCATTCTTTTCCCAAATTTCACTTTTGAAGCCTTGCAATAGTAAGTGAATTTTAAAAACTCAGGTCAGGTGTTTTCCTGAGCATATGTGGATGAACCTTGACTAAGTGAGAGTGTGATTGTTTTAATTGCTATTTATTTGTAATCTTTCACAATACCTAGGTGAACTGGATGATCATTTGATGCCAGTTGGAAAAGAAACGGTTAAATATGAGGAAGAGCTTGATTTACATGACGAAGAAGAAACCAGTGTGCCAGGAAGACCAGGCTCTACAAAAAGACGACAGTGCTACCCTAAAGCTGTTAGTATTGCTTAGTGCTAATGTTTATTCTTATCTGATAAGAATCTTTTGGAACAATTCAGTTTGTACTTTTATATTTTTGACTGTATGGAAACTTGCATTATTACCTGAATGAGCTTATGGAAGCATGTACTTGCCTGTAGGTCAAAGAATGTACAGTTTCTTCAAAACTTGGTAACTGTTTTTCCTGGTATGGTGTAAGGATAGTCAGCAGCAGATACAGTTGTTTTAAACCCAAGAAAGGCAGCGGTCACAATCTGGTTATAAAGAAGGAGTTGCGTACTCCTTTCTGAGGATCAGGGCTTGCCAAATACCCCAGAGAATATGATCTCCAAGTAGAAATTCTTTCCTTGTACCTGCCGGCCCTTGAATGAGATTAGATGAGACCTTGGGTCCACTCCTGCTCACACAGGTCAATTGCTTTCACTTGTGCTCCCAGGGCTGGGTACACCCCTTCACCAGGTGCTCAATATCTGGTTCAGGTCATGACCTAACAGTTCCCATACAAACTGTCATAACTGGAAAGAAGAATTATCTGTTGTTGATAATCTGTAAGTACTTAAGTTGTCTGGTAAGTGTACTAGAGCAACAGAAGAATTATTGATTTTCTAGAGAAATAATTGAAGATTGATGGAGATGTTCGGAGGTCAAAATTATGTGCAAGCCACTAACCAAGTGCAGAAATTGCTCCTTTACCTATTTTTAATTTTTTTTAGATGTTTGGTTTAGTTCAGTAACTGTATTGCGCCAACAAAAAGTTTCATATTTTTTTGTTTAACCCTTAGAGTATCAAATATACTTCTAATATTTTTACTTTTAAATATTACTCCTAAAATACTAAAAGGTATATATGAGATAGTTGGTAGTTCTGTGTTGTTATGTAGCTTATCCATAAATTTGTTACAACAGGTTTCAGCTACTTAGGATTGTATAATTGAACTTATTATTATGGTATTTGTGAGGAAAATGGAGGAAAAAAGCTTTGTCAGAGTACCTTATGACTACTCAGGAACCTGCCTTCTTCCCCTGTAGTTGTTGATTTCTGCCTTATGGTCCTTTGAATAGAATTGGTAACAAACAGTAATATCTGATAGTTGCTTCTGAAAATCTTTGCATTTCATGAAGAAACCTATAGCCCTTGATCACATCCAAGAACATCTGCATGTAGTCTCAGAGTAGTAGTTAATGTGCAAGAACTCTGTTCTTGGATTCCTCCACGTACTCTAATTTCAATAGTAGCTTAAATAATTGGTTATTATGAAAGGTCAGTAAGGAGACTGCATCATCATAAAGAATATTATAGAGCGAATTACAAGATTAGGAAACCTTTTTTTTTCCTGCAAGACTTATTGGTTTGAAACTCTGCAAGGTGTTTCTTGGTATTTCTTGTCACCACGAAGGCCTTTTTCAGTCCCCTTCCCTCTAGTGATTTTTCTGAATTAAGGCTACTTGTAAAACGCATGACGAAATTCTGTCTCATTCAGAGGGGTTGATTTGTCAAGTAACGCATCATTCTTTCTCAGCTATTTTTTTTAATACAGAATCTGAGAATATTTTCCCTCACTTCAGTCCCAACTTTTCACATCTGGAAAAAAAGCTTTGGCAAATGTTTAAGGTCTACAAGATCCTCTTGGGTTTAATATAGTTATTAAACTTATGAGTAATTTTCCACTAAGCCAAGGCCTTAGTTTTGGTACAGCCTAACTTTAAAATCCATGAGTACATGTATTGCAGTTTATTTCTGGATAAGCAGAAAGATAACTTTCTGAGATCCATAAAGTAATGAACTCCTACCAAAAGTAAGGGATGATCTATGATAAATATGAGCAGCAGAGTTAAAAATGCTCCTGGCTGTTGAGAGCATTCAAATTCACAAGATATAATTGTTAGTAGAAGACTTTTACAATGGAATGCTGGGCAACACAGGCCGTGTATAAAACTTCGTTGTTTTTTTTTTTTTAAATTCAAATTGTATTAAAGAAAATGATGTTTTAAAACTGCTTATCTAAGGAAAATAATTTGTGTTAATAAAAATTAAATTCAGCCAAGCTTATAGGAAAGCTGAATTACTGCATTGTAAGGGATTTTTTATGTTGCTTCTATCTCCTTCCCTCCCCCCTTTATTTATTTATTTATTTTCCTTCTAGTGTTAAGATTGAAAGATCCTGGATGTAGACTGCTCCAGATATACTGGCTAAACTTAGAAATTGGCATCAAAAGTTTAGTTGTGTTAATAGTGAAGTTATGTCTATATTGTACAGGTAGACTTACGTTTCTAACATAGTGGATGCAATGGAAGGTTAGTTGTGTATGTAGTGTGTTAAGTGTGTTAAGTTTCCTTAGCAAACAGGAAGATCTGGCAGCATTGTTCTCCTTTGACATGAGTTCCTAAGTTCCAGGCCAGGTTGCTGATCAGATGTTTTTGTGTAAGAAAGAGCTTACCTAAGTCTAAATTTTCTTATTCTTTGTTTTTAGCAGTACCTTACCAAATAAGCATAGGGGGGCTTGTTCAAAGAATAGTTTTGCTGATTTAATCGTGCTAATGTTTTTCTATTTCATGATTTTTTAGATTCCAGAATGTTTGAGGGATAGTTATCCCAAACCTGATCAGCCCTGTTACCTGTATGTAATAGGAATGGTGTTAACTACTCCATTGCCTGATGAGCTCAACTTTAGGAGACGAAAGCTATATCCTCCTGAGGATACAACGAGATGTTTTGGCATATTGACAGCCAAACCTATACCTCAGGTAATGAATTTAGCTACTTTCTTTCATCTAACATGCTTCACAATCTCATTTTCCAGGCTGAAGAGTTGGAAATGACCATAAAAGGCAAGAGACATTTGAATAACAGCTTTAATATGTTTTAACTTTTGGGTAGACGTTAAAGATAGTTAGACTTGGTGTGTGTCCCTTCTGTTCTTTTTTATAAGTACACTTATATCAAGCTACCTTTGGAAAATAAGTAGTATCGTATCTAATCCAGTCATCACTTTATTTTCTGTCATTAGTGATAGAACAAGCTGTTCTCTTGTAAACAAGCTTTGAAATTGAAAATGTTCATTTTTTTATTATTTTGCAGTGGAAATTCCAAATATTCCTCTTTTTTTTTTGTCAGAGGAATGACAAAAAATGACAGAAACCCTGGAGCCTTCTCTTGGCTGAAGAGCCCCAACTCTTTCAGCCTGTCCTTGCAGGGGACGTGCTCTAGCCTTCTGATCATCTTTGTGGCCCTCGTCTGGACCCTGGATACACTTGGCCTTCTGTGCTGCAAGCACACTTTGCCAGTTCGCACTGAGCCTTTCATCAACCAGCACCCCCTAAATCCTTCTCCTCAGAGCTTCTTTCAAGCCATTCCTGCCCAGCCTGTATTTGTTCTTGGAATTGCCCTGATCCAGGTGCAGGACCTTGCACTTGGCCTTGTTAAACTTCATGAGGTTGGCATGGGCCCATCTCTTGAGCCTGTCCAGGTCTCTGAATAGCATCCATTCTCCCTAGCATGTCAACTGCACCACTCAGCTTCTTGACATCTGCAAACTTGCACTCAATCCTACTGTCCATGTTGCCTATAAAGATGTTAAATAACACTTGATCTGGTTTTCTGTGAGGTGAGACAAGCAGTACCTCTGATGCAAATGCTAAAGAAGTAAGGTGTGGCTGGAGAATGCCAGCTTAAGCAACTTAGGCTGTTGTAGAAGGGTACCTTTGGAGTTATTTCTTACTCTTTAAAGAGGCTGGGATATTAGACAATTGGTGTATAGTCTGCCCCCAGCCTTGGAAGAGACATGAGTGTTGTTTCAAACAGCTGGCAGACTTTCTCTCATTAGCATTGTGGTAGCAAAGTGTTAGCAGCGGTCTTTGCATACAAATGTCTGAACTACGCAACTAATGCTCTGTAGAGGAATCCTATTCTGAATCTTTCCCTTTTGATTTTGTTTGTTTGTCTTCCCATATTTAGATTCCTCACTTTCCTGTGTATACTCGCTCTGGAGAGGTTACAATATCTATTGAGCTTAAGAAATCTGGTTTTACTCTGTCTTTGCAAATGCTTGAGCTGATAACACGACTCCACCAGTACATTTTCTCACATATTCTTCGTCTTGAGAAACCTGCACTAGAGTTCAAACCCACAGAAGCTGATTCAGCCTACTGTGTTCTACCTCTTAATGTTGGTAAGAACAGAGGTTTTTTTAATATTCACTTTTAATTCTTTTAGCAAAATATTTTTTCGTATTTATTTTAAATTTCAGAGATTAACTGCTGAAATAATGCCATATGTGGTAGTATGAAATCTTATGTCAGTTTTGTTTTTATTTCTTACTCAGAATTCTAAATTAGTTTTAACTTAATGATGTCAGTTGATTTATAGCAAATTTCAGTTGACTCAATTAGGGTATATAATCACATATTTTTGTATGTGTGTATATGTATATATCACAAGTAAAAACAGAAATACAGAATAAGAAAACACACTAAATAAAAAAAAAAAAATTGTAATTTGCAATTTGACAGAAAATCTCTTCCTGAAAAACTCTTATGTGAATAACTGTGATATGTTTTCCTTTTCAAAGTTGATGACTCCAGCACTTTGGACATTGACTTTAAGTTTATGGAAGACATTGAAAAGTCTGAAGCGCGTACAGGCATTCCCAGTACACAGTATACAAAAGAAATGCCTTTTATTTTCAAATTAGAAGATTACCAGGATGCAGTTATCATTCCACGGTGAGTAGCAAGTATTTGTGCTATTTGGACATTCTACAAAATAAGCATGGCTTTGAATAAGATAAGAAAAAACGGTTTTGTGAAAGCTTAATTATACAACATATTCTGAAGAATTTCAGATTTTCACATAGTATCCAGTGAGCATCACTAAAAGGCGTTTCACAATCCTGGCTTCAGTTTTCTAATATTGTACTTCTATTACAATAATTATGTTGCCCTTGGAAAGCTATGGTGAATTTACTACATTAGGTATTTGAATTTTTGTATTTTAATCTTATTTGCCAGTGTGGATAGAATACATTTTTTGTATGAGAATTCTGATTCTCTGAATTCTACTGACTCTAGCACAAAAAGGAAACCATTAAAGATTTAAAAAAAGCTAAGTTACCAAGTTTAGTTGTGTTTGGAATTAAGAAATTATCATTCACAGAATGACTCTTGAGACTGTTATCAATATATTTGATTTTGAAATTGTAAAACACTCACTTACTTAGTGTTTGAAAATAAAAGCCCCAAAGTGAGTTATTTAATTGTTTATCACTTAATCACATTTAAGCATTAAGAAATCATCACAAGCTTTTACTCTAAGTATAAAACATGCTGAACTTTTTTTTTTAGGTATCGAAATTTTGATCAGCCTCATCGATTCTATGTAGCTGACGTATACACTGATCTTACTCCACTCAGTAAATTCCCTTCCCCTGAATATGAAACTTTTGCTGAATATTATAAAACAAAATATAATCTTGATCTGACCAATCTCAACCAGCCACTGCTGGATGTGGACCACACATCTTCAAGGTAAACACCAATCATATTTCTGTATGATACCTGAAATATGACAACAAAATGTCATTTTTTTTTTCCTCTGTGTGATAAAGTTGAAGGTTTGTGCTTTCCAAAATACTGTTTTTTCTTGAGTGATACCTTGCATATGTTACAACTGTAACTTGAGTCTGTTCCTTTTATTCTTTCTTTTTTCTAGAGGTAGCTTTGCTTCACTTCATAATGCATTACAGGTGAATTCTGTGAACAAGTCATCACTTCAGAAAGTTTAAGCTAATAAGTTTTATTCATTATATACTTATATTAAACTATTTTCACATGTATTTTAGACTTAATCTTTTGACTCCTCGCCATTTGAATCAGAAGGGGAAAGCACTTCCACTAAGCAGTGCTGAGAAGAGGAAAGCAAAATGGGAAAGCCTGCAGAATAAGCAGGTAAAATACAAGTATTAATTCAAGTTGCCTCTGCATTAACAGTAGCCTGGAGACTACCCTTAGGAATAAAATTATATTCTTCCCATCTCAGATACTGGTTCCTGAGCTATGTGCTATACATCCTATTCCAGCATCTTTGTGGAGAAAAGCAGTTTGCCTCCCCAGCATACTTTATCGCCTGCACTGCCTTTTGACAGCAGAGGAACTAAGAGCTCAAACAGCCACTGATGCTGGGGTAGGGGTTAAATCACTACCTGCAGATTTCAGGTACATGTTTTTTCAATATGTTTAAAATCTGACTTCGCTGAAAACAAGGGAAAAACTTACTGGTGTGAGAATTTGAGATTGATAGTCTCTGTTTAACTCATGTTAAACAATGTTTTCAGTGAAACTGGTAATTAAAGACTTGACTGGAAATAGTGACCACAGCATCTAAATTCACTTTTTTTCAGAAAAATATTACTTTTTTTTAACAAGTATGTTCATGTAGTTATCTATCATATTTTTTTCTTCTTAACAAAGCCAGCATGTTCTCTTCACAGATATCCTAACCTGGACTTCGGATGGAAAAAATCTATTGACAGCAAATCTTTCATCTCTATACCTAGCTCCTCTTTGGTAGAGAATGAAAATTACTGTAAGCACAGCACAATTGTAGTCCCTGAAAATGCTGCACATCAAGGTGCTAATAGAACCTCTTCTGCAGAAAAACATGACCAAATGTCTGTGAGTTACAGAACACTGCTTGATGAGTCACCCAGTAAACTCCAAATTGATGTCTCAGCAGAACTTGCAGCAATTAATGGTGTTTCTTATAATAAAAATCTTGCCAATGGCAATTGTGATTTAGTTAACAGAGACTTTTGCCAAGGAAATCAGCTGAATTACTGCAGGCAGGAAATACCTGTACAACCAACTACCTCATATCCCATTCAGAATTTATACAGCAGTGAGAACCAGCCCAAGCCCAGCAATGAATGTACTCTACTGAGTAATAAATACCTTGATGGAAATGCTAACAGATCTACCTCAGATGGATACCCCAAAATGACAGTGACCACCAGTACTTCAACAGCTCTTAATCTTTCAAAAGACAAAATGGATTCTGAAAAGAACACTTCCAGTGGGTACTCCTCAAAAACTCTCGGTCCTAATCCTGGTCTCATTCTTCAGGCTTTGACTCTTTCAAATGCTAGTGATGGATTTAATCTGGAGCGACTAGAAATGCTTGGTGATTCATTTTTAAAGCATGCCATCACTACATACTTGTTTTGCACTTATCCTGATGCGCACGAGGGACGGCTGTCATACATGAGAAGTAAAAAAGTAAGTAGTAACAATCCAATGCTATCACATCTAATATTACATATTATATAAATATGAATTACATATATTGTATGTATATGTAATTACAAATGTTGTATTGCTTGTGTGTGTGTGTGTATGTGTATATGTGTGTGTGTGTGTATATACATATATATACATATATATATACACACACACAAGATGAGGCAATTGATGCTACTATAGCTGTAATTGAAATTGTTTTTTTACAGTTTTTTTCTAAATCTAAAGCAGCTGATGACTGTCCCTAAGAAAGGACAGGGCTAAACTGAACTGAAAGTTCTAGGTTAGTGAGAACGTATTTGGTTGTTTAGAGTAGAAACTCTTAATGGGAGCACTTGATTCAAGAGTTTGCAGCACAGAGCATTAGACTGTAGCTTTAATGACCTTTTATTTGTTTCCAGAATGAGTTGCCTTCCACAAAAGCTTTTTGCATGATCTTACAGGAATACTAAAAATGAAACAAACAACAAATTGTACGTAACTGTTAAATAAAAATTTATAAAAGTATTTTAATGTAAATGGTAGTGAGCAAAGTCTTCACTTCTGCTGTTATAGTTTTAGAATTCTAGAGTATTAATTGTTTTTTCCAGGTAACATAACTTAAATTTAATGTTGAGAATTTGATTGACTACTTCTAATAAAATGCATCACTGAGGATTAAATGACTGAGTAGTTTAGTCTTGGAAAACGAGGAAGGCTAAATAACTTGCTTTAAATAAAAGATGTGGAGCTCTTGGAGCGGGTCCAGAGGAGGGCTAGTAAGATGATCAGAGGGCTGGAGCACCTCTCCTATGAAGAAAGATTGAGGGAGCTGGGCTTGTCTAGCTTGGAAAAGGGAAGGCTTTGGGGCGACCTCATTGTCGCCTTCCAGTACGTGAAGCGAATGCACAAACAGGAGGGGGAACGACTGTTTACATGGGTTGATAGTGATAGGACAAGGGGGAATGGTTTTAAACTGAGATAAGGGAGGTTGAGGTTAGATATTAGGAGGAAGTTTTTCACTTGTAGGGTGGTGACACTCTAGAATAGATTCCCCAAGGAAGTTGTGGATGCCCCATCCCTGGAGGCCTTCAAGGCCAGGCAGGATGTGGCTTTGGGCAACCTGGTCTGGTTGTTGGCGACCCTGCACGTAGCAGGGGGGTTGAAATTAGATGATCACTCTGATCCCTTTCAACCCAGGCCATTCTGTGAATGCAATTGGATATTTGAGTTCAGATTTCAAGACTTGAAAAAGAAATGTGGAAATTGTGTTTAAAATAAGAAATGAAGGTCAGAAGTTGGTAGTTCAAAAGTAAAAGAAACTCTTGATGCTTGTGTTTGTGTGTTTTTCCTTTCCTTTTAAAATATTTAAAAGCTTTCAAATCTATCAAAATAACATCTGTATTATAGTTTAAGATTTTTTATGTGGAACTGTTTTTACAATTTTCTATTGCTAAAGCTTAAGTCAATCTACCCATAATAGTAATCATTTTTCATTCCAAATCTAGCATGAATGTTGATTGTTAATACTGGTAATTAATGACACTTGTCCAGGTTATATTTACTGTTATTCTAAAATTAGTAGTAATTTTACTTTGCAAAGAGAACTTAATCTAAGAGATTAAGCTGAAATTGTCACACTTAATATGTTTAACTTAAATAAATAAATCTCTGCTGTGTTGTGAATTGGATGCACTATGTCAAGAAATCTGATCACCCTTTAGAGAACTAAAGGAAATGCACAATGGTACAAAATCTGACCTGACCTCATAAAATCGTTTTGGTCCTTCATATATTAACCTTTTCTTCTGTAAATGCATGTCCAGAGAATTTATCAAAGTATTTTTCCTGAAGGTCAGCAACTGTAACTTGTATCGCCTTGGAAAAAAGAAAGGACTGCCTAGTCGAATGGTGGTATCGATTTTTGATCCCCCCGTCAATTGGCTTCCTCCTGGTTACATAGTAAACCAGGACAAGAGCAACACTGATAAGTGGGAGAAAGATGAAACGGTAAGAATTCATTTAACAATGTTGATGGATAATTATCTGCATCTGTCAGAATAGTTTAATGACTGTAATCTGTATCCTCTAACTCCTTCCTTCTCCCGTCCCTTACATATTTTGCTACATTTTGGAAATAAAAGAAAAAAAATCCATATATTCTTTTCATTTCTATCTAAAATATAACCATAATTTAAGGAAAATGAGGAGCAAACTGATCCCGAATAGAGCCCAAACTAAGGAAATTTGTTGAACATCATCCAGTATGTACTAATAGAAAAGCAAGAAAGAAAAGCTTTTTTGCTTTAGTTAAGGTACTCTCCTGAGTTTACCTGGTCTGAAGTTTCTCCTGGAAATTTTAAACTGAATTATCATTATTGGTTTTGCTGTAACGTTTGTATGCAGAAGAAATTTTGTCTGCTTTTTAATAAATGTTTTTACCTTTATAGAATATATGAGGTGTTGTTATTTTTCATAGTGCTTTGGAGAATGAAGTTTACAGCTGGCTTGAGAAAATATTGCTTGCTGTTAGCTAGAAAGTGAGGATGGCTGAGAATTACTCTTCTTCCAAAATAAAATGCAGACATAGACACTTCTTAGTGCCTACTGCTAAAAACTTCAGAATGGCAAATGTTAATGAAGTAGTAAATTATTTTCTGACTCAACTCATTTTATATCAAGAGTAGAAGTGGATGTTTAGGAAACACCACTGATTACAGCGGCCAGTGATTTAATTTTTAGGTGTTTGAAAATAATTTGGAGGTTGGGGGGGATTGTAGGGATTTATTTTTTTTTTTTTTCCAATTCGAAGACCACACTTGGATTGCAGAACCACCAGAGGGCATATGAGAGGGCTGTTAGGTAGATGTACTGTGCAAATAAATATTTATTGCAGAATAAAACAACTTGATTATTGTGGTTCTGTATTGTGCCAAGATTTCATTTCAAAGAGACTTACTGTTTTACCTTTCTAAAAATAAAATAGTACAGTTGGGATAGGTAGTAATCATTACTTTTAAAAAGCTCTCAGTTCTCCATAGCTTTTCAGTGGCCTCTTCCTCTTTCACTATTTATTTGTAAATAAAATTATCAATTTCAGACCGAAAAAAAGAGGTTTTTTTGTGCCAAGTGGTGAATTAGATTTTCTGTTATCTTAGATTTAAATTTCATTGTTTATCTATAGATCTAGAAATCTCATTTCATTATGACAAATTATTGTTGAAATGTCCTAATCAAATGTCGGTATTATTATGTTGTCAAGCATTAAGATCTTTCCTGTAGCAGCATGGTCTGTTATTTTATCAAATAGCTGATTTCCAAACAGTGAGAAAAAAAATGTAGTTTTATTTAGCTTGTGGCCATAACTTATTCAAAGTTAATTTTATGTTCTTTAAGAAAAAAAATTCTCTTCTGGGGTTAATTTTTTATTATTTTTGAAATGCTTTTTAATAATGAAAAAACATAGCTATCAGAATTATATCCTGACTCATTTAGCTACTGAGTATACTCATTACTTAATTTTTCATTTTCTATTTTTGTAATGTGAGAGGCAGTATGCAGGCAGTGTGAGGGTAGGTTACTTAGCTGTCCTGTTTCTTCAAGTTATTTAACTTGTGAATGAAATTGCAGCAAAAATGCAATTTATCATTTTTAAATTATTTTCAAGGACTGTCACTGAAACTCTTAAAAATGAATGCTTCTGATTTTTGTTTTAGTGACAGGTGAGATGGGTGATGTTGGATAAGGAAAAAAATCAGCTCAGTTCTAGATGGTTAGAAAACTTATGCTGCTACTAGTTTCTAGAATATATACTTAATAAACTTTCGCAATTTTCACTGAACAATTAAAGTTAGTGAAATCCCTGCTTTGAGCATGTGAAATGGGTAATTACAACAGCAGAATTTTTTTGGTAAAATATAGCCGGGCTATGAATTTCTATAGCCATTCCCTCTCCCTTCCTTCACCTTTCCTAGACCTGGCTAGGGCTGCCACATCATGTTGAGGAAGAAGGTTGTGATCCAGTTGGTCAGTGGATGGTTTCAGGGGTGTCTGGTGCAACCTACAGCTGCACGTCCACAGCTCTAAGAACTTGTACAGTTGGCCCAAATAGAAGGGTCCCCAGTTATAGCATCTGGTTCACAGACTCGCAAGGTTAGATAGCTGAGACTACAGCATACCATACATAGATTGAGGGCAGATTTAGGCTGTTTCACTTGATTCAAAATGGTGTTGGCTTTCAAGACCCAATCCAGAAAAGCACTTTGAATCTGATCTTGCTCCGATCAAATTCAGTGGCAGAATTCCCATTGACATCAGCGATGTTGGGTTGAGCCTGTGAATAGTCCTTTTGATATAAGGACGGCTACTTATGCATTTAGTTAATATGTTAAAGTGCTTTCCTGGATTGGGGCCACAGCAAATTGTACAGCATTGTATCGCTTGGACGTATCTGTATTCAATTTACAATTTATTTCAGTGTACACCGATTTGTTCCATGTGAGGAGGGAAAAGATATGAGACATCATTACTTTTATTGTTTTGGATATGTAATTATGTAATAAAAATGGTGACAGATGTAACTTTTAATTAGATAAGGTTATGGGTTTAGTCTGAAAAAAAAAAAAGCTATGTACCTATCTAAAGGATAGGATTAATACTGGTTCCCTTTGCACTGTGTCATTGTCCTACATCATGATTTAATGTATAGATTGCTGTTCAGTACCAAACAAAAATCTGTGTTGCATAACTGTGTGATTTATGTGCTTTTCCATTCTTAAACATTCTCTATTGAAATATTAGTGGTGCAAAACTTTTGAGAAGCTGGAGAGGTTTCATATGTGTTAAAATTACATGTTATTAATTTGTTTTTCTTCTGCTTCTATGCAGATCACTTACTGAATCCCTAACATAGACAATCAGGACAGTCTCCCACACATTCATTTAATTCTTGCCAATTTGTATTAGACTCCTCTTTTGGTCTATAAGAAACAACTACACTGATTAACTAAACTTTTTATTAGTTGCTGAGTAGACTGCAAGTTATTTGCAACTCAACTCTATTTGAGAGCATAAATAAATATGTTTTGCTGATTCACACAATGACTACTGAAGTGCTAAAGTCTAAGTGGTTGTTTAGTTTTCTTCAACATACAAATATGCACTTAGTGTTTTGGTTTTTTTTAAATCAGTTTTGTGTGCATTTAATAAACATATTAGCATGAGTTCCTATGAAACATAGCATGTGTTGTATGTAAAACATACAAAACCTTTATTACTTAACCTTTAGGAGTGTATTCCAAGATAATTATTCTAGACTTGGAATGCTAATGTTAATTGAGGTTGTCTTGTGTGGCTGATTAGACAATATGCTATTAACTAAAAAAGTCAGGCTTATTAGCAGATACTACTCATATCCAATTCTTATGACAATTCTGGAATAAAATCACGTTTTCCTCTTCAGTAGCATGTTGGTTTTTTTTTTTGTTCTTTCATAGACAAAGGAGAGTTTATTGGCTAATGGTAAACTTAACTATGGTGATGACGATGAAGAGGATGAAGACCTAATGTGGAGATTGCCCAAGGAAGAAACAGACTTTGAAGATGATTTTTTGGAGTATGATCAAGAGCATATCAAATTCATAGATAGTATGTTAATGGGATCAGGGGCTTTTGTGAAGAAAATTTCTCTCTCTCACTTTTCAACCACTGATTCAAACTATGAATGGAAGGCACCCAAGAAGTCATCCCAGGGTAACGTGCCATTTTCATCAGATTTTGATGATTTTGACTATAGTTCTTGGGATGCTATGTGCTATCTGGATCCTAGCAAGGCTGTCGAAGAGGATGATTTTGTTGTCGGCTTCTGGAATCCATCAGAAGAAAACTGTGGTGTCGATGCAGGAAAACAGTCTATCTCATATGATTTGCATACAGAGCAGTGTATTGCTGACAAAAGCATTGCAGACTGTGTGGAAGCCCTGTTGGGCTGCTATCTAACCAGCTGTGGTGAAAGAGCTGCTCAGCTTTTCCTGTGTTCACTGGGGCTGAAGGTGCTCCCTGTAATTAAAAAGTCTGATTGGGAAAGCACTCTGTGTCCGACCGGAGAGAACTGTAACAGTGAGCAGAAGAATCTTTCACCAAACTCTGTTTCTGCTTGTATAGTTAATTCAGAGCCTTTTCTTTATAAAGACCTGGAGTATGGCTGTTTGAAGATCCCACCAAGGTGTATGTTTGATCACCCAGATGCTGAAAAAACCCTGAATCACCTTATTTCTGGTTTTGAAAACTTTGAGAAGAAAATTAATTACAGTTTTAAGAACAAGGCGTATCTTCTTCAGGCATTTACTCATGCCTCATATCATTATAATACCATTACTGGTAAGTTGTCTGAATTAAAAGTGTTTTTTTCTTGTATAATAAATATAAGAGAAGTAGGTTTTTTGTATTCCCATATGTAGTCTTTTTTTTTTTTTTTTTTTTTTTTTTTTTTTTTACATCTGATGTACTATTTTAAGAAGTCTGTAGTCTCTAAATAAAAATTCTTATAAAACAGTATCTTGCCCTGATTTAGAAGGGAGGTACTTGTTGAAGCTTGTTGAAGTTGATTTTTCATAGTTTTTTAATTGATGCAGATTCAGGGTGCATCTTTGAGACTCTATTGTTAATGCACATGACTAATGTTAGATTTTCAGTAAGCTGTGTTAAAGTCATATGTAATTGCAGAAAATTTGAAAGTGCTGATCATGTTTTGCAAATATATTTAGCAATTTGTCATATAATTTAATCCCAAACATGTTATTCCTTGAGTGTATATCTAAGACTAAAAGTAGATTATACAACATTTATAGAGACTTCAGTTTTAAGTTGGGAATTTGAAGGCTTAATTTAAGTTCAGATATTTTATTGAGTAAATGTTTAATGTAAAAGTTTGAAGTAGTTTACCAAATCCAACTAAATATTAATTTCAGGTCAATTGCTTACTGTTCCTGTACATGATCTAACAGCAGACCAAATCTGTAATATTCTTCAATTACTTTTGCTTTGTCTGAATTTTTCCCCATAATGAATTGGTTCCTTAGTCCAAGAAATAAGAAATCATTTCCTTAATTAAAGAAATAAGTCATTTTGAAAAGCTAGTACATTGAGAAATAGTCTGAAACACTGAAATGTTCCTTTAGTTTTCTGCTTGAGGTAGCATTACCTATGTACATTCTTACTTTTGGTAGAAATTTCACAAAGCATATAAAATGTAGATTATTCCTTTTTATATACTATCAAGGAGAAATGTTGAGGCATAGCAAGTAGGTTAAATTACGTTGCTTGTAGCAGAAACTTTTGATTCCCTTTTCTTTACCATATAAGATAATTTAGAGTTGCTGTAACAGCTGAGTGTTTGGATTTTTCTTAAGGAGCATTAATTGAGATCTTAGTATCTTAGATACCAAGGTCAATCTTCCCGCTAGCCATTTCACTGTCAAGTTACTTTTGTAGGAGTTTTGTCTTCCTACTCTTCCCACCTGTTCCTGCTTGCTTTTCAAGATCATTTTTGTGGTGGTGATGGTGGTTTTATTTATATTGTAAAAATAGATCTCCATAGCTCTCCTTTCCCATCTGCCTTGTCAATTATCCAAACAACAAAGACATGCTGATGTCATTTCTCAGTGTAAGTGAACTCATTCTGAATGGGAATCTTAGTTCAATGCATTTCAAGAATTGTGTGGCAAGTTAGGTTAAAAAAAAAAGAAGAAAAAAAAAGCCTCGTTGTATGTCACCCTGCTTTTAATGAATTGACTTTTTAATTCATATTTGCAGCATTAGTTGTCATTCCTTTCAGATTTGTACACTTTTCTTGGCAGAATAGGATGACTTTGAATGTAAGCATTAATTGATTATATACAAGTGTTTGCTAGCCTGACAAATTAACATTTGGCTCAAGAGTGTTTGTGTTATTAGATAAAACTGTTTTTTTTCTTATTTTGATAATTTACTAGCAATCTTTTTAAGGACAAAGATACCTGTTTTAAAACATGCTTGCTCTTCCCTGAACATTGGTTACTTTGTGGAATTTACATGGCAGTGTACCAAATCTCCTTTCCAGAAAGGCCTGGAAAGAATGTGTGTGTTAAACTTAATTGTGTTGTTGTACCTTCTTTTATTTCCAATGCTTTAAGATTGTTACCAGCGCTTAGAATTCCTGGGAGATGCAATTTTGGACTACCTCATAACCAAGCACCTTTATGAAGACCCACGGCAACACTCACCAGGAGTTCTTACTGACCTGCGATCTGCTCTAGTCAATAATACCATTTTTGCATCGCTAGCTGTAAAGTATGACTACCACAAGTACTTCAAAGCTGTCTCTCCTGAACTGTTTCATGTTATTGATGACTTTGTGCAGTTTCAAATGGAAAAGAATGAAATGCAAGGAATGGATTCAGAGGTTAGTGGTGGAAGAAAAAAAAATGTTTTCACTATCTGATTTGTAGCATGTTAGATTTCTTATCGTGATGCACATTTTTGTAATGCTTTAGTCTTAAGCACAAAGCAGCCAAAGAGGCAGGTGGCTCTCAGTAGTAAAGGATGCAATATGTGGAGCAAAATACAATATTCAGGAGGTGTAGAGTGAGTAAAAATATCAAAAAAAATAAATTGAGACCAGTTTTGCCTATAGATTTTTTTTCAGTGACAGTTGATTTCTCTCTGTATTTCACCTTTGTGTTGTTCGTAACTTTTTTTCCCTGTGCTGTTCTTAGCTTGCTTCTCTGATTGGAAGCCTACTGTATTGAAGAAGCATTAAGTCACGCAGTGCTGACTCAAAATAGTCTATCCACACAACACCAAAAACAGTAATAGCTTGGCAAAATACTTGGATTATTTAATGTAGCACACTGTAAAAAAAAATGTTCACTGTTTTTTTTCTGGATGACTTTTGCTGGAGCAGGTGTCATTGCACTCTGCACAAGAATGTTTGAAATGCTCCTAGAAGCTTTAGAGCTGCTAGACAAGGAAACATAGGAATCATTTAAATAAACCACTTGAAAAAGAGTTTAGCTGAAGACTTGCAAACTAATCATATCTGAGATATGAAATGAATGTAAATAAAATATTTGAATTAAATATAAATACTTGAAATAAATGTAAATGAACATTTACTGAAGAATGGACTAAACCTGTCTCATTTAGATAAGCATCTCAGAAAACATATGAGCACAAGGGCCTGCTGGGTGAAATTTTAACCAGGGTCCTGCAAGAGATAGACTTTCTTGTAATCCTTTTTAAAAAATAATATCTAGCAGATTTTCCTATTAGTTTTTCAGAAGACAAACAATTACTAACTTCTTAGAAAATATTGTGCGAATAATAAACATGTTATCCTTGACTTAAGTAATTTCTTCTTTTTGATAGACAATTTAAAGCTCAGGAATCAAAAGCCTTCAGTACTTATGTGTTTACAGCCTTTGCATCTGGTAGAGAGTGAAATCCATGTGTTTTATGGGAAGGCTGAGAAAACTAAGAGAAGAATAAGAAAATTTTTATTGAAATTTAGATAATTGTTTCTCATCAGAAAGCCAAATTATTATCTATGTTCTTCACAATATGAGTAAAAAGGTTAGAATCTCAAGAGTTCATAACAGTGATTTTTAGCTTTGTTCAGTTTTTGCTGGTGTGCAAAAAGATGGTCTAGAAAGTTTGATCCAAGTTGCAACGAAATTGTGAGATAGCTGTTTCAAATAAAATTCTTGTTTCACTCTCCCTATGCCTGCTCCCTATCTTGGTCTGGCACTGAATTACTGAAACTCTTATGTCATCACAGTTAATGCACAGAGTCTTTGTTTCTGCAGTCCATGCCAGCTAGACTGGTTTCCATGTGTGTCTCCACATCATCTGCTTTGCTTTTTTAAATTCTCACTCCTGAAACATCTGTTGCTCCTTGCCTTATTGATCTTAATTTCTCTCCCTTCTGTTATTTAAGCACTGTATAATTCTAAAGTGTTTAGTTTGAACTTGATATGAAATACACTCTTCAGAACACGGTTCATTATTTTTTTAAATCATCATAATTCCACTTTGGAGGGTGTACGCATCAGGTTTGACTTATTGTTTGATTTATTTTAGGGAGAAATGTTTTAGAAGAGACTAGCTTATGAAGCATTGTAGTGACTGTTAAGAGATCTGAATTGCATCGTAAGCCCTAAATAGGGGCTGGCTGCTGAGGAAAAGACAAAAATATATTTCTCTTTAGGACAGTAATAATCCAAAACATTTCTTGGTCTTGTATTACTTTACTTGCACTAAAGTGAATGCAAATTATATATATTTGAAATATTTGTAATTAAGGAGTGGGTTAACTCAAGATCTGCAAGATAGACACCATAAGTTTAGTTTTAATGAGAATTTAATTTGGACTTAAATTAGTGCAGTAGCAAAAAAAAAAAAACTTGCCTGCTATGTTTGAAAAATACCTAAAACTGACCTGTTAGTTCAGTCTAATGGTAATGGTTATCAGTTAATAGTGGCTTACTTTACTAATGCTTCTTTTATGCCTGGTTTTCTGGGTAAATGAAGTAAGAAATGGTGCATCTGACTTTCATCCAGAGACTTGACTTAGAGATTTTAAAGCCTCCTTCTAGGAGGTCTTTAATGTATGAAGTCTTTCTTTGTTATGAGTACCTTTTGACTATTGATTGATAGAACCGAGTCTGTTTCTTATTGGAAAAAACAGACCCATGGTGAAATGCTACAGAAATATTACAGGAGGAATGCACAAAACATGTTAAGTCCTCTAAGCAATGGTGTTCGGGGACTTTTTTTTTTTCACATTTGAAAAATGATATATCCAGCAAATTGGTTTCATTGGGGGATAAAAGAATAATTTCACCGCGGAAAACTGTCAATGAAAACAAGCATAAAGGAAGCAGCTCAGGGTAGGATATAAGAGAACTTATATTTCTGAATATCATTGTTTTATTTTAAAAGAAGCAAATGTCTCTCTTTTCTCCTCCCTTTCCCTCTCTCTATCCCCCCACCTTGATTTTGTTTTTTTTTAATTGCAAACAGCTCAGAAGATCTGAAGAAGATGAAGAAAAGGAGGAAGACATTGAAGTACCAAAGGCCATGGGGGATATATTTGAGTCCCTTGCTGGTGCCATTTATATGGATAGTGGAATGTCTTTGGAAATGGTTTGGCAAGTGTACTATCCAATGATGAGGCCATTAATAGGTATAGTCAGCTTTCTGAAAAAAAAAAAAAATAAAATGCCATCTGCTTTGAGGAGAACAAAAATCAATTTTTATTTTTACTTTTTACTTTTTATTAGAAAAATTTTCTGCTAATGTGCCCCGTTCCCCAGTGCGAGAGCTGCTTGAGATGGAGCCAGAGACGGCCAAATTTAGGTAAGACCACACCTTCTTTAGAATACACCATCCTAAAATGTTCTTAAGATGTACTTACAAACTACAGAGGATTTTTTAAAAGTCATGAGTGATTTTTAATTCCTTTTGCATCAAAAAGTTATTTTTGTATTCGTTTTTGTATAGTTTTCTGAAAAAAGTATAGTGATTTCTGTTTAACTTCACTGCTTTTACTGCTGTAGAAAAGAGAATATCAATCTTGTATTTCACATTAACGTGCTTTGACAGTAAGTAAGTAATTACTGTGTATATTTTTGCAGTCCTGCAGAAAGAACTTACGATGGAAAGGTCAGAGTAACTGTGGAAGTTGTAGGAAAGGGAAAGTTTAAAGGTGTTGGCAGAAGCTACAGGATTGCCAAATCTGCAGCTGCAAGAAGAGCACTACGAAGCCTCAAAGCAAATCAACCTCAGGTCCCAAACAGCTGAGACTCCTCTTATAATAAATAAAATGGGGAAAAACGCATAAAAATAAAGCAAATTTTTTAAAATGTTGATGTTGAGAGGAACAAATTGGAAGACAGAATTTAAAGTTTGTTTGGTAACAGAATAGATAACAAAACATTTAACATGTATAAAATTTTGGAACTAATTGTAGTTATAGTTTTTTGCGCAAACACAATCTTGTCTTCTTTCCTCACTTCTGATTTGTTTAATCACAAGAGTGCTTTAATGATGACATTTAGCAAGTGTTCAGAATAATTGTTGTCAGGTCTTTTTGGTTTACTTTTATTGTCAGTACAGCTTTGCTTAGTGTTAGAAGGCCAGGGAGCTTATGCCTAATGCAGTTGCTAGATGTATATATAGTAATCTTGAAATCCTTCAATCTGTGCACTAGTGCCAGTCATAAAGCAGTTGATAAACTGTACTGGATGATTGGGTATAAGAAAGAATAAGTGTGCCAGTATTCTCGTTTTTGTTTTTTTTTTTCTCCTACATGTCATCTTCTTACATTAAGATGGCATTCCCAATCATTATTGCACTTATTTGTTAGGGACAGATTTTAATTGAAATGGCTGGCATACCGGTAGAATGAGACTTCAATTTCCTTATGCCACATAGTCTCGCATTAAAAAAAAAAAAAAAAAAAAAAAAAAAAAAAGGTTCTTGCCTTAAAAATAAATAAACCCTCATTAATAACCTTTAATTTCTGATCTTTTTTGGAACAAACTATTTTACATTCCCGTCATTTTATTATGCATTTTACAATGATACAGCTCTATATTTACAGTACAACTCATTACTATAGCTGTGAGTTATTACAGGATTATAATAGAAATTGTATTCATATATATGTAATTAGGTTATTTTTAACAATTCTGAGGAGGTGGTTAGTCTACAGATTTTTTTATACCATAAACAAAATATGGTCTTTGGCTAAAATTCCAGTTTTACACAAACCTGCAAGCTAGATAGTTCCAATACTGGAAACAGTAATGAATAATTGTACAGTGCAAGCTGTCATTCTAACAAAATAACCTTAGACATATCACACCTAAAATATGCTGCAGATTTTATAGTCAATTGGTTACGTATTTAACAAACAGAGCACCTTTACACTTAGAAATATTTCCACGTAAATTTCTTACTGTACTTTTCAGAGTTGCATGCATATTTCACCTACCAAAGCTGTGCTGTTAAATAACATGAAAGTTGATGTTTGAGATAACTGCCGTACTTTTGATACATCTGTGATTTAGGTCCTTAATTTAGAGAAACTAGCTCATTGATGTTTTGATCTACTGGGGGAGGGGGGAGAATCATACATTTATTTTTTAGGCTTTGCCTATACTTCTTTAATTAGATTTATGTAGGCACTCTTCACTTAAATACCTCAGTTCTTTTTTTCTTTTCTTTTTTCTTCTTTTTTTGCATGCATTGTTTTTTCTGTTTTGGTGCTATGTTTATATATTATGCTTGAAAATTTAATTTTTGCACTGTAACTATAATACCTCTTAATTTACCTTTTTAAAAAGCTGTGGGTCTCGTATTCCCACCAATATCAGTAGAGGTTTGCTGCAATTTTGCCCTGTTAATTATGCTTGAAGTTTGAGAAAGCGGAGCAAGGTGTTTTAACATTTTCCAGCACAATAGTTTGAACTTGATGCTGTGTCTTATGTATTAAATTACAGATAAATACTGTATTTCCTGCTTTTAAACCCTATTCCTTTCCTCACAAAATGCACACTAAAACAAAACAAAAGCTGTCAGCTCTTGCTTTCCTAACAACAAAAGAAAAAAACCTTAGTGGCAAGGGGTAGGCATTAAGCTTTTCTGAAATACAGTTTTCAAAAGTTCATGTATTTTCTATCTCAATCATTTTATTTTTTTTTTTAATTCTGCAAGAAGGACTATTCTTATATTTGAAAAGAACATTGTTATAGTAGGCAGAATGTGAATTAAAATAGTAGCTTGCAAAACAGTTCCTGCATTTCTTTGTTACTTCAGTAATGAAAATGTAACATGAAATTACAAGACCCGCAAGTCTTGGTTTGTATTTAAAAAAAATAAATGTAAATGAGATGGAACAGTCTAAATTTTCAAAGGTAAATTGCTTTGAGGTAGCCTTTTTATAGGAGCAAATGGATTACCAATTTAAGTTATAGCTCTTCCTTTAGACTAGGAGTAAATTTTCTTAGAGAAAATACATGATCATGGAAGTTGGCAATTCTGCATTTCTCATCACATTGATCAGACCATCTATGAAGTGTTAAGTAGTTTTAACTGCATTACAAAAGAATTAAGGTTAGTCTTTGAATGCTTACGATTTCTTACTGATTGTTTCAAGGTTATAGATTCTCAGGGGTTTCAGGTGATTGTTAGCAGTAATGTGGTACAGAGTGTCTTTGCAAAGAAACTGAACCAAGTTTGCTCTGTATTTCAGAACAGTTTAATGATCACTTTGTTACTAGACAAAGCCTATGAATTGGAAATCTGAAATGTGTAGTGGCTGACTATAAAGTAGTTTCTGCTGCTGATGCGTTTTTAAATGAGTTTTAAATGCCGTAATGTTTTCCAGTGTGACCTCATTGAAATATTTTATATCCTTTGAGATAGAAAAATCATAGTAGTTTCCATCTGTGTGTTTTACCCTTCAGTTGATATGATTTTGATATTGGACAGTATATGCTATTAAAGACCTAAATCTGATCATTTGAAGGTTGGGATAGAGATCACTTGACATGCTGTAAGCACAAGTGTGCGCAGACTGTTGCAACCCATCTTCAAAAGCAACCACACGGCCACACAGGCTCATCTTAAAAATAGTGTGGGGGTTAGTTGGCATGAACCTTGTTTTTTTGTTTTGTTTTGTTTTTTTATCTAAGTCCTGTTATACTGTACTTTAAACAGTCCTCCTAACTATGCTGCGTTTTTATTTTTATGGCTTTTTTTTTTGCGCTGTTCTGTTCATGTAGCACAAATAAGCATTGCACTTGGTACCATGCTTTACCTCATTTCAAGGAAAAAATGCTTAACAGAGAGGAAAAATGTGGTTTGGCCTTGCTGCTGTTCTGATTTACTGAATTTGAAAAAGATAATTATATGCCTGCAATGTGTCATTTACTTGCACAACTTAAATAGGTCATTTGCAATGTCTGTGGCATTTTTACTGTATGTGGATAAATATGACAAAGGGGTGTGACAACTCTTGGTTGTATTTTAAAGCTATTGTTTTTTTTTACTACATCATTTTACTGTTATGTGAAGTAATTAAAATTAGAATGACCTCTGACACTCCAGTAATTATCTCTGAACAAACAAACATATTATGCATATAGCGTAGTTTCTGCAAGAAGACAGTCCTTAGAATTTGGTCAACCTCAACTAAATCTCTGCTCTGTCTGAATATTGAGTGTCCAGTAGCGACTTCTGAAGTGTTTGTTCAGCTTGATGCTGCTAAAGTCCGTACAGAAAAAGCCTGTTAATTTTTAGTCTCGTTATAGAATGTGTTGTGACTGCAGAGTACAGAACTTAGGGAAGAATTCAGACTGGTTGCAGTGCTGGGGAGAAATACAGTGTTGGCCCAAGGATGATGTATGATATATATATGTATAGCAGAGTTTGGATTCTTCTCCTTGTAAGTAAATACAGAACTATAAACTGGAAAATGGGGGGGGGGGGGGGTTATGTTACTGCGTATGAGATAACTATGCTACATGCATTTATCTGTATAGAAAATGAAATCTTTGTATCCCAGTCACAGCAGCATCCATAATCTGAAAGTGACAAATAGTGTTGAGATCTGCTGTGATGCTACACTTGCTTCTGTCTGACAGTATTCTGGGTTTATATACTTTAGGTGGGATTCTCTGCAAAAACATTCTTTTGGAAATCTCTGTATTTTTTATATGAGTAAAGTGAGAAGGATTTTGATTTTTGGTACTTAATTACTGACATTGATCCTTTTCCAAGTGCTCTGATTTTCAAGAAGCTGATTTCTTTACCTTCCTACTAGGTTTAAAACTAAAAACACTACAGTTTGTGACCATGAAATGTAATCTAAATATCAACTGTAACTCTGTAACTCAATCTGAATTATGTTAGTAAATATCTAGAGGTCATTGTAGTATACTCCACTAGCAGTTAAAATTAACTTTTATCAAAGCTAACTACATTTCTTAAAAATAAATTTTATCCAGTAAACTCCTTGGGTTTCTTCCCTCTTTTATTTGAATGGCAACCACAGACTACTTTAATTGCTTTGTAGATGCACTCAGAATATACTGCAGCAGCAAGTTAGAGAGAAAAATGTTTGTGGACAATAATTGGGAATTGCAGGCGTTTTTATTGTAAATAGTTTGACTGAAAAGATGGTTAAAATCAAGTAGAATGAATAACAAATATAATTTGATGGACAATAAAATATTTACCATCACATGCTGCAGCTGTCTTTAAGGGACATAAAATGTAATTCATTCATACTGTAATCTTGCTGCAGAAATTTGCAATCTGCACCTTATGGATCACAATTACCTTTAATAGTTTTTTGTAATAATTGTAGCTGAGTATATCTCCAATAAAGTTATGGTCTGTTCACCTTGTATTGTCTTTTCTTTTTGTTTTTAGTTCCTGTTAATCTTTTCATAAATCTTCTAGAATTAACAAAAACTTTTTTTGTCTCAATCTAAAATTAAAAAAAAGAAGGTGAAAACATTATTTCTTCACCTTGTTTAAATACAAGTCTGTCATCTTCCTCTTATGAATGAACTGTCTTCATATCTATGTGAAGACTCGTAAGGGATGCTCAGGTTAAAAATGATGGTGTATGTGCTACAGTTTGATCTCTGTGTTGACGATTATATCTGCTAAACTGCTGCTGAAGCTAGGAGGCCCCAAAGCAAAGGGGTTCAGAAACACAAGCTTGCACAATTCAGCATGTTTTAAGAGTGAAATGTTCATTTGTGCTAATAGTCTCAAGATTAATTAAAATTGTTTAAATTGTTTTCTTGTTTTCCTTTAAGTATTCCATTTCTCCTGTATATTGAAAACATTTGGAATATTCTGACAGGTGCACCAGTGTTGTTTGGCAGTGGGTAACCTTTTGCTCAGCTGTAATGAAGCAAGTAGTTCTCAGCTAAGGATTCTAAGGAGCTCTGTGGACCTCTTAGGGCTTTCCAGCTATTTCCGATTCCCCAGCATTGGTAGGTAAGGCCCTTCAAGTTCCAGTATGTAACTTATGTAAGCCCTCACCTCCAAATGCTAGTAACTGGGTCAAACTGCAAAACTTTCCCAAGGTATCTGACAGAAAAATGGGCCTTAGTTTTTCTTTTTTTTTTTTTTTTAATGCTGATGGCATTATCTTCCTATTCACTGTGGGAGAGGAAGACTGGAGGGGCCATCACACTCGTCTCAATGAAAGTGATCCATCACATGCAGAATGACTGTGATGACTGGTGCCAAGGGCAATGCTCATCAAGAGCATCCAGTCCCCATCCACATACCATCGATATTTCCTCACTAAACCACGTTCCTAAGTACAACATCTAAACATTTCTTGAACACATCCAGGCACAGTTACTCAACCACCTCCCTGGGCAGCCTGCTCCAGTGCTTGACTACTCTTTCAGAAAATAAATTTTTCATAAAATCCAACCTGAATTTCCCTGGCACAACTTGAGGCCATTCCCTCTAGTCCTGTCATTAGTTATGTGGGAGAAAAGGCTGACCCCCCACCTCACCGCAACCTCCCTTCAGGGAGTTGTAGAGAGCCATAAGGTCTCCCCTGAGTTTCTTCCAGACTACGCAATGCCAGTTCTCTTAGCTGCTCCTCATAAGGCTTGTGCTCCAGACCCGTCACCAGCTTCATTGTCCTTCTCTGGACATGCTCCAGGGCCTCAATGTCTTTCTTGTAGTGAGAGGCCCAAAACTGAACACAGTACTCCAGGTGTGATCTCACCACTAAGTACAGAGGGGTTATCGCTTCCGTGCTCCTGCTGCCAACACTATTTCTGATACAAACCAGAATGCTATTGGCCTTCTTGTCCACCCAAGCACACTGCTGGCTCATGTTTAGCCAAGAGCCAGCCAACACTCCTAGGACCATTTCTTCTATACTGTCCACCTGATGGAACATCAGGCTTGACTTAGTGATAAACCTGTTTTCTTGATCGGCAAAGCAATATAAAAGTCATGAATAAAAGGAGTAACTTCTTGAGTAGAGTTAAGATTCAGGTATACGTTTTCAGGATAGTTACCTGCTTTTTATCCTGACAAAACTCAATGGCTAGTCCATAGGAAGGGAAAAGAGAATGCCTCTACATTACCTGAAGAAGAATTTACAAATACTGGTTTCTCATACTCCTTACAAGAATAATTGTACCATAAGTACATAATTAGAGCTAAGATATGTATTTGGTGAACTGCTACTCTTCCTAAGTAAAACTATACAGGAAAGGGAATTTGAAAATTGAATCACATTATGAATATGCTTGCCCTGAGAAGAGGTAGTAACAAAGCTAATCATAACTTTGAGCATAAAAGTACTGATGAGAAGCTCTGGGGCCTGGCTGTGCTTCCCTTAGCCCTTCTGCTGGAGTCCAGGTGCAGAATCTGTTTCGTAGAGGAAATCTCTCTGTCAGCAGACAGAGGTAGTAATGACATGTAAGTGTGCTTTATTTTTCTCATAACTATTATTATGTCTTTCCTTATCGTAGGATGTGAACAGTAACTTTCATTTTGGTAAGTAAAATAACCAAGGGGCTTCCATATGTTATGAAAACAGTATCATTTACTTTGCAGCTTAACCATCTTCCACTTACCTGGCTTATAGTCTTCTTTCAATATTACTTTACTTTTTTATATATTTTATTGGAAGCCCCATGCTAACTCTTAAATTGAAGTAATTTTCTTCTGTTAACTTGAAAATTTCCTGTAGTTTTGGGTTCCTGTCCAACTTCAACTGAAGTCACGGGGAAGACATCCACTTGGGCTCTGTAATTTGTGTGTGTTTGAACTTTATACAAAAGTCCTTCAGGTATAAGAAACACTGAATTTTAAGTGAAAATTGAGAAATGCAGCCATATATGATGGCAACTACTCCTTTGTTCTCGCTGTAGCATGACCGGTAAGTCACTGGTTTAGAAATTACCGTTTTCAAGGCGAATCTAGCTGGAATAGCAGGGAATTACATTCCTGCCAGTAACTCTCATCACCTTTCTCTTAGCTCCAGGCAAAAAGAGCCCTTATTATACAAATGAGCGTGGCAAGGACAGCCGTACTCATTGTCTGGGCAACTGGCTGCTCTGTGGGGCTGGGCCAGCAAAAAGCTCCCCTAAATCGAGGACAGAAGTTCCCTGGACTCTGCCTCCAACAGCAGTATTCAAGTTTGTGGTAGTGGAGGAGGTATCTGCACTTGGAAGGTAGAGTAACCATTTAACCATTCTTTCCTGAACCAAATGCCTTTGCTGGGCTTTAAATGTTTCTATGGGATTTATCAGCCAAAAACATTTCTGCATGGCATCCTCGGTGCTCATAAGGGACTGAGTCCTTAGCAGGTACAGCAAAGCAGAGAAGAAGGGGAATTCAGACCTCGCAGAGCTGAGTGGAGAATTACAAGAGTACCCCTCACTTTACTTAACATTTAGTTGCAAATCACCAAATTAGTGTAGAATAGTGATAGAGCAATCTCTGTAGACAGTTTATTATAAAGAAATGCTGGTTTATGGGCAGTTTCGCTAAGTTGAAGGTTTATTTAATGCAGCAATTAAACACATTGCAGCATGGCACATCAGCTGCAGGAACTAAACTAAACAGTACATAATCTGGACTAGATGCATAAGCAGTTGCTTTTTGCATAGGATATTGCACGTTTGTGAATGTCAGGGGATCCGAGAAACTGCACTGACTGAGACAAGGAGGGGTGGGGACCTGCAGCAAAGCCCAAGATGTATCAACAAATGGAGACAGCTGTAGGCTGGAGATGATATGGGAGAAATGCCACAGTTCAGAAACAGGTTAGATACAGAGAAGAAATGGTACAGAGCTAGGCAGCTTGGCTCATAAATCAGCTTCCCAGGAAGGAGTGGAGGAGGGCTGAACAGTGGTGGAAATGGGCAAAGCAAGTATTTGCTTGTTCTAGCATCCAGATTAAAGGTATGAGTGGGACATATGGAAGGGACTGGGAAGTGGATGCCAGCTGAAATAGAGCCTTCCAAGAAGCAGAGGTTGAGCTTAGCCACCAGGCAATGCAGAAGTTGATTAGTCTTGGCCACTGCTAAGATGCCTTAAGCTTCTAGTATCCCAGAAGTTAGGCCTCTGGGGTTCCAAACAAGTCCTGTTCAGGAGGAGGGAACATTCAGGGCATTTTAGAGCTTGTGATGGTTTACACGTTAGCCCTGTGCAGACTATGCATCATACCTACAGCAGCGAAAACCACTTTGCAGCCAAATCAGCTCTTTGGTGAGGAGAGCTGTGGTCTGTCTGCAATACTACCAGAAAAGATACAGTTTGAGTAGCAGTTATAGTTAAAATGCCAGCTGGGACTCATCAGCAGGCAAAGTAGATGCCATATTTGAAGGGTGGGAAACTGCTTTTGCTGTTAGAGGTAGTCTAGTTGCTATCTTCTAGTGCCAGACAGTATAATCTTATGATCACAGAATGGCTTAGGTTGGAAGGGACAATAAAGCCCACCCAGTTTCTACCCCCTGCTGTAGGCAGGGTTACTACCCACCAGATCAGACTGCCCAGGGTCCCACCCAGCCTGACCTGGAACTTCCCCAGGGACAGGGCACCTATAGCTTCTCTGGACAGCCTGTACCAGCGGCTCACCACCCTGATGTTCTTCACCTTATTGCTGCTCACCTCACAAGCTGCATTTCCTCATCCCTACAGCAGCATGACCTGTCTCTTTCGAAAGAGCTTCTCTATCCTGAGCCCTCATTGAGACAATGCGTCTCAAACCGTGGAGAAGCAATTGGAGCTTAGTGTTTTCACTTGTGTTGCTGAAGTCCAGCAGGCAGGTCGACACCTGATATTGATGGCTCAGGTGCCAGATTTAAGTCTTTTAATAGACGACTGACCATCTTGTCTAACCTAATACTTAGAAGTTGGTTCCTTGCTATCATAAGAGAGGTTCTGAAAATTTTCTGTAGTGAGACCAGACCACAGGAGATTGCTTTGGTAATGATGACAAGTGTGAAGAAGTAACTGAAACTGTGATTAAAATCAACTAAAGAATATAAGCATCTTTCAGCACAGTAGGTAACAACAGTCTTCAATGGCCATGTGCTAACTGGGACAATAGCCTAGCTGGAAATCCATGAATCTGCCCAGTTTTTCTCTAAAAATGCATTATTTTTGGACAGTTTCACTTATCTGCCCATCACAAAGGTCTCCTTACTTTCCTGTCCTGCTAACGACAGGGGGATTCAGCAGGGCAATACTGGAGGTGGGAAGTTGGTGGGGTAGGGTGGATTGCAGAGACCTGGGGTACGGGCAAGGTGAGGGCTGGGGCCTCCTTCGAGCTGCAGACTAGAGTTGGGCTTGCAGTCAAGACTGGTGACGGTGACTACAAGGATGGCCTGCACCAGCACACATCCTGGCCCAGCTGCCTGCACACCTCTCTCGCCTGCTGGGGCTTTATACTGGGCTCTGGAGGCCTCAGCGTAATTTTCTCCACTCCCCATCCCCAAGCATCCCTCTAGGCTGTCAGTGTTTATAACTGGTGTGCACAGGATTCCTCTTCTGCTAACTCCCCTCCACCCCAGAGGCAGCTGTACTTCCACAGCGTGTGAAGCAATTCCTGTACACACAATTTTAAAGTGCTTCAGGATCCTGGGGGAGAGAAGGTGCTACGGTACGAGTATGAGATATTATTAAAACAGGAATCCGCGTAATGGGTGATAAATTTTGATACTGTATGTTTAATATAATATGACGGTTGTAAATCCAGTGAATTACCATAGGTATTTGCTGTGCAGTGTGTTTATGAATTGTTTGGGCAGGTGTTTTTCAAGTCCCAGGTTTTCACACTAAATGTGAGTTATAGGACAGTTTAATAATATTCCTTGCTGAACTCCAGTATGCTACAATTAGCTGCAGAAATGCTATCACTGAGTGGCTGAGCCCGGTTGCTGCTTGCATTCGTATATAACAAGGTAAATGAAAAAGCAGTGCAGAGAAAGGAGATCTGCAGAAATAAGCTTTTGGATCTGGCTTTGATCTCCTAGAAGCAAATATCTTTTAGAGCAGCAGAAATCAATAGTTTTGAAATTGTCTGACTATATTTTACATGTGCTTCTATACAGGCTTAAAGCACTTTATTTTGATTGCAATCATGAAATTGTTCTCTAAAACTTTATACTCCATAGTTACGCTATTAATATTTATGGATGTGAAGGGAGACCTGTACTGCACGTGCTATTTGAATCAAACCTTTCTGGATAGTTTTTTAATCAGATCCAAAATAATGTAATTTGGGATTACATAGAGTTGGAATTTCTTATTTGTTTTTTACTGACCTGCACATAAAAGACTTATAAGACCTTGAAAAAACCATTGCCCTTCTCTGGAGAAGAGCAAAGCACTCCATTTCACTGCTCCATCTGCTTTTGTGCTACAAGTTGAACTTCATCCCAAGCTGACTTTACACCAAGCACTGAAGAGATGCGGCCAGGTGGAAGTTCTAAAGCCTCAAGGGTGAAGAACACAACTTCTCAATCACTGTAGGATTTTGTGAGTGTAAACTCAGTTGTCACTAGTTTTATTAATGCCTATCACTGAGCTCCATGGGGTGCAGAGCCCCTCACACACCAGCGTAGGTGTTTGCAGTGACTTGCACTGCTCCCTGTGGGCTACTGGCACCCTCTGAATGCATGGTGCAGATTTACCTGGGGTGGCTGAAGGCGTTGGGCATCACTGCCCATTTGTGCTGAGCCAGCAGCGGGAGGTCAGGTTGGCCGGCACGTCTCATCCCTGCTTGTCTTGTGCCAGAAGTATGGTCCCAACACCCCGCGTCGTGACTCGTGTGTGTGCATAAGCCGCCCTCGGCCCCAGATGATATATTTGCATTTCATAATTAATGCTCAACTCAACTTGAGGCAGATACCGAAGGACAATTTTTTAAACAGATGTTGCAGGTCACTTGTAAGTTATTTGTCAAATAAGTTTCAGAGCGTGAGCCGCTGCTTTTGCCATTGTAACCGAAGGCGTATGCTGCTCGGCAGCAGTAATTACAAAGCCAGGGCAACGCAGGGAAAATTCATCTTATTTAAAAGTGTTTTAGTGTCACCAAGCAGCTTGCTGTGCCATTAGGCAGGTTTTGCTAGACACGTTCAAGTCGAGCGTTTTAATTTGAAGTATTCTCTAAAACAGAATTATGTTGGAGTTTACATAAAATGAGAGAATGACATGAAAAGTTTTAACTTAAGCAGCAAAATATAAAAGCTAATCTTATTTAAAAGTAATATGTGTGTCTTGATTGAGTGCCCAGATACACTCAGCTGGGACATTTTAGTGGAATCGGTTCTAAGCTGTTACACTGAGTTATACAGAGTAGGTTTTCCTGAGCTCACATTGCCAGACCTGAAATACTCTTGTGGCTGCATTTAATAAAGAAACGAAAGTCTTGGGTAAGGGGATATGATTTTTTATGACAGAAGGAATGCAAATAACTTTTAGTCTCATTGCCTAGACCGGGTTTGGTCTGATTTGATGGAGTTTAATAATGACTTATAACCTGTGCTGACAATGTGCAGACCCGCACAACGTCATTTAACTCATTTATTCTGCTTGCTGTAAAAACAAAGAGATGGCAAATAAATATATGGAAAGTTCATTGTTTGTCAGAGGGCCCAAGCCAAAAGTTTTCAGTGACCTTTTAAAATATGGTCCCAGGCTAGTACTAAAATGTCTGTCACTCAGCGCACACACTTGCACAATTTGGCCTTTTAACCCGTGCATCTTGTTTTTCTCTCTTTCAACTGGTTGTATGAATTTCAAATCAGCTGCAGCTATTTAAGTTTTTGCATTGGAGGATTACTGTAAATTGCAGTCTGACAATTACAATGTACAGCGCACAGGAGAGTTATTAATGGATAGGCCTACTGATGGCCTTTCAGCGCTGACGAGGGCCTGGTGTTCCTCACCCATAATTAGATCCAGTGGTCGCGGGCTGAGGACGAGGCCGAGGAGGGGGCGGCTGCCGAGCACCGCCTTATCAGAGGAAGATATCAATTGATCATGGATAGTTACTATCGGCAACGTCTAAATCTCTAATTCACCTTCTCCTTAATGACTTGTATTGGCTTAAGAAGCTCAGTTGCTTGACAGCACGGCACTCAGCTGACAAAGCCACGCAGGTGGTTTTAATAGAAGATTTCTGTTGCTTGAGATTTTGCTAAAGACAGAGCAACAGTTCAACAGACACAATAGAGGCCCGTAAAAACCCTGCTCTCCTCCTCTGCTTGCTGAGGATACTGGCGGGGCCAGGCCCAGAGCAAACCGCTGCTCCCATTCACACGGCACTTTTTTCCTTTATGAATCCCGCACAAGGGCTTTCTCTGAGGTTTCAGTATTTATTTTAAGGAATGAATCTTATGTGGGCATAAATTATATTTGACAAATAAAAACCCTTTGGGGAAGGGGAGAAGTTGATATTTTATTTTTTAAACTGCCCTATGAAAAACTTTTTCCAAAACGTATAACTGAGAAATCAAACACACTTCTTTGGGCAAAGAAAAAAGGCCTGCATCCAGGAAGAAGAACTAGGAAGTATTTTGATGAAATTTGAATTCAATAGTCTTTTGCCATTGATAAAAGTAGAAAACATGAACTACAGGAAAAGCCCTTTGATTAGGCATGGCATCTTAAACACAAATTCTGGCTTTCTAATGGATTAACCAAAAAGCAAAGGTTTTGTGCTTAGGTTATCACAGTGCAAATACAATAAGAGATGGGCACAAACCCCCCAAGGTGCTGCTGATCCAGCTCCAATCCCTACTAGAAGGATTGCAACCACGTGCTGAGAAGTTTTCCCCTCAGTAAAGTTTGTAGCCAATCTGATGTTCACAGTACGTCCCAAAGGTTTATTATTATTATTTTGGTTATGTATACCCATGGTGAACGTAGGTTTGAGTCTGTTAAGGCTTTTGGGGGCTAAGCGTTTGTTTAAAACCTTGTTCCAATCTCTTAACACACCTTGAAGTAAAATCTAATTGAGTAAATCGCTGGCACAGGCAGAACTTTCTGTTGTTGTTCTTGAGGGAGAGCTCAAAAGAAAATCAGGTCTGGGGGAGTGCATTTTTAGACATGAGTGGAAACATTTATCAGTACAAAGCACGCTTTTCAAGCCATTCTGGAACTAGAAAAACTGATGGACCCATGTTCTAGTTTCCCTACCAGGTTCATGACCTAACTTCCAATGTAACTTCTGGGTTTGTATCATGGTTTCTTCTTGAGAGCACTAATTTGACAGTTTCACTTCCTCTTGACTTGCAACCCATCTCCCTAAGCTACTGTTTCGAAGTGCCCAGGTCAGGAATCACTGGCCTGAAGAATTAAAAATAATTAATCCATGCACATTCTGTATGCTGTTATCTCAAAGTACCTTTGAAACTTCCTAGTTAAGTTTTATAAAGCTCTAACTGTTATCCTCGTCAAAGGAGAAAACAAAGACAGAGATAAATAAGTAACTCTACCAAGCGCAATAACCTGTTAAATTATGTTGTGTTGAATGTTCACTGAATGTTGTTCCTAGACAGGGATATAAACTAAGCTAAAGCATGGATTGAAATCCTAATTCTTTGATGTTGATGGTGACAATCCCACTGGCTTCAAACTTGTTGGAAGCTCACTGGCATGTTTTTCGCTCTACAGGAAGATAGCACCCAGGAGCCTAAGTCAAAGACGAGTTACCACATAATTAGAAGCTTTCCTCATTAAAAGGAGAGAATTTTGGAGTTTATCCAACACTTCATTCAGAAAATGATATAAGCGTTTATTAAAGTACACTTTTTCTCAGGAAAGTTCAGAGGTTTGGTAGGCATTGTGAATGCCTACCTATCTCCTCTGATTGTACAGCTGGGCTGGAGTGTGATGTCCTTGCTCAACTGTGTGAGAGTCCCTTTCTAACCATTCAGAAGGAGGGAGGAGAGACAGTATGAAATCTTGTCACACTTCAAGAAACCAAAGATAGCCTTAAAAAGCATGACAAATAGTGAATGGTGGTGAGGTGGAGGGCTGCTTCTGTGTACTATGATGCAAAGCAAAAGCATGGTGGTAACAGCCTTTTTCAACCCTAAATGTAAATATTCTGCCCATGGACAATGAAGAATGTCCAACAAGTTCTTTTTAGGACAGGCATGTAGGTCAGCCCTTTTGCTATGGAATGAAATTTTATTTTTTATTTATATGTATTTATGCCCTTGGACATGTGAATGCTGTGTCTGAAGTTACATAGTAGAGGGTTTCATCGCTTCTGTTTGTAAAACAAGATGCAGAATAAAAAGCCCCCATTGACATCTGTGGATGCTGTTATCTACCCACAAATGAGTAGAAACAGTGGGTCCACAAGCATTGTGGCTCCGCACAATTCTGGAACACCACAGGATAGTGTTTTCCTCCTATTCCATGTCTTGTGCAAGCTGGCATGTGTTGGTGCTGGGGGCAGGTTGAAGTCCCATCACACCTTTGCAACTACATACCAAACAGGCAAAAGCCAGACTTCTCAGTGAGGAAGATTTTGGCACCAAGAATGAAGCACAATCCTTTTCCTTGATGTAAGTCTGTCCTTTCATGTTATTATTATTTAATTTTCCTTTAAGTATGGATTGGAATCCTTCAACTACTTTATTTTACTTTACCTGTGTTCAAGAACTTGCAGAAAGAATCATTTTGGATGCAAAGACCAAGCCTTGATCATTCAGCCCTCAGAGGTGACAGTTTTGGCACATTTTGTGTGTTCAAAGCAGGGGGGCTACATTCTTCACTCTTGTAAAAAAGGGAACCTCTGTTCATTTAATATTCTCTGTTCACAGAGAAGATGGGGCCCAGTGATTTACTCTATAATGCTTTCCATAAGAGACATCTCAGCTCAGCCCTTGTAATGGTCTGCTGGCTGTGAACAGTCCACCAAGCTGTTAGCAATTTTGAGCCAGCCTGTTACACCATGATTCCATCAGCTGAGTTTGGCAGAGACTACACTAGGCCATGCTATAGCCCAAAACCACGTTGCCCTTGGAATTCACATCTTCCTGAGGGCAGCAAAACCCATGAGCTGCTGACATGAGGTAACTCCTCATCCTTGTCCCAGTGGTGATTGTTCCCTGCCATGCATTTTCTTCAACTCAAACATGCTTATTAATTTTAATAGCTTTGAAGATAGTTTCTTTCCTGCTTAATGCTCATTAGTTGATGACACTGGGGTAAGCAAGTCAAAATAGGGCATGTAGTTGATGATGTTAATCTGCCAGTGTGCCAACAAATCTAGACCAAAGTATACTTTTTTTGTGCATCACTGGGGTATTCATACCTCTTTCCACTTCCCCAGCATAAAAAGATTTACTGATTTAATCTTGAGCATGGATCCTCTTCTATGGGTTGCATATCATGGCATCTGATGACAAAGCAAAGCAAACAACCAGCTCCACAGCTTCTGACATGAAACACCTGCTGCAAAAAGCATTATAATGAATAACTGACTTCTGTCCTAGCAGTGCCTTCATCTTTTGATTCCTTTTTAAAACAAAGTCTCTTTTGACTATTCTGCTATGCTGTTAACAGACAGATACACTCAAAATGTTGGCAGTTATGTTAAAGGTTGAATTAATTTAGGTTTGTTATTTTACTAGCTATATCCAAAGGCAAATACTCCTACTGGACTCCACCCTTCAACGGCAGAGCAGGTTGTAAATCAGTCTATTTCATGTTGTTTTTAAAGTAGTTTAGGGGCTTTAAAATAGTTTTGAACATTATTACAGTCTGCTTGAATGTTGTACAATTTCTATTTCTTTATTTATATCCATTTTTCTACCACTCAGAAGATTCTGAAGAAAAAACGTGCAAAGAAAAAATATCACTACTAATGCCAAGGTGCAAAAGAAGTGCTTACCTATAATGTCCTTAATGACTGTTCTCCCCAAGTATTTAGATGCCATTTTTTAGTTTTCTAAAAAAAACCAAACCAACCAAAAACATTTACACATATACAGAGATTTTCAGATTTTGTCTCCTTGTCTTAGAAGTTGGAATGAGTGAATTTGTCCTTGCTTCTTTCCATAGGAAAGTGCAACTGTTAAGTGTACAGGCAGATATCCTTGTCCTTGAACTGCCCTTCTTAACATAGCACTAAGACTATGGAAAAAATACTCTACATCTGGAAATATGGAAGGAAATGGCTACTGGGTCAGAAGCCAGGAGTTTGGATGCTAGCACCAGTTCAGTCACATCCATCAAGCATTCTGTGACCTGTGAAAATTATGTCCTAAAATATCCCTGTTTGTTTCATTTTGAAATTGTGCTCTCTGAAACAAAGCAGTGTAATCTGAATGCTCAAGGAAACTGTCATGTGAGCTGATCTTCTGAGATTTTTGATTCATTCTAAAAGTAGGGCCCTCCTATCCATTAAGATAAGACTGAAATGCTGGTGACATTAAGCACTGCTAATAGCTTTGGTGTTCCAGACTGCAAAAAACGTCCATCCTGTCTGGCAGGGACAATGCGTCTGTCTGGCTGCTCCGACCAGGGTGAGTGACTCTTGTCCATAAAGTGCTGCCTCCCACCATGTGTTTTGGCTACTGACCCTGAGGAAGAAACATAGTGAATGGATGATGTTTCAGAGCTCTGGAGATAAAGCTTGTGTGCGCTGGAAGACAGGTCTGCTTCTAGTTCATCTCACCCTTTCATGTACCTGAACACTCTTGTGCTGTTTGTTTTCCTTTTCTTTGCAAGTCTCCCTTTATCAGGATTGGAGCTCATGTTCCCCCTTGCATCCTGTCCTTCAGCCAGAAATCATGTGTGGGAGCAAGGCAGAGTGTGCTGGGGGAGCACTCAGCCTCATCAAATGACTGGCATCCGTGCACAACATCCTGTGCAAACCCAGGCAGTGCTGGAAGAATGCTTTGTTTTCCAAATATATGGACAAAAAGGTGGAAGAAGTTTTGACTTTTCAGTTCCTACAAGATAACTTCCGTGTAGATTGACACACTATTTTTCTGCTATTCCCTTTGCTCCCTATTACTGTGTTCCTGCATTTTCCCTGGTACCAGCAGCAATGTTTACAGACTGCTGAAACAGATGGGAGAACTATTCCCACCATAACATTTATTTGAGTATTTTTCTGATTTTCTGATTCACATTAGCCTTCCACTGGATCATTTCCCTCATCTGACCTACTGCATAAGGAGTACCAGCATCAGCGTGTGGGTGAAGACAAGACCTTTGAAGGTGGGGTAACAGCTGACCCCAACCTATGCTTCCCCTGATTGTAAGCTGCTGTGGGACCACCAGTCATGTGCTTCCACCCTGTTCCTCCCATCATGTGGGAGCATGGCAGAGGGCATCTCCTCTCCCAACATCAGATTACTCAGAGCTGATGTCTCTTTGCAGCCATATGGACCTAGCACAAAGGATGCAGCAGAAAGGGATGATGGTGGATGGAGAGCTACTGCTCTCGAGAGGATAGTTGGGTTAAAAGAAATGGAGTAAAGCCCAACCCATGCACGGGCACAGAGCAAAACATGGCCTCAGCACATTCACATCAGATACAGCAAGCATTTAGAAATTTATTTTGGTGGTGAGACAGAAGCTTACTTAAGAAATGGCTCTGTGCTGCGGCTTTCTCCCATTCTGCCTCTCCCCATCCATTATACTCACCCACCCACCCAAACAATGGCTTCTTTGTTGCTGTGGAAGAATGCTCCATGGGGAGCTGCACATCCCAGCTCTGTTTGTGTCTCGAGTTGTGATGGATCACTGTGGGGAGCCTTAAATCTCTGCAGCTCTCAGATCGCTATCAAACATGGGGGCAGCTGGCGTATGCTCCATTTAACACAAACTACATGCATAGCTGGATTCTTTACCACCTTGTCAATGCCACCCCCAACTGCCAAGGTTTGAGAGCCCCTGAGTCTACTGAAACCAATGGGAGGTGAGGATTTTCTTTCAGTTGAATGCAGTTTTTTTTTTTTTAAAGGAACTTGGGAAATAATTAACACATAATTAACCTGTGGAACTTTCTGCCAGGAAGTATTACTGAGGCCAACCACTCTGCAGGGTTTGGAATTTATATGAATTAGTGGTCCAAAGTGGAAAAAGTATCAGCCTTCAAAGTAGGGTGGACATCATTAACCAAAATGAGTTAAGGAGATGGTTTTCTTCTGGATAAATTATTTCCTAGTGGTCTGTTACAGGATATATTCTGCCTTCCACTGAAGCCTTTAAGAATAGCTATTGATGATACTAGGATACTGAGGATTCTAGGCAGGGATAGAGCACTGGTCTGATCCACCCTGGCAAAGATATTTCCTATTAAATAGTCAGTATTGCAGATGTATTCTAGAGCGAATGGAGCCGCGCTTAATCTGGTTCCTACTGTGTTCCAGGGTCAGCTGGTTTAAAAAAATCTTGTTTCATCCCAGATCTGTCAGTTTCATAGATTGTCATCGTTCGAATGGTTCACTGTCACTTTGTCTCACTGGCAAGATTTTTGTTAGAAATGGAAAAATACATATGAGGGAATCCAGACTGCTCAGGAAGTGAACCATATAGGGTTGTGACATTAAGCTGTTAGAACAGGTCTGGCTGAAAGGCCAAGATTTGCCATGGTCTGTAGGTGCCTGAAGGAGGAATATAAGCAATAAAGTAAGCATAGTCATCTTTCCTTGCAGACCATCTGATTCTGGTACTTGCTGTCTTGTAGACTCCTAGTTCTGCATCCAACCCCAGGGCTTAATAGCCACTAAAGTGTTTAATTCATTTTGGAACCCTCTTTGGATTGTGGCCTTCATTATATGCTGTAACAGTGACTTCCAGTATTGTAATTACACCCTGGGTGGGAAGAACAACCTTTTGGTTGTTCTGAGCTTCATTTACCTGCTCCCTCAGCTCCAATAAAGTGGGCAAGAGTGAGCAGCCATTCCCTCTAGTTGTATGGCCCTAGGGGCATCTCAAATCTTTGACCTCCTCCCAGCTTCTCACTCAGAAGATCCCAAGTCATCTCCAAGCCTCTGGGTGCTCCCTTACTCCCCTCTTCCAAAGAAGACCTTGAAACACCTCTTCCTCTATGGGCTCAGCAAGAAGAAACACTTATGCTGGGGAATATTATCTCTGTTTTGTACTGTCCTCAAAGCAGTAAGTTTGGCTTCCTTTTCTCCTTGTCCTTGCTACAGATCTGAGCTTTTTATCTGTAGCTCCTGTAACTTTAAACACTTCTACCATATTTCCTTGCTGTCTCTACCTCTAGCACACTTTTCAGCCATTTTCATTTCTTTCCAATCAAGGCAACTTTCCCACTAAGTGCCTCCACCTATGAAAGTTCAATGCATCCTTGGTTTTGACTGTGCTCCACTATGCTTATTACCTTTCCCATTTGCAGATCTACCATATCCTACTAGAGACTGGACAACCAGAGCAGCCTGGGTATTTGCAAACAGGGATGCACCACACATTTACACAGCGGATCAGCAAGCACTGTGGTGTGTTGTAACTTGAAGATCACATCTGTCTGTTGTACCACTATGAAACACAAAACTGATACTTTCAGAGGACTGAATGAAACTGCAATGAGCCTAGGATCTCTTTCCTTAATAATTTTGAGACTGCTTAAGGAGAACAGCTCCAGGGAGAACTCCTCATGGGTTCTTTCTTTCCACTGGAAAAATGACAAATGGTTCTACCTCTTTCACAGGAATGAAACTATGGCCACATTGAATGACCAGAAGTGCATCTTGCTTACTTTTCTGTCTCTCTGACTGGCTCGTCTTGGCTGCTGAGGTTGTACACTGTTTTATTTTCTATATGTAGTTCCCACATTATGCCAACTTGTGGCTTGGAAATTTTTTGGACAGAAACTTACATCTGCAGTTCATGAAACTGCAGTTCATGGTGGCCATAGCGGTGAGGCCAGTCTCTTTTCAGTGGTACATGGAGACAGGACGAGGGGAAACGGACATAAGCTGCAGCATAGGAAGTTTCGCACGAATGTGCGTAAGAACTTCTTCACGGTGAGGGTGACGGAGCACTGGAACAGGCTGCCCAGGGAGGTTGTGGAGTCTCCTTCTCTGGAGATATTCAAGTCTCGCCTGGACGCCTACCTGTGCGACCTGGTGTAGGGAACCTGCTTTGGCAGGGGGGTTGGTCTCGATGATCTCTAGAGGTCCCTTCCAACCCCTACAATTCTGTGATTCTGTGATTCTGTGAAAGCCCTTCAACCTAACTCCAAATCAGCTACCTCAGAGTACCTGGAGACCCTGGCAAGGTGCACAGCTCTTGCTGAGCTGGTTCAGCCTTCTGTTGCCATGACTGCTCTGTTATCAGCACTGAGCGAGCCAGATGAAAGCTAGCTCAGCTGTCTGCTTAAGTTTCAGTCACACATTTGGGTGTAGTATAGACACCCCCTCTGTCTCAGAGTGTTACACTACACGAGTTCTTCCAGTTATAATAAATTTACAGTGAAATATTAAAACACTGACATATACTTACTTTTTTGGCAAAAAGAAGCAAAAGTTGGAATCTGAATTTAAAATCGTAACACAACAAGTGAGCATGTAGGATTTATGGACTTAACAAACACAAACAACTTTTGAGACACAGCTAGCAGACATCATGCTTTTAAAATGTCACAGTTCATGTAGCTGTCACTTCAAACACTAAGGAAACTGGCACTCCCAAAGTGCTAGTAAGCTCTGGCTGGACAGTAACAAGTCTCAAAGGTCTAAAATTAAAATCTGTCCAACAAAACTTACAACTTCTTAGAGACCTTGTTCTGAGTATTTTATCCCACACTCCAGTTTGCATAGAAATGGTCGTCCGATTAGCTAAATAGAAATGAGATGTTTCCACCACACTTTTCGTAAAGGAAACAGAGCTGTTTGTAATGGAGCAGCTTCCATGGGGAACGTTATGAGCCCTGCTGATTGAAGAATGTCCTCTCCTGTGAGGCTTGCTGGCCTTCCTCTGGCAGATGTCTAATCAGTGACGTTGACATGTGTTTTACACAGTGGCCCATCTGAATGTCACTGATGAATAGGATGTATTCTAGTTCTGCAGCCATCAAAAGCCTCATTTCAATTCGCAAGTCAGATAATTTTTCTTTCTGCTACAACGTTTTTGTAATGTCGGCTTGGAAATCTCATTGCAGCCTGTTTCAGCAAACGAGGTACACTGACCTAATTGAGACCTCTAGTATAAACACAGAACTCCCTGGGTTTTGAGACCTGCTGCCCTTCTCTCTTCTAACAGCAGCAGACAGACACCCCTATGGAAGCAGCTTTCTCCTGCTGAAATGCACCAAATCATTTGATAAATGAACCTTTTTCCTCTGGTTCTCCAGAAAGTTAAAATAAATATCAGAACCCAGAATACAAGAACACATATTATAAATTCCAAGCAGACTTCACCCTTTGAAGAAACATGCTTATGTTTAGGTCTTTGGGAACTTAAAAACACAAATTTTCTGGTGGACTGAGACTGGAGAACTTTGGAGTAAATTTATTCTCCGCTAACAGGATATTCTGCTGGTGCACAGCATTAAATAATCATAGATCAGATGTTTAAAATGTTATTTTCCATATACCTAGGTGTCGTTTCACAACCAGCCAGCCCCTCCTCCTCATCCCAGAGACATGCTCCTTGTGTTGGACTTTCCTGTCCCTTCCCTTAGGATTAGTTCTCAGCCAGACCAACTCCCTGATCCAATTGACCTCAGCCTCTCAAGTCTCACCACGAGCAGAGGTCCATGAGGCTGAACATAAGGGAAAGAACTTCTCGTGTCCTTTTAGCTGTAGGCTTAATACCCTGGATCTCTGATGAAGTTCCTTGAGCTGTTGGACATTAATTAGTGCATGAGTGCCTCGTTGCACTGAATTCCTTGTTTCCTTTGATGGTTGCCATAATTCTTCCAAACCAAAAGCTTCTATTGGATATGGTGGGACTTTTATTTTGGCTTAATTAAAGCACATAACAGAAACACTGTAAAGTCTTACCTCTACAAGAGAGCACATTAGAAAAAACAGGGTTTTTTTTTTTGCAGTTTCCTCTTGTAAGGAGGATTGCTTTTGTGAGGCAAGCAGAAATGAAAAGGTAAGGGGAAGGAAAACTCCCTGTTGGAAGAAGAAGAAAATTAGGGAAGGCCAATAAAATCCTAAGATTAAAAATAAAATGAAAAGATACAATATCTGCTTTGTTGTCAGAGACACAAGAAATAATTATATTATAAATAATTGCATTATCTCTCACTGTTGTTTAAAGCCCTTCTGTCTCCTTTTAAAGGACTGCAGAAAGCAACAAAAACTGCAGTACCATTGTACTTCTCAGCCTTACTAATCATTCTTTCCTCTAGCAGCTACCAGGATTTTCTAAAGAGCCTTTTAGTTCATGAAATGTTCAAGGGCTGCAAGCTTGTGCATTGAAGAACTAAAACAAACTTTTTAATTAAATTCCATGCTTGTTATCTCATTAAAATATTGTCACAACACATGGTTTGGCTTTGGAGATATTTTACTTTAGGGAGGATTAAAGTGAGGAAAACTTATTAGGGAAAAGAAATTTCAATAAAATCAGTGAAAGAGGAATCTCCAGTCTCTGGGTTGTTAGATGCTCAGAATTTGTAACAGGCACATGGGATACAGTGCAGTAAAATACTTCTTGAATGATATTAGAAAAATACTTCCAAAATGTAGTTCTTGCCTTCATGGATAACATTTTTTTTTCTCATTTGAATAGGCAAAGTTCCCGGCTTTAGACAGTAGCTGTAAGCTTACTGCCCCAAACATATTTGCTATTCTGTCAGTTGAGCACAAGATGAATGCAATCCCACTAATCCCACTTGAACCGAAGGATTCGCCTTTCCTGAGGCACTTACCAGGAGAGTCCATCATAAACATCTAAAAATCGTTCCAGTATTTAGGACCGCTTTTCGCAAACCAAGTCCCACAGTTGGCTCTTTGGGAGCACAGCTGCCAGAGACATGAATTCTCCACATATGACCACATGTCCTGCATGTCCTTCCCCTTCCTTTCCCTGTACATGTGCATTGCAAGCCTCCCACTTCCAGCTGTGCTGATTAGGTGTCTAGCTGGAGTCAACCAGCTAGTTGGGGTGATTTTTTTAACTAGTCCACTGGGAAGATTAAACTATTTCCCTAGCTGTGTCCAGTGAGCTAGCCATGTATTTGACACCCTCTATTTACATGGAGTTGACAAGGCAAAACATTTGCTATTGGGTGTAATGGATGGATGGATTATACAGAAATTTGGAGGTGGAGTAAGCAGCATTTTTAAGATAGGTACAAATGTGTAGATGAAACCCTCAGCTTAAAAGATTTGTGTCTTTTTATTCATGCCCTAAATATGAACACAACAGTGAAATGAAAGAGCAGCTCATCAAGATCACGTTGGGTTCCTGTAGAAACTTCTCACATTGCAAAAGAGTTTCTAAGCTGTCCTGAAGAAAAAGAGAACCTTGGGAGGTGCAGAAGATCCTTTGCTGCTGTTAGTCTTCACTGTCAGAGCCAGTTTCCGGAAGATCTGAAATCTCTTCTGACAGACCCACTGAGATCTCTGGTGGCTTGGCTCTGAGTAGGTCAGTTTGGATTTCCGCACTGGCACTCCCCAGCACTGGGCTTGCATGGAAGCTCCAAAACAGTAGAAAAGAATCCATGATTAGCTGCTTGCCAAAGCTTTCATTGTTGGTTAAGGGAATTAATTAGGAAGCAGCAAGAAGGTAGCCTCACTGTTGGTGTGGGCAGGCTGTATGGAGCAGCCTGCCCTGGTGGTACTGCCCAGGTTCTATCGGGGGGCATGGACACACATGTAGAGATATGGCTTCCAGAAATAGCATGTTATGAATGAGAAGAAATATTTTTCGAATATGTCAAAAAAGCCCTTTAAACTCAGGGACAGCAGCCCTGGATTTTTTTATACAGTTCATATCGCATGTTCCTCTGGATCCCAGAAATTGTCCGTGGTTTTTCTGGTTTGTCCCTTACACTCTTTGGTGAGTCCCCAGGCAGCCACAGGCCACATAGCAGGGCTTATTCCTCCTTCACATTTCCTGCTGGGTCTGCTACTGATATTAATGCAGAAAGCTACCCACACTGTCTTGAACTGTAAAGCTTACTTATAATAAAGAAATAGATTTATGGACAGGAGATGCTTGTGTGGTGTATTGGTAATAGCATTTCCTTATAGAAATGTATATTCAAAAATATAGGCAAATGTTGAACTGTCAAAAAAGTGATTGAAGTAGCTACCTATTATGTTTCAGAGGAAAAAAAAATGCACATTTGTCACTGACCATCTTCCTTGATGTGGTTATCCCCAATTAGACTAAAAGTGCCAGAATTACAATATAGTGTCTGCCAATTTAGCTTTACAATGGCTTGATAATTATAGAGAAGAAAAATAGTATGTCTGGAAGGGTGTTAACTGAAGAGCAAGAGAGCATGTAACTAAACTTGACAGTGATATAGAAAGGCAAGAAAAAGACACTACTGGATAATAGGGTTATGGTGTACAGGAGTTATTTACATGCAACCAGAGCTTGTCACAAATAATGAGAATTAGAGGAAAGCTCATAGCCTTGCATGCCACACTTGCCATAGATCCTCTTTGCCTCAAAAAATGCAAACATGAGAATTTAGTTCTTTTTCTTTGAGGCACACTGAAGAAAATCAAAAACTATGTCTTCTGTTTGGGCCTAAAATGTGGTTGTGTGCTGTGTCCAACAACCAGCTCTCCAGGAAAGTTCCTCTTCAGAGGTAAATCAGCTCCAGAGAAGAGTGGGAAGAAGGTTGTGGAGCAGAAGTGTTTCTTTGCAGAAGCCATGGGATTTGCAGGAGGCAGGATGAACTCCCGAGTGTTGTGGGTACTCACGGTAAAAAACACTACACAGTACTGTGACTTTCTCTCCATCAATTAGTGCTTACAGAAAGATTAGACAAAACATCTATTGATTTCTGTGAATTTCACCACTGACCTCTCTGGCTTCAGCCTCTTTTAAGTATAAAGGATTAAGCTGCAGCACAATGTCCTGCACCCTGCACCTGCATTAACAGTTTCTGCAGCCTCTTGTAGAGCTTGCCTTTATATGCTCCTGGGCTGCTGCTTCTCTGAATAAATTTAACTTTGCTCTGAACAAATGCAATTCTTCTTTACTTTGGCTTGTACTGACCAGAAATTAGTGCAGCTCTAAAAGTTATTACAAAAGTAGATTAGCATAGAGAAAATACTGTGCTACTATAAGCCATTGGTTTTAAGTTGCTCTAGGTATGAGCAGAGTGAGATGGGGTTTTCTTAGAGAACACTGGGTAAATGTTCTTTTCCCTGAAGTTAAAGGAAGGTTTGTACAGCATGCAGCAGAAGGTCTTGCTCCGTGACAAGGTCTTTTATCTGCACTGAAAAATAAACAAGGATCGTATCCATAGCTAATAAATATCCTCAAGATTTGGCCCATAGAAATGATAAATGGGATAGGTCTGTCAGATTATGAGGTGTACCTAAGATTTCTCAATTTTTTCCTAACTGTGGTTGTACATTAATGGAGACACTATGCCAAAAACTACCAAGTATCATGATGTTCAGTACATTGCATAATACCCCATTCTGTGGGCAGGAAAAAAAAAAATAAATAAAATAAACAAAAAAATGTTCCTTCCTCTCTGAATTAAGAAATGTACAGTTTTAGCTGTCATAATGACAAAAAAATTTTCATAGAAGTGGAAGCAAGCTCATTATTCAGAGCTGAAGAGCAGGAGAGAAGGCAGTAGTTGCCCTGCATTTTTAAGTAAATCAATCCTGCAGGAAATTTTTAAGTCATTTCTTGGTTTAAAGAGGCCACAGTGCTACTCTTTCACAGGGAAGATGAATCCAATTGCCTTTTGCCCTCACTTTGGAAGCACATTGCCTTCCTGTGATTTTCCAGTAAAATCTTTGACCTGAGAAAAGTAATGTTTCACTTAAAAATTTTCTTTTAATACAACATAATGCCTAGGAATAAAGGAGGAAGATAGCCTATGTCTGCAGGCAACACATGCCCCCCGAGTTGCCAGTGGCCAGTGCCCTGCAGTCTGGGTGAGTTATCATCCCCTGGCTTTGTACAGTTCCTGTCCTCAGCTATGTTATGTGTTGCCAAAGCTGTGTCAGCCTTGAGCAGAGTTTGCTGGTGTAGATAAGAGCAAAATTTGAACACAGATTTTCATTCTGTATACAAATACAACCCACCCCAGCCATGCAGAATCAGATGTCTTCCAAATCTTCCCTCCTAGTCAGATTTTCTGTCTCTATCTAGAAATGCATAAATACCTATGAATCTATGAATAAAGGTGTCTCCATGCCATCTATCTTCTCTGAAACAGGACACATTCATCCCAACTTTTCCATGCTGAGGTAACACAGCTGAGCATCCTGGTCCCACACCATCCCACAAAGATGCTTCTCTGATATTTCTCAAGGTTTATGAGTCCTTCTCATCTGCTCTCTCTCTCATTCTCTCCCTCCTTTGCTATTGTTTCTTTGTCTTGGCTGAAAAATGTGGTTCAAGTTAACTGCAGGACTGGATAAGCCAAGATTTCAGAGGTTTCATGGTTTCACATTGATGCTTCCTGGTGATGTACTCAGCATTTAAGGTCTCGTGCTTCAAGAAAAACATGCTCTCCTTCATATCCTTCAAGAACTTGGTATACTGTTCCTTAAAATGAGATCTCATTAAATGGATCTCAGTTGTTATATGTTGGCATCTTACTTCTATGATTGACCTCTTCCGTCCCTTCCCACTTACACTGCCATGATGTGGGAGCACATTTCAAAATCCCTATAGGAACCTCTCTGCTTCTCCAGGCATTTAAATACGTATGGAACTCTGGCCTGTTGTTTCCCAAACAAGTTTCATCTCTCCATATTTGATTTGTTTCCAGGAGTACCCAGAGTTTGTAGGCACAGAAGTTGATAGAGTCCCTCAAATTCTCTAACCAAAGAATCTAGTTGCCAAACATAGTGACCTAACAACAGAATGATGTCTTTTTTTAACAACATTTTCATGGTTTCCTTCCATTTCCATTCACTTGGAAAGAACCCTACATTTGGCAAAAATGAATACATATATTGGGCCAAATGCAACCCTGATGAAGTTGCATGTGAGACAAGTTCATCTCTTTGAGTTTAGGTATGCCTCTGTTTTCCATGTGACAGGACTCACAGCTGATGGAAGCAGATCTCAGCACATTCATGAGATCCATGAAATGAACCCATGTTTCATATCTTTTAAATCAGAAGACATGCTTATGTTTCATATTTCACATCAAATAACCCTTGGAAAGCTATTTCAGCATGCTTTTATCCTTCGTGTTAAAATCTGCCTGGAAACATAACTGGCCTTTTAGAAAGTTTTTCCTCTCCAGGCATACTCCAGTGGAGCAGAGCCCTGTGGAGGGCTAAGTGTTCTTTCTTGCCCCGTAAGGGAAGATGTAACAAGGTGAAGTGTGAAAAAGAATTCAAGACCAAAGCATCCAACCTCTGTCCATTCTGTTTCTACAGGAGAGACTGTTGAAGCCAAGGAATGGGAAATGTGCTGGAGAGGATGTGCTCCCTTAGGCAAAGCATAGTAGTTTGCAGCTAACTTTCTGTTTCCTCCTTGTCGGACCCTCTCTACTACGGTGAGCCCAGTATTTCAGATCTCCAGGATCTGTCCCAAAATATTTAGCTCATTTTGTGCATATTGCCTTCAAGTAATCATACACCACTGAGTCATACATCATGGGATTAACAATCCTACACATGGTATAAACAGAACCTAAATAAAATCCCAGAAAAAGGATATTGCCTTTTAAATAAGTCCTGACAGCTGTGGAAAATATTATACCCCAATACAACCCTCCCATACGTCGTACATTAATACGAAGAGGACCCCAAACCGTTCCTCTAGATATTTTGTAAGGTTTTATTTTATTATGGATTGGACATATTGAAGTAAGACCATAATCTTATTGTGCTCTGACCTGTGTTTTTACTGCACTGTATAAACAGCAGTTACTATGTTAGATGGAGAAATGTTTACAGAAAGAAGAAATAAAAACAAACGGATTTATTGTGCTGCAGAAATTTGAAACAGGGCCGAAAGGCTGCCCATGTGTTTTGTGCTCATAAGGCCTTTCCCTGATGGAAACAGACAGTTTAGACATGACAGAAGCACAGAGGTCCTGTGCTATCAAAAATAAAACGCAATATCCGCAGCTTGCTGGCTCTCTGCGGCCAGCCTTGTCTCCATCAAAGCCCCTGATACAGCTCTTGCTGTTGTCTGCTCCCATATAGCAGGATTGGGATCTAATTTTTTTAATAGATTTTGAAATTGTTTTAAAGTGCTAGTGAAAAGTGCCAGATTGACAGCTCTGGAGTCTGGGGTCTCTTTTTAACTGCAGAAGTACAGCATGGGAAATGACAAAACAAACTTCCTTCCCCAGCCCCACTCTGCAACCCATCTGCACAAGGAGGAGGGAAGCACAGCACATTGTCCTTCCCTTGGGGACACTCCAAGCTGCAGCCACCCGCTATGGGCAAGGAGACACCTGAGGCACCCATATAGGAGCCCAGGTTCCTTGTTACAGAAAGTTTCTCCCTTCCTCTCTGTGGATCATTTGCTTCTTCTTAGGTTGAAGACTGTTAGAGAAAACTGGACTTCTTCACATTCCCTGATTTATCTTCTTATTTTCTGTCGACATTTTTAATGACAAGAATTATCAAATTCAATGCCAATAAGATCATTTCTATTTTGCATTTTTCCAAAATGGCAGAAAAGAACACTAATAAATATGTCAGTGATATCCCTGATAAGAACATTGATTAAAAACGTTGTATGCAAAATCCTTAGTGATTCAAAGCAGAAGTAAAAAACTGGCGTATTTTCAACTCCACAAAATGGAAGCAATTTTGAAATTTTTTAGGATTTTTCTGTTTTACGTTTCAGTCTTGTGATCCTCCAAGTAAAATCCCCTGTGCTGCTCAGAAAGGAAGAAAGAGTCTGTTAAAATGAAATCCTGGCCCCACTGAAGTTCTCTGTAAAACTCCAGTTGAATTCAGCCCAGCTAGAATTTCACCCCTTATTTGTATACTGAACAAATCTGATCTGGAGTCGGTAACACATAATAAACATGGGACCCCAGGATGCCATTTTTAGTCACTTTTCAGGGGAGAGCTGTGCTTTAATTTATTTTGTCAACTGTTTCCACTTAGGTTTTGCCTATTAATGCTTCTGTTACCCACTGCACAGTAAGGTTATACCTCCTGTAAGTTCTTCTTCTCCCTTAATAGTTGCGGTACTTTTGCAAATGTTGCTCTGTTTAATATGTGATTTCAGAATAATGAATGCTTGTCAGACTGATTTTTTTTGCTGTCTTAAAATGGGTGGATGTATTAAGCAATTTGTGCTAAGAAACAGGCATGATATGACTTAAAAATGACAGTAGGGCCACAGAATGGGCTGAATTATCCAGAGCATCTTCCAAATAATCAAATGTCAGCTATTGGACTGCTAAAAGGATGCCGCAGAATTGATGATGCTCTGGACAAATTCTTTCCCTTTCAAACCTCCATTGTACAATGTCTGCATTTACATGAAAAGTAAATTTCTGAGATTAACTGTGTATCAGGTAAAAAACTGTGAAAAATTCTGACAGCCACCAAACAGGACAAAGAAGGAGATACATCCTCTCACCTTCAAAGAAGAGGAAGTGATAGTCAAGGTGGTACTCTTAGCAGCACTGACAGTAATTGGTAACATTAAATAAATGAGGGATGTGATGGGTTTGACTTGAAATAAGATGGCAATAAATGATCATATTGGTATACAACCTCAGATTCTGGAGAATAGAAAAGAAAGGATCTTTCTCAAAATGCCTGTTTGTAGTAAGAGACTGGAGAAGCAGTAAGAGAGTGCCTCACTCACTGAATGCAGGTGATGGCAGATAAATCAGCATTAATTATCTAACCATGTGAACTTTATGTATTTAAACTCATGGAAAATAGGGCTGGAAAGAAACTCATCAACTATTCCAACTGTCTCCAATGATGTGGAATCTACTTTATTTTTTGTATGTAATCTACATTACATCCTCATTGCCAGGGGAGGTGTTTGTTGTGATCAGAAGTGAGAGATCTATTCAGGTTGCCATCTGTTCTTGCATTCAGACAATAGAACTCATGTTACTGTGATACAGGCTGAAATTAAATGACTCACCTTGAAGCTAAAAGAGCCTCCTCAACACAGTGTGGAGAGTGCTTTGCAGCATCACTTCTTATTACTCTAATAGAAGAACATGGCTAGATTGTGTTCTGAAACAATGTTATGGGTGTTTAAGAGATTCAAAACCTGCTTTGTAGTAAAAAAGTAAAAGAAATAAAACCCATTTATTTTGCCACACAGAAACTGTGGCCATGGTTCCAGGTGACAGAGGAACCACTCCAACAGCTTAATGCTGCAAAAAGGGATGGCCCGTTTCATATTCAGTATCTCTCACAGCAAGGAGATTTTTAATATCAGATAGTTCTCAGTTTTCTCACTGCAATAGTATAGTGTATAAAAATCAGTGGTGAAAGTGGAATCTTCTTTCACAAAAAGAAGTCAGTTATCTGACTGTTGGAACACCTTTTCCCAGGCTGAAGAGGACTGCCCAAGCTGGAGATCTATGTTAACTTCTCCATTCAGAAGGTACTGGTTTGGTTCAGGAATAATTTCATGGCCTTTGTTAAATTATGGCCTTTGTTTTGTCAAAAGTCAGGCTAGATGATCATAACAGCTCCTTTCATTCATCGGATCTTTGGATCTACTAAACAATTTTGGAAAAACCCTGATCTGGCTCCAGTGAATTACATACGGTATGAGTAAAATTCAATGGAGAATGTTGCCTGTTGAGGAATGCGTTCTCTACTTGTATTGTAGTACAAATAGGTATGGTGCACAAAGGGAAAAATAGATGAGTGTTTGTATGAGCACGGGAATAAAACAAGATGATGCATTGCAGACAGAATGAGTGCTTGATAAAATGAATCTTCTTGTAAAACTAGTCATGTAATAGAAAAAGAGAGAACAGATGGTGAAATAACTCTTTAAATAAGCTGCTGCTTTAGGCTCTGGCCTTCCACAAACAAGTTGCAAGTATTTCTGATCCACGGTCCAGTGATTAAAGAGACCAAATTCAAAGGAAAAAGTGGGAGAAATCAAAGAGGTGAGGGAAAAAGAATGCATAAAACCCCAACAGTTTAAGTTTCATAGTGGAATATCAAAGCAATATTGAAATATAGGAATATCAAATACCAATACTTTATTTTTATGTTTTGCATTTACTGAATCAGTTTCAATTGTATGAATCCCTCTGCCCTTAAGCTCTACAATACAAATTTTATTGGATTTAAAGAAAACAGATTGGGAATCTGGGACAGACATAGATACATTTTTGCCTGCACAGATTTTATGGTTTTGCTAGAGGAAGCTTCAAAACCATTTCAAGTGCTGCTTATTTAGTCCTCCTAACATATTCAGAAGTTGAGAATGTGAAGAGAAGAGATGTAAGGGAAAGCACAGAGAGCTGTGCAAAGACCAAGTAACATTTTTCCCCTGGAAACAATAACATGGTCAGAGGCTTCAAGCGTGCCTAGGGATGTGTGAGTGGGAGATGGCAAAGAGAAGAACTTTAGGTAGCTGCTGAGAGACCGATGCAGCAGATCCCATTTCTGTGGGAGGAGGACCTCGGGGCTTCCCAGAGATGCACCTCTTGTTTTCAGGAAAAATGTTAGAATTTAAGACACTTAAGTCTGCTACAAGTTGTATAAATGATAACCAGTGAGCAGGTCATGTATTATCAGTCTTTGCCTTGGTGGCGAGACTGGTGGTCTGCTTGACTGCTTCTGTTTGTGGATTCTACCAGCTCCAGGGCTGGAGACCATAGTGCTGAAGTTCAGAGGCTGCAACTTCCTCAAGTCCAAAAACATAGAATCCATTCACTACAGAAAACTGTTTTGCTGAAAGAATGGTAATAATTCACTATTTTGTCTACCTTGGCTATATGTCTCTTGGGCTGGCTGCCTGGATGGGTGCAAAGCAGAACCAGCTATCAGTGATGACCCACCTGCCTCTCTGTAGCAGCTGTAGTAATTTAGGATGTTTATAAGGAGGAAGAACTAGTCCTATTCTTTCTTTTAACTACTATCTGAGAAGATAATAGAGATAAATCTTCCTGTAAATGCTCTAGTGGTGGAAGGATGCGCAAGGGGTAGGGGAGGCTTTAACACTGCCTGAAGGGCTACTTATCTATAGGGAAGTCACAAGTGCTTACACTTCTATAAGTGAGGTAGTTATGGGCAAGAACATGAAGTCTATGGTGGTGGTGATCACCTGTTGGATCTGGACATTGAGGAATTCATTTGTTTCCATTACTGATAATCAGGTAAGAAGACAAAAAAGATCAGCATACTATAGGATACAAGAAATGGTGTTGTTTCTGGGTGAGGGGAAGGTACTCAAGGTAGCTGAATCTGAGTGCAGAATGAGTGTTAAGCTGCCTTTCTTGAAAGAGATGGGGCTGGATGTTAGGTTCTGATGGTCAGTGACTTGTCTTCAACCACAAGTAGCTCTTTGTTTCCCGAGTATCCCAAGACCTGCTGCAGGCATGGGGGAGAAAAATGGAAGGCAGAGCAGCTAGTGGAAAATACAGCTAATGGAAGAGCACAGAGTCTCGTTGTGGCCTTCTGTTACTCAAAACTATTTTAGAAACTCTGCCTGAAGAGGTAGGGTCAGGTATTTAAATCCTCTCCCAAAGATGGGAGGTCATGCAGCTCTGAAATGTAAGGTTCATATCTGAAGTGCCTAAAATTCACCAAAACGTCCATTTGAATAAACACATGTACTTCAGAACCATCTGATTTATTTGGGCTTTGATCACAGAAAGTGTTTTCTAGGTCTGCGTATGTTGCCATTGTGGGGTTTAGCTGTAATGTCACTCTGCCCTTGGAGTTCACACTTGTCCTTACCCTAAGGTGTCACCACTTGCCTATCCCAAAATTACATATTAAATGTGTAACCTCTTTAATAAGAGATGGACCCAGAGAATAACTTCTAGCAAAATATTTTTACTGAGCCAAGTCCTGAGTTCACTTCAGCTGTGTTTGTCTTCTGTGAGTACTGCAGAGAGCAGCTTTGCTAACAGTGATATTCCCAGGAAAAATGACTGCCAAGCAGATACTAGAGAATATGAGTGGAAAGTAAATTATAACTTGTCAGGAGCGTGCACCTACCTGATGTTAATCTAAACAGAGGCTTTGATATATAATATGTTCCATAAAATTAGTATTGGGTATTTGTAATTGCTCATTAGAAAAAATTTTTTGTGCTGAAAAAAAATGTTTTTCCTAGAGAAAAGGCATTTTGTGGGCTTTTTGTTCTTTTTGTTTGTTTTTAATTCTTTCTCCTCCCATAGAAGCCTACATTAACTAAAATAGATGGTTCTTTTTTTCTGGCTTTTCTTCCCTATTTCAGCAATAAATTTTTCAGTACTTAAAGTTTCTCAAAATCTGAATGAATTCTCATGAAAGCTATTGATAAAGAATCAAAATAAATTGTCTGAATAAGCACGTTAAGTAAAAATTTTATCTACCAATTATCTGATTTCAGAACTAAAAATACTTTGTGGAATGATCTGGAACAAAAATAAAAGAATAGCGTCTACTCAGTTATTAGTGGGATTTCGCAAACCGCATTCAGCATTCCCCACAGCTTTCATGATAATGTGAATTAATAAAAAATTGAAGGTTTTCTTCCCTTTGACCTCAAGGGGAACTGTAATCGAATTCTCTGGACTATAGTACCTAGGCTCTGAAAAGAAGAGTATTGCTATCTAATGTGGAAAATCTCTTCCTGTGGGAGAGAGAACCACAATACCAGTAATACTGGACAAAAAAACATCCATGTGGCTGCTGAAGAAAGACAACTGTAGCATTAAATCTTTACTATTAAATTACAATGTGGATGAAAGCTTACACTCTGAAGCAGGCTTTCTTGTGCATAATCCTGGTTAATAAAACGGTTGGAAGATTTGAATATTTTTTTTAGCTGATGGTTCTGACAAGTTAAGACTAAATATACATTGCTGCGACCGCCGTTGTATATATGTTTCGTGCACAAATGGAGAAAATAACATGTTGACTGTAATTTCATAAGACCGAAGATTCGTACTGAGATAAAATGGTGCAATTACCATTGCAGTCTATCTTTCTGGAATGTCTTCAGTCTAAGAAAAGTCAACCATAATTGTGGATTTCAGTGGAATAGAGATGTACCAAAAATGTTTCAGACCACTGTGATTACATCATCTGCATATTGACAGTCCCATGCCGTTCACTCCCAAGTCTGGCACAGCCATGCTCTCTTGATATCCTGTAAAGATCAGTGATACTGTACAGATGAAAAGAAAACAAACAAAACCCGATGAGGGCTTATAGGAATTAGCATGCCTATGCACGTGGATTTACTTGTGAGCCTGGGGTATGCAGGGCAAGACTCAGGGGTCTTAGCCACAGTCCCAGGCAGCAGGATTTGTTCAGGTGGGTGGTGGGAGACCAAGGCTGTTGCTGCTGCATATCACTGCATCCCTCTAATGAGAATGTATGGCTGGAGGCAGCAGCCTCTTGTATGAACGGGGAGGGTTGAAGCCTCCAGTGGGGCTGCGGATGGTGGAGATATTGATGTGGGACACCTGAAAGATTAGCCAGGAGGAATTTCTTATCCCTGAGGGATGCAGTAAAACAGAAGAGACCTGAGAAATGAATCTTTGTGTTAGCAGGGCAAGACTAGAACAAGAGTTCTCTCTCCTTCTTTTGTGGTGTGGATGGGCCTCATCGGGATGGTCTTCTCCTGCTGAAAACTTCTGCCAGCACCAGGGCATAGACAGTCGTCTGCACGACTGTCAGTGCTGTGATGAATGGGAGCAGGCTGGAAAAGCAGCAAGAGGGTGGGGAACAACAGAAAGGCAAGAACAGTCTCCAACACCATTACCATCCTGAGCTTCTAGTTCCTTTTCTGTCCCAAAAGGTGACATGTATACATTGTGTATCCTTCTTTTCAGCCATAATAGAACAATGTGACATGCCACATATGGTGCAGTGGAACTCTTTTTTTTTTTTTTTTTCCAGAA